>NC_135809.1:69393669-69993669 GCF_964213995.1 Mustelus asterias
CGCCCCCCCTCGCCCCCCCCTCGCCCCCCCTCGCCCTCGCCCCCCCCTCGCCCTCGCCCCCCCTCGCCCTCGCCCCCCCTCGCCCTCGCCCCCCCTCGCCCTCGCCCCCCCTCGCCCTCGCCCCCCTCGCCCTCGCCCCCCTCGCCCTCGCCCCCCTCGCCCTCGCCCCCCTCGCCCTCGCCCCCCCTCGCCCTCGCCCCCCTCTCCCTCGCCCCCCCTCTCCCTCGCCCCCCTCTCCCTCGCCCCCCCCTCGCCCCCCCTCGCCCTCGCCCCCCCTCGCCCTCGCCCCCCCTCGCCCCCTCGCCCTCGCCCCCCCTCGCCCCCCCTCGCCCTCGCCCCCCTCGCCCTCGCCCCCCTCGCCCCCCTCGCCCTCGCCCCCCTCGCCCTCGCCCCCCCTCGCCCTCGCCCCCCCTCGCCCTCGCCCCCCCTCGCCCTCGCCCCCCCTCGCCCTCGCCCCCCTCGCCCTCGCCCCCCCTCGCCCTCGCCCGCCTCGCCCTCGCCCCCCCTCGCCCTCGCCCCCCTCGCCCTCGCCCCCCCTCGCCCTCGCCCCCCCTCGCCCTCGCCCGCCCCCTCGCCCTCGCCGCCCTCGCCCTCGCCCCCCCTCGCCCTCGCCCCCCCTCGCCCTCGCCCCCCCTCGCCCTCGCCCCCCTCGCCCTCGCCCCCCCTCGCCCTCGCCCCCCTCGCCCTCGCCCCCCCTCGCCCTCGCCCCCCTCGCCCTCGCCCCCCCTCGCCCTCGCCCCCCCTCGCCCTCGCCCCCCCTCGCCCTCGCCCCCCTCGCCCTCGCCCCCCCTCGCCCTCGCCCCCCTCGCCCTCGCCCCCCCTCGCCCTCGCCCCCCCTCGCCCTCGCCCCCCCTCGCCCTCGCCCCCCCTCGCCCTCGCCCCCCCTCGCCCTCGCCCCCCCCTCGCCCTCGCCCCCCTCGCCCTCGCCCCCCCTCGCCCTCGCCCCCCCTCGCCCTCGCCCCCCCTCGCCCTCGCCCCCCCTCGCCCCCCTCGCCCTCGCCCCCCCTCGCCCTCGCCCCCCCTCGCCCTCGCCCCCCTCGCCCTCGCCCCCCCTCGCCCTCGCCCCCCCTCGCCCTCGCCCCCCCTCGCCCCGCCCCCCTCGCCCTCGCCCCCCCTCGCCCTCGCCCCCCCTCGCCCCCCCTCGCCCCCCTCGCCCTCGCCCCCCTCGCCCTCGCCCCCCCTCGCCCTCGCCCCCCCCTCGCCCTCGCCCCCCCTCGCCCTCGCCCCCCCTCGCCCTCGCCCCCCCTCGCCCTCGCCCCCCCTCGCCCTCGCCCCCCCTCGCCCTCGCCCCCCCTCGCCCTCGCCCCCCTCGCCCTCGCCCCCCCTCGCCCTCGCCCCCC
Source organism: Mustelus asterias (assembly GCF_964213995.1). NCBI lineage: Eukaryota > Metazoa > Chordata > Chondrichthyes > Carcharhiniformes > Triakidae > Mustelus > Mustelus asterias. The sequence goes on from NC_135809.1 coordinate 69,395,010, forward strand.
CTCGCCCTCGCCCCCCTCGCCCTCGCCCCCCCTCGCCTCGCCCCCCTCGCCCCCCCCCTCGCCCCCCCTCGCCCTCGCCCCCCTCGCCCTCGCCCCCCTCGCCCTCGCCCCCCTCGCCCTCGCCCCCCCTCGCCCTCGCCCCCCCTCGCCCTCGCCCCCTGCCCCCCTCGCCCTCGCCCCCTCGCCCTCGCCCCCCTCGCCCTCGCCCCGCCCTCGCCCCCTCGCCCCCCTCGCCCCTCGCCCTCGCCCCCCTCGCCCTCGCCCCCCTCGCCCTCGCCCCCCCTCGCCCTCGCCCCCCCTCGCCCTCGCCCCCCCTCGCCCTCGCCCCCCCTCGCCCTCGCCCCCCTCGCCCTCGCCCCCCCTCGCCCTCGCCCCCCCTCGCCCTCGCCCCCCCTCGCCCTCGCCCCCCCTCGCCCTCGCCCCCCCTCGCCCTCGCCCCCCCTCGCCCTCGCCCCCCTCGCCCTCGCCCCCCCTCGCCCTCGCCCCCCTCGCCCTCGCCCCCCCTCGCCCTCGCCCCCCCTCGCCCTCGCCCCCCCTCGCCCTCGCCCCCCCTCGCCCTCGCCCCCCTCGCCCTCGCCCCCCCTCGCCCTCGCCCCCCCTCGCCCTCGCCCCCCCTCGCCTCGCCCCCCCTCGCCCTCGCCCCCCTCGCCCTCGCCCCCCCTCGCCCTCGCCCCCCCTCGCCCTCGCCCCCCTCGCCCTCGCCCCCCCTCGCCCTCGCCCCCCCTCGCCCTCGCGCCCCCTCGCCCTCGCCCCCCCTCGCCCTCGCCCCCCCTCGCCCTCGCCCCCCTCGCCCTCGCCCCCCTCGCCCTCGCCCTCGCCCCCCTCGCCCTCGCCCCCCTCGCCCTCGCCCCCCCTCGCCCTCGCCCCCCTCGCCCTCGCCCCCCTCGCCCCTCGCCCTCGCCCCCCTCGCCCTCGCCCCCCCTCGCCCTCGCCCCCCTCGCCCTCGCCCCCCCTCGCCCTCGCCCCCCCTCGCCCTCGCCCCCCCTCGCCCTCGCCCCCCCTCGCCCTCGCCCCCCCTCGCCCTCGCCCCCCCTCGCCCTCGCCCCCCCTCGCCCTCGCCCCCCTCGCCCTCGCCCCCCCTCGCCCTCGCCCCCCTCGCCCTCGCCCCCCCTCGCCCTCGCCCCCCTCGCCCTCGCCCCCCCTCGCCCTCGCCCCCCCTCGCCCTCGCCCCCCCTCGCCCTCGCCCCCCTCGCCCTCGCCCCCCCTCGCCCTCGCCCCCCCTCGCCCTCGCCCCCCCTCGCCCTCGCCCCCCTCGCCCTCGCCCCCCCTCGCCCTCGCCCCCCCTCGCCCTCGCCCCCCCTCGCCCTCGCCCCCCCTCGCCCTCGCCCCCCCTCGCCCTCGCCCCCCCTCGCCCTCGCCCCCCCTCGCCCTCGCCCCCCTCGCCCTCGCCCCCCTCGCCCTCGCCCCCCTCGCCCTCGCCCCCCCTCGCCCTCGCCCCCCCTCGCCCTCGCCCCCCCTCGCCCTCGCCCCCCTCGCCCTCGCCCCCCTCGCCCTCGCCCCCCCTCGCCCTCGCCCCCCCTCGCCCTCGCCCCCCTCGCCCTCGCCCCCCCTCGCCCTCGCCCCCCCCTCGCCCTCGCCCCCCCCTCGCCCTCGCCCCCCCTCGCCCTCGCCCCCCCTCGCCCTCGCCCCCCCTCGCCCTCGCCCCCCCTCGCCCTCGCCCCCCCTCGCCCTCGCCCCCCTCGCCCTCGCCCCCCCTCGCCCTCGCCCCCCCTCGCCCTCGCCCCCCCTCGCCCTCGCCCCCCCTCGCCCTCGCCCCCCCTCGCCCTCGCCCCCCCTCGCCCTCGCCCCCCCTCGCCCTCGCCCCCCCTCGCCCTCGCCCCCCCTCGCCCTCGCCCCCCCTCGCCCTCGCCCCCCCTCGCCCTCGCCCCTCGCCCCCCCTCGCCCTCGCCCCCCCTCGCCCTCGCCCCCCCTCGCCCTCGCCCCCTCGCCCTCGCCCCCGCCCCTCGCCCCCCCTCGCCCTCGCCCCCCCTCGCCCTCGCCCCCCTCGCCCTCGCCCCCCCTCGCCCTCGCCCCCCCTCGCCCTCGCCCCCCCCTCGCCCTCGCCCCCCCTCGCCCTCGCCCCCCCTCGCCCTCGCCCCCCCTCGCCCTCGCCCCCCTCGCCCTCGCCCCCCCTCGCCCTCGCCCCCCCCTCGCCCTCGCCCCCCCTCGCCCTCGCCCCCCCTCGCCCTCGCCCCCCCTCGCCCTCGCCCCCCTCGCCCTCGCCCCCCCTCGCCCTCGCCCCCCCTCGCCCTCGCCCCCCCTCGCCCTCGCCCCCCCTCGCCCTCGCCCCCCCTCGCCCTCGCCCCCCCTCGCCCCTCGCCCCCCTCGCCCTCGCCCCCCCTCGCCCTCCGCCCCCCTCGCCCTCGCCCCCTCGCCCTCGCCCCCCTCGCCTCGCCCCCCCTCGCCCTCGCCCCCCCTCGCCCTCGCCCCCCCTCGCCCTCGCCCCCCCTCGCCCTCGCCCCCCCTCGCCCTCGCCCCCCCTCGCCCCTCGCCCCCCCTCGCCCTCGCCCCCCCTCGCCCTCGCCCCCCCTCGCCCTCGCCCCCCCTCGCCCTCGCCCCCCCTCGCCCTCGCCCCCCCTCGCCCTCCCCCCTCGCCCCCCCTCGCCCTCGCCCCCCCTCGCCCTCGCCCCCCCTCGCCCTCGCCCCCCCTCGCCCTCGCCCCCCCTCGCCCTCGCCCCCCTCGCCCTCGCCCTCGCCCCCCCTCGCCCTCGCCCCCCCTCGCCCTCGCCCCCCCTCGCCCTCGCCCCCCCTCGCCTCGCCCCCCCTCGCCCTCGCCCCCCTCGCCCTCGCCCCTCGCCCCCCCTCGCCCTCGCCCCCCCTCGCCCTCGCCCCCCCTCGCCCTCGCCCCCCCTCGCCCTCGCCCCCCCCTCGCCCTCGCCCCCCCTCGCCCTCGCCCCCCCTCGCCCTCGCCCCCCCTCGCCCTCGCCCCCCCTCGCCCTCGCCCCCCTCGCCCTCGCCCCCCCTCGCCCTCGCCCCCCCTCGCCCTCGCCCCCCCTCGCCCTCGCCCCCCCTCGCCCTCGCCCCCCCTCGCCCCCCCTCGCCCTCGCCCCCCCTCGCCCTCGCCCCCCCTCGCCCTCGCCCCCCCTCGCCCTCGCCCCCCCTCGCCCTCGCCCCCCCTCGCCCTCGCCCCCCTCGCCCTCGCCCCCCCTCGCCCTCGCCCCCCTCGCCCTCGCCCCCCTCGCCCTCGCCCGCCGTCCCTCGCCCGCCGTCCCTCGCCCTTGCCCGCCCTCGCCCGCCGTCCCTCAAAGAACAAAGAACAATACAGCACAGGAACAGGCCCTCCAAGCCCGCGCCGCTCCCTGGTCCAAACTAGACCATTCTTTTGTATCCCTCCATTCCCACTCCGTTCATATGGCTGTCTCAATAAGTCTTAAACGTTCCCAGTGTGTCCGCCTCCACCACCTTGCCTGGCAGCGCATTCCAGGCCCCCACCACCCTCTGTGTAAAATACGTCCCTCTGATATCTGTGTTAAACCTCCCCCACTCACCTTGAACCTATGACCCCTCGTGAACGTCACCACCGACCTGGGGAAAAGCTTCCCACCGTTCACCCTATCTATGCCTTTCATAATTTTATACACCTCTATTAAGTCTCCCCTCATCCTCCGTCTTTCCAGGGAGAACAACCCCAGTTTACCCAATCTCTCCTCATAACTAAGCCCCTCCATACCAGGCAACATCCTGGTAAACCTCCTCTGTACTCTCTCCAAAGCCTCCACGTCCTTCTGGTAGTGTGGCGACCAGAACTGGACGCAGTATTCCAAATGCGGCGGAACCAACGTTCTATACATCTGCAACATCAGACCCCAACTCTTATACTCTATGCCCCGTCCTATAAAGGCAAGCATACCATATGCCTTCTTCACCACCTTCTCCACCTGTGACGTCACCTTCAAGGATCTGTGGACTTGCACACCCAGGCCCCTCTACGTATCTACACCCTTTATGGTTCTGCCATTTATCGTATAACTCCTCCCTACATTATTTCTACCAAAATGCATCACTTCGCATTTATCAGGATTGAACGCCATCTGCCATTTCTTTGCCCAAATTTCCAGCCTATCTATATCCTTCTGTAGCCTCTGACATTGTTCCTCACTATCTGCAAGTCCTGCCAGTTTTGTGTCGTCCGCAAACTTACTGATCACCCCAGTTACACCTTCTTCCAGATCATTTATATAAATCACAAACAGCAGAGGTCCCAATACAGAGCCCTGCGGAACACCACTAGTCACAGGCCTCCAGCCGGAAAAAGACCCTTCCACTACCACCCTCTGTCTTCTGTGACCAAGCCAGTTCTCCACCCATCTAGCCACCTCCCCCCTTTATCCCATGAGATCCAACCTTTTTCACCAGCCTACCATGAGGGACTTTGTCAAACGCTTTACTAAAGTCCATGTCGACGACATCCCCTCACTCGCCCTCACACGCTGTCCCTCGCTCGCCCTCACCCGCTGTCCCTCGCTCGCCCTCCCTCGCCCTCGCCCGCTGTCCCTCGCCTCTCGGTTTATCTATGGATACGATAACCTCACACTAATCTGTGTTTTGTCCCACAGTCGATTTAAGGATTATTCGTCAGATTGGTCGGATGATGACAGCCCCAGGAGATTTGTGTTGACACTGAGCTCTGAAGATGATGTGAAGGTAGCGATGGTCCGAGTGCGTGCACTGTATGATTATGCGGGGCAGGAGGCTGATGAGCTAAGCTTCTCGGCAGGTATTGACACACTAACACAGATCGGTCTTGTTCCGCAATGCTGCATGCGCAGGCTGTTGGCGCTCTGCATGTTAACCCTCAGAGTCCACCTCACACCAACACATACCTTCAGCACCAAAATCTGCAGCATCTCATGGCTGTCTATTGTAAGGAATACCCACACACGCAGTGTACAACTGACCGAGTTACTTAGCCAGGCAGAGAGGCTGGCCATCTGGCCCATTTACTGTGTTGGGATTTTTCATTGATCCAACCAATCTGATCTTATTGCTCTATACATATTAATATTAGAGCACTGTTAGAGAGTTTAAAAGAGTTAGAATGAAGTTTGTGAAGCATGGAACAAGAGTAAAAGATAGAATTTGAAGTTATGCTGGGCACAGCTTGCAAGTAGTTGCCTCGCTCCAGCACCCATCTATTCTACTGAGTCTAATAGCCCTCAATTCCCGGAGTGAATATCAGTGCTCCTGCCCAATGTGCATGTACCTTTCACTTCTTGTATCCACATGTGCAGTGAATGGGTCAGAATATATTTGTGTTTGCCACTGCTGAATGAAATTGGACTCATTTCTGTGTAACACTGCTCACGTGTCCCAGTGCCTGTGTCTTGTACCGATTTTGAGTAATGACCCTCTGGGCGAATGGTGCTCATGCCTGGCAGGATCCGTCCATAATGCACTGCCCAAGGCCGGAGCGGCGAGGGCACTGTTCTCAGACTGCTGTACAGCGAATCATGAAGGTGTGTGTGTGGATCGCACTGTCTGAAGGTGTGTGCGCACATTGCACTGTCCGGAGGTTGTCTGCACGCCTCGCGCTGTTGGAAGGTGTGTCCGCACACCTCGCGCCATCGGAAGGGGTGACCGCGCGCCTCGTGCTGTCGTAAGGTGTGGTCGCACGCCACACTGTACCAAGGGCGTGGGCATGCCACACTGTAGCGAGGGGCATGGGCGCGCCCCACTGTAGCGAGGAGCGTGGGCGCGCCCCACTGTAGCGAGGGGCGTGGGTGCCCCCACTGTAGCGAAGGGTGTGGGCGCGTTCCACTGTAGCGAAGGGCGTGGGCGCGCCCCACTGTAGCGAGGGGCGTGGGTGCCCCCACTGTAGCGAAGGGCGTGGGCGCGTTCCACTGTCGCGAGAGGCCTGGGCGCGCCCCACTGTAGCGAGGGGCGTGGGTGCCCCCACTGTAGCGAAGGGTGTGGGCGCGTTCCACTGTAGCGAGAGGCCTGGGCGCGCCCCACTGTAGCGAGGGGCGTGGGTGCCCCCACTGTAGCGAAGGGCGTGGGCGCGTTCCACTGTAGCGAAGGGCGTGGGCGCGTTCCACTGGAGCGAGAGGCCTGGGCGCGCCCCACTGGAGCGAGGGGCGTGGGTGCCCCCACGATAGCGAAGGGCCTGGGCGCGCCCCACTGTAGCGAAGGGCGTGGGCGCGCCCCACTGTAGCGAGGGGCGTGGGTGCCCCCACTGTAGCGAGAGGCCTGGGCGCGCCCCACTGTAGCGAGGGGCGTGGGCGCGCCCCACTGTAGCGAGGGGGGTGGGCGCGCCCCACTGTAGCGAGGGGCGTGGGTGCCCCCACTGTAGCGAAGGGCGTGGGCGCGCCCCACTGTAGCGAGAGGCCTGGGCGCGTCGCACTGTAGCAAGGGGCCTGGGCGCGTCCCACTGTAGCGACAGGCCTGGGCGCGCCCCACTGGAGCGAGAGGCATGGGCGCGTCCCACTGTAGCGAGAGGCCTGGGCGCGCCCCACTGTAGCGAGAGGCCTGGGCGCGTCCCACTGTAGCAAGGGGCCTGGGCGCGTCCCACTGTAGCAAGGGGCCTGGGCGCGTCCCACTGTAGCAAGGGGCCTGGGCGCGTCCCACTGTAGCAAGGGGCCTGGGCGCGTCCCACTGTAGCAAGGGGCCTGGGCACGTCCCACTGTAGCAAGGGGCCTGGGCGCGCCCCACTGTAGCAAGGGGCCTGGGCGCGTCCCACTGTAGCGAGAGGCCTGGGCGCGTCGCACTGTAGCAAGGGGCCTGGGCGCGCCCCACTGTAGCAAGGGGCCTGGGCGCGTCCCACTGTAGCGAGAGGCCTGGGCGCGCCGCACTGTAGCAAGGGGCATGGGCGCGTCCCACTGTATTAAGGGGCCTGGGCGCGTCCCACTGTAGCGAGAGGCCTGGGCGCGCCGCACTGTAGCAAGGGGCCTGGGCGCGCCCCACTGTACCAAGGGGCCTGGGCGCGTCCCACTGTAGCAAGGGGCCTGGGCGCGTCCCACTGTAGCAAGGGGCCTGGGCGCGTCCCACTGTAGCGAGAGGCCTGGGCGCGCCGCACTGTAGCAAGGGGCCTGGGCGCGTCCCACTGTAGCAAGGGGCCTGGGCGCGTCCCACTGTAGCAAGGGGCCTGGGCGCGTCCCACTGTAGCAAGGGGCCTGGGCGCGTCCCACTGTAGCGAGAGGCCTGGGCGCGCCCCACTGTAGCGAGGGGCGTGGGCGCGCCCCACTGTAGCGAGGGGGGTGGGCGCGCCCCACTGTAGCGAGGGGCGTGGGTGCCCCCACTGTAGCGAAGGGCGTGGGCGCGCCCCACTGTAGCGAGAGGCCTGGGCGCGTCGCACTGTAGCAAGGGACATGGGCGCGTCCCACTGTAGCAAGGGGCCTGGGCGCGTCCCACTGTAGCGACAGGCCTGGGCGCGCCCCACTGGAGCGAGAGGCATGGGCGCGTCCCACTGTAGCGAGAGGCCTGGGCGCGCCCCACTGTAGCGAGAGGCCTGGGCGCGTCCCACTGTAGCAAGGGGCCTGGGTGCGTCCCACTGTAGCAAGGGGCCTGGGCGCGTCCCACTGTAGCAAGGGGCCTGGGCGCGTCCCACTGTAGCAAGGGGCCTGGGCGCGTCCCACTGTAGCAAGGGGCCTGGGCGCGTCCCACTGTAGCGAGAGGCCTGGGCGCGTCGCACTGTAGCAAGGGGCCTGGGCGCGCCCCACTGTAGCAAGGGGCCTGGGCGCGTCCCACTGTAGCGAGAGGCCTGGGCGCGCCGCACTGTAGCAAGGGGCATGGGCGCGTCCCACTGTATTAAGGGGCCTGGGCGCGCCGCACTGTAGCAAGGGGCCTGGGCGCGCCGCACTGTAGCAAGGGGCCTGGGCGCGCCCCACTGTAGCAAGGGGCCTGGGCGCGTCCCACTGTAGCAAGGGGCCTGGGCGCGTCCCACTGTAGCGAGAGGCCTGGGCGCGCCCCACTGTAGCAAGGGGCCTGGGCGCGTCCCACTGTAGCAAGGGGCCTGGGCGCGTCCCACTGTAGCAAGGGGCCTGGGCGCGTCCCACTGTAGCAAGAGGCCTGGGCGCGTCCCACTGTAGCGAGAGGCCTGGGCGCGCCGCACTGTAGCAAGGGGACTGGGCACGTCCCACTGTAGCAAGGGGCCTGGGCGCGCCCCACTGTAGCAAGGGGACTGGGCGCGTCCCACTGTAGCGAGGGGCCTGGGCGCGTCCCACTGTAGCGAGAGGCCTGGGCGCGCCGCACTGTAGCAAGAGGCCTGGGCGCGCCGCACTGTAGCAAGGGGCCTGGGCGCGCTCCACTGTAGCAAGGGGCCTGGGCGCGCTCCACTGTAGCGAGAGGCCTGGGCGCGCTCCACTGTAGCGAGAGGCCTGGGCGCGCTCCACTGTAGCAAGGGGCCTGGGCGCGCCCCACTGTAGCGAGAGGCATGGGCGCGTCCCACTGTAGCAAGGGGCCTGGGCGCGTCCCACTGTAGCGAGAGGCCTGGGCGCGCCCCACTGGAGCAAGGGGCCTGGGCGCACTCCACTGTAGCAAGGGGCCTGGGCGCGCTCCACTGTAGCGAGAGGCCTGGGCGCGCTCCACTGTAGCGAGGGGCCTGGGCGCGCTCCACTGTCGCGAGAGGCCTGGGCGCGCTCCACTGTAGCGAGGGGCCTGAGCGCGCTCCACTGTAGCAAGGGGCCTGGGCGCGTCCCACTGTAGCAAGGGGCCTGGGCGCGTCCCACTGTAGCAAGGGGCCTGGGCGCGCCCCACTGTAGCAAGGGGCCTGGGCGCGCCCCACTGTAGCAAGGGGCCTGGGCGCGCCCCACTGTAGCAAGGGGCCTGGGCGCGCTCCACTGTAGCGAGAGGCTTGGGCGCGTCCCACTGTAGCGAGAGGCCTGAGCGCGTCCCACTGTAGCGAGAGGCCTGAGCGCGTCCCACTGTAGCAAGGGGCCTGGGCGCGTCCCACTGTAGCAAGGGGCGTGGGCGCGTCCCACTGTAGCAAGGGGCCTGGGCGCGTCCCACTGTAGCAAGGGGCCTGGGCGCGCCCCACTGTAGCAAGGTGCCTGGGCGCGTCCCACTGTAGCAAGGGACTTGGGCGCGCTCCACTGTAGCGAGAGGCCTGGGCGTGCTCCACTGTAGCAAGGGGCCTGGGCGCGCCCCACTGTAGCAAGGGGCCTGGGCGCGCCCCACTGTAGCAAGGGGCCTGGGCGCGTCCCACTGTAGCAAGGGGCGTGGGCGCGTCCCACTGTAGCAAGGGGCGTGGGCGCGCCGCACTGTAGCAAGGGGCCTGGGCGCGTCCCACTGTAGCGAGAGGCCTGGGCGCGTCGCACTGTAGCGAGAGGCCTGGGCGCGCTCCACTGTAGCGAGAGGCCTGGGCGTGCCCCACTGTAGCGAGAGGCCTGGGCGCGCTCCACTGTAGCAAGGGGCCTGGGCGCGTCCCACTGTAGCAAGGGGCCTGGGCGCGCCGCACTGTAGCAAGGGGCCTGGGCGCGCTCCACTGTAGCAAGGGGCCTGGGCGTGTCGCACTGTAGCAAGGGGCCTGGGCACGTCCCACTGTAGCGAGAGGACTGGGCGCGTCCCACTGTAGCAAGGGGCCTGGGCGCGCCGCACTGTAGCGAGAGGCCTGGGCGCGTCCCACTGTAGCAAGGGGCCTGTGCGCGTCCCACTGTAGCGAGAGGCCTGGGCGCGCTGCACTGTAGCGAGAGGCCTGGGCGCGTCCCACTGTAGCAAGGGGCCTGGGCGCGCCGCACTGTAGCGAGAGGTCTGGGCGCGTCCCACTGTAGCGAGGGGCCTGGGCGCGCCGCACTGTAGCAAGGGGCCTGGGCGCGTCCCACTGTAGCAAGAGGCCTGGGCGCGTCCCACTGTAGCAAGGGGCCTGGGCGCATCCCACTGTAGCAAGGGGCCTGGGCGCGCTCCACTGTAGCGAGAGGCCTGGGCGCGCTCCACTGTAGCAAGGGGACTGGGCGCGTCCCACTGTAGCAAGGGGACTGGGCGCGTCCCACTGTAGCAAGGGGACTGGGCGCGTCCCACTGTAGCAAGGGGACTGGGCGCGTCCCACTGTAGCAAGGGGACTGGGCGCGTCCCACTGTAGCAAGGGGCCTGGGCGCGCCCCACTGTAGCGAGAGGCATGGGCGCGTCCCACTGTAGCAAGGGGCCTGGGCGCGTCCCACTGTAGCGAGAGGCCTGGGCGCGCCCCACTGGAGCAAGGGGCCTGGGCGCACTCCACTGCAGCAAGGGGCCTGGGCGCGCTCCACTGTAGCGAGAGGCCTGGGCGCGCTCCACTGTAGCAAGGGGCCTGGGCGCGCTCCACTGTCGCGAGAGGCCTGGGCGCGCTCCACTGTAGCGAGGGGCCTGAGCGCGCTCCACTGTAGCAAGGGGCCTGGGCGCGTCCCACTGTAGCAAGGGGCCTGGGCGCGTCCCACTGTAGCAAGGGGCCTGGGCGCGCCCCACTGTAGCAAGGGGCCTGGGCGCGCCCCACTGTAGCAAGGGGCCTGGGCGCGCCCCACTGTAGCAAGGGGCCTGGGCGCGCTCCACTGTAGCGAGAGGCTTGGGCGCGTCCCACTGTAGCGAGAGGCCTGAGCGCGTCCCACTGTAGCGAGAGGCCTGAGCGCGTCCCACTGTAGCAAGGGGCCTGGGCGCGTCCCACTGTAGCAAGGGGCGTGGGCGCGTCCCACTGTAGCAAGGGGCCTGGGCGCGTCCCACTGTAGCAAGGGGCCTGGGCGCGCCCCACTGTAGCAAGGTGCCTGGGCGCGTCCCACTGTAGCAAGGGACTTGGGCGCGCTCCACTGTAGCGAGAGGCCTGGGCGTGCTCCACTGTAGCAAGGGGCCTGGGCGCGCCCCACTGTAGCAAGGGGCCTGGGCGCGCCCCACTGTAGCAAGGGGCCTGGGCGCGTCCCACTGTAGCAAGGGGCGTGGGCGCGTCCCACTGTAGCAAGGGGCGTGGGCGCGCCGCACTGTAGCAAGGGGCCTGGGCGCGTCCCACTGTAGCGAGAGGCCTGGGCGCGTCGCACTGTAGCAAGGGGCCTGGGCGCGCTCCACTGTAGCAAGGGGCCTGGGCGTGTCGCACTGTAGCAAGGGGCCTGGGCACGTCCCACTGTAGCGAGAGGACTGGGCGCGTCCCACTGTAGCAAGGGGCCTGGGCGCGCCGCACTGTAGCGAGAGGCCAGGGCGCGTCCCACTGTAGCAAGGGGCCTGTGCGCGTCCCACTGTAGCGAGAGGCCTGGGCGCGCTGCACTGTAGCGAGAGGCCTGGGCGCGTCCCACTGTAGCAAGGGCCCTGGGCGCGCCGCACTGTAGCGAGAGGTCTGGGCGCGTCCCACTGTAGCGAGGGGCCTGGGCGCGCCGCACTGTAGCAAGGGGCCTGGGCGCGTCCCACTGTAGCAAGAGGCCTGGGCGCGTCCCACTGTAGCAAGGGGCCTGGGCGCATCCCACTGTAGCAAGGGGCCTGGGCGCGTCCCACTGTAGCAAGGGGCCTGGGCGCGTCCCACTGTAGCGAGAGGCCTGGGCGCGTCCCAGTGTAGCAAGAGGCCTGGGCGCGTCCCACTGTAGCAAGAGGCCTGGGCGCGCTGCACTGTAGCGAGGGGCCTGGGCGCGCCCCACTGTAGCAAGGGGCCTGGGCGCGCCCCACTGTAGCAAGGGGCCTGGGCGCGCTCCACTGTAGCGAGAGGCCTGGGCGCGTCCCACTGTAGCAAGGGGCCTGGGCGCGTCCCAGTGTAGCGAGAGGCCTGGGCGCGCTGCACTGTAGCGAGAGGCCTGGGCGCGCTGCACTGTAGCGAGAGGCCTGGGCGCGCTGCACTGTCGCAAGGGGCCTGGGCGCGTCCCACTGTAGCAAGGGGCCTGGGCGCGCTGCCCTGTAGCGAGAGGCCTGGGCGCGTCCCACTGTAGCACGGGGCCTGGGCGCGCCCCACTGTAGCACGGGGCCTGGGCGCGCCCCACTGTAGCAAGGGGCCTAGGCGCGCCCCACTGTAGCAAGGGGCCTGGGCGCGCCCCACTGTAGCAAGGTGCCTGGGCGCGTCCCACTGTAGCAAGGGGCGTGGGCGCGCCGCACTGTAGCAAGGGGCCTGGGCTCGCCCCACTGTAGGAAGGGGCCTGGGCGCGTCGCACTGTAGCGAGAGGCCTGGGCGCGCCCCACTGTAGCGAGAGGCATGGGCGCGCTCCACTGTAGCGAGAGGCCTGGGCGCGCCGCACTGTAGCAAGGGGCCTGGGCGTGCTCCACTGTAGCAAGGGGCCTGGGCGCGTCCCACTGTAGCGAGAGGCCTGGGCGCGTCGCACTGTAGCAAGGGGCCTGGGCGCGTCCCACTGTAGCGAGACGCCTGGGCGCGCTGCACTGTAGCGAGAGGCCTGGGCGCGTCCCACTGTAGCAAGGGGCCTGGGCGCGCCGCACTGTAGCGAGAGGCCTGGGCGCGTCCCACTGTAGCAAGGGGCCTGGGCGCGCCCCACTGTAGCGAGAGGCCTGGGCGCGCTGCACTGTAGCGAGAGCCCTGGGCGCGTCCCACTGTAGCAAGGGGCCTGGGCGCGCCGCACTGTAGCGAGAGGCCTGGGCGCGTCCCACTGTAGCGAGGGGCCTGGGCGCGTCCCACTGTAGCGAGAGGCCTGGGCGCGTCCCACTGTAGCAAGGGGCCTGGGCGCGCCGCACTGTAGCAAGGGGCCTGGGCGCGTCCCACTGTAGCAAGGGGCCTGGGCGCGTCCCACTGTAGCGAGAGGCCTGGGCGCGTCCCACTGTAGCAAGGGGCCTGGGCGCGTCCCACTGTAGCAAGGGGCCTGGGTGCGTCCCACTGTAGCAAGGGGCCTGGGCGCGTCCCACTGTAGCAAGGGGCCTGGGCGCGTCCCACTGTAGCGAGAGGCCTGGGCGCGTCCCACTGTAGCGAGAGGCCTGGGCGCGTCCCACTGTAGCGAGAGGCCTGGGCGCGTCCCACTGTAGCAAGTGGCCTGGGCGCGCTGCACTGTAGCGAGGGGCCTGGGCGCGCCCCACTGTAGCAAGGGGCCTGGGCGCGCCCCACTGTAGCAAGGGGCCTGGGCGCGCTCCACTGTAGCGAGCGGCCTGGGCGCGTCCCACTGTAGCAAGGGGCCTGGGCGCGTCCCACTGTAGCGAGAGGCCTGGGCGTGCTGCACTGTAGCGAGAGGCCTGGGCGCGTCCCACTGTAGCAAGGGGCCTGGGCGCGCCCCACTGTAGCAAGGGGCCTGGGCGCGTCCCCTGTAGCAAGGGGCCTGGGCGCGTCCCACTGTAGCGAGAGGCCTGGGCGCGTCCCACTGTAGCGAGAGGCCTGGGCGCGCTGCACTGTAGCGAGAGGCCTGGGCGCGCTGCACTGTAGCGAGAGGCCTGGGCGCGCTGCACTGTAGCAAGGGGCCTGGGCGCGTCCCACTGTAGCAAGGGGCCTGGGCGCGGTGCACTGTAGCGAGAGGCCTGGGCGCGCCCCACTGTAGCAAGGGGCCTGGGCGCGCCCCACTGTAGCAAGGGGCCTGGGCGCGCCCCACTGTAGCAAGGGGCCTGGGCGCGCCCCACTGTAGCAAGGGGCCTGGGCGCGCCCCACTGTAGCAAGGGCCCTGGGCGCGCCCCACTGTAGCAAGGGGCCTGGGCGCGTCCCACTGTAGCGAGAGGCCTGGGCGCGTCCCACTGTAGCGAGAGGCCTGGGCGCGTCCCACTGTAGCAAGGGGCCTGGGCGCGTCCCACTGTAGCGAGAGGCCTGGGCGCGCTGCACTGTAGCGAGAGGCCTGGGCGCGCTGCACTGTAGCGAGAGGCCTGGGCGCGCTGCACTGTAGCAAGGGGCCTGGGCGCGCTGCACTGGAGCGAGAGGCCTGGGCGCGCCCCACTGTAGCAAGGGGCCTGGGCGCGCTGCACGGTAGCGAGAGGCCTGGGCGCGTCCCACTGTAGCAAGGGGCCTGGGCGCGTCCCACTGTAGCAAGGGGCCTGGGCGCGTCCCACTGTAGCGAGAGGCCTGGGCGCGTCCCACTGTAGCGAGAGGCCTGGGCGCGTCCCACTGTAGCAAGGGGCCTGGGCGCGTCCCACTGTAGCAAGGGGCCTGGGCGCGTCCCACTGCAGCGAGAGGCCTGGGCGCGCCGCACTGTAGCGAGAGGCCTGGGCGCGCTCCACTGTAGCAAGGGGCCTGGGCGCGTCCCACTGAAGCAAGGGGCCTGGGCGCGTCCCACTGTAGTGAGAAGCCTGGGCGCGTCCCACTGTAGCAAGGGGCCTGGGCGCGCCCCACTGTAGCAAGGGGCCTGGGCGCGTCCCACTGCAGCGAGAGGCCTGGGCGCGTCCCACTGTAGCGAGAGGCCTGGGCGCGCCCCACTGTAGCAAGGGGCCTGGGCGCGTCCCACTGTAGCAAGGGGCCTGGGCGCGTCCCCTGTAGCAAGGGGCCTGGGCGCGTCCCACTGTAGCGAGAGGCCTGGGCGCGTCCCACTGTAGCGAGAGGCCTGGGCGCGCTGCACTGCAGCGAGAGGCCTGGGCGCGCTGCACTGTAGCGAGAGGCCTGGGCGCGCTGCACTGTAGCAAGGGGCCTGGGCACGCTGCACTGTAGCGAGAGGCCTGGGCGCGCTGCACTGTAGCGAGAGGCCTGGGCGCGCCCCACTGTAGCAAGGGGCCTGGGCGCGTTCCACTGTAGCGAGAGGCCTGTGCGCGCTGCACTGTAGCGAGAGGCCTGGGCGCGCTGCACTGTAGCAAGGGGCCTGGGCGCGCCGCACTGTAGCGCGAGGCCTGGGCGCGTCCCACTGTAGCGAGGGGCCTGTGCGCATCCCACTGTAGCGAGAGGCCTGGGCGCGTCCCACTGTAGCGAGAGGCCTGGGCGCGTCCCACTGTAGCAAGGGGCCTGGGCGCGCCGCACTGTAGCAAGGGGCCTGGGCGCGTCCCACTGTAGCGAGAGGCCTGGGCGCGTCCCACTGTAGCAAGAGGCCTGGGCGCGCTGCACTGTAGCAAGGGGCCTGGGCGCGTCCCACTGTAGCAAGGGGCCTGGGCGCGCCCCACTGTAGCAAGGGGACTGGGCGCGTCCCACTGTAGCAAGGGGCCTGGGCGCGTCCCACTGTAGCGAGAGGCCTGGGCGTGCTGCACTGTAGCGAGAGGCCTGGGCGCGTCCCACTGTAGCAAGGGGCCTGGGCGCGCCCCACTGTAGCAAGGGGCCTGGGCGCGTCCCCTGTAGCAAGGGGCCTGGGCGCGTCCCACTGTAGCGAGAGGCCTGGGCGCGTCCCAGTGTAGCGAGAGGCCTGGGCGCGCTGCACTGTAGCGAGAGGCCTGGGCGCGCTGCACTGTAGCGAGAGGCCTGGGCGCGCTGCACTGTAGCAAGGGGCCTGGGCACGCTGCACTGTAGCGAGAGGCCTGGGCGCGCTGCACTGTAGCGAGAGGCCTGGGCGCGCTGCACTGTAGCAAGGGGCCTGGGCGCGTCCCACTGTAGCAAGGGGCCTGGGCGCGCCCCACTGTAGCAAGGGGCCTGGGCGCGCCCCACTGTAGCAAGGGGCCTGGGCGCGCCCCACTGTAGCAAGTGGCCTGGGCGCGCCCCACTGTAGCAAGGGGCCTGGGCGCGCCCCACTGTAGCAAGGGGCCTGGGCGCGTCCCACTGTAGCGAGAGGCCTGGGCGCGTCCCACTGTAGCGAGAGGCCTGGGCGCGTCCCACTGTAGCAAGGGGCCTGGGCACGTCCCACTGTAGCGAGAGGCCTGGGCGCGCTGCACTGTAGCGAGAGGCCTGGGCGCGCTGCACTGTAGCGAGAGGCCTGGGCGCGCTGCACTGTAGCGAGAGGCCTGGGCGCGCTGCACTGTAGCAAGGGGCCTGGGCGCGCTGCACTGGAGCGAGAGGCCTGGGCGCGTCCCACTGTAGCAAGGGGCCTGTGCGCGCTGCACTGTAGCGAGAGGCCTGGGCGCGCTCCACTGTAGCGAGAGGCCTGGGCGCGCTGCACTGTAGCGAGAGGCCTGGGCGCCTCCCACTGTAGCAAGGGGCCTGGGCGCGCCGCACTGTAGCGAGAGGCCTGGGCGCGTCCCACTGTAGCGAGGGGCCTGTGCGCGTCCCACTGTAGCGAGAGGCCTGGGCGCGTCCCACTGTAGCGAGAGGCCTGGGCGCGTCCCACTGTAGCAAGGGGCCTGGGCGCGCCGCACTGTAGCAAGGGGCCTGGGCGCGTCCCACTGTAGCGAGAGGCCTGGGCGCGTCCCACTGTAGCAAGGGGCCTGGGCGCGTCCCACTGTAGCAAGAGGCCTGGGCGCGCTGCACTGTAGCAAGGGGCCTGGGCGCGTCCCACTGTAGCAAGGGGCCTGGGCGCGCCCCACTGTAGCAAGGGGACTGGGCGCGTCCCACTGTAGCAAGGGGCCTGGGCGCGTCCCACTGTAGCGAGAGGCCTGGGCGCGTCGCACTGTAGCAAGAGGCCTGGGCGCGCCGCACTGTAGCAAGGGGACTGGGCGCGTCCCACTGTAGCAAGGGGCCTGGGCGCGTCCCACTGTAGCGAGAGGCCTGGGCGGGCCGCACTGTAGCGAGAGGCCTGGGCGCGCTCCACTGTAGCAAGGGGCCTGGGCGCGCTCCACTGTAGCGAGAGGCCTGGGCGCGCTCCACTGTAGCAAGGGGACTGGGCGCGTCCCACTGTAGCAAGGGGCCTGGGCGCGCTGCACTGTAGCGAGAGGCCTGGGCGCGCCGCACTGTAGCGAGAGGCCTGGGCGCGCTCCACTGTAGCAAGGGGCCTGGGCGCGCTCCACTGTAGCGAGAGGCCTGGGCGCGCTCCACTGTAGCAAGGGGACTGGGCGCGTCCCACTGTAGCAAGGGGCCTGGGCGCGCTTCACTGTAGCGAGAGGCCTGGGCGCCTCCCACTGTAGCAAGGGGCCTGGGCGCGCCGCACTGTAGCGAGAGGCCTGGGCGCGTCCCACTGTAGCGAGGGGCCTGTGCGCGTCCCACTGTAGCGAGAGGCCTGGGCGCGTCCCACTGTAGCGAGAGGCCTGGGCGCGTCCCACTGTAGCAAGGGGCCTGGGCGCGCCGCACTGTAGCGAGAGGCCTGGGCGCGTCCCACTGTAGCGAGGGGCCTGTGCGCGTCCCACTGTAGCGAGAGGCCTGGGCGCGTCCCACTGTAGCGAGAGGCCTGGGCGCGTCCCACTGTAGCAAGGGGCCTGGGCGCGCCGCACTGTAGCAAGGGGCCTGGGCGCGTCCCACTGTAGCGAGAGGCCTGGGCGCGTCCCACTGTAGCAAGGGGCCTGGGCGCGTCCCACTGTAGCAAGAGGCCTGGGCGCGCTGCACTGTAGCAAGGGGCCTGGGCGCGTCCCACTGTAGCAAGGGGCCTGGGCGCGCCCCACTGTAGCAAGGGGACGGGGCGCGTCCCACTGTAGCAAGGGGCCTGGGCGCGTCCCACTGTAGCGAGAGGCCTGGGCGCGTCGCACTGTAGCAAGAGGCCTGGGCGCGCCGCACTGTAGCAAGGGGACTGGGCGCGTCCCACTGTAGCGAGGGGCCTGGGCGCGTCCCACTGTCGCAAGGGGACTGGGCGCGTCCCACTGTAGCAAGGGGCCTGGGCGCGCCCCACTGTAGCGAGAGGCATGGGCGCGCTCCACTGTAGCGAGGGGCCTGTGCGCGCTCCACTGCAGCGAGAGGCCTGGGCGCGCTCCACTGTAGCAAGGGGACTGGGCGCGTCCCACTGTAGCAAGGGGACTGGGCGCGTCCCACTGTAGCAAGGGGACTGGGCCGTCCCACTGTAGCAAGGGGACTGGGCGCGTCCCACTGTAGCAAGGGGCCTGGGCGCGTCCCACTGTAGCGAGAGGCCTGGGCGCGCTGCACTGTAGCGAGAGGCCTGGGCGCGCTGCACTGTAGCGAGAGGCCTGGGCGCGCTGCACTGTAGCAAGGGGCCTGGGCGCGTCCCACTGTAGCAAGGGGCCTGGGCGCGGTGCACTGTAGCGAGAGGCCTGGGCGCGCCCCACTGTAGCAAGGGGCCTGGGCGCGCCCCACTGTAGCAAGGGGCCTGGGCGCGCCCCACTGTAGCAAGGGGCCTGGGCGCGCCCCACTGTAGCAAGGGGCCTGGGCGCGCCCCACTGTAGCAAGGGCCCTGGGCGCGCCCCACTGTAGCAAGGGGCCTGGGCGCGTCCCACTGTAGCGAGAGGCCTGGGCGCGTCCCACTGTAGCGAGAGGCCTGGGCGCGTCCCACTGTAGCAAGGGGCCTGGGCGCGTCCCACTGTAGCGAGAGGCCTGGGCGCGCTGCACTGTAGCGAGAGGCCTGGGCGCGCTGCACTGTAGCGAGAGGCCTGGGCGCGCTGCACTGTAGCAAGGGGCCTGGGCGCGCTGCACTGGAGCGAGAGGCCTGGGCGCGCCCCACTGTAGCAAGGGGCCTGGGCGCGCTGCACGGTAGCGAGAGGCCTGGGCGCGTCCCACTGTAGCAAAGGGCCTGGGCGCGTCCCACTGTAGCAAGGGGCCTGGGCGCGTCCCACTGTAGCGAGAGGCCTGGGCGCGTCCCACTGTAGCGAGAGGCCTGGGCGCGTCCCACTGTAGCAAGGGGCCTGGGCGCGTCCCACTGTAGCAAGGGGCCTGGGCGCGTCCCACTGCAGCGAGAGGCCTGGGCGCGCCGCACTGTAGCGAGAGGCCTGGGCGCGCTCCACTGTAGCAAGGGGCCTGGGCGCGTCCCACTGAAGCAAGGGGCCTGGGCGCGTCCCACTGTAGTGAGAAGCCTGGGCGCGTCCCACTGTAGCAAGGGGCCTGGGCGCGCCCCACTGTAGCAAGGGGCCTGGGCGCGTCCCACTGCAGCGAGAGGCCTGGGCGCGTCCCACTGTAGCGAGAGGCCTGGGCGCGCCCCACTGTAGCAAGGGGCCTGGGCGCGTCCCACTGTAGCAAGGGGCCTGGGCGCGTCCCCTGTAGCAAGGGGCCTGGGCGCGTCCCACTGTAGCGAGAGGCCTGGGCGCGTCCCACTGTAGCGAGAGGCCTGGGCGCGCTGCACTGCAGCGAGAGGCCTGGGCGCGCTGCACTGTAGCGAGAGGCCTGGGCGCGCTGCACTGTAGCAAGGGGCCTGGGCACGCTGCACTGTAGCGAGAGGCCTGGGCGCGCTGCACTGTAGCGAGAGGCCTGGGCGCGCCCCACTGTAGCAAGGGGCCTGGGCGCGTTCCACTGTAGCGAGAGGCCTGTGCGCGCTGCACTGTAGCGAGAGGCCTGGGCGCGCTGCACTGTAGCAAGGGGCCTGGGCGCGCCGCACTGTAGCGCGAGGCCTGGGCGCGTCCCACTGTAGCGAGGGGCCTGTGCGCATCCCACTGTAGCGAGAGGCCTGGGCGCGTCCCACTGTAGCGAGAGGCCTGGGCGCGTCCCACTGTAGCAAGGGGCCTGGGCGCGCCGCACTGTAGCAAGGGGCCTGGGCGCGTCCCACTGTAGCGAGAGGCCTGGGCGCGTCCCACTGTAGCAAGAGGCCTGGGCGCGCTGCACTGTAGCAAGGGGCCTGGGCGCGTCCCACTGTAGCAAGGGGCCTGGGCGCGCCCCACTGTAGCAAGGGGACTGGGCGCGTCCCACTGTAGCAAGGGGCCTGGGCGCGTCCCACTGTAGCGAGAGGCCTGGGCGTGCTGCACTGTAGCGAGAGGCCTGGGCGCGTCCCACTGTAGCAAGGGGCCTGGGCGCGCCCCACTGTAGCAAGGGGCCTGGGCGCGTCCCCTGTAGCAAGGGGCCTGGGCGCGTCCCACTGTAGCGAGAGGCCTGGGCGCGTCCCAGTGTAGCGAGAGGCCTGGGCGCGCTGCACTGTAGCGAGAGGCCTGGGCGCGCTGCACTGTAGCGAGAGGCCTGGGCGCGCTGCACTGTAGCAAGGGGCCTGGGCACGCTGCACTGTAGCGAGAGGCCTGGGCGCGCTGCACTGTAGCGAGAGGCCTGGGCGCGCTGCACTGTAGCAAGGGGCCTGGGCGCGTCCCACTGTAGCAAGGGGCCTGGGCGCGCCCCACTGTAGCAAGGGGCCTGGGCGCGCCCCACTGTAGCAAGTGGCCTGGGCGCGCCCCACTGTAGCAAGGGGCCTGGGCGCGCCCCACTGTAGCAAGGGGCCTGGGCGCGTCCCACTGTAGCGAGAGGCCTGGGCGCGTCCCACTGTAGCGAGAGGCCTGGGCGCGTCCCACTGTAGCAAGGGGCCTGGGCACGTCCCACTGTAGCGAGAGGCCTGGGCGCGCTGCACTGTAGCGAGAGGCCTGGGCGCGCTGCACTGTAGCGAGAGGCCTGGGCGCGCTGCACTGTAGCGAGAGGCCTGGGCGCGCTGCACTGTAGCAAGGGGCCTGGGCGCGCTGCACTGGAGCGAGAGGCCTGGGCGCGTCCCACTGTAGCAAGGGGCCTGGGCGCGCTGCACTGTAGCGAGAGGCCTGGGCGCGCTCCACTGTAGCGAGAGGCCTGGGCGCGCTGCACTGTAGCGAGAGGCCTGGGCGCCTCCCACTGTAGCAAGGGGCCTGGGCGCGCCGCACTGTAGCGAGAGGCCTGGGCGCGTCCCACTGTAGCGAGGGGCCTGTGCGCGTCCCACTGTAGCGAGAGGCCTGGGCGCGTCCCACTGTAGCGAGAGGCCTGGGCGCGTCCCACTGTAGCAAGGGGCCTGGGCGCGCCGCACTGTAGCAAGGGGCCTGGGCGCGTCCCACTGTAGCGAGAGGCCTGGGCGCGTCCCACTGTAGCAAGGGGCCTGGGCGCGTCCCACTGTAGCAAGAGGCCTGGGCGCGCTGCACTGTAGCAAGGGGCCTGGGCGCGTCCCACTGTAGCAAGGGGCCTGGGCGCGCCCCACTGTAGCAAGGGGACTGGGCGCGTCCCACTGTAGCAAGGGGCCTGGGCGCGTCCCACTGTAGCGAGAGGCCTGGGCGCGTCGCACTGTAGCAAGAGGCCTGGGCGCGCCGCACTGTAGCAAGGGGACTGGGCGCGTCCCACTGTAGCAAGGGGCCTGGGCGCGTCCCACTGTAGCGAGAGGCCTGGGCGGGCCGCACTGTAGCGAGAGGCCTGGGCGCGCTCCACTGTAGCAAGGGGCCTGGGCGCGCTCCACTGTAGCGAGAGGCCTGGGCGCGCTCCACTGTAGCAAGGGGACTGGGCGCGTCCCACTGTAGCAAGGGGCCTGGGCGCGCTGCACTGTAGCGAGAGGCCTGGGCGCGCCGCACTGTAGCGAGAGGCCTGTGCGCGCTCCACTGTAGCAAGGGGCCTGGGCGCGCTCCACTGTAGCGAGAGGCCTGGGCGCGCTCCACTGTAGCAAGGGGACTGGGCGCGTCCCACTGTAGCAAGGGGCCTGGGCGCGCTTCACTGTAGCGAGAGGCCTGGGCGCCTCCCACTGTAGCAAGGGGCCTGGGCGCGCCGCACTGTAGCGAGAGGCCTGGGCGCGTCCCACTGTAGCGAGGGGCCTGTGCGCGTCCCACTGTAGCGAGAGGCCTGGGCGCGTCCCACTGTAGCGAGAGGCCTGGGCGCGTCCCACTGTAGCAAGGGGCCTGGGCGCGCCGCACTGTAGCGAGAGGCCTGGGCGCGTCCCACTGTAGCGAGGGGCCTGTGCGCGTCCCACTGTAGCGAGAGGCCTGGGCGCGTCCCACTGTAGCGAGAGGCCTGGGCGCGTCCCACTGTAGCAAGGGGCCTGGGCGCGCCGCACTGTAGCAAGGGGCCTGGGCGCGTCCCACTGTAGCGAGAGGCCTGGGCGCGTCCCACTGTAGCAAGGGGCCTGGGCGCGTCCCACTGTAGCAAGAGGCCTGGGCGCGCTGCACTGTAGCAAGGGGCCTGGGCGCGTCCCACTGTAGCAAGGGGCCTGGGCGCGCCCCACTGTAGCAAGGGGACTGGGCGCGTCCCACTGTAGCAAGGGGCCTGGGCGCGTCCCACTGTAGCGAGAGGCCTGGGCGCGTCGCACTGTAGCAAGAGGCCTGGGCGCGCCGCACTGTAGCAAGGGGACTGGGCGCGTCCCACTGTAGCGAGGGGCCTGGGCGCGTCCCACTGTCGCAAGGGGACTGGGCGCGTCCCACTGTAGCAAGGGGCCTGGGCGCGCCCCACTGTAGCGAGAGGCATGGGCGCGCTCCACTGTAGCGAGGGGCCTGTGCGCGCTCCACTGCAGCGAGAGGCCTGGGCGCGCTCCACTGTAGCAAGGGGACTGGGCGCGTCCCACTGTAGCAAGGGGACTGGGCGCGTCCCACTGTAGCAAGGGGACTGGGCCGTCCCACTGTAGCAAGGGGACTGGGCGCGTCCCACTGTAGCAAGGGGACTGGGCGCGTCCCACTGTAGCAAGGGGACTGGGCGCGTCCCACTGTAGCAAGGGGCCTGGGCGCGCCCCACTGTAGCGAGAGGCATGGGCGCGTCCCACTGTAGCAAGGGGCCTGGGCGCGTCCCACTGTAGCGAGAGGCCTGGGCGCGCCCCACTGGAGCAAGGGGCCTGGGCGCGCTCCACTGTATCGAGAGGCCTGGGCGCGCTCCACTGTAGCGAGGGGCCTGGGCGCGCTCCACTGTAGCAAGGGGCCTGGGCGCGTCCCACTGTAGCAAGGGGCCTGGGCGCGCCCCACTGTAGCAAGGGGCCTGGGCGCGCCCCACTGTAGCAAGGGGCCTGGGCGCGCTCCACTGTAGCGAGAGGCCTGGGCGCGTCCCACTGTAGCGAGAGGCCTGGGCGCGTCCCACTGTAGCAAGGGGCCTGGGCGCGTCCCACTGTAGCAAGGGGCGTGGGCGCGTCCCACTGTAGCAAGGGGCCTGGGCGCGTCCCACTGTAGCAAGGGGCCTGGGCGCGCCCCACTTTAGCAAGGGGCCTGGGCGCGTCCCACTGTAGCAAGGGGCCTGGGCGCGCTCCACTGTCGCGAGAGGCCTGGGCGTGCTCCACTGTAGCAAGGGGCCTGGGCGCGCCCCACTGTAGCAAGGGGCCTGGGCGCGCCCCACTGTAGCAAGGGGCCTGGGCGCGTCCCACTGTAGCAAGGGGCCTGGGCGCGTCCCACTGTAGCAAGGGGCCTGGGCGCGCCCCACTGTAGCAAGGGGCCTGGGCGCGTCCCACTGTAGCAAGGGGCCTGGGCGCGCTCCACTGTCGCGAGAGGCCTGGGCGTGCTCCACTGTAGCAAGGGGCCTGGGCGCGCCCCACTGTAGCAAGGGGCCTGGGCGCGCCCCACTGTAGCAAGAGGCCTGTGCGCGTCCCACTGTAGCAAGGGGCGTGGGCGCGTCCCACTGTAGCAAGGGGCGTGGGCGCACCGCACTGTAGCAAGGGGCCTGGGCGCGCCCCACTGTAGCAAGGGGCCTGGGCGCGTCCCACTGTAGCGAGAGGCCTGGGCGCGTCGCACTGTAGCGAGAGGCCTGGGCGCGCTCCACTGTAGCGAGAGGCCTGGGCGCGCCCCACTGTAGCGAGAGGCCTGGGCGCGCCCCACTGTAGCGAGAGGCCTGGGCGCGCTCCACTGTAGCAAGGGGCCTGGGCGCGTCCCACTGTAGCAAGGGGCCTGGGCGCGCCGCACTGTAGCAAGGGGCCTGGGCGCGCTCCACTGTAGCAAGGGGCCTGGGCGTGTCGCACTGTAGCAAGGGGCCTGGGCGTGTCGCACTGTAGCAAGGGGCCTGGGCGCATCCCACTGTAGCGAGAGGCCTGGGCGCGCTGCACTGTAGCGAGAGGCCTGGGCACGTCCCACTGTAGCAAGGGGCCTAGGCGCGCCGCACTGTAGCAAGAGGCCTGGGCGCGTCCCACTGTAGCAAGGGGCCTGGGCGCGCCCCACTGCCGCGAGAGGCCTGGGCGCGCTGCACTGTAGCGAGAGGCCTGGGCGCGTCCCACTGTAGCAAGGGGCCTGGGCGCGCCGCACTGTAGCAAGGGGCCTGGGCGCGTCCCACTGTAGCGAGAGGCCTGGGCGCGTCCCACTGTAGCAAGGGGCCTGGGCGCGTCCCACTGTAGCAAGAGGCCTGGGCGCGCTGCACTGTAGCAAGGGGCCTGGGCGCGTCCCACTGTAGCAAGGGGCCTGGGCGCGCCCCACTTTAGCAAGGGGCCTGGGCGCGTCCCACTGTAGCAAGGGGCCTGGGCGCGCTCCACTGTCGCGAGAGGCCTGGGCGTGCTCCACTGTAGCAAGGGGCCTGGGCGCGCCCCACTGTAGCAAGGGGCCTGGGCGCGCCCCACTGTAGCAAGGGGCCTGCGCGCGTCCCACTGTAGCAAGGGGCCTGGGCGCGTCCCACTGTAGCAAGGGGCCTGGGCGCGCCCCACTGTAGCAAGGGGCCTGTGCGCGTCCCACTGTAGCAAGGGGCCTGGGCGCGCTCCACTGTCGCGAGAGGCCTGGGCGTGCTCCACTGTAGCAAGGGGCCTGGGCGCGCCCCACTGTAGCAAGGGGCCTGGGCGCGCCCCACTGTAGCAAGAGGCCTGGGCGCGTCCCACTGTAGCAAGGGGCGTGGGCGCGTCCCACTGTAGCAAGGGGCGTGGGCGCACCGCACTGTAGCAAGGGGCCTGGGCGCGCCCCACTGTAGCAAGGGGCCTGGGCGCGTCCCACTGTAGCGAGAGGCCTGGGCGCGTCGCACTGTAGCGAGAGGCCTGGGCGCGCTCCACTGTAGCGAGAGGCCTGGGCGCGCCCCACTGTAGCGAGAGGCCTGGGCGCGCCCCACTGTAGCGAGAGGCCTGGGCGCGCTCCACTGTCGCAAGGGGCCTGGGCGCGTCCCACTGTAGCAAGGGGCCTGGGCGCGCCGCACTGTAGCAAGGGGCCTGGGCGCGCTCCACTGTAGCAAGGGGCCTGGGCGTGTCGCACTGTAGCAAGGGGCCTGGGCGTGTCGCACTGTAGCAAGGGGCCTGGGCGCATCCCACTGTAGCGAGAGGCCTGGGCGCGCTGCACTGTAGCGAGAGGCCTGGGCACGTCCCACTGTAGCAAGGGGCCTAGGCGCGCCGCACTGTAGCAAGAGGCCTGGGCGCGTCCCACTGTAGCAAGGGGCCTGGGCGCGCCCCACTGCCGCGAGAGGCCTGGGCGCGCTGCACTGTAGCGAGAGACCTGGGCGCGTCCCACTGTAGCAAGGGGCCTGGGCGCGCCGCACTGTAGCAAGGGGCCTGGGCGCGTCCCACTGTAGCGAGAGGCCTGGGCGCGTCCCACTGTAGCAAGGGGCCTGGGCGCGTCCCACTGTAGCAAGAGGCCTGGGCGCGCTGCACTGTAGCAAGGGGCCTGGGCGCGTCCCACTGTAGCAAGGGGCCTGGGCGCGTCCCACTGTAGCAAGGGGCCTGGGCGCGTCCCACTGTAGCGAGAGGCCTGGGCGCGCCGCACTGTAGCAAGAGGCCTGGGCGCGCCGCACTGTAACAAGGGGACTGGGCGCGTCCCACTGTCGCAAGGGGACTGGGCGCGTCCCACTGTCGCAAGGGGACTGGGCGCGTCCCACTGTAGCACGGGGCCTGGGCGCGCCCCACTGTAGCGAGAGGCATGGGCGCGTCCCACTGTAGCAAGGGGCGTGGGCGCGTCCCACTGTAGCGAGAGGCCTGGGCGCGTCGCACTGTAGCGAGAGGCCTGGGCGCGCTCCACTGTAGCGAGAGGCCTGGGCGCGCCCCACTGTCGCGAGTGGCCTGGGCGCGCTCCACTATCGCAAGGGGCCTGGGCGCGTCCCACTGTAGCAAGTGGCCTGGGCGCGCCGCACTGTAGCAAGGGGCCTGGGCGTGTCGCACTGTAGCAAGGGGCCTGGGCGCGCCGCACTGTAGCAAGTGGCCTGGGCGCGCTCCACTGTAGCAAGGGGCCTGGGCGTGTCGCACTGTAGCAAGGGGCCTGGGCGCATCCCACTGTCGCGAGAGGCCTGGGCGCCCCCCACTGTAGCAAGGGGCCTAGGCGCGCCGCACTGTAGCGAGAGGCCTGGGCGCGTCCCACTGTAGCAAGGGGCCTGGGCGCGCCGCACTGTAGCAAGGGGCCTGGGCGCGTCCCACTGTAGCAAGAGGCCTGGGCGCGTCCCACTGTAGCAAGGGGCCTGGGCGCGCCCCACTGTAGCAAGGGGACTGGGCGCGTCCCACTGTAGCAAGGGGCCTGGGCGCGTCCCACTGTAGCAAGGGGCCTGGGCGCGCCCCACTGTAGCAAGGGGACTGGGCGCGTCCCACTGTAGCAAGGGGCCTGGGCGCGTCCCACTGTAGCGAGAGGCCTGGGCGCGTCCCACTGTAGCAAGGGGCCTGGGCGCGTCCCACTGTAGCAAGAGGCCTGGGCGCGCCGCACTGTAGCGAGAGGCCTGGGCGCGCTCCACTGTAGCAAGGGGCCTAGGCGCGCCGCACTGTAGCGAGAGGCCTGGGCGCGTCCCACTGTAGCAAGGGGCCTGGGCGCGCCCCACTGTCGCGAGAGGCCTGGGCGCGCTGCACTGTAGCGAGAGGCCTGGGCGCGTCCCACTGTAGCAAGGGGCCTGGGCGCGTCGCACTGTAGCAAGGGGCCTGGGCGCGTCCCACTGTAGCAAGGGGCCTGGGCGCGTCCCACTGTAGCAAGGGGCCTGGGCGCGTCCCACTGTAGCAAGGGGCCTGGGCGCGCCCCACTGTAGCAAGGGGACTGGGCGCGTCCCACTGTAGCAAGGGGCCTGGGCGCGTCCCACTGTAGCGAGAGGCCTGGGCGCGTCGCACTGTAGCAAGAGGCCTGGGCGCGCCGCACTGGAGCAAGGGGACTGGGCGCGTCCCACTGTAGCAAGGGGCCTGGGCGCGTCCCACTGTAGCAAGAGGCCTGGGCGCGCCGCACTGTAGCGAGAGGCCTGGGCGCGCTCCACTGTAGCAAGGGGCCTGGGCGCGTCCCACTGTAGCAAGGGGCCTGGGCGCGTCCCACTGTAGCGAGAGGCCTGGGCGCGTCCCACTGTAGCGAGAGGCCTGGGCGCGTCCCACTGTAGCAAGGGGCCTGGGCGCGCCCCACTGTAGCAAGGGGCCTGGGCGCGTCCCACTGTAGCGAGAGGCCTGGGCGCGTCCCACTGTAGCGAGAGGCCTGGGCGCGCCCCACTGTAGCAAGGGGCCTGGGCGCGTCCCACTGTAGCAAGGGGCCTGGGCGCGTCCCCTGTAGCAAGGGGCCTGGGCGCGTCCCACTGTAGCGAGAGGCCTGGGCGCGTCCCACTGTAGCGAGAGGCCTGGGCGCGCTGCACTGTAGCGAGAGGCCTGGGCGCGCTGCACTGTAGCGAGAGGCCTGGGCGCGCTGCACTGTAACAAGGGGCCTGGGCGCGCTCCACTGTAGCGAGAGGCCTGGGCGCGCTGCACTGTAGCGAGAGGCCTGGGCGCGCCCCACTGTAGCAAGGCGCCTGGGCGCGTTCCACTGTAGCGAGAGGCCTGGGCGCGCTGCACTGTAGTGAGAGGCCTGTGCGCGCTGCACTGTAGCGAGAGGCCTGGGCGCGCTGCACTGTAGCGAGAGGCCTGGGCGCGCTGCACTGTAGCAAGGGGCCTGGGCGCGCCGCACTGTAGCGAGAGGCCTGGGCGCGTCCCACTGTAGCGAGGGGCCTGTGCGCGTCCCACTGTAGCGAGAGGCCTGGGCGCGTCCCACTGTAGCAAGGGGACTGGGCGCGTCCCACTGTCGCAAGGGGACTGGGCGCGTCCCACTGTCGCAAGGGGACTGGGCGCGTCCCACTGTAGCACGGGGCCTGGGCGCGCCCCACTGTAGCGAGAGGCATGGGCGCGTCCCACTGTAGCAAGGGGCGTGGGCGCGTCCCACTGTAGCGAGAGGCCTGGGCGCGTCGCACTGTAGCGAGAGGCCTGGGCGCGCTCCACTGTAGCGAGAGGCCTGGGCGCGCCCCACTGTCGCGAGTGGCCTGGGCGCGCTCCACTATCGCAAGGGGCCTGGGCGCGTCCCACTGTAGCAAGTGGCCTGGGCGCGCCGCACTGTAGCAAGGGGCCTGGGCGTGTCGCACTGTAGCAAGGGGCCTGGGCGCGCCGCACTGTAGCAAGTGGCCTGGGCGCGCTCCACTGTAGCAAGGGGCCTGGGCGTGTCGCACTGTAGCAAGGGGCCTGGGCGTGTCGCACTGTAGCAAGGGGCCTGGGCGCATCCCACTGTCGCGAGAGGCCTGGGCGCGTCCCACTGTAGCAAGGGGCCTAGGCGCGCCGCACTGTAGCGAGAGGCCTGGGCGCGTCCCACTGTAGCAAGGGGCCTGGGCGCGCCGCACTGTAGCAAGGGGCCTGGGCGCGTCCCACTGTAGCAAGAGGCCTGGGCGCGCTGCACTGTAGCAAGGGGCCTGGGCGCGTCCCACTGTAGCAAGGGGCCTGGGCGCGCCCCACTGTAGCAAGGGGACTGGGCGCGTCCCACTGTAGCAAGGGGCCTGGGCGCGTCCCACTGTAGCAAGGGGCCTGAGCGCGCCCCACTGTAGCAAGGGGACTGGGCGCGTCCCACTGTAGCAAGGGGCCTGGGCGCGTCCCACTGTAGCGAGAGGCCTGGGCGCGCCGCACTGTAGCAAGAGGCCTGGGCGCGCCGCACTGTAACAAGGGGACTGGGCGCGTCCCACTGTCGCAAGGGGACTGGGCGCGTCCCACTGTAGCACGGGGCCTGGGCGCGCCCCACTGTAGCGAGAGGCATGGGCGCGTCCCACTGTAGCAAGGGGCGTGGGCGCGTCCCACTGTAGCGAGAGGCCTGGGCGCGTCGCACTGTAGCGAGAGGCCTGGGCGCGCTCCACTGTAGCGAGAGGCCTGGGCGCGCCCCACTGTCGCGAGAGGCCTGGGCGCGCTCCACTGTCGCAAGGGGCCTGGGCGCGTCCCACTGTAGCAGGGGGCCTGGGCGCGCCGCACTGTAGCAAGTGGCCTGGGCGCGCTCCACTGTAGCAAGGGGCCTGGGCGTGTCGCACTGTAGCAAGGGGCCTGGCCGTGTCGCACTGTAGCAAGGGGCCTGGGCGCATCCCACTGTAGCGAGAGGCCTGGGCGCGCTGCACTGTAGCGAGAGGCCTGGGCGCGTCCCACTGTAGCAAGGGGCCTAGGCGCGCCGCACTGTAGCGAGAGGCCTGGGCGCGTCCCACTGTAGCAAGGGGCCTGGGCGCGCCCCACTGTCGCGAGAGGCCTGGGCGCGCTGCACTGTAGCGAGAGGCCTGGGCGCGTCCCACTGTAGCAAGGGGCCTGGGCGCGCCGCACTGTAGCAAGGGGCCTGGGCGCGTCCCACTGTAGCAAGAGGCCTGGGCGCGCTGCACTGTAGCAAGGGGCCTGGGCGCGTCCCACTGTAGCAAGGGGCCTGGGCGCGCCCCACTGTAGCAAGGGGACTGGGCGCGTCCCACTGTAGCAAGGGGCCTGGGCGCGTCCCACTGTAGCGAGAGGCCTGGGCGCGTCGCACTGTAGCAAGAGGCCTGGGCGCGCCGCACTGGAGCAAGGGGACTGGGCGCGTCCCACTGTAGCAAGGGGCCTGGGCGCGTCCCACTGTAGCAAGAGGCCTGGGCGCGCCGCACTGTAGCGAGAGGCCTGGGCGCGCTCCACTGTAGCAAGGGGCCTGGGCGCGTCCCACTGTAGCAAGGGGCCTGAGCGCGTCCCACTGTAGCGAGAGGCCTGGGCGCGTCCCACTGTAGCGAGAGGCCTGGGCGCGTCCCACTGTAGCAAGGGGCCTGGGCGCGCCCCACTGTAGCAAGGGGCCTGGGCGCGTCCCACTGTAGCGAGAGGCCTGGGCGCGTCCCACTGTAGCGAGAGGCCTGGGCGCGCCCCACTGTAGCAAGGGGCCTGGGCGCGTCCCACTGTAGCAAGGGGCCTGGGCGCGTCCCCTGTAGCAAGGGGCCTGGGCGCGTCCCACTGTAGCGAGAGGCCTGGGCGCGTCCCACTGTAGCGAGAGGCCTGGGCGCGCTGCACTGTAGCGAGAGGCCTGGGCGCGCTGCACTGTAGCGAGAGGCCTGGGCGCGCTGCACTGTAACAAGGGGCCTGGGCGCGCTCCACTGTAGCGAGAGGCTGGGCGCGCTGCACTGTAGCGAGAGGCCTGGGCGCGCCCCACTGTAGCAAGGGGCCTGGGCGCGTTCCACTGTAGCGAGAGGCCTGGGCGCGCTGCACTGTAGTGAGAGGCCTGTGCGCGCTGCACTGTAGCGAGAGGCCTGGGCGCGCTGCACTGTAGCGAGAGGCCTGGGCGCGCTGCACTGTAGCAAGGGGCCTGGGCGCGCCGCACTGTAGCGAGAGGCCTGGGCGCGTCCCACTGTAGCGAGGGGCCTGTGCGCGTCCCACTGTAGCGAGAGGCCTGGGCGCGTCCCACTGTAGCAAGGGGCCTGGGCGCGCCGCACTGTAGCAAGGGGCCTGGGCGCGTCCCACTGTAGCGAGAGGCCTGGGCCCGTCCCACTGTAGCAAGAGGCCTGGGCGCGCTGCACTGTCGCAAGGGGCCTGGGCGCGTCCCACTGTAGCAAGGGGCCTGGGCGCGCCCCACTGTAGCAAGGGGACTGGGCGCGTCCCACTGTAGCAAGGGGCCTGGGCGCGTCCCACTGTAGCGAGAGGCCTGGGCGCGTCGCACTGTAGCAAGAGGCCTGGGCGCGCCGCACTGTAGCAAGGGGACTGGGCGCGTCCCACTGGAGCAATGGGCCTGGGCGCGTCACACTGTAGCGAGAGGCCTGGGCGCGCCGCACTGTAGCAAGGGGACTGGGCGCGTCCCACTGGAGCAATGGGCCTGGGCGCGCCGCACTGTAGCAAGGGGCCTGGGCGCGTCCCACTGTAGCAAGAGGCCTGGGCGCGCTGCACTGTAGCAAGGGGCCTGGGCGCGTCCCACTGTAGCAAGGGGCCTGGGCGCGCCCCACTGTAGCAAGGGGACTGGGCGCGTCCCACTGTAGCAAGGGGCCTGGGCGCGTCCCACTGTAGCAAGGGGCCTGGGCGCGCCCCACTGTAGCAAGGGGACTGGGCGCGTCCCACTGTAGCAAGGGGCCTGGGCGCGTCCCACTGTAGCGAGAGGCCTGGGCGCGCCGCACTGTAGCAAGAGGCCTGGGCGCGCCGCACTGTAACAAGGGGACTGGGCGCGTCCCACTGTCGCAAGGGGACTGGGCGCGTCCCACTGTAGCACGGGGCCTGGGCGCGCCCCACTGTAGCGAGAGGCATGGGCGCGTCCCACTGTAGCAAGGGGCGTGGGCGCGTCCCACTGTAGCGAGAGGCCTGGGCGCGTCGCACTGTAGCGAGAGGCCTGGGCGCGCTCCACTGTAGCGAGAGGCCTGGGCGCGCCCCACTGTCGCGAGAGGCCTGGGCGCGCTCCACTGTCGCAAGGGGCCTGGGCGCGTCCCACTGTAGCAGGGGGCCTGGGCGCGCCGCACTGTAGCAAGTGGCCTGGGCGCGCTCCACTGTAGCAAGGGGCCTGGGCGTGTCGCACTGTAGCAAGGGGCCTGGCCGTGTCGCACTGTAGCAAGGGGCCTGGGCGCATCCCACTGTAGCGAGAGGCCTGGGCGCGCTGCACTGTAGCGAGAGGCCTGGGCGCGTCCCACTGTAGCAAGGGGCCTAGGCGCGCCGCACTGTAGCGAGAGGCCTGGGCGCGTCCCACTGTAGCAAGGGGCCTGGGCGCGCCCCACTGTCGCGAGAGGCCTGGGCGCGCTGCACTGTAGCGAGAGGCCTGGGCGCGTCCCACTGTAGCAAGGGGCCTGGGCGCGCCGCACTGTAGCAAGGGGCCTGGGCGCGTCCCACTGTAGCAAGAGGCCTGGGCGCGCTGCACTGTAGCAAGGGGCCTGGGCGCGTCCCACTGTAGCAAGGGGCCTGGGCGCGCCCCACTGTAGCAAGGGGACTGGGCGCGTCCCACTGTAGCAAGGGGCCTGGGCGCGTCCCACTGTAGCGAGAGGCCTGGGCGCGTCGCACTGTAGCAAGAGGCCTGGGCGCGCCGCACTGGAGCAAGGGGACTGGGCGCGTCCCACTGTAGCAAGGGGCCTGGGCGCGTCCCACTGTAGCAAGAGGCCTGGGCGCGCCGCACTGTAGCGAGAGGCCTGGGCGCGCTCCACTGTAGCAAGGGGCCTGGGCGCGTCCCACTGTAGCAAGGGGCCTGAGCGCGTCCCACTGTAGCGAGAGGCCTGGGCGCGTCCCACTGTAGCGAGAGGCCTGGGCGCGTCCCACTGTAGCAAGGGGCCTGGGCGCGTCCCACTGTAGCGAGAGGCCTGGGCGCGTCCCACTGTAGCGAGAGGCCTGGGCGCGCCCCACTGTAGCAAGGGGCCTGGGCGCGTCCCACTGTAGCAAGGGGCCTGGGCGCGTCCCCTGTAGCAAGGGGCCTGGGCGCGTCCCACTGTAGCGAGAGGCCTGGGCGCGTCCCACTGTAGCGAGAGGCCTGGGCGCGCTGCACTGTAGCGAGAGGCCTGGGCGCGCTGCACTGTAGCGAGAGGCCTGGGCGCGCTGCACTGTAACAAGGGGCCTGGGCGCGCTCCACTGTAGCGAGAGGCCTGGGCGCGCCCCACTGTAGCAAGGGGCCTGGGCGCGTCCCACTGTAGCAAGGGGCCTGGGCGCGTCCCCTGTAGCAAGGGGCCTGGGCGCGTCCCACTGTAGCGAGAGGCCTGGGCGCGTCCCACTGTAGCGAGAGGCCTGGGCGCGCTGCACTGTAGCGAGAGGCCTGGGCGCGCTGCACTGTAGCGAGAGGCCTGGGCGCGCTGCACTGTAACAAGGGGCCTGGGCGCGCTCCACTGTAGCGAGAGGCCTGGGCGCGCTGCACTGTAGCGAGAGGCCTGGGCGCGCCCCACTGTAGCAAGGGGCCTGGGCGCGTTCCACTGTAGCGAGAGGCCTGGGCGCGCTGCACTGTAGTGAGAGGCCTGTGCGCGCTGCACTGTAGCGAGAGGCCTGGGCGCGCTGCACTGTAGCGAGAGGCCTGGGCGCGCTGCACTGTAGCAAGGGGCCTGGGCGCGCCGCACTGTAGCGAGAGGCCTGGGCGCGTCCCACTGTAGCGAGGGGCCTGTGCGCGTCCCACTGTAGCGAGAGGCCTGGGCGCGTCCCACTGTAGCAAGGGGCCTGGGCGCGCCGCACTGTAGCAAGGGGCCTGGGCGCGTCCCACTGTAGCGAGAGGCCTGGGCCCGTCCCACTGTAGCAAGAGGCCTGGGCGCGCTGCACTGTCGCAAGGGGCCTGGGCGCGTCCCACTGTAGCAAGGGGCCTGGGCGCGCCCCACTGTAGCAAGGGGACTGGGCGCGTCCCACTGTAGCAAGGGGCCTGGGCGCGTCCCACTGTAGCGAGAGGCCTGGGCGCGTCGCACTGTAGCAAGAGGCCTGGGCGCGCCGCACTGTAGCAAGGGGACTGGGCACGTCCCACTGGAGCAATGGGCCTGGGCGCGTCCCACTGTAGCGAGAGGCCTGGGCGCGCCCCACTGTAGCGAGAGGCCTGGGCGCGCCGCACTGTAGCGAGAGGCCTCGGCGCGCTCCACTGTAGCAAGGGGCCTGGGCGCGTCCCACTGTCGCAAGGGGACTGGGCGCGTCCCACTGGAGCAATGGGCCTGGGCACGTCCCACTGTAGCAAGAGGCCTGGGCGCGTCCCACTGTAGCAAGAGGCCTGGGCGCGCCGCACTGTAGCAAGGGGACTGGGCGCGTCCCACTGGAGCAATGGGCCTGGGCGCGTCCCACTGTAGCGAGAGGCCTGGGCGCGTCCCACTGTAGCGAGAGGACTGGGCGCGTCCCACTGTAGCGAGAGGCCTGGGCGCGCTGCACTGTAGCGAGAGGCCTCGGCGCGTCCCACTGTAGCAAGGGGCCTGGGCGCGCTGCACTGTAGCGAGAGGCCTGGGCGCGCTGCACTGTCGCGAGAGGCCTGGGCGCCTCCCACTGTAGCAAGGGGCCTGGGCGCGCCGCACTGTAGCGAGAGGCCTGGGCGCGTCCCACTGTCGCGAGGGGCCTGTGCGCGTCCCACTGTAGCGAGAGGCCTGGGCGCGTCCCACTGTAGCGAGAGGCCTGGGCGCGTCCCACTGTAGCAAGGGGCCTGGGCGCGCCGCACTGTAGCAAGGGGACTGGGCGCGTCCCACTGTCGCAAGGGGACTGGGCGCGTCCCACTGTCGCAAGGGGACTGGGCGCGTCCCACTGTAGCAAGGGGCCTGGGCGCGCCCCACTGTAGCGAGAGGCATGGGCGCGTCCCACTGTAGCAAGGGGCCTGGGCGCGTCCCACTGTAGCGAGAGGCCTGGGCGCGCCCCACTGGAGCAAGGGGCCTGGGCGCGTCCCACTGTAGCGAGAGGCCTGGGCGCGCCGCACTGTAGCAAGGGGACTGGGCGCGTCCCACTGTAGCAAGGGGACTGGGCGCGTCCCACTGTAGCAAGGGGCCTGGGCGCGTCCCACTGTAGCGAGAGGCCTGGGCGCGTCGCACTGTAGCAAGAGGCCTGGGCGCGCCGCACTGTAGCAAGGGGACTGGGCGCGTCCCACTGGAGCAATGGGCCTGGGCGCGTCCCACTGTAGCGAGAGGCCTGGGCGCGCCCCACTGTAGCGAGAGGCCTGGGCGCGCCGCACTGTAGCGAGAGGCCTCGGCGCGCTCCACTGTAGCAAGGGGCCTGGGCGCGTCCCACTGTCGCAAGGGGACTGGGCGCGTCCCACTGGAGCAATGGGCCTGGGCACGTCCCACTGTAGCAAGAGGCCTGGGCGCGTCCCACTGTAGCAAGAGGCCTGGGCGCGCCGCACTGTAGCAAGGGGACTGGGCGCGTCCCACTGGAGCAATGGGCCTGGGCGCGTCCCACTGTAGCGAGAGGCCTGGGCGCGTCCCACTGTAGCGAGAGGACTGGGCGCGTCCCACTGTAGCGAGAGGCCTGGGCGCGCTGCACTGTAGCGAGAGGCCTCGGCGCGTCCCACTGTAGCAAGGGGCCTGGGCGCGCTGCACTGTAGCGAGAGGCCTGGGCGCGCTGCACTGTCGCGAGAGGCCTGGGCGCCTCCCACTGTAGCAAGGGGCCTGGGCGCGCCGCACTGTAGCGAGAGGCCTGGGCGCGTCCCACTGTCGCGAGGGGCCTGTGCGCGTCCCACTGTAGCGAGAGGCCTGGGCGCGTCCCACTGTAGCGAGAGGCCTGGGCGCGTCCCACTGTAGCAAGGGGCCTGGGCGCGCCGCACTGTAGCAAGGGGACTGGGCGCGTCCCACTGTCGCAAGGGGACTGGGCGCGTCCCACTGTCGCAAGGGGACTGGGCGCGTCCCACTGTAGCAAGGGGCCTGGGCGCGCCCCACTGTAGCGAGAGGCATGGGCGCGTCCCACTGTAGCAAGGGGCCTGGGCGCGTCCCACTGTAGCGAGAGGCCTGGGCGCGCCCCACTGGAGCAAGGGGCCTGGGCGCGTCCCACTGTAGCGAGAGGCCTGGGCGCGCCGCACTGTAGCAAGGGGACTGGGCGCGTCCCACTGTAGCAAGGGGCCTGGGCGCGCCCCACTGTAGCAAGGGGACTGGGCGCGTCCCACTGTAGCAAGGGGCCTGGGCGCGTCCCACTGTAGCGAGAGGCCTGGGCACGTCGCACTGTAGCAAGAGGCCTGGGCGCGCCGCACTGTAGCAAGGGGACTGGGCGCGTCCCACTGGAGCAATGGGCCTGGGCGCGTCCCACTGTAGCGAGAGGCCTGGGCGCGTCCCACTGTAGCGAGAGGCCTGGGCGCGCCGCACTGTAGCGAGAGGCCTCGGCGCGCTCCACTGTCGCAAGGGGCCTGGGCTCGCTCCACTGTAGCGAGAGGCCTCGGCGCGCTCCACTGTAGCAAGGGGACTGGGCGCGTCCCACTGTAGCAAGGGGCCTGGGCGCGCTGCACTGTAGCGAGAGGCCTGGGCGCCTCCCACTGTAGCAAGGGGCCTGGGCGCGCCGCACGGTAGCGAGAGGCCTGGGCGCGTCCCACTGTCGCGAGGGGCCTGTGCGCGTCCCACTGTAGCGAGAGGCCTGGGCGCGTCCCACTGTAGCGAGAGGCCTGGGCGCGTCCCACTGTAGCAAGGGGCCTGGGCGCGCCGCACTGTAGCAAGGGGACTGGGCGCGTCCCACTGTCGCAAGGGGACTGGGCGCGTCCCACTGTCGCAAGGGGACTGGGCGCGTCCCACTGTAGCAAGGGGCCTGGGCGCGCCCCACTGTAGCGAGAGGCATGGGCGCGTCCCACTGTAGCAAGGGGCCTGGGCGCGTCCCACTGTAGCGAGAGGCCTGGGCGCGCCCCACTGGAGCAAGGGGCCTGGGCGCGTCCCACTGTAGCGAGAGGCCTGGGCGCGCCGCACTGTAGCAAGGGGACTGGGCGCGTCCCACTGTAGCAAGGGGCCTGGGCGCGCCCCACTGTAGCAAGGGGACTGGGCGCGTCCCACTGTAGCGAGGGGCCTGGGCGCGTCCCACTGTAGCGAGAGGCCTGGGCGCGCCGCACTGTAGCAAGAGGCCTCGGCGCGCCGCACTGTAGCAAGGGGCCTGGGCGCGCTCCACTGTAGCAAGGGGCCTGGGCGCGCTCCACTGTAGCGAGAGGCCTGGGCGCGCTCCACTGTAGCAAGGGGCCTGGGCGCGCTCCACTGCAGCGAGAGGCCTGGGCGCGCTCCACTGTAGCAAGGGGACTGGGCGGGTCCCACTGTAGCAAGGGGACTGGGCGCGTCCCACTGTAGCAAGGGGACTGGGCGCGTCCCACTGTAGCAAGGGAACTGGGCGCGTCCCACTGTAGCAAGGGGCCTGGGCGCGCCCCACTGTAGCGAGAGGCATGGGCGCGTCCCACTGTAGCAAGGGGCCTGGGCGCGCCCCACTGGAGCAAGGGGCCTGGGCGCGCTCCACTGTAGCAAGAGGCCTGGGCGCGCTCCACTGTAGCGAGAGGCCTGGGCGCGCTCCACTGTAGCGAGAGGCCTGGGCGCGTCCCACTGTAGCGAGAGGCCTGGGCGCGCTCCATTGTTGCAAGGGGCCTGGGCGCGTCCCACTGTAGCAAGGGGCCTGGGCGCGTCCCACTGTAGCAAGGGGCCTGGGCGCGTCCCACTGTAGCAAGGGGCCTGGGCGCGCCCCACTGTAGCAAGAGGCCTGGGCGCGCCCCACTGTAGCAAGGGGCCTGGGCGCGCCCACTGTAGCAAGGGGCCGGGCGCGCTCCACTGCAGCGAGAGGCCTGGGCGCGCTCCACTGTAGCAAGGGGACTGGGCGGGTCCCACTGTAGCAAGGGGACTGGGCGCGTCCCACTGTAGCAAGGGGACTGGGCGCGTCCCACTGTAGCAAGGGAACTGGGCGCGTCCCACTGTAGCAAGGGGACTGGGCGCGTCCCACTGTAGCAAGGGGCCTGGGCGCGCCCCACTGTAGCGAGAGGCATGGGCGCGTCCCACTGTAGCAAGGGGCCTGGGCGCGTCCCACTGTAGCGAGAGGCCTGGGCGCGCCCCACTGGAGCAAGGGGCCTGGGCGCGCTCCACTGTAGCAAGGGGCCTGGGCGCGCCGCACTGTAGCGAGAGGCCTGGGCGCGTCCCACTGTCGCGAGGGGCCTGTGCGCGTCCCACTGTAGCGAGAGGCCTGGGCGCGTCCCACTGTAGCGAGAGGCCTGGGCGCGTCCCACTGTAGCAAGGGGCCTGGGCGCGCCGCACTGTAGCAAGGGGACTGGGCGCGTCCCACTGTCGCAAGGGGACTGGGCGCGTCCCACTGTCGCAAGGGGACTGGGCGCGTCCCACTGTAGCAAGGGGCCTGGGCGCGCCCCACTGTAGCGAGAGGCATGGGCGCGTCCCACTGTAGCAAGGGGCCTGGGCGCGTCCCACTGTAGCGAGAGGCCTGGGCGCGCCCCACTGGAGCAAGGGGCCTGGGCGCGTCCCACTGTAGCGAGAGGCCTGTGCGCGCCGCACTGTAGCAAGGGGACTGGGCGCGTCCCACTGTAGCAAGGGGCCTGGGCGCGCCCCACTGTAGCAAGGGGACTGGGCGCGTCCCACTGTAGCAAGGGGCCTGGGCGCGTCCCACTGTAGCGAGAGGCCTGGGCGCGTCGCACTGTAGCAAGAGGCCTGGGCGCGCCGCACTGTAGCAAGGGGACTGGGCGCGTCCCACTGGAGCAATGGGCCTGGGCGCGTCCCACTGGAGCGAGAGGCCTGGGCGCGCCGCACTGTAGCGAGAGGCCTCGGCGCGCTCCACTGTCGCAAGGGGCCTGGGCTCGCTCCACTGTAGCGAGAGGCCTGGGCGCGCTCCACTGTAGCAAGGGGACTGGGCGCGTCCCACTGTAGCAAGGGGCCTGGGCGCGCTGCACTGTAGCGAGAGGCCTGGGCGCCTCCCACTGTAGCAAGGGGCCTGGGCGCGCCGCACTGTAGCGAGAGGCCTGGGCGCGTCCCACTGTCGCGAGGGGCCTGTGCGCGTCCCACTGTAGCGAGAGGCCTGGGTGCGTCCCACTGTAGCGAGAGGCCTGGGCGCGTCCCACTGTAGCAAGGGGCCTGGGCGCGCCGCACTGTAGCAAGGGGACTGGGCGCGTCCCACTGTCGCAAGGGGACTGGGCGCGTCCCACTGTCGCAAGGGGACTGGGCGCGTCCCACTGTAGCAAGGGGCCTGGGCGCGCCCCACTGTAGCGAGAGGCATGGGCGCGTCCCACTGTAGCAAGGGGCCTGGGCGCGTCCCACTGTAGCGAGAGGCCTGGGCGCGCCCCACTGGAGCAAGGGGCCTGGGCGCGTCCCACTGTAGCGAGAGGCCTGGGCGCGCCGCACTGTAGCAAGGGGACTGGGCGCGTCCCACTGTAGCAAGGGGCCTGGGCGCGCCCCACTGTAGCAAGGGGACTGGGCGCGTCCCACTGTAGCGAGGGGCCTGGGCGCGTCCCACTGTAGCGAGAGGCCTGGGCGTGCCGCACTGTAGCAAGAGGCCTCGGCGCGCCGCACTGTAGCAAGGGGCCTGGGCGCGCTCTACTGTAGCAAGGGGCCTGGGCGCGCTCCACTGTAGCGAGAGGCCTGGGCGCGCTCCACTGTAGCAAGGGGCCTGGGCGCGCTCCACTGCAGCGAGAGGCCTGGGCGCGCTCCACTGTAGCAAGGGGACTGGGCGGGTCCCACTGTAGCAAGGGGACTGGGCGCGTCCCACTGTAGCAAGGGGACTGGGCGCGTCCCACTGCAGCAAGGGAACTGGGCGCGTCCCACTGTAGCAAGGGGACTGGGCGCGTCCCACTGTAGCAAGGGGCCTGGGCGCGCCCCACTGTAGCGAGAGGCATGGGCGCGTCCCACTGTAGCAAGGGGCCTGGGCGCGTCCCACTGTAGCGAGAGGCCTGGGCGCGCCCCACTGGAGCAAGGGGCCTGGGCGCGCTCCACTGTAGCAAGAGGCCTGGGCGCGCTCCACTGTAGCGAGAGGCCTGGGCGCGCTCCACTGTAGCGAGAGGCCTGGGCGCGTCCCACTGTAGCGAGAGGCCTGGGCGCGCTCCACTGTTGCAAGGGGCCTGGGCGCGTCCCACTGTAGCAAGGGGCCTGGGCGCGTCCCACTGTAGCAAGGGGCCTGGGCGCGTCCCACTGTAGCAAGGGGCCTGGGCGCGCCCCACTGTAGCAAGAGGCCTGGGCGCGCCCCACTGTAGCAAGGGGCCTGGGCGCGCCCACTGTAGCAAGGGGCCTGGGCGCGTCCCACTGTAGCAAGGGGCCTGGGCGCGCTCCACTGTAGCGAGAGGCCTGGGCGCGTCCCACTGTAGCGAGAGGCCTGGGCGCGTCCCACTGTAGCGAGAGGCCTGGGCGCGTCCCACTGTAGCAAGGGGCGTGGGCGCGTCCCACTGTAGCAAGGGGCGTGGGCGCGTCCCACTGTAGCAAGGGGCCTGGGCGCGTCCCACTGTAGCAAGGGGCCTGGGCGCGCCCCACTGTCGCAAGGGGCCTGGGCGCGTCCCACTGTAGCAAGGGGCCTGGGCGCGTCCCACTGTAGCAAGGGGCCTGGGCGCGTCCCACTGGAGCAAGGGGCCTGGGCGCGCCCCACTGTAGCAAGGGGCCTGGGCGCGCCCCACTGTAGCAAGGGGCCTGGGCGCGTCCCACTGTAGCAAGGGGCCTGGGCGCGCTCCACTGTAGCGAGAGGCCTGGGCGCGTCCCACTGTAGCGAGAGGCCTGGGCGCGTCCCACTGTAGCAAGGGGCCTGGGCGCGTCCCACTGTAGCAAGGGGCCTGGGCGCGCCCCACTGTAGCAAGGGGCCTGGGCGCGTCCCACTGTAGCAAGGGGCCTGGGCGCGTCCCACTGTAGCGAGAGGCCTGGGCGCGCTCCACTGTAGCAAGGGGCCTGGGCGCGTCCCACTGTAGCAAGGGGCCTGGGCGCGTCCCACTGTAGCAAGGGGCCTGGGCGCACTCCACTGTAGCGAGAGGCCTGGACGCGCCCCACTGTCGCGAGAGGCCTGGGCGCGCTCCACTGTAGCAAGGGGCCTGGGCGCGTCCCACTGTAGCAAGAGGCCTGGGCGCGCTGCACTGTAGCGAGGGGCCTGGGCGCGCCCCACTGTAGCAAGGGGCCTGGGCGCGCCCCACTGTAGCAAGGGGCCTGGGCGCGCTCCACTGTAGCGAGAGGCCTGGGCGCGTCCCACTGTAGCAAGGGGCCTGGGCGCGTCCCAGTGTAGCGAGTGGCCTGGGCGCGCTGCACTGTAGCG
Organism: Mustelus asterias; assembly: GCF_964213995.1. NCBI lineage: Eukaryota > Metazoa > Chordata > Chondrichthyes > Carcharhiniformes > Triakidae > Mustelus > Mustelus asterias. The sequence goes on from NC_135809.1 coordinate 69,435,032, forward strand.
AGAGGCCTGGGCGCGCTGCACTGTAGCGAGAGGCCTGGGCGCGTCCCACTGTAGCATGGGGCCTGGGCGCGCCCCACTGTAGCACGGGGCCTGGGCGCGCCCCACTGTAGCAAGGGGCCTGGGCGCGCCCCACTGTAGCAAGGGGCCTGGGCGCGCCCCACTGTAGCAAGGGGCCTGGGCGCGTCCCACTGTAGCAAGGGGCGTGGGCGCGCCGCACTGTAGCAAGGGGCCTGGGCGCGCCCCACTGTAGCAAGGGGCCTGGGCGCGTCCCACTGTAGCAAGGGGCCTGGGCGCGCTCCACTGTCGCGAGAAGCCTGGGCGTGCTCCACTGTAGCAAGGGGCCTGGGCGCGCTCCACTGTAGCAAGGGGCCTGGGCGCGCCCCACTGTAGCAAGGGGCCTGGGCGCGCCCCACTGTAGCAAGAGGCCTGGGCGCGTCCCACTGTAGCAAGGGGCGTGGGCGCGTCCCACTGTAGCAAGGGGCGTGGGCGCGCCGCACTGTAGCAAGGGGCCTGGGCGCGCCCCACTGTAGCAAGGGGCCTGGGCGCGTCCCACTGTAGCGAGAGGCCTGGGCGCGTCGCACTGTAGCGAGAGGCCAGGGCGCGCTCCACTGTAGCGAGAGGCCTGGGCGCGCCCCACTTTAGCGAGAGGCCTGGGCGCGCCCCACTGTAGCGAGAGGCCTGGGCGCGTCCCACTGTAGCAAGGGGCATGGGCGCGTCCCACTGTAGCAAGGGGCCTGGGCGCGCCGCACTGTAGCAAGGGGCCTGGGCGCGCTCCACTGTAGCAAGGGGCCTGGGCGTGTCGCACTGTAGCAAGGGGCCTGGGCGTGTCGCACTGTAGCAAGGGGCCTGGGCGCATCCCACTGTAGCGAGAGGCCTGGGCGCGCTGCACTGTAGCGAGAGGCCTGGGCACGTCCCACTGTAGCAAGGGGCCTAGGCGCGCCGCACTGTAGCAAGAGGCCTGGGCGCGTCCCACTGTAGCAAGGGGCCTGGGCGCGCCCCACTGCCGCGAGAGGCCTGGGCGCGCTGCACTGTAGCGAGAGGCCTGGGCGCGTCCCACTGTAGCAAGGGGCCTGGGCGCGCCGCACTGTAGCAAGGGGCCTGGGAGCGTCCCACTGTAGCGAGAGGCCTGGGCGCGTCCCACTGTAGCAAGGGGCCTGGGCGTGTCCCACTGTAGCAAGAGGCCTGGGCGCGCTGCACTGTAGCAAGGGGCCTGGGCGCGTCCCACTGTAGCAAGGGGCCTGGGCGCGCCCCACTGTAGCAAGGGGACTGGGCGCGTCCCACTGTAGCAAGGGGCCTGGGCGCGTCCCACTGTAGCGAGAGGCCTGGGCGCGTCGCACTGTAGCAAGAGGCCTGGGCGCGCCGCACTGTCGCAAGGGGACTGGGCGCGTCCCACTGTAGCAAGGGGCCTGGGCGCGTCCCACTGTAGCGAGAGGCCTGGGCGCGTCCCACTGTAGCAAGAGGCCTGGGCGCGTCCCACTGTAGCAAGAGGCCTGGGCGCGTCGCACTGTAGCAAGAGGCCTGGGCGCGCCGCACTGTAGCAAGGGGACTGGGCGCGTCCCACTGTAGCAAGGGGCCTGGGCGCGCCGCACTGTCGCAAGAGGCCTGGGCGCGCCGCACTGTAACAAGGGGACTGGGCGCGTCCCACTGTCGCAAGGGGACAGGGCGCGTCCCACTGTCGCAAGGGGACTGGGCGCGTCCCACTGTAGCACGGGGCCTGGGCGCGCCCCACTGTAGCGAGAGGCATGGGCGCGTCCCACTGTAGCAAGGGGCGTGGGCGCGTCCCACTGTAGCGAGAGGCCTGGGCGCGTCGCACTGTAGCGAGAGGCCTGGGCGCACTCCACTGTAGCGAGAGGCCTGGGCGCGCCCCACTGTCGCGAGAGGCCTGGGCGCGCTCCACTGTCGCAAGGGGCCTGGGCGCGTCCCACTGTAGCAAGGGGCCTGGGCGCGCCGCACTGTAGCAAGTGGCCTGGGCGCGCTCCACTGTAGCAAGGGGCCTGGGCGTGTCGCACTGTAGCAAGGGGCCTGGGCGTGTCGCACTGTAGCAAGGGGCCTGGGCGCATCCCACTGTAGCGAGAGGCCTGGGCGCGCTGCACTGTAGCGAGAGGCCTGGGCGCGTCCCACTGTAGCAAGGGGCCTAGGCGCGCCGCACTGTAGCGAGAGGCCTGGGCGCGTCCCACTGTAGCAAGGGGCCTGGGCGCGCCCCACTGTCGCGAGAGGCCTGGGCGCGCTGCACTGTAGCGAGAGGCCTGGGCGCGTCCCACTGTAGCAAGGGGCCTGGGCGCGCCGCACTGTAGCAAGGGGCCTGGGCGCGTCCCACTGTAGCAAGAGGCCTGGGCGCGCTGCACTGTAGCAAGGGGCCTGGGCGCGTCCCACTGTAGCAAGGGGCCTGGGCGCGCCCCACTGTAGCAAGGGGACTGGGCGCGTCCCACTGTAGCAAGGGGCCTGGGCGCGTCCCACTGTAGCGAGAGGCCTGGGCGCGTCGCACTGTAGCAAGAGGCCTGGGCGCGCCGCACTGGAGCAAGGGGACTGGGCGCGTCCCACTGTAGCAAGGGGCCTGGGCGCGTCCCACTGTAGCAAGATGCCTGGGCGCGCCGCACTGTAGCGAGAGGCCTGGGCGCGCTCCACTGTAGCAAGGGGCCTGGGCGCGTCCCACTGTAGCAAGGGGCCTGGGCGCGTTCCACTGTAGCGAGAGGCCTGGGCGCGCCCCACTGTCGCGAGAGGCCTGGGCGCGCTGCACTGTAGCGAGAGGCCTGTGCGCGTCCCACTGTAGCAAGGGGCCTGGGCGCGCCGCACTGTAGCAAGGGGCCTGGGCGCGTCCCACTGTAGCAAGAGGCCTGGGCGCGCTGCACTGTAGCAAGGGGCCTGGGCGCGTCCCACTGTAGCAAGGGGCCTGGGCGCGCCGCACTGGAGCAAGGGGACTGGGCGCGTCCCACTGTAGCAAGGGGCCTGGGCGCGTCCCACTGTAGCAAGAGGCCTGGGCGCGCCGCACTGTAGCGAGAGGCCTGGGCGCGCTCCACTGTAGCAAGGGGCCTGGGCGCGTCCCACTGTAGCAAGGGGCCTGGGCGCGTTCCACTGTAGTGAGAGGCCTGGGCGCGTCCCACTGTAGCGAGAGGCCTGGGCACGTCCCACTGTAGCAAGGGGCCTGGGCGCGCCCCACTGTAGCAAGGGGCCTGGGCGCGTCCCACTGTAGCGAGAGGCCTGGGCGCGTCCCACTGTAGCGAGAGGCCTGGGCGCGCCCCACTGTAGCAAGGGGCCTGGGCGCGTCCCACTGTAGCAAGGGGCCTGGGCCCGTCCCCTGTCGCAAGGGGCCTGGGCGCGTCCCACTGTAGCGAGAGGCCTGGGCGCGTCCCACTGTAGCGAGAGGCCTGGGCGCGCTGCACTGTAGCGAGAGGCCTGGGCGCGCTGCACTGTAGCAAAGGGCCTGGGCGCGCTCCACTGTAGCGAGGGGCCTGGGCGCGCTGCACTGTAGCGAGAGGCCTGGGCGCGCTGCACTGTAGCAAGGGGCCTGGGCGCGCTCCACTGTAGCAAGGGGCCTGGCCGTGTCGCACTGTAGCAAGGGGCCTGGGCGCATCCCACTGTAGCGAGAGGCCTGGGCGCGTCCCACTGTAGCAAGGGGCCTGGGCGCGCTGCACTGTAGCGAGAGGCCTGGGCGCGCTGCACTGTAGCGAGAGGCCTGGGCGCGCTGCACTGTAGCAAGGGGTCTGGGCGCGTTCCACTGTAGCGAGAGGCCTGGGCGCGCTGCACTGTAGCGAGAGGCCTGGGCGCGCCCCACTGTAGCAAGGGGCCTGGGCGCGTTCCACTGTAGCGAGAGGCCTGGGCGCGCTGCACTGTAGCGAGAGGCCTATGCGCGCTGCACTGTAGCGAGAGGCCTGGGCGCGCTGCACTGTAGCAAGGGGCCTGGGCGCGCCGCACTGTAGCGAGAGGCCTGGGCGCGCCGCACTGTAGCGAGAGGCCTGGGCGCGCCGCACTGTAGCGAGAGGCCTGGGCGCGTCCCACTGTAGCAAGGGGCCTGTGCGCGTCCCACTGTAGCGAGAGGCCTGGGCGCGTCCCACTGTAGCAAGGGGCCTGGGCGCGCCGCACTGTAGCAAGGGGCCTGGGCGCGTCCCACTGTAGCGAGAGGCCTGGGCCCATCCCACTGTAGCAAGAGGCCTGCGCGCGCTGCACTGTAGCAAGGGGACTGGGCGCGTCCCACTGTAGCGAGGGGCCTGTGCGCGTCCCACTGTAGCGAGAGGCCTGGGCGCGTCCCACTGTAGCAAGGGGCCTGGGCGCGTCCCACTGTAGCGAGAGGCCTGGGCGCGTCGCACTGTAGCAAGAGGCCTGGGCGCGCCGCACTGTAGCAAGGGGACTGGGCGCGTCCCACTGGAGCAATGGGCCTGGGCGCGTCCCACTGTAGCGAGAGGCCTGGGCGCGCCCCACTGTAGCGAGAGGCCTGGGCGCGCCGCACTGTAGCGAGAGGCCTCGGCGCGCTCCACTGTAGCAAGGGGCCTGGGCGCGTCCCACTGTCGCAAGGGGACTGGGCGCGTCCCACTGGAGCAATGGGCCTGGGCACGTCCCACTGTAGCAAGAGGCCTGGGCGCGTCCCACTGTAGCAAGAGGCCTGGGCGCGCCGCACTGTAGCAAGGGGACTGGGCGCGTCCCACTGGAGCAATGGGCCTGGGCGCGTCCCACTGTAGCGAGAGGCCTGGGCGCGTCCCACTGTAGCGAGAGGACTGGGCGCGTCCCACTGTAGCGAGAGGCCTGGGCGCGTCCCACTGTAGCGAGAGGCCTGGGCGCGCCCCACTGTAGCGAGAGGCCTGGGCTCGCTCCACTGTAGCGAGAGGCCTCGGCGCGTCCCACTGTAGCAAGGGGCCTGGGCGCGCTGCACTGTAGCGAGAGGCCTGGGCGCCTCCCACTGTAGCAAGGGGCCTGGGCGCGCCGCACTGCAGCGAGAGGCCTGGGCGCGTCCCTCTGTCGCGAGGGGCCTGTGCGCGTCCCACTGTAGCGAGAGGCCTGGGCGCGTCCCACTGTAGCGAGAGGCCTGGGCGCGTCCCACTGTAGCAAGGGGCCTGGGCGCGCCGCACTGTAGCAAGGGGAGTGGGCGCGTCCCACTGTCGCAAGGGGACTGGGCGCGTCCCACTGTCGCAAGGGGACTGGGCGCGTCCCACTGTAGCAAGGGGCCTGGGCGCGCCCCACTGTAGCTAGAGGCATGGGCGCGTCCCACTGTAGCAAGGGGCCTGGGCGCGTCCCACTGTAGCGAGAGGCCTGGGTGCGCCCCACTGGAGCAAGGGGCCTGGGCGCGTCCCACTGTAGCGAGAGGCCTGGGCGCGCCGCACTGTAGCAAGGGGACTGGGCGCGTCCCACTGTAGCAAGGGGCCTGGGCGCGCCCCACTGTAGCAAGGGGCCTGGGCGCGTCCCACTGTAGCGAGAGGCCTGGGCGCGTCGCACTGTAGCAAGAGGCCTGGGCGCGCCGCACTGTAGCAAGGGGACTGGGCGCGTCCCACTGGAGCAATGGGCCTGGGCGCGTCCCACTGTAGCGAGAGGCCTGGGCGCGTCCCACTGTAGCGAGAGGCCTGGGCGCGCCGCACTGTAGCAAGGGGCCTGGGAGCGTCCCACTGTAGCGAGAGGCCTGGGCGCGTCCCACTGTAGCAAGGGGCCTGGGCGTGTCCCACTGTAGCAAGAGGCCTGGGCGCGCTGCACTGTAGCAAGGGGCCTGGGCGCGTCCCACTGTAGCAAGGGGCCTGGGCGCGCCCCACTGTAGCAAGGGGACTGGGCGCGTCCCACTGTAGCAAGGGGCCTGGGCGCGTCCCACTGTAGCGAGAGGCCTGGGCGCGTCGCACTGTAGCAAGAGGCCTGGGCGCGCCGCACTGTCGCAAGGGGACTGGGCGCGTCCCACTGTAGCAAGGGGCCTGGGCGCGTCCCACTGTAGCGAGAGGCCTGGGCGCGTCCCACTGTAGCAAGAGGCCTGGGCGCGTCCCACTGTAGCAAGAGGCCTGGGCGCGTCGCACTGTAGCAAGAGGCCTGGGCGCGCCGCACTGTAGCAAGGGGACTGGGCGCGTCCCACTGTAGCAAGGGGCCTGGGCGCGCCGCACTGTCGCAAGAGGCCTGGGCGCGCCGCACTGTAACAAGGGGACTGGGCGCGTCCCACTGTCGCAAGGGGACAGGGCGCGTCCCACTGTCGCAAGGGGACTGGGCGCGTCCCACTCTTGCACGGGGCCTGGGCGCGCCCCACTGTAGCGAGAGGCATGGGCGCGTCCCACTGTAGCAAGGGGCGTGGGCGCGTCCCACTGTAGCGAGAGGCCTGGGCGCGTCGCACTGTAGCGAGAGGCCTGGGCGCACTCCACTGTAGCGAGAGGCCTGGGCGCGCCCCACTGTCGCGAGAGGCCTGGGCGCGCTCCACTGTCGCAAGGGGCCTGGGCGCGTCCCACTGTAGCAAGTGGCCTGGGCGCGCCGCACTGTAGCAAGTGGCCTGGGCGCGCTCCACTGTAGCAAGGGGCCTGGGCGTGTCGCACTGTAGCAAGGGGCCTGGGCGTGTCGCACTGTAGCAAGGGGCCTGGGCGCATCCCACTGTAGCGAGAGGCCTGGGCGCGCTGCACTGTAGCGAGAGGCCTGGGCGCGTCCCACTGTAGCAAGGGGCCTAGGCGCGCCGCACTGTAGCGAGAGGCCTGGGCGCGTCCCACTGTAGCAAGGGGCCTGGGCGCGCCCCACTGTCGCGAGAGGCCTGGGCGCGCTGCACTGTAGCGAGAGGCCTGGGCGCGTCCCACTGTAGCAAGGGGCCTGGGCGCGCCGCACTGTAGCAAGGGGCCTGGGCGCGTCCCACTGTAGCAAGAGGCCTGGGCGCGCTGCACTGTAGCAAGGGGCCTGGGCGCGTCCCACTGTAGCAAGGGGCCTGGGCGCGCCCCACTGGAGCAAGGGGACTGGGCGCGTCCCACTGTAGCAAGGGGCCTGGGCGCGTCCCACTGTAGCAAGAGGCCTGGGCGCGCCGCACTGTAGCGAGAGGCCTGGGCGCGCTCCACTGTAGCAAGGGGCCTGGGCGCGTCCCACTGTAGCAAGGGGCCTGGGCGCGTTCCACTGTAGTGAGAGGCCTGGGCGCGTCCCACTGTAGCGAGAGGCCTGGGCACGTCCCACTGTAGCAAGGGGCCTGGGCGCGCCCCACTGTAGCAAGGGGCCTGGGCGCGTCCCACTGTAGCGAGAGGCCTGGGCGCGTCCCACTGTAGCGAGAGGCCTGGGCGCGCCCCACTGTAGCAAGGGGCCTGGGCGCGTCCCACTGTAGCAAGGGGCCTGGGCCCGTCCCCTGTAGCAAGGGGCCTGGGCGCGTCCCACTGTAGCGAGAGGCCTGGGCGCGTCCCACTGTAGCGAGAGGCCTGGGCGCGCTGCACTGTAGCGAGAGGCCTGGGCGCGCTGCACTGTAGCAAAGGGCCTGGGCGCGCTCCACTGTAGCGAGGGGCCTGGGCGCGCTGCACTGTAGCGAGAGGCCTGGGCGCGCTGCACTGTAGCAAGGGGCCTGGGCGCGCTCCACTGTAGCAAGGGGCCTGGCCGTGTCGCACTGTAGCAAGGGGCCTGGGCGCATCCCACTGTAGCGAGAGGCCTGGGCGCGTCCCACTGTAGCAAGGGGCCTGGGCGCGCTGCACTGTAGCGAGAGGCCTGGGCGCGCTGCACTGTAGCGAGAGGCCTGGGCGCGCTGCACTGTAGCAAGGGGCCTGGGCGCGTTCCACTGTAGCGAGAGGCCTGGGCGCGCTGCACTGTAGCGAGAGGCCTGGGCGCGCCCCACTGTAGCAAGGGGCCTGGGCGCGTTCCACTGTAGCGAGAGGCCTGGGCGCGCTGCACTGTAGCGAGAGGCCTATGCGCGCTGCACTGTAGCGAGAGGCCTGGGCGCGCTGCACTGTAGCAAGGGGCCTGGGCGCGCCGCACTGTAGCGAGAGGCCTGGGCGCGCCGCACTGTAGCGAGAGGCCTGGGCGCGCCGCACTGTAGCGAGAGGCCTGGGCGCGTCCCACTGTAGCAAGGGGCCTGTGCGCGTCCCACTGTAGCGAGAGGCCTGGGCGCGTCCCACTGTAGCAAGGGGCCTGGGCGCGCCGCACTGTAGCAAGGGGCCTGGGCGCGTCCCACTGTAGCGAGAGGCCTGGGCCCATCCCACTGTAGCAAGAGGCCTGCGCGCGCTGCACTGTAGCAAGGGGACTGGGCGCGTCCCACTGTAGCGAGGGGCCTGTGCGCGTCCCACTGTAGCGAGAGGCCTGGGCGCGTCCCACTGTAGCAAGGGGCCTGGGCGCGTCCCACTGTAGCGAGAGGCCTGGGCGCGTCGCACTGTAGCAAGAGGCCTGGGCGCGCCGCACTGTAGCAAGGGGACTGGGCGCGTCCCACTGGAGCAATGGGCCTGGGCGCGTCCCACTGTAGCGAGAGGCCTGGGCGCGCCCCACTGTAGCGAGAGGCCTGGGCGCGCCGCACTGTAGCGAGAGGCCTCGGCGCGCTCCACTGTAGCAAGGGGCCTGGGCGCGTCCCACTGTCGCAAGGGGACTGGGCGCGTCCCACTGGAGCAATGGGCCTGGGCACGTCCCACTGTAGCAAGAGGCCTGGGCGCGTCCCACTGTAGCAAGAGGCCTGGGCGCGCCGCACTGTAGCAAGGGGACTGGGCGCGTCCCACTGGAGCAATGGGCCTGGGCGCGTCCCACTGTAGCGAGAGGCCTGGGCGCGTCCCACTGTAGCGAGAGGACTGGGCGCGTCCCACTGTAGCGAGAGGCCTGGGCGCGTCCCACTGTAGCGAGAGGCCTGGGCGCGCCCCACTGTAGCGAGAGGCCTGGGCTCGCTCCACTGTAGCGAGAGGCCTCGGCGCGTCCCACTGTAGCAAGGGGCCTGGGCGCGCTGCACTGTAGCGAGAGGCCTGGGCGCCTCCCACTGTAGCAAGGGGCCTGGGCGCGCCGCACTGCAGCGAGAGGCCTGGGCGCGTCCCACTGTCGCGAGGGGCCTGTGCGCGTCCCACTGTAGCGAGAGGCCTGGGCGCGTCCCACTGTAGCGAGAGGCCTGGGCGCGTCCCACTGTAGCAAGGGGCCTGGGCGCGCCGCACTGTAGCAAGGGGAGTGGGCGCGTCCCACTGTCGCAAGGGGACTGGGCGCGTCCCACTGTCGCAAGGGGACTGGGCGCGTCCCACTGTAGCAAGGGGCCTGGGCGCGCCCCACTGTAGCTAGAGGCATGGGCGCGTCCCACTGTAGCAAGGGGCCTGGGCGCGTCCCACTGTAGCGAGAGGCCTGGGCGCGCCCCACTGGAGCAAGGGGCCTGGGCGCGTCCCACTGTAGCGAGAGGCCTGGGCGCGCCGCACTGTAGCAAGGGGACTGGGCGCGTCCCACTGTAGCAAGGGGCCTGGGCGCGCCCCACTGTAGCAAGGGGCCTGGGCGCGTCCCACTGTAGCGAGAGGCCTGGGCGCGTCGCACTGTAGCAAGAGGCCTGGGCGCGCCGCACTGTAGCAAGGGGACTGGGCGCGTCCCACTGGAGCAATGGGCCTGGGCGCGTCCCACTGTAGCGAGAGGCCTGGGCGCGTCCCACTGTAGCGAGAGGCCTGGGCGCGCCGCACTGTAGCGAGAGGCCTCGGCGCGCTCCACTGTCGCAAGGGGCCTGGGCTCGCTCCACTGTAGCGAGAGGCCTCGGCGCGCTCCACTGTAGCAAGGGGACTGGGCGCGTCCCACTGTAGCAAGGGGCCTGGGCGCGCTGCACTGTAGCGAGAGGCCTGGGCGCCTCCCACTGTAGCAAGGGGCCTGGGCGCGCCGCACTGTAGCGAGAGGCCTGGGCGCGTCCCACTGTCGCGAGGGGCCTGTGCGCGTCCCACTGTAGCGAGAGGCCTGGGCGCGTCCCACTGTAGCGAGAGGCCTGGGCGCGTCCCACTGTAGCAAGGGGCCTGGGCGCGCCGCACTGTAGCAAGGGGACTGGGCGCGTCCCACTGTCGCAAGGGGACTGGGCGCGTCCCACTGTCGCAAGGGGACTGGGCGCGTCCCACTGTAGCAAGGGGCCTGGGCGCGCCCCACTGTAGCGAGAGGCATGGGCGGGTCCCACTGTAGCAAGGGGCCTGGGCGCGTCCCACTGTAGCGAGAGGCCTGGGCGCGCCCCACTGGAGCAAGGGGCCTGGGCGCGTCCCACTGTAGCGAGAGGCCTGGGCGCGCCGCACTGTAGCAAGGGGACTGGGCGCGTCCCACTGTAGCAAGGGGCCTGGGCGCGCCCCACTGTAGCAAGGGGACTGGGCGCGTCCCACTGTAGCGAGGGGCCTGGGCGCGTCCCACTGTAGCGAGAGGCCTGGGCGCGCCGCACTGTAGCAAGAGGCCTCGGCGCGCCGCACTGTAGCAAGGGGCCTGGGCGCGCTCCACTGTAGCAAGGGGCCTGGGCGCGCTCCACTGTAGCGAGAGGCCTGGGCGCGCTCCACTGTAGCAAGGGGCCTGGGCGCGCTCCACTGCAGCGAGAGGCCTGGGCGCGCTCCACTGTAGCAAGGGGACTGGGCGGGTCCCACTGTAGCAAGGGGACTGGGCGCGTCCCACTGTAGCAAGGGGACTGGGCGCGTCCCACTGTAGCAAGGGAACTGGGCGCGTCCCACTGTAGCAAGGGGACTGGGCGCGTCCCACTGTAGCAAGGGGCCTGGGCGCGCCCCACTGTAGCGAGAGGCATGGGCGCGTCCCACTGTAGCAAGGGGCCTGGGCGCGTCCCACTGTAGCGAGAGGCCTGGGCGCGCCCCACTGGAGCAAGGGGCCTGGGCGCGCTCCACTGTAGCAAGAGGCCTGGGCGCGCTCCACTGTAGCGAGAGGCCTGGACGCGCTCCACTGTAGCGAGAGGCCTGGGCGCGTCCCACTGTAGCGAGAGGCCTGGGCGCGCTCCACTGTTGCAAGGGGCCTGGGCGCGTCCCACTGTAGCAAGGGGCCTGGGCGCGTCCCACTGTAGCAAGGGGCCTGGGCGCGTCCCACTGTAGCAAGGGGCCTGGGCGCGCTGCACTGTAGCGAGAGGCCTGGGCGCCTCCCACTGTAGCAAGGGGCCTGGGCGCGCCGCACTGTAGCGAGAGGCCTGGGCGCGTCCCACTGTCGCGAGGGGCCTGTGCGCGTCCCACTGTAGCGAGAGGCCTGGGCGCGTCCCACTGTAGCGAGAGGCCTGGGCGCGCCGCACTGTAGCAAGGGGCCTGGGCGCGCCGCACTGTAGCAAGGGGACTGCGCGCGTCCCACTGTCGCAAGGGGACTGGGCGCGTCCCACTGTCGCAAGGGGACTGGGCGCGTCCCACTGTAGCAAGGGGCCTGGGCGCGCCCCACTGTAGCGAGAGGCATGGGCGCGTCCCACTGTAGCAAGGGGCCTGGGCGCGTCCCACTGTAGCGAGAGGCCTGGGCGCGCCCCACTGGAGCAAGGGGCCTGGGCGCGTCCCACTGTAGCGAGAGGCCTGGGCGCGCCGCACTGTAGCAAGGGGACTGGGCGCGTCCCACTGTAGCAAGGGGCCTGGGCGCGTCCCACTGTAGCAAGGGGCCTGGGCGCGTCCCACTGTAGCGAGAGGCCTGGGCGCGTCGCACTGTAGCAAGAGGCCTGGGCGCGCCGCACTGTAGCAAGGGGACTGGGCGCGTCCCACTGGAGCAATGGGCCTGGGCGCGTCCCACTGTAGCGAGAGGCCTGGGCGCGCCGCACTGTAGCGAGAGGCCTCGGCGCGCTCCACTGTCGCAAGGGGCCTGGGCTCGCTCCACTGTAGCGAGAGGCCTGGGCGCGCTCCACTGTAGCAAGGGGACTGGGCGCGTCCCACTGTAGCAAGGGGCCTGGGCGCGCTGCACTGTAGCGAGAGGCCTGGGCGCCTCCCACTGTAGCAAGGGGCCTGGGCGCGCCGCACTGTAGCGAGAGGCCTGGGCGCGTCCCACTGTCGCGAGGGGCCTGTGCGCGTCCCACTGTAGCGAGAGGCCTGGGCGCGTCCCACTGTAGCGAGAGGCCTGGGCGCGTCCCACTGTAGCAAGGGGCCTGGGCGCGCCGCACTGTAGCAAGGGGACTGGGCGCGTCCCACTGTCGCAAGGGGACTGGGCGCGTCCCACTGTCGCAAGGGGACTGGGCGCGTCCCACTGTAGCAAGGGGCCTGGGCGCGCCCCACTGTAGCGAGAGGCATGGGCGCGTCCCACTGTAGCAAGGGGCCTGGGCGCGTCCCACTGTAGCGAGAGGCCTGGGCGCGCCCCACTGGAGCAAGGGGCCTGGGCGCGTCCCACTGTAGCGAGAGGCCTGGGCGCGCCGCACTGTAGCAAGGGGACTGGGCGCGTCCCACTGTAGCAAGGGGCCTGGGCGCGCCCCACTGTAGCAAGGGGACTGGGCGCGTCCCACTGTAGCGAGGGGCCTGGGCGCGTCCCACTGTAGCGAGAGGCCTGGGCGCGCCGCACTGTAGCAAGAGGCCTCGGCGCGCCGCACTGTAGCAAGGGGCCTGGGCGCGCTCCACTGTAGCAAGGGGCCTGGGCGCGCTCCACTGTAGCGAGAGGCCTGGGCGCGCTCCACTGTAGCAAGGGGCCTGGGCGCGCTCCACTGCAGCGAGAGGCCTGGGCGCGCTCCACTGTAGCAAGGGGACTGGGCGGGTCCCACTGTAGCAAGGGGACTGGGCGCGTCCCACTGTAGCAAGGGGACTGGGCGCGTCCCACTGTAGCAAGGGAACTGGGCGCGTCCCACTGTAGCAAGGGGACTGGGCGCGTCCCACTGTAGCAAGGGGCCTGGGCGCGCCCCACTGTAGCGAGAGGCATGGGCGCGTCCCACTGTAGCAAGGGGCCTGGGCGCGTCCCACTGTAGCGAGAGGCCTGGGCGCGCCCCACTGGAGCAAGGGGCCTGGGCGCGCTCCACTGTAGCAAGAGGCCTGGGCGTGCTCCACTGTAGCGAGAGGCCTGGGCGCGCTCCACTGTAGCGAGAGGCCTGGGCGCGTCCCACTGTAGCGAGAGGCCTGGGCGCGCTCCACTGTTGCAAGGGGCCTGGGCGCGTCCCACTGTAGCAAGGGGCCTGGGCGCGTCCCACTGTAGCAAGGGGCCTGGGCGCGTCCCACTGTAGCAAGGGGCCTGGGCGCGCCCCACTGTAGCAAGAGGCCTGGGCGCGCCCCACTGTAGCAAGGGGCCTGGGCGCGCCCACTGTAGCAAGGGGCCTGGGCGCGTCCCACTGTAGCAAGGGGCCTGGGCGCGCTCCACTGTAGCAAGGGGCGTGGGCGCGTCCCACTGTAGCAAGGGGCCTGGGCGCGTCCCACTGTAGCAAGGGGCCTGGGCGCGCCCCACTGTCGCAAGGGGCCTGGGCGCGTCCCACTGTAGCAAGGGGCCTGGGCGCGTCCCACTGTAGCAAGGGGCCTGGGCGCGTCCCACTGGAGCAAGGGGCCTGGGCGCGCCCCACTGTAGCAAGGGGCCTGGGCGCGTCCCACTGTAGCAAGGGGCCTGGGCGCGCTCCACTGTAGCGAGAGGCCTGGGCGCGTCCCACTGTAGCGAGAGGCCTGGGCGCGTCCCACTGTAGCAAGGGGCCTGGGCGCGTCCCACTGTAGCAAGGGGCCTGGGCGCGCCCCACTGTAGCAAGGGGCCTGGGCGCGTCCCACTGTAGCAAGGGGCCTGGGCGCGTCCCACTGTAGCGAGAGGCCTGGGCGCGTCGCACTGTAGCGAGAGGCCTGGGCGCACTCCACTGTAGCGAGAGGCCTGGGCGCGCCCCACTGTCGCGAGAGGCCTGGGCGCGCTCCACTGTCGCAAGGGGCCTGGGCGCGTCCCACTGTAGCAAGGGGATTGGGCGCGCCGCACTGTAGCAAGTGGCCTGGGCGCGCTCCACTGTAGCAAGGGGCCTGGGCGTGTCGCACTGTAGCAAGGGGCCTGGGCGTGTCGCACTGTAGCAAGGGGCCTGGGCGCATCCCACTGTAGCGAGAGGCCTGGGCGCGCTGCACTGTAGCGAGAGGCCTGGGCGCGTCCCACTGTAGCAAGGGGCCTAGGCGCGCCGCACTGTAGCGAGAGGCCTGGGCGCGTCCCACTGTAGCAAGGGGCCTGGGCGCGCCCCACTGTCGCGAGAGGCCTGGGCGCGCTGCACTGTAGCGAGAGGCCTGGGCGCGTCCCACTGTAGCAAGGGGCCTGGGCGCGCCGCACTGTAGCAAGGGGCCTGGGCGCGTCCCACTGTAGCAAGAGGCCTGGGCGCGCTGCACTGTAGCAAGGGGCCTGGGCGCGTCCCACTGTAGCAAGGGGCCTGGGCGCGCCCCACTGTAGCAAGGGGACTGGGCGCGTCCCACTGTAGCAAGGGGCCTGGGCGCGTCCCACTGTAGCGAGAGGCCTGGGCGCGTCGCACTGTAGCAAGAGGCCTGGGCGCGCCGCACTGGAGCAAGGGGACTGGGCGCGTCCCACTGTAGCAAGGGGCCTGGGCGCGTCCCACTGTAGCAAGATGCCTGGGCGCGCCGCACTGTAGCGAGAGGCCTGGGCGCGCTCCACTGTAGCAAGGGGCCTGGGCGCGTCCCACTGTAGCAAGGGGCCTGGGCGCGTTCCACTGTAGCGAGAGGCCTGGGCGCGCCCCACTGTCGCGAGAGGCCTGGGCGCGCTGCACTGTAGCGAGAGGCCTGGGCGCGTCCCACTGTAGCAAGGGGCCTGGGCGCGCCGCACTGTAGCAAGGGGCCTGGGCGCGTCCCACTGTAGCAAGAGGCCTGGGCGCGCTGCACTGTAGCAAGGGGCCTGGGCGCGTCCCACTGTAGCAAGGGGCCTGGGCGCGCCGCACTGGAGCAAGGGGACTGGGCGCGTCCCACTGTAGCAAGGGGCCTGGGCGCGTCCCACTGTAGCAAGAGGCCTGGGCGCGCCGCACTGTAGCGAGAGGCCTGGGCGCGCTCCACTGTAGCAAGGGGCCTGGGCGCGTCCCACTGTAGCAAGGGGCCTGGGCGCGTTCCACTGTAGTGAGAGGCCTGGGCGCGTCCCACTGTAGCGAGAGGCCTGGGCACGTCCCACTGTAGCAAGGGGCCTGGGCGCGCCCCACTGTAGCAAGGGGCCTGGGCGCGTCCCACTGTAGCGAGAGGCCTGGGCGCGTCCCACTGTAGCGAGAGGCCTGGGCGCGCCCCACTGTAGCAAGGGGCCTGGGCGCGTCCCACTGTAGCAAGGGGCCTGGGCCCGTCCCCTGTAGCAAGGGGCCTGGGCGCGTCCCACTGTAGCGAGAGGCCTGGGCGCGTCCCACTGTAGCGAGAGGCCTGGGCGCGCTGCACTGTAGCGAGAGGCCTGGGCGCGCTGCACTGTAGCAAAGGGCCTGGGCGCGCTCCACTGTAGCGAGGGGCCTGGGCGCGCTGCACTGTAGCGAGAGGCCTGGGCGCGCTGCACTGTAGCAAGGGGCCTGGGCGCGCTCCACTGTAGCAAGGGGCCTGGCCGTGTCGCACTGTAGCAAGGGGCCTGGGCGCATCCCACTGTAGCGAGAGGCCTGGGCGCGTCCCACTGTAGCAAGGGGCCTGGGCGCGCTGCACTGTAGCGAGAGGCCTGGGCGCGCTGCACTGTAGCGAGAGGCCTGGGCGCGCTGCACTGTAGCAAGGGGCCTGGGCGCGTTCCACTGTAGCGAGAGGCCTGGGCGCGCTGCACTGTAGCGAGAGGCCTGGGCGCGCCCCACTGTAGCAAGGGGCCTGGGCGCGTTCCACTGTAGCGAGAGGCCTGGGCGCGCTGCACTGTAGCGAGAGGCCTATGCGCGCTGCACTGTAGCGAGAGGCCTGGGCGCGCTGCACTGTAGCAAGGGGCCTGGGCGCGCCGCACTGTAGCGAGAGGCCTGGGCGCGCCGCACTGTAGCGAGAGGCCTGGGCGCGCCGCACTGTAGCGAGAGGCCTGGGCGCGTCCCACTGTAGCAAGGGGCCTGTGCGCGTCCCACTGTAGCGAGAGGCCTGGGCGCGTCCCACTGTAGCAAGGGGCCTGGGCGCGCCGCACTGTAGCAAGGGGCCTGGGCGCGTCCCACTGTAGCGAGAGGCCTGGGCCCATCCCACTGTAGCAAGAGGCCTGCGCGCGCTGCACTGTAGCAAGGGGACTGGGCGCGTCCCACTGTAGCGAGGGGCCTGTGCGCGTCCCACTGTAGCGAGAGGCCTGGGCGCGTCCCACTGTAGCAAGGGGCCTGGGCGCGTCCCACTGTAGCGAGAGGCCTGGGCGCGTCGCACTGTAGCAAGAGGCCTGGGCGCGCCGCACTGTAGCAAGGGGACTGGGCGCGTCCCACTGGAGCAATGGGCCTGGGCGCGTCCCACTGTAGCGAGAGGCCTGGGCGCGCCCCACTGTAGCGAGAGGCCTGGGCGCGCCGCACTGTAGCGAGAGGCCTCGGCGCGCTCCACTGTAGCAAGGGGCCTGGGCGCGTCCCACTGTCGCAAGGGGACTGGGCGCGTCCCACTGGAGCAATGGGCCTGGGCACGTCCCACTGTAGCAAGAGGCCTGGGCGCGTCCCACTGTAGCAAGAGGCCTGGGCGCGCCGCACTGTAGCAAGGGGACTGGGCGCGTCCCACTGGAGCAATGGGCCTGGGCGCGTCCCACTGTAGCGAGAGGCCTGGGCGCGTCCCACTGTAGCGAGAGGACTGGGCGCGTCCCACTGTAGCGAGAGGCCTGGGCGCGTCCCACTGTAGCGAGAGGCCTGGGCGCGCCCCACTGTAGCGAGAGGCCTGGGCTCGCTCCACTGTAGCGAGAGGCCTCGGCGCGTCCCACTGTAGCAAGGGGCCTGGGCGCGCTGCACTGTAGCGAGAGGCCTGGGCGCCTCCCACTGTAGCAAGGGGCCTGGGCGCGCCGCACTGCAGCGAGAGGCCTGGGCGCGTCCCACTGTCGCGAGGGGCCTGTGCGCGTCCCACTGTAGCGAGAGGCCTGGGCGCGTCCCACTGTAGCGAGAGGCCTGGGCGCGTCCCACTGTAGCAAGGGGCCTGGGCGCGCCGCACTGTAGCAAGGGGAGTGGGCGCGTCCCACTGTCGCAAGGGGACTGGGCGCGTCCCACTGTCGCAAGGGGACTGGGCGCGTCCCACTGTAGCAAGGGGCCTGGGCGCGCCCCACTGTAGCTAGAGGCATGGGCGCGTCCCACTGTAGCAAGGGGCCTGGGCGCGTCCCACTGTAGCGAGAGGCCTGGGCGCGCCCCACTGGAGCAAGGGGCCTGGGCGCGTCCCACTGTAGCGAGAGGCCTGGGCGCGCCGCACTGTAGCAAGGGGACTGGGCGCATCCCACTGTAGCAAGGGGCCTGGGCGCGCCCCACTGTAGCAAGGGGCCTGGGCGCGTCCCACTGTAGCGAGAGGCCTGGGCGCGTCGCACTGTAGCAAGAGGCCTGGGCGCGCCGCACTGTAGCAAGGGGACTGGGCGCGTCCCACTGGAGCAATGGGCCTGGGCGCGTCCCACTGTAGCGAGAGGCCTGGGCGCGTCCCACTGTAGCGAGAGGCCTGGGCGCGCCGCACTGTAGCGAGAGGCCTCGGCGCGCTCCACTGTCGCAAGGGGCCTGGGCTCGCTCCACTGTAGCGAGAGGCCTCGGCGCGCTCCACTGTAGCAAGGGGACTGGGCGCGTCCCACTGTAGCAAGGGGCCTGGGCGCGCTGCACTGTAGCGAGAGGCCTGGGCGCCTCCCACTGTAGCAAGGGGCCTGGGCGCGCCGCACTGTAGCGAGAGGCCTGGGCGCGTCCCACTGTCGCGAGGGGCCTGTGCGCGTCCCACTGTAGCGAGAGGCCTGGGCGCGTCCCACTGTAGCGAGAGGCCTGGGCGCGTCCCACTGTAGCAAGAGGCCTGGGCGCGCTGCACTGTAGCAAGGGGCCTGGGCGCGTCCCACTGTAGCAAGGGGCCTGGGCGCGCCGCACTGGAGCAAGGGGACTGGGCGCGTCCCACTGTAGCAAGGGGCCTGGGCGCGTCCCACTGTAGCAAGAGGCCTGGGCGCGCCGCACTGTAGCGAGAGGCCTGGGCGCGCTCCACTGTAGCAAGGGGCCTGGGCGCGTCCCACTGTAGCAAGGGGCCTGGGCGCGTTCCACTGTAGTGAGAGGCCTGGGCGCGTCCCACTGTAGCGAGAGGCCTGGGCACGTCCCACTGTAGCAAGGGGCCTGGGCGCGCCCCACTGTAGCAAGGGGCCTGGGCGCGTCCCACTGTAGCGAGAGGCCTGGGCGCGTCCCACTGTAGCGAGAGGCCTGGGCGCGCCCCACTGTAGCAAGGGGCCTGGGCGCGTCCCACTGTAGCAAGGGGCCTGGGCCCGTCCCCTGTAGCAAGGGGCCTGGGCGCGTCCCACTGTAGCGAGAGGCCTGGGCGCGTCCCACTGTAGCGAGAGGCCTGGGCGCGCTGCACTGTAGCGAGAGGCCTGGGCGCGCTGCACTGTAGCAAAGGGCCTGGGCGCGCTCCACTGTAGCGAGGGGCCTGGGCGCGCTGCACTGTAGCGAGAGGCCTGGGCGCGCTGCACTGTAGCAAGGGGCCTGGGCGCGCTCCACTGTAGCAAGGGGCCTGGCCGTGTCGCACTGTAGCAAGGGGCCTGGGCGCATCCCACTGTAGCGAGAGGCCTGGGCGCGTCCCACTGTAGCAAGGGGCCTGGGCGCGCTGCACTGTAGCGAGAGGCCTGGGCGCGCTGCACTGTAGCGAGAGGCCTGGGCGCGCTGCACTGTAGCAAGGGGCCTGGGCGCGTTCCACTGTAGCGAGAGGCCTGGGCGCGCTGCACTGTAGCGAGAGGCCTGGGCGCGCCCCACTGTAGCAAGGGGCCTGGGCGCGTTCCACTGTAGCGAGAGGCCTGGGCGCGCTGCACTGTAGCGAGAGGCCTATGCGCGCTGCACTGTAGCGAGAGGCCTGGGCGCGCTGCACTGTAGCAAGGGGCCTGGGCGCGCCGCACTGTAGCGAGAGGCCTGGGCGCGCCGCACTGTAGCGAGAGGCCTGGGCGCGCCGCACTGTAGCGAGAGGCCTGGGCGCGTCCCACTGTAGCAAGGGGCCTGTGCGCGTCCCACTGTAGCGAGAGGCCTGGGCGCGTCCCACTGTAGCAAGGGGCCTGGGCGCGCCGCACTGTAGCAAGGGGCCTGGGCGCGTCCCACTGTAGCGAGAGGCCTGGGCCCATCCCACTGTAGCAAGAGGCCTGCGCGCGCTGCACTGTAGCAAGGGGACTGGGCGCGTCCCACTGTAGCGAGGGGCCTGTGCGCGTCCCACTGTAGCGAGAGGCCTGGGCGCGTCCCACTGTAGCAAGGGGCCTGGGCGCGTCCCACTGTAGCGAGAGGCCTGGGCGCGTCGCACTGTAGCAAGAGGCCTG
This sequence comes from Mustelus asterias, assembly GCF_964213995.1. NCBI lineage: Eukaryota > Metazoa > Chordata > Chondrichthyes > Carcharhiniformes > Triakidae > Mustelus > Mustelus asterias. Next base: position 69,454,160 of record NC_135809.1, read on the forward strand.
GGCGCGCCGCACTGTAGCAAGGGGACTGGGCGCGTCCCACTGGAGCAATGGGCCTGGGCGCGTCCCACTGTAGCGAGAGGCCTGGGCGCGCCCCACTGTAGCGAGAGGCCTGGGCGCGCCGCACTGTAGCGAGAGGCCTCGGCGCGCTCCACTGTAGCAAGGGGCCTGGGCGCGTCCCACTGTCGCAAGGGGACTGGGCGCGTCCCACTGGAGCAATGGGCCTGGGCACGTCCCACTGTAGCAAGAGGCCTGGGCGCGTCCCACTGTAGCAAGAGGCCTGGGCGCGCCGCACTGTAGCAAGGGGACTGGGCGCGTCCCACTGGAGCAATGGGCCTGGGCGCGTCCCACTGTAGCGAGAGGCCTGGGCGCGTCCCACTGTAGCGAGAGGACTGGGCGCGTCCCACTGTAGCGAGAGGCCTGGGCGCGTCCCACTGTAGCGAGAGGCCTGGGCGCGCCCCACTGTAGCGAGAGGCCTGGGCTCGCTCCACTGTAGCGAGAGGCCTCGGCGCGTCCCACTGTAGCAAGGGGCCTGGGCGCGCTGCACTGTAGCGAGAGGCCTGGGCGCCTCCCACTGTAGCAAGGGGCCTGGGCGCGCCGCACTGCAGCGAGAGGCCTGGGCGCGTCCCACTGTCGCGAGGGGCCTGTGCGCGTCCCACTGTAGCGAGAGGCCTGGGCGCGTCCCACTGTAGCGAGAGGCCTGGGCGCGTCCCACTGTAGCAAGGGGCCTGGGCGCGCCGCACTGTAGCAAGGGGAGTGGGCGCGTCCCACTGTCGCAAGGGGACTGGGCGCGTCCCACTGTCGCAAGGGGACTGGGCGCGTCCCACTGTAGCAAGGGGCCTGGGCGCGCCCCACTGTAGCTAGAGGCATGGGCGCGTCCCACTGTAGCAAGGGGCCTGGGCGCGTCCCACTGTAGCGAGAGGCCTGGGCGCGCCCCACTGGAGCAAGGGGCCTGGGCGCGTCCCACTGTAGCGAGAGGCCTGGGCGCGCCGCACTGTAGCAAGGGGACTGGGCGCGTCCCACTGTAGCAAGGGGCCTGGGCGCGCCCCACTGTAGCAAGGGGCCTGGGCGCGTCCCACTGTAGCGAGAGGCCTGGGCGCGTCGCACTGTAGCAAGAGGCCTGGGCGCGCCGCACTGTAGCAAGGGGACTGGGCGCGTCCCACTGGAGCAATGGGCCTGGGCGCGTCCCACTGTAGCGAGAGGCCTGGGCGCGTCCCACTGTAGCGAGAGGCCTGGGCGCGCCGCACTGTAGCGAGAGGCCTCGGCGCGCTCCACTGTCGCAAGGGGCCTGGGCTCGCTCCACTGTAGCGAGAGGCCTCGGCGCGCTCCACTGTAGCAAGGGGACTGGGCGCGTCCCACTGTAGCAAGGGGCCTGGGCGCGCTGCACTGTAGCGAGAGGCCTGGGCGCCTCCCACTGTAGCAAGGGGCCTGGGCGCGCCGCACTGTAGCGAGAGGCCTGGGCGCGTCCCACTGTCGCGAGGGGCCTGTGCGCGTCCCACTGTAGCGAGAGGCCTGGGCGCGTCCCACTGTAGCGAGAGGCCTGGGCGCGTCCCACTGTAGCAAGGGGCCTGGGCGCGCCGCACTGTAGCAAGGGGACTGGGCGCGTCCCACTGTCGCAAGGGGACTGGGCGCGTCCCACTGTCGCAAGGGGACTGGGCGCGTCCCACTGTAGCAAGGGGCCTGGGCGCGCCCCACTGTAGCGAGAGGCATGGGCGGGTCCCACTGTAGCAAGGGGCCTGGGCGCGTCCCACTGTAGCGAGAGGCCTGGGCGCGCCCCACTGGAGCAAGGGGCCTGGGCGCGTCCCACTGTAGCGAGAGGCCTGGGCGCGCCGCACTGTAGCAAGGGGACTGGGCGCGTCCCACTGTAGCAAGGGGCCTGGGCGCGCCCCACTGTAGCAAGGGGACTGGGCGCGTCCCACTGTAGCGAGGGGCCTGGGCGCGTCCCACTGTAGCGAGAGGCCTGGGCGCGCCGCACTGTAGCAAGAGGCCTCGGCGCGCCGCACTGTAGCAAGGGGCCTGGGCGCGCTCCACTGTAGCAAGGGGCCTGGGCGCGCTCCACTGTAGCGAGAGGCCTGGGCGCGCTCCACTGTAGCAAGGGGCCTGGGCGCGCTCCACTGCAGCGAGAGGCCTGGGCGCGCTCCACTGTAGCAAGGGGACTGGGCGGGTCCCACTGTAGCAAGGGGACTGGGCGCGTCCCACTGTAGCAAGGGGACTGGGCGCGTCCCACTGTAGCAAGGGAACTGGGCGCGTCCCACTGTAGCAAGGGGACTGGGCGCGTCCCACTGTAGCAAGGGGCCTGGGCGCGCCCCACTGTAGCGAGAGGCATGGGCGCGTCCCACTGTAGCAAGGGGCCTGGGCGCGTCCCACTGTAGCGAGAGGCCTGGGCGCGCCCCACTGGAGCAAGGGGCCTGGGCGCGCTCCACTGTAGCAAGAGGCCTGGGCGCGCTCCACTGTAGCGAGAGGCCTGGACGCGCTCCACTGTAGCGAGAGGCCTGGGCGCGTCCCACTGTAGCGAGAGGCCTGGGCGCGCTCCACTGTTGCAAGGGGCCTGGGCGCGTCCCACTGTAGCAAGGGGCCTGGGCGCGTCCCACTGTAGCAAGGGGCCTGGGCGCGTCCCACTGTAGCAAGGGGCCTGGGCGCGCTGCACTGTAGCGAGAGGCCTGGGCGCCTCCCACTGTAGCAAGGGGCCTGGGCGCGCCGCACTGTAGCGAGAGGCCTGGGCGCGTCCCACTGTCGCGAGGGGCCTGTGCGCGTCCCACTGTAGCGAGAGGCCTGGGCGCGTCCCACTGTAGCGAGAGGCCTGGGCGCGCCGCACTGTAGCAAGGGGCCTGGGCGCGCCGCACTGTAGCAAGGGGACTGCGCGCGTCCCACTGTCGCAAGGGGACTGGGCGCGTCCCACTGTCGCAAGGGGACTGGGCGCGTCCCACTGTAGCAAGGGGCCTGGGCGCGCCCCACTGTAGCGAGAGGCATGGGCGCGTCCCACTGTAGCAAGGGGCCTGGGCGCGTCCCACTGTAGCGAGAGGCCTGGGCGCGCCCCACTGGAGCAAGGGGCCTGGGCGCGTCCCACTGTAGCGAGAGGCCTGGGCGCGCCGCACTGTAGCAAGGGGACTGGGCGCGTCCCACTGTAGCAAGGGGCCTGGGCGCGTCCCACTGTAGCAAGGGGCCTGGGCGCGTCCCACTGTAGCGAGAGGCCTGGGCGCGTCGCACTGTAGCAAGAGGCCTGGGCGCGCCGCACTGTAGCAAGGGGACTGGGCGCGTCCCACTGGAGCAATGGGCCTGGGCGCGTCCCACTGTAGCGAGAGGCCTGGGCGCGCCGCACTGTAGCGAGAGGCCTCGGCGCGCTCCACTGTCGCAAGGGGCCTGGGCTCGCTCCACTGTAGCGAGAGGCCTGGGCGCGCTCCACTGTAGCAAGGGGACTGGGCGCGTCCCACTGTAGCAAGGGGCCTGGGCGCGCTGCACTGTAGCGAGAGGCCTGGGCGCCTCCCACTGTAGCAAGGGGCCTGGGCGCGCCGCACTGTAGCGAGAGGCCTGGGCGCGTCCCACTGTCGCGAGGGGCCTGTGCGCGTCCCACTGTAGCGAGAGGCCTGGGCGCGTCCCACTGTAGCGAGAGGCCTGGGCGCGTCCCACTGTAGCAAGGGGCCTGGGCGCGCCGCACTGTAGCAAGGGGACTGGGCGCGTCCCACTGTCGCAAGGGGACTGGGCGCGTCCCACTGTCGCAAGGGGACTGGGCGCGTCCCACTGTAGCAAGGGGCCTGGGCGCGCCCCACTGTAGCGAGAGGCATGGGCGCGTCCCACTGTAGCAAGGGGCCTGGGCGCGTCCCACTGTAGCGAGAGGCCTGGGCGCGCCCCACTGGAGCAAGGGGCCTGGGCGCGTCCCACTGTAGCGAGAGGCCTGGGCGCGCCGCACTGTAGCAAGGGGACTGGGCGCGTCCCACTGTAGCAAGGGGCCTGGGCGCGCCCCACTGTAGCAAGGGGACTGGGCGCGTCCCACTGTAGCGAGGGGCCTGGGCGCGTCCCACTGTAGCGAGAGGCCTGGGCGCGCCGCACTGTAGCAAGAGGCCTCGGCGCGCCGCACTGTAGCAAGGGGCCTGGGCGCGCTCCACTGTAGCAAGGGGCCTGGGCGCGCTCCACTGTAGCGAGAGGCCTGGGCGCGCTCCACTGTAGCAAGGGGCCTGGGCGCGCTCCACTGCAGCGAGAGGCCTGGGCGCGCTCCACTGTAGCAAGGGGACTGGGCGGGTCCCACTGTAGCAAGGGGACTGGGCGCGTCCCACTGTAGCAAGGGGACTGGGCGCGTCCCACTGTAGCAAGGGAACTGGGCGCGTCCCACTGTAGCAAGGGGACTGGGCGCGTCCCACTGTAGCAAGGGGCCTGGGCGCGCCCCACTGTAGCGAGAGGCATGGGCGCGTCCCACTGTAGCAAGGGGCCTGGGCGCGTCCCACTGTAGCGAGAGGCCTGGGCGCGCCCCACTGGAGCAAGGGGCCTGGGCGCGCTCCACTGTAGCAAGAGGCCTGGGCGTGCTCCACTGTAGCGAGAGGCCTGGGCGCGCTCCACTGTAGCGAGAGGCCTGGGCGCGTCCCACTGTAGCGAGAGGCCTGGGCGCGCTCCACTGTTGCAAGGGGCCTGGGCGCGTCCCACTGTAGCAAGGGGCCTGGGCGCGTCCCACTGTAGCAAGGGGCCTGGGCGCGTCCCACTGTAGCAAGGGGCCTGGGCGCGCCCCACTGTAGCAAGAGGCCTGGGCGCGCCCCACTGTAGCAAGGGGCCTGGGCGCGCCCACTGTAGCAAGGGGCCTGGGCGCGTCCCACTGTAGCAAGGGGCCTGGGCGCGCTCCACTGTAGCAAGGGGCGTGGGCGCGTCCCACTGTAGCAAGGGGCCTGGGCGCGTCCCACTGTAGCAAGGGGCCTGGGCGCGCCCCACTGTCGCAAGGGGCCTGGGCGCGTCCCACTGTAGCAAGGGGCCTGGGCGCGTCCCACTGTAGCAAGGGGCCTGGGCGCGTCCCACTGGAGCAAGGGGCCTGGGCGCGCCCCACTGTAGCAAGGGGCCTGGGCGCGTCCCACTGTAGCAAGGGGCCTGGGCGCGCTCCACTGTAGCGAGAGGCCTGGGCGCGTCCCACTGTAGCGAGAGGCCTGGGCGCGTCCCACTGTAGCAAGGGGCCTGGGCGCGTCCCACTGTAGCAAGGGGCCTGGGCGCGCCCCACTGTAGCAAGGGGCCTGGGCGCGTCCCACTGTAGCAAGGGGCCTGGGCGCGTCCCACTGTAGCGAGAGGCCTGGGCGCGCTCCACTGTAGCAAGGGGCCTGGGCGCGCCCCACTGTAGCAAGGGGCCTGGGCGCGTCCCACTGTAGCAAGGGGCCTGGGCACACTCCACTGTAGCGAGAGGCCTGGACGCGCCCCACTGTCGCGAGAGGCCTGGGCGCGCTCCACTGTAGCAAGGGGCCTGGGCGCGTCCCACTGTAGCAAGAGGCCTGGGCGCGCTGCACTGTAGCGAGGGGCCTGGGCGCGCCCCACTGTAGCAAGGGGCCTGGGCGCGCCCCACTGTAGCAAGGGGCCTGGGCGCGCTCCACTGTAGCGAGAGGCCTGGGCGCGTCCCACTGTAGCAAGGGGCCTGGGCGCGTCCCAGTGTAGCGAGTGGCCTGGGCGCGCTGCACTGTAGCGAGAGGCCTGGGCGCGCTGCACTGTAGCGAGAGGCCTGGGCGCGTCCCACTGTAGCATGGGGCCTGGGCGCGCCCCACTGTAGCACGGGGCCTGGGCGCGCCCCACTGTAGCAAGGGGCCTGGGCGCGCCCCACTGTAGCAAGGGGCCTGGGCGCGCCCCACTGTAGCAAGGGGCCTGGGCGCGTCCCACTGTAGCAAGGGGCGTGGGCGCGCCGCACTGTAGCAAGGGGCCTGGGCGCGCCCCACTGTAGCAAGGGGCCTGGGCGCGTCCCACTGTAGCAAGGGGCCTGGGCGCGCTCCACTGTCGCGAGAAGCCTGGGCGTGCTCCACTGTAGCAAGGGGCCTGGGCGCGCCCCACTGTAGCAAGGGGCCTGGGCGCGCCCCACTGTAGCAAGAGGCCTGGGCGCGTCCCACTGTAGCAAGGGGCGTGGGCGCGTCCCACTGTAGCAAGGGGCGTGGGCGCGCCGCACTGTAGCAAGGGGCCTGGGCGCGTCCCACTGTAGCAAGGGGCGTGGGCGCGTCCCACTGTAGCAAGGGGCGTGGGCGCGTCCCACTGTAGCAAGGGGCGTGGGCGCGCCCCACTGTAGCAAGGGGCCTGGGCGCGTCCCACTGTAGCGAGAGGCCTGGGCGCGTCGCACTGTAGCGAGAGGCCTGGGCGCGCTCCACTGTAGCGAGAGGCCTGGGCGCGCCCCACTTTAGCGAGAGGCCTGGGCGCGCCCCACTGTAGCGAGAGGCCTGGGCGCGCTCCACTGTCGCAAGGGGCATGGGCGCGTCCCACTGTAGCAAGGGGCCTGGGCGCGCCGCACTGTAGCAAGGGGCCTGGGCGCGCTCCACTGTAGCAAGGGGCCTGGGCGTGTCGCACTGTAGCAAGGGGCCTGGGCGTGTCGCACTGTAGCAAGGGGCCTGGGCGCATCCCACTGTAGCGAGAGGCCTGGGCGCGCTGCACTGTAGCGAGAGGCCTGGGCACGTCCCACTGTAGCAAGGGGCCTAGGCGCGCCGCACTGTAGCAAGAGGCCTGGGCGCGTCCCACTGTAGCAAGGGGCCTGGGCGCGCCCCACTGCCGCGAGAGGCCTGGGCGCGCTGCACTGTAGCGAGAGGCCTGGGCGCGTCCCACTGTAGCAAGGGGCCTGGGCGCGCCGCACTGTAGCAAGGGGCCTGGGCGCGTCCCACTGTAGCGAGAGGCCTGGGCGCGTCCCACTGTAGCAAGGGGCCTGGGCGTGTCCCACTGTAGCAAGAGGCCTGGGCGCGTCCCACTGTAGCAAGGGGCCTGGGCGCGCTCCACTGTCGCGAGAAGCCTGGGCGTGCTCCACTGTAGCAAGGGGCCTGGGCGCGCCCCACTGTAGCAAGGGGCCTGGGCGCGCCCCACTGTAGCAAGAGGCCTGGGCGCGTCCCACTGTAGCAAGGGGCGTGGGCGCGTCCCACTGTAGCAAGGGGCGTGGGCGCGCCGCACTGTAGCAAGGGGCCTGGGCGCGTCCCACTGTAGCAAGGGGCGTGGGCGCGTCCCACTGTAGCAAGGGGCGTGGGCGCGTCCCACTGTAGCAAGGGGCGTGGGCGCGCCCCACTGTAGCAAGGGGCCTGGGCGCGTCCCACTGTAGCGAGAGGCCTGGGCGCGTCGCACTGTAGCGAGAGGCCTGGGCGCGCTCCACTGTAGCGAGAGGCCTGGGCGCGCCCCACTTTAGCGAGAGGCCTGGGCGCGCCCCACTGTAGCGAGAGGCCTGGGCGCGCTCCACTGTCGCAAGGGGCATGGGCGCGTCCCACTGTAGCAAGGGGCCTGGGCGCGCCGCACTGTAGCAAGGGGCCTGGGCGCGCTCCACTGTAGCAAGGGGCCTGGGCGTGTCGCACTGTAGCAAGGGGCCTGGGCGTGTCGCACTGTAGCAAGGGGCCTGGGCGCATCCCACTGTAGCGAGAGGCCTGGGCGCGCTGCACTGTAGCGAGAGGCCTGGGCACGTCCCACTGTAGCAAGGGGCCTAGGCGCGCCGCACTGTAGCAAGAGGCCTGGGCGCGTCCCACTGTAGCAAGGGGCCTGGGCGCGCCCCACTGCCGCGAGAGGCCTGGGCGCGCTGCACTGTAGCGAGAGGCCTGGGCGCGTCCCACTGTAGCAAGGGGCCTGGGCGCGCCGCACTGTAGCAAGGGGCCTGGGCGCGTCCCACTGTAGCGAGAGGCCTGGGCGCGTCCCACTGTAGCAAGGGGCCTGGGCGTGTCCCACTGTAGCAAGAGGCCTGGGCGCGCTGCACTGTAGCAAGGGGCCTGGGCGCGTCCCACTGTAGCAAGGGGCCTGGGCGCGCCCCACTGTAGCAAGGGGACTGGGCGCGTCCCACTGTAGCAAGGGGCCTGGGCGCGTCCCACTGTAGCGCGAGGCCTGGGCGCGCCGCACTGTAGCAAGAGGCCTCGGCGCGCCGCACTGGAGCAAGGGGCCTGGGGGCGCTCCACTGTAGCAAGGGGCCTGGGCGCGCTCCACTGTAGCGAGAGGCCTGGGCGCGCTCCACTGTAGCAAGGGGCCTGGGCGCGCTCCACTGCAGCGAGAGGCCTGGGCGCGCTCCACTGTAGCAAGGGGACTGGGCGGGTCCCACTGTAGCAAGGGGACTGGGCGCGTCCCACTGTAGCAAGGGGACTGGGCGCGTCCCACTGTAGCAAGGGAACTGGGCGCGTCCCACTGTAGCAAGGGGACTGGGCGCGTCCCACTGTAGCAAGGGGCCTGGGCGCGCCCCACTGTAGCGAGAGGCATGGGCGCGTCCCACTGTAGCAAGGGGCCTGGGCGCGTCCCACTGTAGCGAGAGGCCTGGGCGCGCCCCACTGGAGCAAGGGGCCTGGGCGCGCTCCACTGTAGCAAGAGGCCTGGGCGCGCTCCACTGTAGCGAGAGGCCTGGGCGCGCTCCACTGTAGCGAGAGGCCTGGGCGCGTCCCACTGTAGCGAGAGGCCTGGGCGCGCTCCACTGTTGCAAGGGGCCTGGGCGCGTCCCACTGTAGCAAGGGGCCTGGGCGCGCTCCACTGCAGCGAGAGGCCTGGGCGCGCTCCACTGTAGCAAGGGGACTGGGCGGGTCCCACTGTAGCAAGGGGACTGGGCGCGTCCCACTGTAGCAAGGGGACTGGGCGCGTCCCACTGTAGCAAGGGAACTGGGCGCGTCCCACTGTAGCAAGGGGACTGGGCGCGTCCCACTGTAGCAAGGGGCCTGGGCGCGCCCCACTGTAGCGAGAGGCATGGGCGCGTCCCACTGTAGCAAGGGGCCTGGGCGCGCCCACTGTAGCGAGAGGCCTGGGCGCGCCCCACTGGAGCAAGGGGCCTGGGCGCGCTCCACTGTAGCAAGAGGCCTGGGCGCGCTCCACTGTAGCGTGAGGCCTGGGCGCGCTCCACTGTAGCGAGAGGCCTGGGCGCGTCCCACTGTAGCGAGAGGCCTGGGCGCGCTCCACTGTTGCAAGGGGCCTGGGCGCGTCCCACTGTAGCAAGGGGCCTGGGCGCGTCCCACTGTAGCAAGGGGCCTGGGCGCGTCCCACTGTAGCAAGGGGCCTGGGCGCTCCCCACTGTAGCAAGAGGCCTGGGCGCGCCCCACTGTAGCAAGGGGCCTGGGCGCGCCCACTGTAGCAAGGGGCCTGGGCGCGTCCCACTGTAGCAAGGGGCCTGGGCGCGCTCCACTGTAGCGAGAGGCCTGGGCGCGTCCCACTGTAGCGAGAGGCCTGGGCGCGTCCCACTGTAGCGAGAGGCCTGGGCGCGTCCCACTGTAGCAAGGGGCGTGGGCGCGTCCCACTGTAGCAAGGGGCGTGGGCGCGTCCCACTGTAGCAAGGGGCCTGGGCGCGTCCCACTGTAGCAAGGGGCCTGGGCGCGCCCCACTGTAGCAAGGGGCCTGGGCGCGTCCCACTGTAGCAAGGGGCCTTGGCGCGTCCCACTGTAGCAAGGGGCCTGGGCGCGTCCCACTGTAGCAAGGGGCCTGGGCGCGCCCCACTGTAGCAAGGGGCCTGGGCGCGCCCCACTGTAGCAAGGGGCCTGGGCGCGTCCCACTGTAGCAAGGGGCCTGGGCGCGCTCCACTGTAGCGAGAGGCCTGGGCGCGTCCCACTGTAGCGAGAGGCCTGGGCGCGTCCCACTGTAGCAAGGGGCCTGGGCGCGTCCCACTGTAGCAAGGGGCCTGGGCGCGCCCCACTGTAGCAAGGGGCCTGGGCGCGTCCCACTGTAGCAAGGGGCCTGGGCGCGTCCCACTGTAGCGAGAGGCCTGGGCGCGCTCCACTGTAGCAAGGGGCCTGGGCGCGCCCCACTGTAGCAAGGGGCCTGGGCGCGTCCCACTGTAGCAAGGGGCCTGGGCACACTCCACTGTAGCGAGAGGCCTGGACGCGCCCCACTGTCGCGAGAGGCCTGGGCGCGCTCCACTGTAGCAAGGGGCCTGGGCGCGTCCCACTGTAGCAAGAGGCCTGGGCGCGCTGCACTGTAGCGAGGGGCCTGGGCGCGCCCCACTGTAGCAAGGGGCCTGGGCGCGCCCCACTGTAGCAAGGGGCCTGGGCGCGCTCCACTGTAGCGAGAGGCCTGGGCGCGTCCCACTGTAGCAAGGGGCCTGGGCGCGTCCCAGTGTAGCGAGTGGCCTGGGCGCGCTGCACTGTAGCGAGAGGCCTGGGCGCGCTGCACTGTAGCGAGAGGCCTGGGCGCGTCCCACTGTAGCATGGGGCCTGGGCGCGCCCCACTGTAGCACGGGGCCTGGGCGCGCCCCACTGTAGCAAGGGGCCTGGGCGCGCCCCACTGTAGCAAGGGGCCTGGGCGCGCCCCACTGTAGCAAGGGGCCTGGGCGCGTCCCACTGTAGCAAGGGGCGTGGGCGCGCCGCACTGTAGCAAGGGGCCTGGGCGCGCCCCACTGTAGCAAGGGGCCTGGGCGCGTCCCACTGTAGCAAGGGGCCTGGGCGCGCTCCACTGTCGCGAGAAGCCTGGGCGTGCTCCACTGTAGCAAGGGGCCTGGGCGCGCCCCACTGTAGCAAGGGGCCTGGGCGCGCCCCACTGTAGCAAGAGGCCTGGGCGCGTCCCACTGTAGCAAGGGGCGTGGGCGCGTCCCACTGTAGCAAGGGGCGTGGGCGCGCCGCACTGTAGCAAGGGGCCTGGGCGCGCCCCACTGTAGCAAGGGGCCTGGGCGCGTCCCACTGTAGCGAGAGGCCTGGGCGCGTCGCACTGTAGCGAGAGGCCTGGGCGCGCTCCACTGTAGCGAGAGGCCTGGGCGCGCCCCACTTTAGCGAGAGGCCTGGGCGCGCCCCACTGTAGCGAGAGGCCTGGGCGCGCTCCACTGTCGCAAGGGGCATGGGCGCGTCCCACTGTAGCAAGGGGCCTGGGCGCGCCGCACTGTAGCAAGGGGCCTGGGCGCGCTCCACTGTAGCAAGGGGCCTGGGCGTGTCGCACTGTAGCAAGGGGCCTGGGCGTGTCGCACTGTAGCAAGGGGCCTGGGCGCATCCCACTGTAGCGAGAGGCCTGGGCGCGCTGCACTGTAGCGAGAGGCCTGGGCACGTCCCACTGTAGCAAGGGGCCTAGGCGCGCCGCACTGTAGCAAGAGGCCTGGGCGCGTCCCACTGTAGCAAGGGGCCTGGGCGCGCCCCACTGCCGCGAGAGGCCTGGGCGCGCTGCACTGTAGCGAGAGGCCTGGGCGCGTCCCACTGTAGCAAGGGGCCTGGGCGCGCCGCACTGTAGCAAGGGGCCTGGGCGCGTCCCACTGTAGCGAGAGGCCTGGGCGCGTCCCACTGTAGCAAGGGGCCTGGGCGTGTCCCACTGTAGCAAGAGGCCTGGGCGCGCTGCACTGTAGCAAGGGGCCTGGGCGCGTCCCACTGTAGCAAGGGGCCTGGGCGCGCCCCACTGTAGCAAGGGGACTGGGCGCGTCCCACTGTAGCAAGGGGCCTGGGCGCGTCCCACTGTAGCGAGAGGCCTGGGCGCGCCGCACTGTAGCAAGAGGCCTCGGCGCGCCGCACTGGAGCAAGGGGCCTGGGCGCGCTCCACTGTAGCAAGGGGCCTGGGCGCGCTCCACTGTAGCGAGAGGCCTGGGCGCGCTCCACTGTAGCAAGGGGCCTGGGCGCGCTCCACTGCAGCGAGAGGCCTGGGCGCGCTCCACTGTAGCAAGGGGACTGGGCGGGTCCCACTGTAGCAAGGGGACTGGGCGCGTCCCACTGTAGCAAGGGGACTGGGCGCGTCCCACTGTAGCAAGGGAACTGGGCGCGTCCCACTGTAGCAAGGGGACTGGGCGCGTCCCACTGTAGCAAGGGGCCTGGGCGCGCCCCACTGTAGCGAGAGGCATGGGCGCGTCCCACTGTAGCAAGGGGCCTGGGCGCGTCCCACTGTAGCGAGAGGCCTGGGCGCGCCCCACTGGAGCAAGGGGCCTGGGCGCGCTCCACTGTAGCAAGAGGCCTGGGCGCGCTCCACTGTAGCGAGAGGCCTGGGCGCGCTCCACTGTAGCGAGAGGCCTGGGCGCGTCCCACTGTAGCGAGAGGCCTGGGCGCGCTCCACTGTTGCAAGGGGCCTGGGCGCGTCCCACTGTAGCAAGGGGCCTGGGCGCGCTCCACTGCAGCGAGAGGCCTGGGCGCGCTCCACTGTAGCAAGGGGACTGGGCGGGTCCCACTGTAGCAAGGGGACTGGGCGCGTCCCACTGTAGCAAGGGGACTGGGCGCGTCCCACTGTAGCAAGGGAACTGGGCGCGTCCCACTGTAGCAAGGGGACTGGGCGCGTCCCACTGTAGCAAGGGGCCTGGGCGCGCCCCACTGTAGCGAGAGGCATGGGCGCGTCCCACTGTAGCAAGGGGCCTGGGCGCGTCCCACTGTAGCGAGAGGCCTGGGCGCGCCCCACTGGAGCAAGGGGCCTGGGCGCGCTCCACTGTAGCAAGAGGCCTGGGCGCGCTCCACTGTAGCGAGAGGCCTGGGCGCGCTCCACTGTAGCGAGAGGCCTGGGCGCGTCCCACTGTAGCGAGAGGCCTGGGCGCGCTCCACTGTTGCAAGGGGCCTGGGCGCGTCCCACTGTAGCAAGGGGCCTGGGCGCGTCCCACTGTAGCAAGGGGCCTGGGCGCGTCCCACTGTAGCAAGGGGCCTGGGCGCGCCCCACTGTAGCAAGAGGCCTGGGCGCGCCCCACTGTAGCAAGGGGCCTGGGCGCGCCCACTGTAGCAAGGGGCCTGGGCGCGTCCCACTGTAGCAAGGGGCCTGGGCGCGCTCCACTGTAGCGAGAGGCCTGGGCGCGTCCCACTGTAGCGAGAGGCCTGGGCGCGTCCCACTGTAGCGAGAGGCCTGGGCGCGTCCCACTGTAGCAAGGGGCGTGGGCGCGTCCCACTGTAGCAAGGGGCGTGGGCGCGTCCCACTGTAGCAAGGGGCCTGGGCGCGTCCCACTGTAGCAAGGGGCCTGGGCGCGCCCCACTGTAGCAAGGGGCCTGGGCGCGTCCCACTGTAGCAAGGGGCCTTGGCGCGTCCCACTGTAGCAAGGGGCCTGGGCGCGTCCCACTGTAGCAAGGGGCCTGGGCGCGCCCCACTGTAGCAAGGGGCCTGGGCGCGCCCCACTGTAGCAAGGGGCCTGGGCGCGTCCCACTGTAGCAAGGGGCCTGGGCGCGCTCCACTGTAGCGAGAGGCCTGGGCGCGTCCCACTGTAGCGAGAGGCCTGGGCGCGTCCCACTGTAGCAAGGGGCCTGGGCGCGTCCCACTGTAGCAAGGGGCCTGGGCGCGCCCCACTGTAGCAAGGGGCCTGGGCGCGTCCCACTGTAGCAAGGGGCCTGGGCGCGTCCCACTGTAGCGAGAGGCCTGGGCGCGCTCCACTGTAGCAAGGGGCCTGGGCGCGCCCCACTGTAGCAAGGGGCCTGGGCGCGTCCCACTGTAGCAAGGGGCCTGGGCGCGTCCCACTGTAGCGAGAGGCCTGGGCGCGTCGCACTGTAGCGAGAGGCCTGGGCGCGCTCCACTGTAGCGAGAGGCCTGGGCGCGCCCCACTTTAGCGAGAGGCCTGGGCGCGCCCCACTGTAGCGAGAGGCCTGGGCGCGCTCCACTGTCGCAAGGGGCATGGGCGCGTCCCACTGTAGCAAGGGGCCTGGGCGCGCCGCACTGTAGCAAGGGGCCTGGGCGCGCTCCACTGTAGCAAGGGGCCTGGGCGTGTCGCACTGTAGCAAGGGGCCTGGGCGTGTCGCACTGTAGCAAGGGGCCTGGGCGCATCCCACTGTAGCGAGAGGCCTGGGCGCGCTGCACTGTAGCGAGAGGCCTGGGCACGTCCCACTGTAGCAAGGGGCCTAGGCGCGCCGCACTGTAGCGAGAGGCCTGGGCGCGTCCCACTGTAGCAAGGGGCCTGGGCGCGCCCCACTGCCGCGAGAGGCCTGGGCGCGCTGCACTGTAGCGAGAGGCCTGGGCGCGTCCCACTGTAGCAAGGGGCCTGGGCGCGCCGCACTGTAGCAAGGGGCCTGGGCGCGTCCCACTGTAGCGAGAGGCCTGGGCGCGTCCCACTGTAGCAAGGGGCCTGGGCGTGTCCCACTGTAGCAAGAGGCCTGGGCGCGCTGCACTGTAGCAAGGGGCCTGGGCGCGTCCCACTGTAGCAAGGGGCCTGGGCGCGTCCCACTGTAGCGAGAGGCCTGGGCGCGCCGCACTGTAGCAAGAGGCCTCGGCGCGCCGCACTGGAGCAAGGGGCCTGGGCGCGCTCCACTGTAGCAAGGGGCCTGGGCGCGCTCCACTGTAGCGAGAGGCCTGGGCGCGCTCCTCTGTAGCAAGGGGCCTGGGCGCGCTCCACTGCAGCGAGAGGCCTGGGCGCGCTCCACTGTAGCAAGGGGACTGGGCGGGTCCCACTGTAGCAAGGGGACTGGGCGCGTCCCACTGTAGCAAGGGGACTGGGCGCGTCCCACTGTAGCAAGGGAACTGGGCGCGTCCCACTGTAGCAAGGGGACTGGGCGCGTCCCACTGTAGCAAGGGGCCTGGGCGCGCCCCACTGTAGCGAGAGGCATGGGCGCGTCCCACTGTAGCAAGGGGCCTGGGCGCGTCCCACTGTAGCGAGAGGCCTGGGCGCGCCCCACTGGAGCAAGGGGCCTGGGCACGCTCCACTGTAGCAAGAGGCCTGGGCGCGCTCCACTGTAGCGAGAGGCCTGGGCGCGCTCCACTGTAGCGAGAGGCCTGGGCGCGTCCCACTGTAGCGAGAGGCCTGGGCGCGCCCCACTGTAGCACGGGGCCTGGGCGCGCCCCACTGTAGCAAGGGGCCTGGGCGCGCCCCACTGTAGCAAGGGGCCTGGGCGCGCCCCACTGTAGCAAGGGGCCTGGGCGCGTCCCACTGTAGCAAGGGGCGTGGGCGCGCCGCACTGTAGCAAGGGGCCTGGGCGCGCCCCACTGTAGCAAGGGGCCTGGGCGCGTCCCACTGTAGCAAGGGGCCTGGGCGCGCTCCACTGTCGCGAGAAGCCTGGGCGTGCTCCACTGTAGCAAGGGGCCTGGGCGCGCTCCACTGTAGCAAGGGGCCTGGGCGCGCCCCACTGTAGCAAGGGGCCTGGGCGCGCCCCACTGTAGCAAGAGGCCTGGGCGCGTCCCACTGTAGCAAGGGGCGTGGGCGCGTCCCACTGTAGCAAGGGGCGTGGGCGCGCCGCACTGTAGCAAGGGGCCTGGGCGCGCCCCACTGTAGCAAGGGGCCTGGGCGCGTCCCACTGTAGCGAGAGGCCTGGGCGCGTCGCACTGTAGCGAGAGGCCAGGGCGCGCTCCACTGTAGCGAGAGGCCTGGGCGCGCCCCACTTTAGCGAGAGGCCTGGGCGCGCCCCACTGTAGCGAGAGGCCTGGGCGCGTCCCACTGTAGCAAGGGGCATGGGCGCGTCCCACTGTAGCAAGGGGCCTGGGCGCGCCGCACTGTAGCAAGGGGCCTGGGCGCGCTCCACTGTAGCAAGGGGCCTGGGCGTGTCGCACTGTAGCAAGGGGCCTGGGCGTGTCGCACTGTAGCAAGGGGCCTGGGCGCATCCCACTGTAGCGAGAGGCCTGGGCGCGCTGCACTGTAGCGAGAGGCCTGGGCACGTCCCACTGTAGCAAGGGGCCTAGGCGCGCCGCACTGTAGCAAGAGGCCTGGGCGCGTCCCACTGTAGCAAGGGGCCTGGGAGCGCCCCACTGCCGCGAGAGGCCTGGGCGCGCTGCACTGTAGCGAGAGGCCTGGGCGCGTCCCACTGTAGCAAGGGGCCTGGGCGCGCCGCACTGTAGCAAGGGGCCTGGGAGCGTCCCACTGTAGCGAGAGGCCTGGGCGCGTCCCACTGTAGCAAGGGGCCTGGGCGTGTCCCACTGTAGCAAGAGGCCTGGGCGCGCTGCACTGTAGCAAGGGGCCTGGGCGCGTCCCACTGTAGCAAGGGGCCTGGGCGCGCCCCACTGTAGCAAGGGGACTGGGCGCGTCCCACTGTAGCAAGGGGCCTGGGCGCGTCCCACTGTAGCGAGAGGCCTGGGCGCGTCGCACTGTAGCAAGAGGCCTGGGCGCGCCGCACTGTCGCAAGGGGACTGGGCGCGCTCCACTGTAGCAAGGGGCCTGGGCGTGTCGCACTGTAGCAAGGGGCCTGGGCGTGTCGCACTGTAGCAAGGGGCCTGGGCGCATCCCACTGTAGCGAGAGGCCTGGGCGCGCTGCACTGTAGCGAGAGGCCTGGGCACGTCCCACTGTAGCAAGGGGCCTAGGCGCGCCGCACTGTAGCAAGAGGCCTGGGCGCGTCCCACTGTAGCAAGGGGCCTGGGCGCGCCCCACTGCCGCGAGAGGCCTGGGCGCGCTGCACTGTAGCGAGAGGCCTGGGCGCGTCCCACTGTAGCAAGGGGCCTGGGCGCGCCGCACTGTAGCAAGGGGCCTGGGAGCGTCCCACTGTAGCGAGAGGCCTGGGCGCGTCCCACTGTAGCAAGGGGCCTGGGCGTGTCCCACTGTAGCAAGAGGCCTGGGCGCGCTGCACTGTAGCAAGGGGCCTGGGCGCGTCCCACTGTAGCAAGGGGCCTGGGCGCGCCCCACTGTAGCAAGGGGACTGGGCGCGTCCCACTGTAGCAAGGGGCCTGGGCGCGTCCCACTGTAGCGAGAGGCCTGGGCGCGTCGCACTGTAGCAAGAGGCCTGGGCGCGCCGCACTGTCGCAAGGGGACTGGGCGCGTCCCACTGTAGCAAGGGGCCTGGGCGCGTCCCACTGTAGCGAGAGGCCTGGGTGCGTCCCACTGTAGCAAGAGGCCTGGGCGCGTCCCACTGTAGCAAGAGGCCTGGGCGCGTCGCACTGTAGCAAGAGGCCTGGGCGCGCCGCACTGTAGCAAGGGGACTGGGCGCGTCCCACTGTAGCAAGGGGCCTGGGCGCGCCGCACTGTCGCAAGAGGCCTGGGCGCGCCGCACTGTAACAAGGGGACTGGGCGCGTCCCACTGTCGCAAGGGGACAGGGCGCGTCCCACTGTCGCAAGGGGACTGGGCGCGTCCCACTGTAGCACGGGGCCTGGGCGCGCCCCACTGTAGCGAGAGGCATGGGCGCGTCCCACTGTAGCAAGGGGCGTGGGCGCGTCCCACTGTAGCGAGAGGCCTGGGCGCGTCGCACTGTAGCGAGAGGCCTGGGCGCACTCCACTGTAGCGAGAGGCCTGGGCGCGCCCCACTGTCGCGAGAGGCCTGGGCGCGCTCCACTGTCGCAAGGGGCCTGGGCGCGTCCCACTGTAGCAAGGGGCCTGGGCGCGCCGCACTGTAGCAAGTGGCCTGGGCGCGCTCCACTGTAGCAAGGGGCCTGGGCGTGTCGCACTGTAGCAAGGGGCCTGGGCGTGTCGCACTGTAGCAAGGGGCCTGGGCGCATCCCACTGTAGCGAGAGGCCTGGGCGCGCTGCACTGTAGCGAGAGGCCTGGGCGCGTCCCACTGTAGCAAGGGGCCTAGGCGCGCCGCACTGTAGCGAGAGGCCTGGGCGCGTCCCACTGTAGCAAGGGGCCTGGGCGCGCCCCACTGTCGCGAGAGGCCTGGGCGCGCTGCACTGTAGCGAGAGGCCTGGGCGCGTCCCACTGTAGCAAGGGGCCTGGGCGCGCCGCACTGTAGCAAGGGGCCTGGGCGCGTCCCACTGTAGCAAGAGGCCTGGGCGCGCTGCACTGTAGCAAGGGGCCTGGGCGCGTCCCACTGTAGCAAGGGGCCTGGGCGCGCCCCACTGTAGCAAGGGGACTGGGCGCGTCCCACTGTAGCAAGGGGCCTGGGCGCGTCCCACTGTAGCGAGAGGCCTGGGCGCGTCGCACTGTAGCAAGAGGCCTGGGCGCGCCGCACTGGAGCAAGGGGACTGGGCGCGTCCCACTGTAGCAAGGGGCCTGGGCGCGTCCCACTGTAGCAAGATGCCTGGGCGCGCCGCACTGTAGCGAGAGGCCTGGGCGCGCTCCACTGTAGCAAGGGGCCTGGGCGCGTCCCACTGTAGCAAGGGGCCTGGGCGCGTTCCACTGTAGCGAGAGGCCTGGGCGCGCCCCACTGTCGCGAGAGGCCTGGGCGCGCTGCACTGTAGCGAGAGGCCTGTGCGCGTCCCACTGTAGCAAGGGGCCTGGGCGCGCCGCACTGTAGCAAGGGGCCTGGGCGCGTCCCACTGTAGCAAGAGGCCTGGGCGCGCTGCACTGTAGCAAGGGGCCTGGGCGCGTCCCACTGTAGCAAGGGGCCTGGGCGCGCCGCACTGGAGCAAGGGGACTGGGCGCGTCCCACTGTAGCAAGGGGCCTGGGCGCGTCCCACTGTAGCAAGAGGCCTGGGCGCGCCGCACTGTAGCGAGAGGCCTGGGCGCGCTCCACTGTAGCAAGGGGCCTGGGCGCGTCCCACTGTAGCAAGGGGCCTGGGCGCGTTCCACTGTAGTGAGAGGCCTGGGCGCGTCCCACTGTAGCGAGAGGCCTGGGCACGTCCCACTGTAGCAAGGGGCCTGGGCGCGCCCCACTGTAGCAAGGGGCCTGGGCGCGTCCCACTGTAGCGAGAGGCCTGGGCGCGTCCCACTGTAGCGAGAGGCCTGGGCGCGCCCCACTGTAGCAAGGGGCCTGGGCGCGTCCCACTGTAGCAAGGGGCCTGGGCCCGTCCCCTGTAGCAAGGGGCCTGGGCGCGTCCCACTGTAGCGAGAGGCCTGGGCGCGTCCCACTGTAGCGAGAGGCCTGGGCGCGCTGCACTGTAGCGAGAGGCCTGGGCGCGCTGCACTGTAGCAAAGGGCCTGGGCGCGCTCCACTGTAGCGAGGGGCCTGGGCGCGCTGCACTGTAGCGAGAGGCCTGGGCGCGCTGCACTGTAGCAAGGGGCCTGGGCGCGCTCCACTGTAGCAAGGGGCCTGGCCGTGTCGCACTGTAGCAAGGGGCCTGGGCGCATCCCACTGTAGCGAGAGGCCTGGGCGCGTCCCACTGTAGCAAGGGGCCTGGGCGCGCTGCACTGTAGCGAGAGGCCTGGGCGCGCTGCACTGTAGCGAGAGGCCTGGGCGCGCTGCACTGTAGCAAGGGGCCTGGGCGCGTTCCACTGTAGCGAGAGGCCTGGGCGCGCTGCACTGTAGCGAGAGGCCTGGGCGCGCCCCACTGTAGCAAGGGGCCTGGGCGCGTTCCACTGTAGCGAGAGGCCTGGGCGCGCTGCACTGTAGCGAGAGGCCTATGCGCGCTGCACTGTAGCGAGAGGCCTGGGCGCGCTGCACTGTAGCAAGGGGCCTGGGCGCGCCGCACTGTAGCGAGAGGCCTGGGCGCGCCGCACTGTAGCGAGAGGCCTGGGCGCGCCGCACTGTAGCGAGAGGCCTGGGCGCGTCCCACTGTAGCAAGGGGCCTGTGCGCGTCCCACTGTAGCGAGAGGCCTGGGCGCGTCCCACTGTAGCAAGGGGCCTGGGCGCGCCGCACTGTAGCAAGGGGCCTGGGCGCGTCCCACTGTAGCGAGAGGCCTGGGCCCATCCCACTGTAGCAAGAGGCCTGCGCGCGCTGCACTGTAGCAAGGGGACTGGGCGCGTCCCACTGTAGCGAGGGGCCTGTGCGCGTCCCACTGTAGCGAGAGGCCTGGGCGCGTCCCACTGTAGCAAGGGGCCTGGGCGCGTCCCACTGTAGCGAGAGGCCTGGGCGCGTCGCACTGTAGCAAGAGGCCTGGGCGCGCCGCACTGTAGCAAGGGGACTGGGCGCGTCCCACTGGAGCAATGGGCCTGGGCGCGTCCCACTGTAGCGAGAGGCCTGGGCGCGCCCCACTGTAGCGAGAGGCCTGGGCGCGCCGCACTGTAGCGAGAGGCCTCGGCGCGCTCCACTGTAGCAAGGGGCCTGGGCGCGTCCCACTGTCGCAAGGGGACTGGGCGCGTCCCACTGGAGCAATGGGCCTGGGCACGTCCCACTGTAGCAAGAGGCCTGGGCGCGTCCCACTGTAGCAAGAGGCCTGGGCGCGCCGCACTGTAGCAAGGGGACTGGGCGCGTCCCACTGGAGCAATGGGCCTGGGCGCGTCCCACTGTAGCGAGAGGCCTGGGCGCGTCCCACTGTAGCGAGAGGACTGGGCGCGTCCCACTGTAGCGAGAGGCCTGGGCGCGTCCCACTGTAGCGAGAGGCCTGGGCGCGCCCCACTGTAGCGAGAGGCCTGGGCTCGCTCCACTGTAGCGAGAGGCCTCGGCGCGTCCCACTGTAGCAAGGGGCCTGGGCGCGCTGCACTGTAGCGAGAGGCCTGGGCGCCTCCCACTGTAGCAAGGGGCCTGGGTGCGCCGCACTGCAGCGAGAGGCCTGGGCGCGTCCCTCTGTCGCGAGGGGCCTGTGCGCGTCCCACTGTAGCGAGAGGCCTGGGCGCGTCCCACTGTAGCGAGAGGCCTGGGCGCGTCCCACTGTAGCAAGGGGCCTGGGCGCGCCGCACTGTAGCAAGGGGAGTGGGCGCGTCCCACTGTCGCAAGGGGACTGGGCGCGTCCCACTGTCGCAAGGGGACTGGGCGCGTCCCACTGTAGCAAGGGGCCTGGGCGCGCCCCACTGTAGCTAGAGGCATGGGCGCGTCCCACTGTAGCAAGGGGCCTGGGCGCGTCCCACTGTAGCGAGAGGCCTGGGCGCGCCCCACTGGAGCAAGGGGCCTGGGCGCGTCCCACTGTAGCGAGAGGCCTGGGTGCGCCGCACTGTAGCAAGGGGACTGGGCGCGTCCCACTGTAGCAAGGGGCCTGGGCGCGCCCCACTGTAGCAAGGGGCCTGGGCGCGTCCCACTGTAGCGAGAGGCCTGGGCGCGTCGCACTGTAGCAAGAGGCCTGGGCGCGCCGCACTGTAGCAAGGGGACTGGGCGCGTCCCACTGGAGCAATGGGCCTGGGCGCGTCCCACTGTAGCGAGAGGCCTGGGCGCGTCCCACTGTAGCGAGAGGCCTGGGCGCGCCGCACTGTAGCAAGGGGCCTGGGAGCGTCCCACTGTAGCGAGAGGCCTGGGCGCGTCCCACTGTAGCAAGGGGCCTGGGCGTGTCCCACTGTAGCAAGAGGCCTGGGCGCGCTGCACTGTAGCAAGGGGCCTGGGCGCGTCCCACTGTAGCAAGGGGCCTGGGCGCGCCCCACTGTAGCAAGGGGACTGGGCGCGTCCCACTGTAGCAAGGGGCCTGGGCGCGTCCCACTGTAGCGAGAGGCCTGGGCGCGTCGCACTGTAGCAAGAGGCCTGGGCGCGCCGCACTGTCGCAAGGGGACTGGGCGCGTCCCACTGTAGCAAGGGGCCTGGGCGCGTCCCACTGTAGCGAGAGGCCTGGGCGCGTCCCACTGTAGCAAGAGGCCTGGGCGCGTCGCACTGTAGCAAGAGGCCTGGGCGCGCCGCACTGGAGCAAGGGGACTGGGCGCGTCCCACTGTAGCAAGGGGCCTGGGCGCGTCCCACTGTAGCAAGATGCCTGGGCGCGCCGCACTGTAGCGAGAGGCCTGGGCGCGCTCCACTGTAGCAAGGGGCCTGGGCGCGTCCCACTGTAGCAAGGGGCCTGGGCGCGTTCCACTGTAGCGAGAGGCCTGGGCGCGCCCCACTGTCGCGAGAGGCCTGGGCGCGCTGCACTGTAGCGAGAGGCCTGTGCGCGTCCCACTGTAGCAAGGGGCCTGGGCGCGCCGCACTGTAGCAAGGGGCCTGGGCGCGTCCCACTGTAGCAAGAGGCCTGGGCGCGCTGCACTGTAGCAAGGGGCCTGGGCGCGTCCCACTGTAGCAAGGGGCCTGGGCGCGCCGCACTGGAGCAAGGGGACTGGGCGCGTCCCACTGTAGCAAGGGGCCTGGGCGCGTCCCACTGTAGCAAGAGGCCTGGGCGCGCCGCACTGTAGCGAGAGGCCTGGGCGCGCTCCACTGTAGCAAGGGGCCTGGGCGCGTCCCACTGTAGCAAGGGGCCTGGGCGCGTTCCACTGTAGTGAGAGGCCTGGGCGCGTCCCACTGTAGCGAGAGGCCTGGGCACGTCCCACTGTAGCAAGGGGCCTGGGCGCGCCCCACTGTAGCAAGGGGCCTGGGCGCGTCCCACTGTAGCGAGAGGCCTGGGCGCGTCCCACTGTAGCGAGAGGCCTGGGCGCGCCCCACTGTAGCAAGGGGCCTGGGCGCGTCCCACTGTAGCAAGGGGCCTGGGCCCGTCCCCTGTAGCAAGGGGCCTGGGCGCGTCCCACTGTAGCGAGAGGCCTGGGCGCGTCCCACTGTAGCGAGAGGCCTGGGCGCGCTGCACTGTAGCGAGAGGCCTGGGCGCGCTGCACTGTAGCAAAGGGCCTGGGCGCGCTCCACTGTAGCGAGGGGCCTGGGCGCGCTGCACTGTAGCGAGAGGCCTGGGCGCGCTGCACTGTAGCAAGGGGCCTGGGCGCGCTCCACTGTAGCAAGGGGCCTGGCCGTGTCGCACTGTAGCAAGGGGCCTGGGCGCATCCCACTGTAGCGAGAGGCCTGGGCGCGTCCCACTGTAGCAAGGGGCCTGGGCGCGCTGCACTGTAGCGAGAGGCCTGGGCGCGCTGCACTGTAGCGAGAGGCCTGGGCGCGCTGCACTGTAGCAAGGGGCCTGGGCGCGTTCCACTGTAGCGAGAGGCCTGGGCGCGCTGCACTGTAGCGAGAGGCCTGGGCGCGCCCCACTGTAGCAAGGGGCCTGGGCGCGTTCCACTGTAGCGAGAGGCCTGGGCGCGCTGCACTGTAGCGAGAGGCCTATGCGCGCTGCACTGTAGCGAGAGGCCTGGGCGCGCTGCACTGTAGCAAGGGGCCTGGGCGCGCCGCACTGTAGCGAGAGGCCTGGGCGCGCCGCACTGTAGCGAGAGGCCTGGGCGCGCCGCACTGTAGCGAGAGGCCTGGGCGCGTCCCACTGTAGCAAGGGGCCTGTGCGCGTCCCACTGTAGCGAGAGGCCTGGGCGCGTCCCACTGTAGCAAGGGGCCTGGGCGCGCCGCACTGTAGCAAGGGGCCTGGGCGCGTCCCACTGTAGCGAGAGGCCTGGGCCCATCCCACTGTAGCAAGAGGCCTGCGCGCGCTGCACTGTAGCAAGGGGACTGGGCGCGTCCCACTGTAGCGAGGGGCCTGTGCGCGTCCCACTGTAGCGAGAGGCCTGGGCGCGTCCCACTGTAGCAAGGGGCCTGGGCGCGTCCCACTGTAGCGAGAGGCCTGGGCGCGTCGCACTGTAGCAAGAGGCCTGGGCGCGCCGCACTGTAGCAAGGGGACTGGGCGCGTCCCACTGGAGCAATGGGCCTGGGCGCGTCCCACTGTAGCGAGAGGCCTGGGCGCGCCCCACTGTAGCGAGAGGCCTGGGCGCGCCGCACTGTAGCGAGAGGCCTCGGCGCGCTCCACTGTAGCAAGGGGCCTGGGCGCGTCCCACTGTCGCAAGGGGACTGGGCGCGTCCCACTGGAGCAATGGGCCTGGGCACGTCCCACTGTAGCAAGAGGCCTGGGCGCGTCCCACTGTAGCAAGAGGCCTGGGCGCGCCGCACTGTAGCAAGGGGACTGGGCGCGTCCCACTGGAGCAATGGGCCTGGGCGCGTCCCACTGTAGCGAGAGGCCTGGGCGCGTCCCACTGTAGCGAGAGGACTGGGCGCGTCCCACTGTAGCGAGAGGCCTGGGCGCGTCCCACTGTAGCGAGAGGCCTGGGCGCGCCCCACTGTAGCGAGAGGCCTGGGCTCGCTCCACTGTAGCGAGAGGCCTCGGCGCGTCCCACTGTAGCAAGGGGCCTGGGCGCGCTGCACTGTAGCGAGAGGCCTGGGCGCCTCCCACTGTAGCAAGGGGCCTGGGTGCGCCGCACTGCAGCGAGAGGCCTGGGCGCGTCCCTCTGTCGCGAGGGGCCTGTGCGCGTCCCACTGTAGCGAGAGGCCTGGGCGCGTCCCACTGTAGCGAGAGGCCTGGGCGCGTCCCACTGTAGCAAGGGGCCTGGGCGCGCCGCACTGTAGCAAGGGGAGTGGGCGCGTCCCACTGTCGCAAGGGGACTGGGCGCGTCCCACTGTCGCAAGGGGACTGGGCGCGTCCCACTGTAGCAAGGGGCCTGGGCGCGCCCCACTGTAGCTAGAGGCATGGGCGCGTCCCACTGTAGCAAGGGGCCTGGGCGCGTCCCACTGTAGCGAGAGGCCTGGGCGCGCCCCACTGGAGCAAGGGGCCTGGGCGCGTCCCACTGTAGCGAGAGGCCTGGGTGCGCCGCACTGTAGCAAGGGGACTGGGCGCGTCCCACTGTAGCAAGGGGCCTGGGCGCGCCCCACTGTAGCAAGGGGCCTGGGCGCGTCCCACTGTAGCGAGAGGCCTGGGCGCGTCGCACTGTAGCAAGAGGCCTGGGCGCGCCGCACTGTAGCAAGGGGACTGGGCGCGTCCCACTGGAGCAATGGGCCTGGGCGCGTCCCACTGTAGCGAGAGGCCTGGGCGCGTCCCACTGTAGCGAGAGGCCTGGGCGCGCCGCACTGTAGCAAGGGGCCTGGGAGCGTCCCACTGTAGCGAGAGGCCTGGGCGCGTCCCACTGTAGCAAGGGGCCTGGGCGTGTCCCACTGTAGCAAGAGGCCTGGGCGCGCTGCACTGTAGCAAGGGGCCTGGGCGCGTCCCACTGTAGCAAGGGGCCTGGGCGCGCCCCACTGTAGCAAGGGGACTGGGCGCGTCCCACTGTAGCAAGGGGCCTGGGCGCGTCCCACTGTAGCGAGAGGCCTGGGCGCGTCGCACTGTAGCAAGAGGCCTGGGCGCGCCGCACTGTCGCAAGGGGACTGGGCGCGTCCCACTGTAGCAAGGGGCCTGGGCGCGTCCCACTGTAGCGAGAGGCCTGGGCGCGTCCCACTGTAGCAAGAGGCCTGGGCGCGTCGCACTGTAGCAAGAGGCCTGGGCGCGTCGCACTGTAGCAAGAGGCCTGGGCGCGCCGCACTGTAGCAAGGGGACTGGGCGCGTCCCACTGTAGCAAGGGGCCTGGGCGCGCCGCACTGTCGCAAGAGGCCTGGGCGCGCCGCACTGTAACAAGGGGACTGGGCGCGTCCCACTGTCGCAAGGGGACAGGGCGCGTCCCACTGTCGCAAGGGGACTGGGCGCGTCCCACTGTTGCACGGGGCCTGGGCGCGCCCCACTGTAGCGAGAGGCATGGGCGCGTCCCACTGTAGCAAGGGGCGTGGGCGCGTCCCACTGTAGCGAGAGGCCTGGGCGCGTCGCACTGTAGCGAGAGGCCTGGGCGCACTCCACTGTAGCGAGAGGCCTGGGCGCGCCCCACTGTCGCGAGAGGCCTGGGCGCGCTCCACTGTCGCAAGGGGCCTGGGCGCGTCCCACTGTAGCAAGGGGCCTGGGCGCGCCGCACTGTAGCAAGTGGCCTGGGCGCGCTCCACTGTAGCAAGGGGCCTGGGCGTGTCGCACTGTAGCAAGGGGCCTGGGCGTGTCGCACTGTAGCAAGGGGCCTGGGCGCATCCCACTGTAGCGAGAGGCCTGGGCGCGCTGCACTGTAGCGAGAGGCCTGGGCGCGTCCCACTGTAGCAAGGGGCCTAGGCGCGCCGCACTGTAGCGAGAGGCCTGGGCGCGTCCCACTGTAGCAAGGGGCCTGGGCGCGCCCCACTGTCGCGAGAGGCCTGGGCGCGCTGCACTGTAGCGAGAGGCCTGGGCGCGTCCCACTGTAGCAAGGGGCCTGGGCGCGCCGCACTGTAGCAAGGGGCCTGGGCGCGTCCCACTGTAGCAAGAGGCCTGGGCGCGCTGCACTGTAGCAAGGGGCCTGGGCGCGTCCCACTGTAGCAAGGGGCCTGGGCGCGCCCCACTGTAGCAAGGGGACTGGGCGCGTCCCACTGTAGCAAGGGGCCTGGGCGCGTCCCACTGTAGCGAGAGGCCTGGGCGCGTCGCACTGTAGCAAGAGGCCTGGGCGCGCCGCACTGGAGCAAGGGGACTGGGCGCGTCCCACTGTAGCAAGGGGCCTGGGCGCGTCCCACTGTAGCAAGATGCCTGGGCGCGCCGCACTGTAGCGAGAGGCCTGGGCGCGCTCCACTGTAGCAAGGGGCCTGGGCGCGTCCCACTGTAGCAAGGGGCCTGGGCGCGTTCCACTGTAGCGAGAGGCCTGGGCGCGCCCCACTGTCGCGAGAGGCCTGGGCGCGCTGCACTGTAGCGAGAGGCCTGGGCGCGTCCCACTGTAGCAAGGGGCCTGGGCGCGCCGCACTGTAGCAAGGGGCCTGGGCGCGTCCCACTGTAGCAAGAGGCCTGGGCGCGCTGCACTGTAGCAAGGGGCCTGGGCGCGTCCCACTGTAGCAAGGGGCCTGGGCGCGCCGCACTGGAGCAAGGGGACTGGGCGCGTCCCACTGTAGCAAGGGGCCTGGGCGCGTCCCACTGTAGCAAGAGGCCTGGGCGCGCCGCACTGTAGCGAGAGGCCTGGGCGCGCTCCACTGTAGCAAGGGGCCTGGGCGCGTCCCACTGTAGCAAGGGGCCTGGGCGCGTTCCACTGTAGTGAGAGGCCTGGGCGCGTCCCACTGTAGCGAGAGGCCTGGGCACGTCCCACTGTAGCAAGGGGCCTGGGCGCGCCCCACTGTAGCAAGGGGCCTGGGCGCGTCCCACTGTAGCGAGAGGCCTGGGCGCGTCCCACTGTAGCGAGAGGCCTGGGCGCGCCCCACTGTAGCAAGGGGCCTGGGCGCGTCCCACTGTAGCAAGGGGCCTGGGCCCGTCCCCTGTAGCAAGGGGCCTGGGCGCGCCGCACTGTAGCAAGGGGCCTGGGCGCGCCCCACTGTAGCAAGGGGCCTGGGCGCGTCCCACTGTAGCGAGAGGCCTGGGCGCGTCGCACTGTAGCGAGAGGCCAGGGCGCGCTCCACTGTAGCGAGAGGCCTGGGCGCGCCCCACTTTAGCGAGAGGCCTGGGCGCGCCCCACTGTAGCGAGAGGCCTGGGCGCGTCCCACTGTAGCAAGGGGCATGGGCGCGTCCCACTGTAGCAAGGGGCCTGGGCGCGCCGCACTGTAGCAAGGGGCCTGGGCGCGCTCCACTGTAGCAAGGGGCCTGGGCGTGTCGCACTGTAGCAAGGGGCCTGGGCGTGTCGCACTGTAGCAAGGGGCCTGGGCGCATCCCACTGTAGCGAGAGGCCTGGGCGCGCTGCACTGTAGCGAGAGGCCTGGGCACGTCCCACTGTAGCAAGGGGCCTAGGCGCGCCGCACTGTAGCAAGAGGCCTGGGCGCGTCCCACTGTAGCAAGGGGCCTGGGCGCGCCCCACTGCCGCGAGAGGCCTGGGCGCGCTGCACTGTAGCGAGAGGCCTGGGCGCGTCCCACTGTAGCAAGGGGCCTGGGCGCGCCGCACTGTAGCAAGGGGCCTGGGAGCGTCCCACTGTAGCGAGAGGCCTGGGCGCGTCCCACTGTAGCAAGGGGCCTGGGCGTGTCCCACTGTAGCAAGAGGCCTGGGCGCGCTGCACTGTAGCAAGGGGCCTGGGCGCGTCCCACTGTAGCAAGGGGCCTGGGCGCGCCCCACTGTAGCAAGGGGACTGGGCGCGTCCCACTGTAGCAAGGGGCCTGGGCGCGTCCCACTGTAGCGAGAGGCCTGGGCGCGTCGCACTGTAGCAAGAGGCCTGGGCGCGCCGCACTGTCGCAAGGGGACTGGGCGCGCTCCACTGTAGCAAGGGGCCTGGGCGTGTCGCACTGTAGCAAGGGGCCTGGGCGTGTCGCACTGTAGCAAGGGGCCTGGGCGCATCCCACTGTAGCGAGAGGCCTGGGCGCGCTGCACTGTAGCGAGAGGCCTGGGCACGTCCCACTGTAGCAAGGGGCCTAGGCGCGCCGCACTGTAGCAAGAGGCCTGGGCGCGTCCCACTGTAGCAAGGGGCCTGGGCGCGCCCCACTGCCGCGAGAGGCCTGGGCGCGCTGCACTGTAGCGAGAGGCCTGGGCGCGTCCCACTGTAGCAAGGGGCCTGGGCGCGCCGCACTGTAGCAAGGGGCCTGGGAGCGTCCCACTGTAGCGAGAGGCCTGGGCGCGTCCCACTGTAGCAAGGGGCCTGGGCGTGTCCCACTGTAGCAAGAGGCCTGGGCGCGCTGCACTGTAGCAAGGGGCCTGGGCGCGTCCCACTGTAGCAAGGGGCCTGGGCGCGCCCCACTGTAGCAAGGGGACTGGGCGCGTCCCACTGTAGCAAGGGGCCTGGGCGCGTCCCACTGTAGCGAGAGGCCTGGGCGCGTCGCACTGTAGCAAGAGGCCTGGGCGCGCCGCACTGTCGCAAGGGGACTGGGCGCGTCCCACTGTAGCAAGGGGCCTGGGCGCGTCCCACTGTAGCGAGAGGCCTGGGTGCGTCCCACTGTAGCAAGAGGCCTGGGCGCGTCCCACTGTAGCAAGAGGCCTGGGCGCGTCGCACTGTAGCAAGAGGCCTGGGCGCGCCGCACTGTAGCAAGGGGACTGGGCGCGTCCCACTGTAGCAAGGGGCCTGGGCGCGCCGCACTGTCGCAAGAGGCCTGGGCGCGCCGCACTGTAACAAGGGGACTGGGCGCGTCCCACTGTCGCAAGGGGACAGGGCGCGTCCCACTGTCGCAAGGGGACTGGGCGCGTCCCACTGTAGCACGGGGCCTGGGCGCGCCCCACTGTAGCGAGAGGCATGGGCGCGTCCCACTGTAGCAAGGGGCGTGGGCGCGTCCCACTGTAGCGAGAGGCCTGGGCGCGTCGCACTGTAGCGAGAGGCCTGGGCGCACTCCACTGTAGCGAGAGGCCTGGGCGCGCCCCACTGTCGCGAGAGGCCTGGGCGCGCTCCACTGTCGCAAGGGGCCTGGGCGCGTCCCACTGTAGCAAGGGGCCTGGGCGCGCCGCACTGTAGCAAGTGGCCTGGGCGCGCTCCACTGTAGCAAGGGGCCTGGGCGTGTCGCACTGTAGCAAGGGGCCTGGGCGTGTCGCACTGTAGCAAGGGGCCTGGGCGCATCCCACTGTAGCGAGAGGCCTGGGCGCGCTGCACTGTAGCGAGAGGCCTGGGCGCGTCCCACTGTAGCAAGGGGCCTAGGCGCGCCGCACTGTAGCGAGAGGCCTGGGCGCGTCCCACTGTAGCAAGGGGCCTGGGCGCGCCCCACTGTCGCGAGAGGCCTGGGCGCGCTGCACTGTAGCGAGAGGCCTGGGCGCGTCCCACTGTAGCAAGGGGCCTGGGCGCGCCGCACTGTAGCAAGGGGCCTGGGCGCGTCCCACTGTAGCAAGAGGCCTGGGCGCGCTGCACTGTAGCAAGGGGCCTGGGCGCGTCCCACTGTAGCAAGGGGCCTGGGCGCGCCCCACTGTAGCAAGGGGACTGGGCGCGTCCCACTGTAGCAAGGGGCCTGGGCGCGTCCCACTGTAGCGAGAGGCCTGGGCGCGTCGCACTGTAGCAAGAGGCCTGGGCGCGCCGCACTGGAGCAAGGGGACTTGGCGCGTCCCACTGTAGCAAGGGGCCTGGGCGCGTCCCACTGTAGCAAGATGCCTGGGCGCGCCGCACTGTAGCGAGAGGCCTGGGCGCGCTCCACTGTAGCAAGGGGCCTGGGCGCGTCCCACTGTAGCAAGGGGCCTGGGCGCGTTCCACTGTAGCGAGAGGCCTGGGCGCGCCCCACTGTCGCGAGAGGCCTGGGCGCGCTGCACTGTAGCGAGAGGCCTGTGCGCGTCCCACTGTAGCAAGGGGCCTGGGCGCGCCGCACTGTAGCAAGGGGCCTGGGCGCGTCCCACTGTAGCAAGAGGCCTGGGCGCGCTGCACTGTAGCAAGGGGCCTGGGCGCGTCCCACTGTAGCAAGGGGCCTGGGCGCGCCGCACTGGAGCAAGGGGACTGGGCGCGTCCCACTGTAGCAAGGGGCCTGGGCGCGTCCCACTGTAGCAAGAGGCCTGGGCGCGCCGCACTGTAGCGAGAGGCCTGGGCGCGCTCCACTGTAGCAAGGGGCCTGGGCGCGTCCCACTGTAGCAAGGGGCCTGGGCGCGTTCCACTGTAGTGAGAGGCCTGGGCGCGTCCCACTGTAGCGAGAGGCCTGGGCACGTCCCACTGTAGCAAGGGGCCTGGGCGCGCCCCACTGTAGCAAGGGGCCTGGGCGCGTCCCACTGTAGCGAGAGGCCTGGGCGCGTCCCACTGTAGCGAGAGGCCTGGGCGCGCCCCACTGTAGCAAGGGGCCTGGGCGCGTCCCACTGTAGCAAGGGGCCTGGGCCCGTCCCCTGTAGCAAGGGGCCTGGGCGCGCCGCACTGGAGCAAGGGGACTGGGCGCGTCCCACTGTAGCAAGGGGCCTGGGCGCGTCCCACTGTAGCAAGAGGCCTGGGCGCGCCGCACTGTAGCGAGAGGCCTGGGCGCGCTCCACTGTAGCAAGGGGCCTGGGCGCGTCCCACTGTAGCAAGGGGCCTGGGCGCGTTCCACTGTAGTGAGAGGCCTGGGCGCGTCCCACTGTAGCGAGAGGCCTGGGCACGTCCCACTGTAGCAAGGGGCCTGGGCGCGCCCCACTGTAGCAAGGGGCCTGGGCGCGTCCCACTGTAGCGAGAGGCCTGGGCGCGTCCCACTGTAGCGAGAGGCCTGGGCGCGCCCCACTGTAGCAAGGGGCCTGGGCGCGTCCCACTGTAGCAAGGGGCCTGGGCCCGTCCCCTGTAGCAAGGGGCCTGGGCGCGCCGCACTGTAGCAAGGGGCCTGGGCGCGCCCCACTGTAGCAAGGGGCCTGGGCGCGTCCCACTGTAGCGAGAGGCCTGGGCACGTCGCACTGTAGCGAGAGGCCAGGGCGCGCTCCACTGTAGCGAGAGGCCTGGGCGCGCCCCACTTTAGCGAGAGGCCTGGGCGCGCCCCACTATAGCGAGAGGCCTGGGCGCGTCCCACTGTAGCAAGGGGCATGGGCGCGTCCCACTGTAGCAAGGGGCCTGGGCGCGCCGCACTGTAGCAAGGGGCCTGGGCGCGCTCCACTGTAGCAAGGGGCCTGGGCGTGTCGCACTGTAGCAAGGGGCCTGGGCGTGTCGCACTGTAGCAAGGGGCCTGGGCGCATCCCACTGTAGCGAGAGGCCTGGGCGCGCTGCACTGTAGCGAGAGGCCTGGGCACGTCCCACTGTAGCAAGGGGCCTAGGCGCGCCGCACTGTAGCAAGAGGCCTGGGCGCGTCCCACTGTAGCAAGGGGCCTGGGCGCGCCCCACTGCCGCGAGAGGCCTGGGCGCGCTGCACTGTAGCGAGAGGCCTGGGCGCGTCCCACTGTAGCAAGGGGCCTGGGCGCGCCGCACTGTAGCAAGGGGCCTGGGAGCGTCCCACTGTAGCGAGAGGCCTGGGCGCGTCCCACTGTAGCAAGGGGCCTGGGCGTGTCCCACTGTAGCAAGAGGCCTGGGCGCGCTGCACTGTAGCAAGGGGCCTGGGCGCGTCCCACTGTAGCAAGGGGCCTGGGCGCGCCCCACTGTAGCAAGGGGACTGGGCGCGTCCCACTGTAGCAAGGGGCCTGGGCGCGTCCCACTGTAGCGAGAGGCCTGGGCGCGTCGCACTGTAGCAAGAGGCCTGGGCGCGCCGCACTGTCGCAAGGGGACTGGGCGCGCTCCACTGTAGCAAGGGGCCTGGGCGTGTCGCACTGTAGCAAGGGGCCTGGGCGTGTCGCACTGTAGCAAGGGGCCTGGGCGCATCCCACTGTAGCGAGAGGCCTGGGCGCGCTGCACTGTAGCGAGAGGCCTGGGCACGTCCCACTGTAGCAAGGGGCCTAGGCGCGCCGCACTGTAGCAAGAGGCCTGGGCGCGTCCCACTGTAGCAAGGGGCCTGGGCGCGCCCCACTGCCGCGAGAGGCCTGGGCGCGCTGCACTGTAGCGAGAGGCCTGGGCGCGTCCCACTGTAGCAAGGGGCCTGGGCGCGCCGCACTGTAGCAAGGGGCCTGGGAGCGTCCCACTGTAGCGAGAGGCCTGGGCGCGTCCCACTGTAGCAAGGGGCCTGGGCGTGTCCCACTGTAGCAAGAGGCCTGGGCGCGCTGCACTGTAGCAAGGGGCCTGGGCGCGTCCCACTGTAGCAAGGGGCCTGGGCGCGCCCCACTGTAGCAAGGGGACTGGGCGCGTCCCACTGTAGCAAGGGGCCTGGGCGCGTCCCACTGTAGCGAGAGGCCTGGGCGCGTCGCACTGTAGCAAGAGGCCTGGGCGCGCCGCACTGTCGCAAGGGGACTGGGCGCGTCCCACTGTAGCAAGGGGCCTGGGCGCGTCCCACTGTAGCGAGAGGCCTGGGTGCGTCCCACTGTAGCAAGAGGCCTGGGCGCGTCCCACTGTAGCAAGAGGCCTGGGCGCGTCGCACTGTAGCAAGAGGCCTGGGCGCGCCGCACTGTAGCAAGGGGACTGGGCGCGTCCCACTGTAGCAAGGGGCCTGGGCGCGCCGCACTGTCGCAAGAGGCCTGGGCGCGCCGCACTGTAACAAGGGGACTGGGCGCGTCCCACTGTCGCAAGGGGACAGGGCGCGTCCCACTGTCGCAAGGGGACTGGGCGCGTCCCACTGTAGCACGGGGCCTGGGCGCGCCCCACTGTAGCGAGAGGCATGGGCGCGTCCCACTGTAGCAAGGGGCGTGGGCGCGTCCCACTGTAGCGAGAGGCCTGGGCGCGTCGCACTGTAGCGAGAGGCCTGGGCGCACTCCACTGTAGCGAGAGGCCTGGGCGCGCCCCACTGTCGCGAGAGGCCTGGGCGCGCTCCACTGTCGCAAGGGGCCTGGGCGCGTCCCACTGTAGCAAGGGGCCTGGGCGCGCCGCACTGTAGCAAGTGGCCTGGGCGCGCTCCACTGTAGCAAGGGGCCTGGGCGTGTCGCACTGTAGCAAGGGGCCTGGGCGTGTCGCACTGTAGCAAGGGGCCTGGGCGCATCCCACTGTAGCGAGAGGCCTGGGCGCGCTGCACTGTAGCGAGAGGCCTGGGCGCGTCCCACTGTAGCAAGGGGCCTAGGCGCGCCGCACTGTAGCGAGAGGCCTGGGCGCGTCCCACTGTAGCAAGGGGCCTGGGCGCGCCCCACTGTCGCGAGAGGCCTGGGCGCGCTGCACTGTAGCGAGAGGCCTGGGCGCGTCCCACTGTAGCGAGAGGCCTGGGCGCGTCCCACTGTAGCAAGGGGCCTGGGCGCGTCCCACTGTAGCAAGATGCCTGGGCGCGCCGCACTGTAGCGAGAGGCCTGGGCGCGCTCCACTGTAGCAAGGGGCCTGGGCGCGTCCCACTGTAGCAAGGGGCCTGGGCGCGTTCCACTGTAGCGAGAGGCCTGGGCGCGCCCCACTGTCGCGAGAGGCCTGGGCGCGCTGCACTGTAGCGAGAGGCCTGTGCGCGTCCCACTGTAGCAAGGGGCCTGGGCGCGCCGCACTGTAGCAAGGGGCCTGGGCGCGTCCCACTGTAGCAAGAGGCCTGGGCGCGCTGCACTGTAGCAAGGGGCCTGGGCGCGTCCCACTGTAGCAAGGGGCCTGGGCGCGCCGCACTGGAGCAAGGGGACTGGGCGCGTCCCACTGTAGCAAGGGGCCTGGGCGCGTCCCACTGTAGCAAGAGGCCTGGGCGCGCCGCACTGTAGCGAGAGGCCTGGGCGCGCTCCACTGTAGCAAGGGGCCTGGGCGCGTCCCACTGTAGCAAGGGGCCTGGGCGCGTTCCACTGTAGTGAGAGGCCTGGGCGCGTCCCACTGTAGCGAGAGGCCTGGGCACGTCCCACTGTAGCAAAGGGCCTGGGCGCGCCCCACTGTAGCAAGGGGCCTGGGCGCGTCCCACTGTAGCGAGAGGCCTGGGCGCGTCCCACTGTAGCGAGAGGCCTGGGCGCGCCCCACTGTAGCAAGGGGCCTGGGCGCGTCCCACTGTAGCAAGGGGCCTGGGCCCGTCCCCTGTAGCAAGGGGCCTGGGCGCGTCCCACTGTAGCGAGAGGCCTGGGCGCGTCCCACTGTAGCGAGAGGCCTGGGCGCGCTGCACTGTAGCGAGAGGCCTGGGCGCGCTGCACTGTAGCAAGGGGCCTGGGCGCGCTCCACTGTAGCGAGGGGCCTGGGCGCGCTGCACTGTAGCGAGAGGCCTGGGCGCGCTGCACTGTAGCAAGGGGCCTGGGCGCGCTCCACTGTAGCAAGGGGCCTGGCCGTGTCGCACTGTAGCAAGGGGCCTGGGCGCATCCCACTGTAGCGAGAGGCCTGGGCGCGTCCCACTGTAGCAAGGGGCCTGGGCGCGCTGCACTGTAGCGAGAGGCCTGGGCGCGCTGCACTGTAGCGAGAGGCCTGGGCGCGCTGCACTGTAGCAAGGGGCCTGGGCGCGTTCCACTGTAGCGAGAGGCCTGGGCGCGCTGCACTGTAGCGAGAGGCCTGGGCGCGCCCCACTGTAGCAAGGGGCCTGGGCGCGTTCCACTGTAGCGAGAGGCCTGGGCGCGCTGCACTGTAGCGAGAGGCCTATGCGCGCTGCACTGTAGCGAGAGGCCTGGGCGCGCTGCACTGTAGCAAGGGGCCTGGGCGCGCCGCACTGTAGCGAGAGGCCTGGGCGCGCCGCACTGTAGCGAGAGGCCTGGGCGCGCCGCACTGTAGCGAGAGGCCTGGGCGCGTCCCACTGTAGCAAGGGGCCTGTGCGCGTCCCACTGTAGCGAGAGGCCTGGGCGCGTCCCACTGTAGCAAGGGGCCTGGGCGCGCCGCACTGTAGCAAGGGGCCTGGGCGCGTCCCACTGTAGCGAGAGGCCTGGGCCCATCCCACTGTAGCAAGAGGCCTGCGCGCGCTGCACTGTAGCAAGGGGACTGGGCGCGTCCCACTGTAGCGAGGGGCCTGTGCGCGTCCCACTGTAGCGAGAGGCCTGGGCGCGTCCCACTGTAGCAAGGGGCCTGGGCGCGTCCCACTGTAGCGAGAGGCCTGGGCGCGTCGCACTGTAGCAAGAGGCCTGGGCGCGCCGCACTGTAGCAATGGGCCTGGGCGCGTCCCACTGGAGCAATGGGCCTGGGCGCGTCCCACTGTAGCGAGAGGCCTGGGCGCGCCCCACTGTAGCGAGAGGCCTGGGCGCGCCGCACTGTAGCGAGAGGCCTCGGCGCGCTCCACTGTAGCAAGGGGCCTGGGCGCGTCCCACTGTCGCAAGGGGACTGGGCGCGTCCCACTGGAGCAATGGGCCTGGGCACGTCCCACTGTAGCAAGAGGCCTGGGCGCGTCCCACTGTAGCAAGAGGCCTGGGCGCGCCGCACTGTAGCAAGGGGACTGGGCGCGTCCCACTGGAGCAATGGGCCTGGGCGCGTCCCACTGTAGCGAGAGGCCTGGGCGCGTCCCACTGTAGCGAGAGGACTGGGCGCGTCCCACTGTAGCGAGAGGCCTGGGCGCGTCCCACTGTAGCGAGAGGCCTGGGCGCGCCCCACTGTAGCGAGAGGCCTGGGCTCGCTCCACTGTAGCGAGAGGCCTCGGCGCGTCCCACTGTAGCAAGGGGCCTGGGCGCGCTGCACTGTAGCGAGAGGCCTGGGCGCCTCCCACTGTAGCAAGGGGCCTGGGTGCGCCGCACTGCAGCGAGAGGCCTGGGCGCGTCCCTCTGTCGCGAGGGGCCTGTGCGCGTCCCACTGTAGCGAGAGGCCTGGGCGCGTCCCACTGTAGCGAGAGGCCTGGGCGCGTCCCACTGTAGCAAGGGGCCTGGGCGCGCCGCACTGTAGCAAGGGGAGTGGGCGCGTCCCACTGTCGCAAGGGGACTGGGCGCGTCCCACTGTCGCAAGGGGACTGGGCGCGTCCCACTGTAGCAAGGGGCCTGGGCGCGCCCCACTGTAGCTAGAGGCATGGGCGCGTCCCACTGTAGCAAGGGGCCTGGGCGCGTCCCACTGTAGCGAGAGGCCTGGGCGCGCCCCACTGGAGCAAGGGGCCTGGGCGCGTCCCACTGTAGCGAGAGGCCTGGGCGCGCCGCACTGTAGCAAGGGGACTGGGCGCGTCCCACTGTAGCAAGGGGCCTGGGCGCGCCCCACTGTAGCAAGGGGCCTGGGCGCGTCCCACTGTAGCGAGAGGCCTGGGCGCGTCGCACTGTAGCAAGAGGCCTGGGCGCGCCGCACTGTAGCAAGGGGACTGGGCGCGTCCCACTGGAGCAATGGGCCTGGGCGCGTCCCACTGTCGCGAGAGGCCTGGGCGCGTCCCACTGTAGCGAGAGGCCTGGGCGCGCCGCACTGTAGCAAGGGGCCTGGGAGCGTCCCACTGTAGCGAGAGGCCTGGGCGCGTCCCACTGTAGCAAGGGGCCTGGGCGTGTCCCACTGTAGCAAGAGGCCTGGGCGCGCTGCACTGTAGCAAGGGGCCTGGGCGCGTCCCACTGTAGCAAGGGGCCTGGGCGCGCCCCACTGTAGCAAGGGGACTGGGCGCGTCCCACTGTAGCAAGGGGCCTGGGCGCGTCCCACTGTAGCGAGAGGCCTGGGCGCGTCGCACTGTAGCAAGAGGCCTGGGCGCGCCGCACTGTCGCAAGGGGACTGGGCGCGTCCCACTGTAGCAAGGGGCCTGGGCGCGTCCCACTGTAGCGAGAGGCCTGGGCGCGTCCCACTGTAGCAAGAGGCCTGGGCGCGTCCCACTGTAGCAAGAGGCCTGGGCGCGTCGCACTGTAGCAAGAGGCCTGGGCGCGCCGCACTGTAGCAAGGGGACTGGGCGCGTCCCACTGTAGCAAGGGGCCTGGGCGCGCCGCACTGTCGCAAGAGGCCTGGGCGCGCCGCACTGTAACAAGGGGACTGGGCGCGTCCCACTGTCGCAAGGGGACAGGGCGCGTCCCACTGTCGCAAGGGGACTGGGCGCGTCCCACTGTTGCACGGGGCCTGGGCGCGCCCCACTGTAGCGAGAGGCATGGGCGCGTCCCACTGTAGCAAGGGGCGTGGGCGCGTCCCACTGTAGCGAGAGGCCTGGGCGCGTCGCACTGTAGCGAGAGGCCTGGGCGCACTCCACTGTAGCGAGAGGCCTGGGCGCGCCCCACTGTCGCGAGAGGCCTGGGCGCGCTCCACTGTCGCAAGGGGCCTGGGCGCGTCCCACTGTAGCAAGGGGCCTGGGCGCGCCGCACTGTAGCAAGTGGCCTGGGCGCACTCCACTGTAGCAAGGGGCCTGGGCGTGTCGCACTGTAGCAAGGGGCCTGGGCGTGTCGCACTGTAGCAAGGGGCCTGGGCGCATCCCACTGTAGCGAGAGGCCTGGGCGCGCTGCACTGTAGCGAGAGGCCTGGGCGCGTCCCACTGTAGCAAGGGGCCTAGGCGCGCCGCACTGTAGCGAGAGGCCTGGGCGCGTCCCACTGTAGCAAGGGGCCTGGGCGCGCCCCACTGTCGCGAGAGGCCTGGGCGCGCTGCACTGTAGCGAGAGGCCTGGGCGCGTCCCACTGTAGCAAGGGGCCTGGGCGCGCCGCACTGTAGCAAGGGGCCTGGGCGCGTCCCACTGTAGCAAGAGGCCTGGGCGCGCTGCACTGTAGCAAGGGGCCTGGGCGCGTCCCACTGTAGCAAGGGGCCTGGGCGCGCCCCACTGCCGCGAGAGGCCTGGGCGCGCTGCACTGTAGCGAGAGGCCTGGGCGCGTCCCACTGTAGCGAGAGGCCTGGGCGCGTCGCACTGTAGCAAGAGGCCTGGGCGCGCCGCACTGGAGCAAGGGGACTGGGCGCGTCCCACTGTAGCAAGGGGCCTGGGCGCGTCCCACTGTAGCAAGATGCCTGGGCGCGCCGCACTGTAGCGAGAGGCCTGGGCGCGCTCCACTGTAGCAAGGGGCCTGGGCGCGTCCCACTGTAGCAAGGGGCCTGGGCGCGTTCCACTGTAGCGAGAGGCCTGGGCGCGCCCCACTGTCGCGAGAGGCCTGGGCGCGCTGCACTGTAGCGAGAGGCCTGGGCGCGTCCCACTGTAGCAAGGGGCCTGGGCGCGCCGCACTGTAGCAAGGGGCCTGGGCGCGTCCCACTGTAGCAAGAGGCCTGGGCGCGCTGCACTGTAGCAAGGGGCCTGGGCGCGTCCCACTGTAGCAAGGGGCCTGGGCGCGCCGCACTGGAGCAAGGGGACTGGGCGCGTCCCACTGTAGCAAGGGGCCTGGGCGCGTCCCACTGTAGCAAGAGGCCTGGGCGCGCCGCACTGTAGCGAGAGGCCTGGGCGCGCTCCACTGTAGCAAGGGGCCTGGGCGCGTCCCACTGTAGCAAGGGGCCTGGGCGCGTTCCACTGTAGTGAGAGGCCTGGGCGCGTCCCACTGTAGCGAGAGGCCTGGGCACGTCCCACTGTAGCAAGGGGCCTGGGCGCGCCCCACTGTAGCAAGGGGCCTGGGCGCGTCCCACTGTAGCGAGAGGCCTGGGCGCGTCCCACTGTAGCGAGAGGCCTGGGCGCGCCCCACTGTAGCAAGGGGCCTGGGCGCGTCCCACTGTAGCAAGGGGCCTGGGCCCGTCCCCTGTAGCAAGGGGCCTGGGCGCGTCCCACTGTAGCGAGAGGCCTGGGCGCGTCCCACTGTAGCGAGAGGCCTGGGCGCGCTGCACTGTAGCGAGAGGCCTGGGCGCGCTGCACTGTAGCAAAGGGCCTGGGCGCGCTCCACTGTAACGAGGGGCCTGGGCGCGCTGCACTGTAGCGAGAGGCCTGGGCGCGCTGCACTGTAGCAAGGGGCCTGGGCGCGCTCCACTGTAGCAAGGGGCCTGGCCGTGTCGCACTGTAGCAAGGGGCCTGGGCGCATCCCACTGTAGCGAGAGGCCTGGGCGCGTCCCACTGTAGCAAGGGGCCTGGGCGCGCTGCACTGTAGCGAGAGGCCTGGGCGCGCTGCACTGTAGCGAGAGGCCTGGGCGCGCTGCACTGTAGCAAGGGGCCTGGGCGCGTTCCACTGTAGCGAGAGGCCTGGGCGCGCTGCACTGTAGCGAGAGGCCTGGGCGCGCCCCACTGTAGCAAGGGGCCTGGGCGCGTTCCACTGTAGCGAGAGGCCTGGGCGCGCTGCACTGTAGCGAGAGGCCTATGCGCGCTGCACTGTAGCGAGAGGCCTGGGCGCGCTGCACTGTAGCAAGGGGCCTGGGCGCGCCGCACTGTAGCGAGAGGCCTGGGCGCGCCGCACTGTAGCGAGAGGCCTGGGCGCGCCGCACTGTAGCGAGAGGCCTGGGCGCGTCCCACTGTAGCAAGGGGCCTGTGCGCGTCCCACTGTAGCGAGAGGCCTGGGCGCGTCCCACTGTAGCAAGGGGCCTGGGCGCGCCGCACTGTAGCAAGGGGCCTGGGCGCGTCCCACTGTAGCGAGAGGCCTGGGCCCATCCCACTGTAGCAAGAGGCCTGCGCGCGCTGCACTGTAGCAAGGGGACTGGGCGCGTCCCACTGTAGCGAGGGGCCTGTGCGCGTCCCACTGTAGCGAGAGGCCTGGGCGCGTCCCACTGTAGCAAGGGGCCTGGGCGCGTCCCACTGTAGCGAGAGGCCTGGGCGCGTCGCACTGTAGCAAGAGGCCTGGGCGCGCCGCACTGTAGCAAGGGGACTGGGCGCGTCCCACTGGAGCAATGGGCCTGGGCGCGTCCCACTGTAGCGAGAGGCCTGGGCGCGCCCCACTGTAGCGAGAGGCCTGGGCGCGCCGCACTGTAGCGAGAGGCCTCGGCGCGCTCCACTGTAGCAAGGGGCCTGGGCGCGTCCCACTGTCGCAAGGGGACTGGGCGCGTCCCACTGGAGCAATGGGCCTGGGCACGTCCCACTGTAGCAAGAGGCCTGGGCGCGTCCCACTGTAGCAAGAGGCCTGGGCGCGCCGCACTGTAGCAAGGGGACTGGGCGCGTCCCACTGGAGCAATGGGCCTGGGCGCGTCCCACTGTAGCGAGAGGCCTGGGCGCGTCCCACTGTAGCGAGAGGACTGGGCGCGTCCCACTGTAGCGAGAGGCCTGGGCGCGTCCCACTGTAGCGAGAGGCCTGGGTGCGCCCCACTGTAGCGAGAGGCCTGGGCTCGCTCCACTGTAGCGAGAGGCCTCGGCGCGTCCCACTGTAGCAAGGGGCCTGGGCGCGCTGCACTGTAGCGAGAGGCCTGGGCGCCTCCCACTGTAGCAAGGGGCCTGGGCGCGCCGCACTGCAGCGAGAGGCCTGGGCGCGTCCCACTGTCGCGAGGGGCCTGTGCGCGTCCCACTGTAGCGAGAGGCCTGGGCGCGTCCCACTGTAGCGAGAGGCCTGGGCGCGTCCCACTGTAGCAAGGGGCCTGGGCGCGCCGCACTGTAGCAAGGGGAGTGGGCGCGTCCCACTGTCGCAAGGGGACTGGGCGCGTCCCACTGTCGCAAGGGGACTGGGCGCGTCCCACTGTAGCAAGGGGCCTGGGCGCGCCCCACTGTAGCTAGAGGCATGGGCGCGTCCCACTGTAGCAAGGGGCCTGGGCGCGTCCCACTGTAGCGAGAGGCCTGGGCGCGCCCCACTGGAGCAAGGGGCCTGGGCGCGTCCCACTGTAGCGAGAGGCCTGGGCGCGCCGCACTGTAGCAAGGGGACTGGGCGCGTCCCACTGTAGCAAGGGGCCTGGGCGCGCCCCACTGTAGCAAGGGGCCTGGGCGCGTCCCACTGTAGCGAGAGGCCTGGGCGCGTCGCACTGTAGCAAGAGGCCTGGGCGCGCCGCACTGTAGCAAGGGGACTGGGCGCGTCCCACTGGAGCAATGGGCCTGGGCGCGTCCCACTGTAGCGAGAGGCCTGGGCGCGTCCCACTGTAGCGAGAGGCCTGGGCGCGCCGCACTGTAGCGAGAGGCCTCGGCGCGGTCCACTGTCGCAAGGGGCCTGGGCTCGCTCCACTGTAGCGAGAGGCCTCGGCGCGCTCCACTGTAGCAAGGGGACTGGGCGCGTCCCACTGTAGCAAGGGGCCTGGGCGCGCTGCACTGTAGCGAGAGGCCTGGGCGCCTCCCACTGTAGCAAGGGGCCTGGGCGCGCCGCACTGTAGCGAGAGGCCTGGGCGCGTCCCACTGTCGCGAGGGGCCTGTGCGCGTCCCACTGTAGCGAGAGGCCTGGGCGCGTCCCACTGTAGCGAGAGGCCTGGGCGCGTCCCACTGTAGCAAGGGGCCTGGGCGCGCCGCACTGTAGCAAGGGGACTGGGCGCGTCCCACTGTCGCAAGGGGACTGGGCGCGTCCCACTGTCGCAAGGGGACTGGGCGCGTCCCACTGTAGCAAGGGGCCTGGGCGCGCCCCACTGTAGCGAGAGGCATGGGCGCGTCCCACTGTAGCAAGGGGCCTGGGCGCGTCCCACTGTAGCGAGAGGCCTGGGCGCGCCCCACTGGAGCAAGGGGCCTGGGCGCGTCCCACTGTAGCGAGAGGCCTGGGCGCGCCGCACTGTAGCAAGGGGACTGGGCGCGTCCCACTGTAGCAAGGGGCCTGGGCGCGCCCCACTGTAGCAAGGGGACTGGGCGCGTCCCACTGTAGCGAGGGGCCTGGGCGCGTCCCACTGTAGCGAGAGGCCTGGGCGCGCCGCACTGTAGCAAGAGGCCTCGGCGCGCCGCACTGTAGCAAGGGGCCTGGGCGCGCTCCACTGTAGCAAGGGGCCTGGGCGCGCTCCACTGTAGCGAGAGGCCTGGGCGCGCTCCACTGTAGCAAGGGGCCTGGGCGCGCTCCACTGCAGCGAGAGGCCTGGGCGCGCTCCACTGTAGCAAGGGGACTGGGCGGGTCCCACTGTAGCAAGGGGACTGGGCGCGTCCCACTGTAGCAAGGGGACTGGGCGCGTCCCACTGTAGCAAGGGAACTGGGCGCGTCCCACTGTAGCAAGGGGACTGGGCGCGTCCCACTGTAGCAAGGGGCCTGGGCGCGCCCCACTGTAGCGAGAGGCATGGGCGCGTCCCACTGTAGCAAGGGGCCTGGGCGCGTCCCACTGTAGCGAGAGGCCTGGGCGCGCCCCACTGGAGCAAGGGGCCTGGGCGCGCTCCACTGTAGCAAGAGGCCTGGGCGCGCTCCACTGTAGCGAGAGGCCTGGACGCGCTCCACTGTAGCGAGAGGCCTGGGCGCGTCCCACTGTAGCGAGAGGCCTGGGCGCGCTCCACTGTTGCAAGGGGCCTGGGCGCGTCCCACTGTAGCAAGGGGCCTGGGCGCGTCCCACTGTAGCAAGGGGCCTGGGCGCGTCCCACTGTAGCAAGGGGCCTGGGCGCGCTGCACTGTAGCGAGAGGCCTGGGCGCCTCCCACTGTAGCAAGGGGCCTGGGCGCGCCGCACTGTAGCGAGAGGCCTGGGCGCGTCCCACTGTCGCGAGGGGCCTGTGCGCGTCCCACTGTAGCGAGAGGCCTGGGCGCGTCCCACTGTAGCGAGAGGCCTGGGCGCGCCGCACTGTAGCAAGGGGCCTGGGCGCGCCGCACTGTAGCAAGGGGACTGGGCGCGTCCCACTGTCGCAAGGGGACTGGGCGCGTCCCACTGTCGCAAGGGGACTGGGCGCGTCCCACTGTAGCAAGGGGCCTGGGCGCGCCCCACTGTAGCGAGAGGCATGGGCGCGTCCCACTGTAGCAAGGGGCCTGGGCGCGTCCCACTGTAGCGAGAGGCCTGGGCGCGCCCCACTGGAGCAAGGGGCCTGGGCGCGTCCCACTGTAGCGAGAGGCCTGGGCGCGCCGCACTGTAGCAAGGGGACTGGGCGCGTCCCACTGTAGCAAGGGGCCTGGGCGCGTCCCACTGTAGCAAGGGGCCTGGGCGCGTCCCACTGTAGCGAGAGGCCTGGGCGCGTCGCACTGTAGCAAGAGGCCTGGGCGCGCCGCACTGTAGCAAGGGGACTGGGCGCGTCCCACTGGAGCAATGGGCCTGGGCGCGTCCCACTGTAGCGAGAGGCCTGGGCGCGCCGCACTGTAGCGAGAGGCCTCGGCGCGCTCCACTGTCGCAAGGGGCCTGGGCTCGCTCCACTGTAGCGAGAGGCCTGGGCGCGCTCCACTGTAGCAAGGGGACTGGGCGCGTCCCACTGTAGCAAGGGGCCTGGGCGCGCTGCACTGTAGCGAGAGGCCTGGGCGCCTCCCACTGTAGCAAGGGGCCTGGGCGCGCCGCACTGTAGCGAGAGGCCTGGGCGCGTCCCACTGTCGCGAGGGGCCTGTGCGCGTCCCACTGTAGCGAGAGGCCTGGGCGCGTCCCACTGTAGCGAGAGGCCTGGGCGCGTCCCACTGTAGCAAGGGGCCTGGGCGCGCCGCACTGTAGCAAGGGGACTGGGCGCGTCCCACTGTCGCAAGGGGACTGGGCGCGTCCCACTGTCGCAAGGGGACTGGGCGCGTCCCACTGTAGCAAGGGGCCTGGGCGCGCCCCACTGTAGCGAGAGGCATGGGCGCGTCCCACTGTAGCAAGGGGCCTGGGCGCGTCCCACTGTAGCGAGAGGCCTGGGCGCGCCCCACTGGAGCAAGGGGCCTGGGCGCGTCCCACTGTAGCGAGAGGCCTGGGCGCGCCGCACTGTAGCAAGGGGACTGGGCGCGTCCCACTGTAGCAAGGGGCCTGGGCGCGCCCCACTGTAGCAAGGGGACTGGGCGCGTCCCACTGTAGCGAGGGGCCTGGGCGCGTCCCACTGTAGCGAGAGGCCTGGGCGCGCCGCACTGTAGCAAGAGGCCTCGGCGCGCCGCACTGTAGCAAGGGGCCTGGGCGCGCTCCACTGTAGCAAGGGGCCTGGGCGCGCTCCACTGTAGCGAGAGGCCTGGGCGCGCTCCACTGTAGCAAGGGGCCTGGGCGCGCTCCACTGCAGCGAGAGGCCTGGGCGCGCTCCACTGTAGCAAGGGGACTGGGCGGGTCCCACTGTAGCAAGGGGACTGGGCGCGTCCCACTGTAGCAAGGGGACTGGGCGCGTCCCACTGTAGCAAGGGAACTGGGCGCGTCCCACTGTAGCAAGGGGACTGGGCGCGTCCCACTGTAGCAAGGGGCCTGGGCGCGCCCCACTGTAGCGAGAGGCATGGGCGCGTCCCACTGTAGCAAGGGGCCT
This sequence comes from Mustelus asterias, assembly GCF_964213995.1. Lineage (NCBI taxonomy): Eukaryota > Metazoa > Chordata > Chondrichthyes > Carcharhiniformes > Triakidae > Mustelus > Mustelus asterias. The sequence continues at coordinate 69,497,688 of NC_135809.1, forward strand.
GGGCGCGTCCCACTGTAGCGAGAGGCCTGGGCGCGCCCCACTGGAGCAAGGGGCCTGGGCGCGCTCCACTGTAGCAAGAGGCCTGGGCGCGCTCCACTGTAGCGAGAGGCCTGGGCGCGCTCCACTGTAGCGAGAGGCCTGGGCGCGTCCCACTGTAGCGAGAGGCCTGGGCGCGCTCCACTGTTGCAAGGGGCCTGGGCGCGTCCCACTGTAGCAAGGGGCCTGGGCGCGTCCCACTGTAGCAAGGGGCCTGGGCGCGTCCCACTGTAGCAAGGGGCCTGGGCGCGCCCCACTGTAGCAAGAGGCCTGGGCGCGCCCCACTGTAGCAAGGGGCCTGGGCGCGCCCACTGTAGCAAGGGGCCTGGGCGCGTCCCACTGTAGCAAGGGGCCTGGGCGCGCTCCACTGTAGCGAGAGGCCTGGGCGCGTCCCACTGTAGCGAGAGGCCTGGGCGCGTCCCACTGTAGCGAGAGGCCTGGGCGCGTCCCACTGTAGCAAGGGGCGTGGGCGCGTCCCACTGTAGCAAGGGGCGTGGGCGCGTCCCACTGTAGCAAGGGGCCTGGGCGCGTCCCACTGTAGCAAGGGGCCTGGGCGCGCCCCACTGTCGCAAGGGGCCTGGGCGCGTCCCACTGTAGCAAGGGGCCTGGGCGCGTCCCACTGTAGCAAGGGGCCTGGGCGCGTCCCACTGGAGCAAGGGGCCTGGGCGCGCCCCACTGTAGCAAGGGGCCTGGGCGCGTCCCACTGTAGCAAGGGGCCTGGGCGCGCTCCACTGTAGCGAGAGGCCTGGGCGCGTCCCACTGTAGCGAGAGGCCTGGGCGCGTCCCACTGTAGCAAGGGGCCTGGGCGCGTCCCACTGTAGCAAGGGGCCTGGGCGCGCCCCACTGTAGCAAGGGGCCTGGGCGCGTCCCACTGTAGCAAGGGGCCTGGGCGCGTCCCACTGTAGCGAGAGGCCTGGGCGCGCTCCACTGTAGCAAGGGGCCTGGGCGCGCCCCACTGTAGCAAGGGGCCTGGGCGCGTCCCACTGTAGCAAGGGGCCTGGGCACACTCCACTGTAGCGAGAGGCCTGGACGCGCCCCACTGTCGCGAGAGGCCTGGGCGCGCTCCACTGTAGCAAGGGGCCTGGGCGCGTCCCACTGTAGCAAGAGGCCTGGGCGCGCTGCACTGTAGCGAGGGGCCTGGGCGCGCCCCACTGTAGCAAGGGGCCTGGGCGCGCCCCACTGTAGCAAGGGGCCTGGGCGCGCTCCACTGTAGCGAGAGGCCTGGGCGCGTCCCACTGTAGCAAGGGGCCTGGGCGCGTCCCAGTGTAGCGAGTGGCCTGGGCGCGCTGCACTGTAGCGAGAGGCCTGGGCGCGCTGCACTGTAGCGAGAGGCCTGGGCGCGTCCCACTGTAGCATGGGGCCTGGGCGCGTCCCACTGTAGCGAGAGGCCTGGGCGCGCCCCACTGTAGCGAGAGGCCTCGGCGCGCTCCACTGTAGCAAGGGGCCTGGGCGCGTCCCACTGTCGCAAGGGGACTGGGCGCGTCCCACTGGAGCAATGGGCCTGGGCACGTCCCACTGTAGCAAGAGGCCTGGGCGCGTCCCACTGTAGCAAGAGGCCTGGGCGCGCCGCACTGTAGCAAGGGGACTGGGCGCGTCCCACTGGAGCAATGGGCCTGGGCGCGTCCCACTGTAGCGAGAGGCCTGGGCGCGTCCCACTGTAGCGAGAGGACTGGGCGCGTCCCACTGTAGCGAGAGGCCTGGGCGCGTCCCACTGTAGCGAGAGGCCTGGGCGCGCCCCACTGTAGCGAGAGGCCTGGGCTCGCTCCACTGTAGCGAGAGGCCTCGGCGCGTCCCACTGTAGCAAGGGGCCTGGGCGCGCTGCACTGTAGCGAGAGGCCTGGGCGCCTCCCACTGTAGCAAGGGGCCTGGGTGCGCCGCACTGCAGCGAGAGGCCTGGGCGCGTCCCTCTGTCGCGAGGGGCCTGTGCGCGTCCCACTGTAGCGAGAGGCCTGGGCGCGTCCCACTGTAGCGAGAGGCCTGGGCGCGTCCCACTGTAGCAAGGGGCCTGGGCGCGCCGCACTGTAGCAAGGGGAGTGGGCGCGTCCCACTGTCGCAAGGGGACTGGGCGCGTCCCACTGTCGCAAGGGGACTGGGCGCGTCCCACTGTAGCAAGGGGCCTGGGCGCGCCCCACTGTAGCTAGAGGCATGGGCGCGTCCCACTGTAGCAAGGGGCCTGGGCGCGTCCCACTGTAGCGAGAGGCCTGGGCGCGCCCCACTGGAGCAAGGGGCCTGGGCGCGTCCCACTGTAGCGAGAGGCCTGGGCGCGCCGTACTGTAGCAAGGGGACTGGGCGCGTCCCACTGTAGCAAGGGGCCTGGGCGCGCCCCACTGTAGCAAGGGGCCTGGGCGCGTCCCACTGTAGCGAGAGGCCTGGGCGCGTCGCACTGTAGCAAGAGGCCTGGGCGCGCCGCACTGTAGCAAGGGGACTGGGCGCGTCCCACTGGAGCAATGGGCCTGGGCGCGTCCCACTGTAGCGAGAGGCCTGGGCGCGTCCCACTGTAGCGAGAGGCCTGGGCGCGCCGCACTGTAGCAAGGGGCCTGGGAGCGTCCCACTGTAGCGAGAGGCCTGGGCGCGTCCCACTGTAGCAAGGGGCCTGGGCGTGTCCCACTGTAGCAAGAGGCCTGGGCGCGCTGCACTGTAGCAAGGGGCCTGGGCGCGTCCCACTGTAGCAAGGGGCCTGGGCGCGCCCCACTGTAGCAAGGGGACTGGGCGCGTCCCACTGTAGCAAGGGGCCTGGGCGCGTCCCACTGTAGCGAGAGGCCTGGGCGCGTCGCACTGTAGCAAGAGGCCTGGGCGCGCCGCACTGTCGCAAGGGGACTGGGCGCGTCCCACTGTAGCAAGGGGCCTGGGCGCGTCCCACTGTAGCGAGAGGCCTGGGCGCGTCCCACTGTAGCAAGAGGCCTGGGCGCGTCCCACTGTAGCAAGAGGCCTGGGCGCGTCGCACTGTAGCAAGAGGCCTGGGCGCGCCGCACTGTAGCAAGGGGACTGGGCGCGTCCCACTGTAGCAAGGGGCCTGGGCGCGCCGCACTGTCGCAAGAGGCCTGGGCGCGCCGCACTGTAACAAGGGGACTGGGCGCGTCCCACTGTCGCAAGGGGACAGGGCGCGTCCCACTGTCGCAAGGGGACTGGGCGCGTCCCACTGTTGCACGGGGCCTGGGCGCGCCCCACTGTAGCGAGAGGCATGGGCGCGTCCCACTGTAGCAAGGGGCGTGGGCGCGTCCCACTGTAGCGAGAGGCCTGGGCGCGTCGCACTGTAGCGAGAGGCCTGGGCGCACTCCACTGTAGCGAGAGGCCTGGGCGCGCCCCACTGTCGCGAGAGGCCTGGGCGCGCTCCACTGTCGCAAGGGGCCTGGGCGCGTCCCACTGTAGCAAGGGGCCTGGGCGCGCCGCACTGTAGCAAGTGGCCTGGGCGCGCTCCACTGTAGCAAGGGGCCTGGGCGTGTCGCACTGTAGCAAGGGGCCTGGGCGTGTCGCACTGTAGCAAGGGGCCTGGGCGCATCCCACTGTAGCGAGAGGCCTGGGCGCGCTGCACTGTAGCGAGAGGCCTGGGCGCGTCCCACTGTAGCAAGGGGCCTAGGCGCGCCGCACTGTAGCGAGAGGCCTGGGCGCGTCCCACTGTAGCAAGGGGCCTGGGCGCGCCCCACTGTCGCGAGAGGCCTGGGCGCGCTGCACTGTAGCGAGAGGCCTGGGCGCGTCCCACTGTAGCAAGGGGCCTGGGCGCGCCGCACTGTAGCAAGGGGCCTGGGCGCGTCCCACTGTAGCAAGAGGCCTGGGCGCGCTGCACTGTAGCAAGGGGCCTGGGCGCGTCCCACTGTAGCAAGGGGCCTGGGCGCGCCCCACTGTAGCAAGGGGACTGGGCGCGTCCCACTGTAGCAAGGGGCCTGGGCGCGTCCCACTGTAGCGAGAGGCCTGGGCGCGTCGCACTGTAGCAAGAGGCCTGGGCGCGCCGCACTGGAGCAAGGGGACTGGGCGCGTCCCACTGTAGCAAGGGGCCTGGGCGCGTCCCACTGTAGCAAGATGCCTGGGCGCGCCGCACTGTAGCGAGAGGCCTGGGCGCGCTCCACTGTAGCAAGGGGCCTGGGCGCGTCCCACTGTAGCAAGGGGCCTGGGCGCGTTCCACTGTAGCGAGAGGCCTGGGCGCGCCCCACTGTCGCGAGAGGCCTGGGCGCGCTGCACTGTAGCGAGAGGCCTGGGCGCGTCCCACTGTAGCAAGGGGCCTGGGCGCGCCGCACTGTAGCAAGGGGCCTGGGCGCGTCCCACTGTAGCAAGAGGCCTGGGCGCGCTGCACTGTAGCAAGGGGCCTGGGCGCGTCCCACTGTAGCAAGGGGCCTGGGCGCGCCGCACTGGAGCAAGGGGACTGGGCGCGTCCCACTGTAGCAAGGGGCCTGGGCGCGTCCCACTGTAGCAAGAGGCCTGGGCGCGCCGCACTGTAGCGAGAGGCCTGGGCGCGCTCCACTGTAGCAAGGGGCCTGGGCGCGTCCCACTGTAGCAAGGGGCCTGGGCGCGTTCCACTGTAGTGAGAGGCCTGGGCGCGTCCCACTGTAGCGAGAGGCCTGGGCACGTCCCACTGTAGCAAGGGGCCTGGGCGCGCCCCACTGTAGCAAGGGGCCTGGGCGCGTCCCACTGTAGCGAGAGGCCTGGGCGCGTCCCACTGTAGCGAGAGGCCTGGGCGCGCCCCACTGTAGCAAGGGGCCTGGGCGCGTCCCACTGTAGCAAGGGGCCTGGGCCCGTCCCCTGTAGCAAGGGGCCTGGGCGCGTCCCACTGTAGCGAGAGGCCTGGGCGCGTCCCACTGTAGCGAGAGGCCTGGGCGCGCTGCACTGTAGCGAGAGGCCTGGGCGCGCTGCACTGTAGCAAAGGGCCTGGGCGCGCTCCACTGTAACGAGGGGCCTGGGCGCGCTGCACTGTAGCGAGAGGCCTGGGCGCGCTGCACTGTAGCAAGGGGCCTGGGCGCGCTCCACTGTAGCAAGGGGCCTGGCCGTGTCGCACTGTAGCAAGGGGCCTGGGCGCATCCCACTGTAGCGAGAGGCCTGGGCGCGTCCCACTGTAGCAAGGGGCCTGGGCGCGCTGCACTGTAGCGAGAGGCCTGGGCGCGCTGCACTGTAGCGAGAGGCCTGGGCGCGCTGCACTGTAGCAAGGGGCCTGGGCGCGTTCCACTGTAGCGAGAGGCCTGGGCGCGCTGCACTGTAGCGAGAGGCCTATGCGCGCTGCACTGTAGCGAGAGGCCTGGGCGCGCTGCACTGTAGCAAGGGGCCTGGGCGCGCCGCACTGTAGCGAGAGGCCTGGGCGCGCCGCACTGTAGCGAGAGGCCTGGGCGCGCCGCACTGTAGCGAGAGGCCTGGGCGCGTCCCACTGTAGCAAGGGGCCTGTGCGCGTCCCACTGTAGCGAGAGGCCTGGGCGCGTCCCACTGTAGCAAGGGGCCTGGGCGCGCCGCACTGTAGCAAGGGGCCTGGGCGCGTCCCACTGTAGCGAGAGGCCTGGGCCCATCCCACTGTAGCAAGAGGCCTGCGCGCGCTGCACTGTAGCAAGGGGACTGGGCGCGTCCCACTGTAGCGAGGGGCCTGTGCGCGTCCCACTGTAGCGAGAGGCCTGGGCGCGTCCCACTGTAGCAAGGGGCCTGGGCGCGTCCCACTGTAGCGAGAGGCCTGGGCGCGTCGCACTGTAGCAAGAGGCCTGGGCGCGCCGCACTGTAGCAAGGGGACTGGGCGCGTCCCACTGGAGCAATGGGCCTGGGCGCGTCCCACTGTAGCGAGAGGCCTGGGCGCGCCCCACTGTAGCGAGAGGCCTGGGCGCGCCGCACTGTAGCGAGAGGCCTCGGCGCGCTCCACTGTAGCAAGGAGCCTGGGCGCGTCCCACTGTCGCAAGGGGACTGGGCGCGTCCCACTGGAGCAATGGGCCTGGGCACGTCCCACTGTAGCAAGAGGCCTGGGCGCGTCCCACTGTAGCAAGAGGCCTGGGCGCGCCGCACTGTAGCAAGGGGACTGGGCGCGTCCCACTGGAGCAATGGGCCTGGGCGCGTCCCACTGTAGCGAGAGGCCTGGGCGCGTCCCACTGTAGCGAGAGGACTGGGCGCGTCCCACTGTAGCGAGAGGCCTGGGCGCGTCCCACTGTAGCGAGAGGCCTGGGTGCGCCCCACTGTAGCGAGAGGCCTGGGCTCGCTCCACTGTAGCGAGAGGCCTCGGCGCGTCCCACTGTAGCAAGGGGCCTGGGCGCGCTGCACTGTAGCGAGAGGCCTGGGCGCCTCCCACTGTAGCAAGGGGCCTGGGCGCGCCGCACTGCAGCGAGAGGCCTGGGCGCGTCCCACTGTCGCGAGGGGCCTGTGCGCGTCCCACTGTAGCGAGAGGCCTGGGCGCGTCCCACTGTAGCGAGAGGCCTGGGCGCGTCCCACTGTAGCAAGGGGCCTGGGCGCGCCGCACTGTAGCAAGGGGAGTGGGCGCGTCCCACTGTCGCAAGGGGACTGGGCGCGTCCCACTGTCGCAAGGGGACTGGGCGCGTCCCACTGTAGCAAGGGGCCTGGGCGCGCCCCACTGTAGCTAGAGGCATGGGCGCGTCCCACTGTAGCAAGGGGCCTGGGCGCGTCCCACTGTAGCGAGAGGCCTGGGCGCGCCCCACTGGAGCAAGGGGCCTGGGCGCGTCCCACTGTAGCGAGAGGCCTGGGCGCGCCGCACTGTAGCAAGGGGACTGGGCGCGTCCCACTGTAGCAAGGGGCCTGGGCGCGCCCCACTGTAGCAAGGGGCCTGGGCGCGTCCCACTGTAGCGAGAGGCCTGGGCGCGTCGCACTGTAGCAAGAGGCCTGGGCGCGCCGCACTGTAGCAAGGGGACTGGGCGCGTCCCACTGGAGCAATGGGCCTGGGCGCGTCCCACTGTAGCGAGAGGCCTGGGCGCGTCCCACTGTAGCGAGAGGCCTGGGCGCGCCGCACTGTAGCGAGAGGCCTCGGCGCGGTCCACTGTCGCAAGGGGCCTGGGCTCGCTCCACTGTAGCGAGAGGCCTCGGCGCGCTCCACTGTAGCAAGGGGACTGGGCGCGTCCCACTGTAGCAAGGGGCCTGGGCGCGCTGCACTGTAGCGAGAGGCCTGGGCGCCTCCCACTGTAGCAAGGGGCCTGGGCGCGCCGCACTGTAGCGAGAGGCCTGGGCGCGTCCCACTGTCGCGAGGGGCCTGTGCGCGTCCCACTGTAGCGAGAGGCCTGGGCGCGTCCCACTGTAGCGAGAGGCCTGGGCGCGTCCCACTGTAGCAAGGGGCCTGGGCGCGCCGCACTGTAGCAAGGGGACTGGGCGCGTCCCACTGTCGCAAGGGGACTGGGCGCGTCCCACTGTCGCAAGGGGACTGGGCGCGTCCCACTGTAGCAAGGGGCCTGGGCGCGCCCCACTGTAGCGAGAGGCATGGGCGCGTCCCACTGTAGCAAGGGGCCTGGGCGCGTCCCACTGTAGCGAGAGGCCTGGGCGCGCCCCACTGGAGCAAGGGGCCTGGGCGCGTCCCACTGTAGCGAGAGGCCTGGGCGCGCCGCACTGTAGCAAGGGGACTGGGCGCGTCCCACTGTAGCAAGGGGCCTGGGCGCGCCCCACTGTAGCAAGGGGACTGGGCGCGTCCCACTGTAGCGAGGGGCCTGGGCGCGTCCTACTGTAGCGAGAGGCCTGGGCGCGCCGCACTGTAGCAAGAGGCCTCGGCGCGCCGCACTGTAGCAAGGGGCCTGGGCGCGCTCCACTGTAGCAAGGGGCCTGGGCGCGCTCCACTGTAGCGAGAGGCCTGGGCGCGCTCCACTGTAGCAAGGGGCCTGGGCGCGCTCCACTGCAGCGAGAGGCCTGGGCGCGCTCCACTGTAGCAAGGGGACTGGGCGGGTCCCACTGTAGCAAGGGGACTGGGCGCGTCCCACTGTAGCAAGGGGACTGGGCGCGTCCCACTGTAGCAAGGGAACTGGGCGCGTCCCACTGTAGCAAGGGGACTGGGCGCGTCCCACTGTAGCAAGGGGCCTGGGCGCGCCCCACTGTAGCGAGAGGCATGGGCGCGTCCCACTGTAGCAAGGGGCCTGGGCGCGTCCCACTGTAGCGAGAGGCCTGGGCGCGCCCCACTGGAGCAAGGGGCCTGGGCGCGCTCCACTGTAGCAAGAGGCCTGGGCGCGCTCCACTGTAGCGAGAGGCCTGGACGCGCTCCACTGTAGCGAGAGGCCTGGGCGCGTCCCACTGTAGCGAGAGGCCTGGGCGCGCTCCACTGTTGCAAGGGGCCTGGGCGCGTCCCACTGTAGCAAGGGGCCTGGGCGCGTCCCACTGTAGCAAGGGGCCTGGGCGCGTCCCACTGTAGCAAGGGGCCTGGGCGCGCTGCACTGTAGCGAGAGGCCTGGGCGCCTCCCACTGTAGCAAGGGGCCTGGGCGCGCCGCACTGTAGCGAGAGGCCTGGGCGCGTCCCACTGTCGCGAGGGGCCTGTGCGCGTCCCACTGTAGCGAGAGGCCTGGGCGCGTCCCACTGTAGCGAGAGGCCTGGGCGCGCCGCACTGTAGCAAGGGGCCTGGGCGCGCCGCACTGTAGCAAGGGGACTGGGCGCGTCCCACTGTCGCAAGGGGACTGGGCGCGTCCCACTGTCGCAAGGGGACTGGGCGCGTCCCACTGTAGCAAGGGGCCTGGGCGCGCCCCACTGTAGCGAGAGGCATGGGCGCGTCCCACTGTAGCAAGGGGCCTGGGCGCGTCCCACTGTAGCGAGAGGCCTGGGCGCGCCCCACTGGAGCAAGGGGCCTGGGCGCGTCCCACTGTAGCGAGAGGCCTGGGCGCGCCGCACTGTAGCAAGGGGACTGGGCGCGTCCCACTGTAGCAAGGGGCCTGGGCGCGTCCCACTGTAGCAAGGGGCCTGGGCGCGTCCCACTGTAGCGAGAGGCCTGGGCGCGTCGCACTGTAGCAAGAGGCCTGGGCGCGCCGCACTGTAGCAAGGGGACTGGGCGCGTCCCACTGGAGCGAGAGGCCTGGGCGCGTCCCACTGTAGCGAGAGGCCTGGGCGCGCCGCACTGTAGCGAGAGGCCTCGGCGCGCTCCACTGTCGCAAGGGGCCTGGGCTCGCTCCACTGTAGCGAGAGGCCTGGGCGCGCTCCACTGTAGCAAGGGGACTGGGCGCGTCCCACTGTAGCAAGGGGCCTGGGCGCGCTGCACTGTAGCGAGAGGCCTGGGCGCCTCCCACTGTAGCAAGGGGCCTGGGCGCGCCGCACTGTAGCGAGAGGCCTGGGCGCGTCCCACTGTCGCGAGGGGCCTGTGCGCGTCCCACTGTAGCGAGAGGCCTGGGCGCGTCCCACTGTAGCGAGAGGCCTGGGCGCGTCCCACTGTAGCAAGGGGCCTGGGCGCGCCGCACTGTAGCAAGGGGACTGGGCGCGTCCCACTGTCGCAAGGGGACTGGGCGCGTCCCACTGTCGCAAGGGGACTGGGCGCGTCCCACTGTAGCAAGGGGCCTGGGCGCGCCCCACTGTAGCGAGAGGCATGGGCGCGTCCCACTGTAGCAAGGGGCCTGGGCGCGTCCCACTGTAGCGAGAGGCCTGGGCGCGCCCCACTGGAGCAAGGGGCCTGGGCGCGTCCCACTGTAGCGAGAGGCCTGGGCGCGCCGCACTGTAGCAAGGGGACTGGGCGCGTCCCACTGTAGCAAGGGGCCTGGGCGCGCCCCACTGTAGCAAGGGGACTGGGCGCGTCCCACTGTAGCGAGGGGCCTGGGCGCGTCCCACTGTAGCGAGAGGCCTGGGCGCGCCGCACTGTAGCAAGAGGCCTCGGCGCGCCGCACTGTAGCAAGGGGCCTGGGCGCGCTCCACTGTAGCAAGGGGCCTGGGCGCGCTCCACTGTAGCGAGAGGCCTGGGCGCGCTCCACTGTAGCAAGGGGCCTGGGCGCGCTCCACTGCAGCGAGAGGCCTGGGCGCGCTCCACTGTAGCAAGGGGACTGGGCGGGTCCCACTGTAGCAAGGGGACTGGGCGCGTCCCACTGTAGCAAGGGGACTGGGCGCGTCCCACTGTAGCAAGGGAACTGGGCGCGTCCCACTGTAGCAAGGGGACTGGGCGCGTCCCACTGTAGCAAGGGGCCTGGGCGCGCCCCACTGTAGCGAGAGGCATGGGCGCGTCCCACTGTAGCAAGGGGCCTGGGCGCGTCCCACTGTAGCGAGAGGCCTGGGCGCGCCCCACTGGAGCAAGGGGCCTGGGCGCGCTCCACTGTAGCAAGAGGCCTGGGCGCGCTCCACTGTAGCGAGAGGCCTGGGCGCGCTCCACTGTAGCGAGAGGCCTGGGCGCGTCCCACTGTAGCGAGAGGCCTGGGCGCGCTCCACTGTTGCAAGGGGCCTGGGCGCGTCCCACTGTAGCAAGGGGCCTGGGCGCGTCCCACTGTAGCAAGGGGCCTGGGCGCGTCCCACTGTAGCAAGGGGCCTGGGCGCGCCCCACTGTAGCAAGAGGCCTGGGCGCGCCCCACTGTAGCAAGGGGCCTGGGCGCGCCCACTGTAGCAAGGGGCCTGGGCGCGTCCCACTGTAGCAAGGGGCCTGGGCGCGCTCCACTGTAGCGAGAGGCCTGGGCGCGTCCCACTGTAGCGAGAGGCCTGGGCGCGTCCCACTGTAGCGAGAGGCCTGGGCGCGTCCCACTGTAGCAAGGGGCGTGGGCGCGTCCCACTGTAGCAAGGGGCGTGGGCGCGTCCCACTGTAGCAAGGGGCCTGGGCGCGTCCCACTGTAGCAAGGGGCCTGGGCGCGCCCCACTGTCGCAAGGGGCCTGGGCGCGTCCCACTGTAGCAAGGGGCCTGGGCGCGTCCCACTGTAGCAAGGGGCCTGGGCGCGTCCCACTGGAGCAAGGGGCCTGGGCGCGCCCCACTGTAGCAAGGGGCCTGGGCGCGTCCCACTGTAGCAAGGGGCCTGGGCGCGCTCCACTGTAGCGAGAGGCCTGGGCGCGTCCCACTGTAGCGAGAGGCCTGGGCGCGTCCCACTGTAGCAAGGGGCCTGGGCGCGTCCCACTGTAGCAAGGGGCCTGGGCGCGCCCCACTGTAGCAAGGGGCCTGGGCGCGTCCCACTGTAGCAAGGGGCCTGGGCGCGTCCCACTGTAGCGAGAGGCCTGGGCGCGCTCCACTGTAGCAAGGGGCCTGGGCGCGCCCCACTGTAGCAAGGGGCCTGGGCGCGTCCCACTGTAGCAAGGGGCCTGGGCACACTCCACTGTAGCGAGAGGCCTGGACGCGCCCCACTGTCGCGAGAGGCCTGGGCGCGCTCCACTGTAGCAAGGGGCCTGGGCGCGTCCCACTGTAGCAAGAGGCCTGGGCGCGCTGCACTGTAGCGAGGGGCCTGGGCGCGCCCCACTGTAGCAAGGGGCTTGGGCGCGCCCCACTGTAGCAAGGGGCCTGGGCGCGCTCCACTGTAGCGAGAGGCCTGGGCGCGTCCCACTGTAGCAAGGGGCCTGGGCGCGTCCCAGTGTAGCGAGTGGCCTGGGCGCGCTGCACTGTAGCGAGAGGCCTGGGCGCGCTGCACTGTAGCGAGAGGCCTGGGCGCGTCCCACTGTAGCATGGGGCCTGGGCGCGCCCCACTGTAGCACGGGGCCTGGGCGCGCCCCACTGTAGCAAGGGGCCTGGGCGCGCCCCACTGTAGCAAGGGGCCTGGGCGCGCCCCACTGTAGCAAGGGGCCTGGGCGCGTCCCACTGTAGCAAGGGGCGTGGGCGCGCCGCACTGTAGCAAGGGGCCTGGGCGCGCCCCACTGTAGCAAGGGGCCTGGGCGCGTCCCACTGTAGCAAGGGGCCTGGGCGCGCTCCACTGTCGCGAGAAGCCTGGGCGTGCTCCACTGTAGCAAGGGGCCTGGGCGCGCCCCACTGTAGCAAGGGGCCTGGGCGCGCCCCACTGTAGCAAGAGGCCTGGGCGCGTCCCACTGTAGCAAGGGGCGTGGGCGCGTCCCACTGTAGCAAGGGGCGTGGGCGCGCCGCACTGTAGCAAGGGGCCTGGGCGCGCCCCACTGTAGCAAGGGGCCTGGGCGCGTCCCACTGTAGCGAGAGGCCTGGGCGCGTCGCACTGTAGCGAGAGGCCTGGGCGCGCTCCACTGTAGCGAGAGGCCTGGGCGCGCCCCACTTTAGCGAGAGGCCTGGGCGCGCCCCACTGTAGCGAGAGGCCTGGGCGCGCTCCACTGTCGCAAGGGGCATGGGCGCGTCCCACTGTAGCAAGGGGCCTGGGCGCGCCGCACTGTAGCAAGGGGCCTGGGCGCGCTCCACTGTAGCAAGGGGCCTGGGCGTGTCGCACTGTAGCAAGGGGCCTGGGCGTGTCGCACTGTAGCAAGGGGCCTGGGCGCATCCCACTGTAGCGAGAGGCCTGGGCGCGCTGCACTGTAGCGAGAGGCCTGGGCACGTCCCACTGTAGCAAGGGGCCTAGGCGTGCCGCACTGTAGCAAGAGGCCTGGGCGCGTCCCACTGTAGCAAGGGGCCTGGGCGCGCCCCACTGCCGCGAGAGGCCTGGGCGCGCTGCACTGTAGCGAGAGGCCTGGGCGCGTCCCACTGTAGCAAGTGGCCTGGGCGCGCCGCACTGTAGCAAGGGGCCTGGGCGCGTCCCACTGTAGCGAGAGGCCTGGGCGCGTCCCACTGTAGCAAGGGGCCTGGGCGTGTCCCACTGTAGCAAGAGGCCTGGGCGCGCTGCACTGTAGCAAGGGGCCTGGGCGCGTCCCACTGTAGCAAGGGGCCTGGGCGCGCCCCACTGTAGCAAGGGGACTGGGCGCGTCCCACTGTAGCAAGGGGCCTGGGCGCGTCCCACTGTAGCGAGAGGCCTGGGCGCGCCGCACTGTAGCAAGAGGCCTCGGCGCGCCGCACTGGAGCAAGGGGCCTGGGCGCGCTCCACTGTAGCAAGGGGCCTGGGCGCGCTCCACTGTAGCGAGAGGCCTGGGCGCGCTCCACTGTAGCAAGGGGCCTGGGCGCGCTCCACTGCAGCGAGAGGCCTGGGCGCGCTCCACTGTAGCAAGGGGACTGGGCGGGTCCCACTGTAGCAAGGGGACTGGGCGCGTCCCACTGTAGCAAGGGGACTGGGCGCGTCCCACTGTAGCAAGGGAACTGGGCGCGTCCCACTGTAGCAAGGGGACTGGGCGCGTCCCACTGTAGCAAGGGGCCTGGGCGCGCCCCACTGTAGCGAGAGGCATGGGCGCGTCCCACTGTAGCAAGGGGCCTGGGCGCGTCCCACTGTAGCGAGAGGCCTGGGCGCGCCCCACTGGAGCAAGGGGCCTGGGCGCGCTCCACTGTAGCAAGAGGCCTGGGCGCGCTCCACTGTAGCGAGAGGCCTGGGCGCGCTCCACTGTAGCAAGGGGCCTGGGCGCGTCCCACTGTAGCGAGAGGCCTGGGCGCGCTCCACTGTTGCAAGGGGCCTGGGCGCGTCCCACTGTAGCAAGGGGCCTGGGCGCGCTCCACTGCAGCGAGAGGCCTGGGCGCGCTCCACTGTAGCAAGGGGACTGGGCGGGTCCCACTGTAGCAAGGGGACTGGGCGCGTCCCACTGTAGCAAGGGGACTGGGCGCGTCCCACTGTAGCAAGGGAACTGGGCGCGTCCCACTGTAGCAAGGGGACTGGGCGCGTCCCACTGTAGCAAGGGGCCTGGGCGCGCCCCACTGTAGCGAGAGGCATGGGCGCGTCCCACTGTAGCAAGGGGCCTGGGCGCGTCCCACTGTAGCGAGAGGCCTGGGCGCGCCCCACTGGAGCAAGGGGCCTGGGCGCGCTCCACTGTAGCAAGAGGCCTGGGCGCGCTCCACTGTAGCGAGAGGCCTGGGCGCGCTCCACTGTAGCGAGAGGCCTTGGCGCGTCCCACTGTAGCGAGAGGCCTGGGCGCGCTCCACTGTTGCAAGGGGCCTGGGCGCGTCCCACTGTAGCAAGGGGCCTGGGCGCGTCCCACTGTAGCAAGGGGCCTGGGCGCGTCCCACTGTAGCAAGGGGCCTGGGCGCGCCCCACTGTAGCAAGAGGCCTGGGCGCGCCCCACTGTAGCAAGGGGCCTGGGCGCGCCCACTGTAGCAAGGGGCCTGGGCGCGTCCCACTGTAGCAAGGGGCCTGGGCGCGCTCCACTGTAGCGAGAGGCCTGGGCGCGTCCCACTGTAGCGAGAGGCCTGGGCGCGTCCCACTGTAGCGAGAGGCCTGGGCGCGTCCCACTGTAGCAAGGGGCGTGGGCGCGTCCCACTGTAGCAAGGGGCGTGGGCGCGTCCCACTGTAGCAAGGGGCCTGGGCGCGTCCCACTGTAGCAAGGGGCCTGGGCGCGCCCCACTGTAGCAAGGGGCCTGGGCGCGTCCCACTGTAGCAAGGGGCCTTGGCGCGTCCCACTGTAGCAAGGGGCCTGGGCGCGTCCCACTGTAGCAAGGGGCCTGGGCGCGCCCCACTGTAGCAAGGGGCCTGGGCGCGCCCCACTGTAGCAAGGGGCCTGGGCGCGTCCCACTGTAGCAAGGGGCCTGGGCGCGCTCCACTGTAGCGAGAGGCCTGGGCGCGTCCCACTGTAGCGAGAGGCCTGGGCGCGTCCCACTGTAGCAAGGGGCCTGGGCGCGTCCCACTGTAGCAAGGGGCCTGGGCGCGCCCCACTGTAGCAAGGGGCCTGGGCGCGTCCCACTGTAGCAAGGGGCCTGGGCGCGTCCCACTGTAGCGAGAGGCCTGGGCGCGCTCCACTGTAGCAAGGGGCCTGGGCGCGCCCCACTGTAGCAAGGGGCCTGGGCGCGTCCCACTGTAGCAAGGGGCCTGGGCGCGTCCCACTGTAGCGAGAGGCCTGGGCGCGTCGCACTGTAGCGAGAGGCCTGGGCGCGCTCCACTGTAGCGAGAGGCCTGGGCGCGCCCCACGTTAGCGAGAGGCCTGGGCGCGCCCCACTGTAGCGAGAGGCCTGGGCGCGCTCCACTGTCGCAAGGGGCATGGGCGCGTCCCACTGTAGCAAGGGGCCTGGGCGCGCCGCACTGTAGCAAGGGGCCTGGGCGCGCTCCACTGTAGCAAGGGGCCTGGGCGTGTCGCACTGTAGCAAGGGGCCTGGGCGTGTCGCACTGTAGCAAGGGGCCTGGGCGCATCCCACTGTAGCGAGAGGCCTGGGCGCGCTGCACTGTAGCGAGAGGCCTGGGCACGTCCCACTGTAGCAAGGGGCCTAGGCGCGCCGCACTGTAGCAAGAGGCCTGGGCGCGTCCCATTGTAGCAAGGGGCCTGGGCGCGCCCCACTGCCGCGAGAGGCCTGGGCGCGCTGCACTGTAGCGAGAGGCCTGGGCGCGTCCCACTGTAGCAAGGGGCCTGGGCGCGCCGCACTGTAGCAAGGGGCCTGGGCGCGTCCCACTGTAGCGAGAGGCCTGGGCGCGTCCCACTGTAGCAAGGGGCCTGGGCGTGTCCCACTGTAGCAAGAGGCCTGGGCGCGCTGCACTGTAGCAAGGGGCCTGGGCGCGTCCCACTGTAGCAAGGGGCCTGGGCGCGCCCCACTGTAGCAAGGGGACTGGGCGCGTCCCACTGTAGCAAGGGGCCTGGGCGCGTCCCACTGTAGCGAGAGGCCTGGGCGCGCCGCACTGTAGCAAGAGGCCTCGGCGTGCCGCACTGGAGCAAGGGGCCTGGGCGCGCTCCACTGTAGCAAGGGGCCTGGGCGCGCTCCACTGTAGCGAGAGGCCTGGGCGCGCTCCACTGTAGCAAGGGGCCTGGGCGCGCTCCACTGCAGCGAGAGGCCTGGGCGCGCTCCACTGTAGCAAGGGGACTGGGCGGGTCCCACTGTAGCAAGGGGACTGGGCGCGTCCCACTGTAGCAAGGGGACTGGGCGCGTCCCACTGTAGCAAGGGAACTGGGCGCGTCCCACTGTAGCAAGGGGACTGGGCGCGTCCCACTGTAGCAAGGGGCCTGGGCGCGCCCCACTGTAGCGAGAGGCATGGGCGCGTCCCACTGTAGCAAGGGGCCTGGGCGCGTCCCACTGTAGCGAGAGGCCTGGGCGCGCCCCACTGGAGCAAGGGGCCTGGGCGCGCTCCACTGTAGCAAGAGGCCTGGGCGCGCTCCACTGTAGCGAGAGGCCTGGGCGCGCTCCACTGTAGCGAGAGGCCTGGGCGCGTCCCACTGTAGCGAGAGGCCTGGGCGCGCTCCACTGTTGCAAGGGGCCTGGGCGCGTCCCACTGTAGCAAGGGGCCTGGGCGCGCTCCACTGCAGCGAGAGGCCTGGGCGCGCTCCACTGTAGCAAGGGGACTGGGCGGGTCCCACTGTAGCAAGGGGACTGGGCGCGTCCCACTGTAGCAAGGGGACTGGGCGCGTCCCACTGTAGCAAGGGAACTGGGCGCGTCCCACTGTAGCAAGGGGACTGGGCGCGTCCCACTGTAGCAAGGGGCCTGGGCGCGCCCCACTGTAGCGAGAGGCATGGGCGCGTCCCACTGTAGCAAGGGGCCTGGGCGCGTCCCACTGTAGCGAGAGGCCTGGGCGCGCCCCACTGGAGCAAGGGGCCTGGGCGCGCTCCACTGTAGCAAGAGGCCTGGGCGCGCTCCACTGTAGCGAGAGGCCTGGGCGCGCTCCACTGTAGCGAGAGGCCTGGGCGCGTCCCACTGTAGCGAGAGGCCTGGGCGCGCTCCACTGTTGCAAGGGGCCTGGGCGCGTCCCACTGTAGCAAGGGGCCTGGGCGCGTCCCACTGTAGCAAGGGGCCTGGGCGCGTCCCACTGTAGCAAGGGGCCTGGGCGCGCCCCACTGTTGCAAGAGGCCTGGGCGCGCCCCACTGTAGCAAGGGGCCTGGGCGCGCCCACTGTAGCAAGGGGCCTGGGCGCGTCCCACTGTAGCAAGGGGCCTGGGCGCGCTCCACTGTAGCGAGAGGCCTGGGCGCGTCCCACTGTAGCGAGAGGCCTGGGCGCGTCCCACTGTAGCGAGAGGCCTGGGCGCGTCCCACTGTAGCAAGGGGCGTGGGCGCGTCCCACTGTAGCAAGGGGCGTGGGCGCGTCCCACTGTAGCAAGGGGCCTGGGCGCGTCCCACTGTAGCAAGGGGCCTGGGCGCGCCCCACTGTAGCAAGGGGCCTGGGCGCGTCCCACTGTAGCAAGGGGCCTTGGCGCGTCCCACTGTAGCAAGGGGCCTGGGCGCGTCCCACTGTAGCAAGGGGCCTGGGCGCGCCCCACTGTAGCAAGGGGCCTGGGCGCGCCCCACTGTAGCAAGGGGCCTGGGCGCGTCCCACTGTAGCGAGGGGCCTGGGCGCGCTCCACTGTAGCGAGAGGCCTGGGCGCGTCCCACTGTAGCGAGAGGCCTGGGCGCGTCCCACTGTAGCAAGGGGCCTGGGCGCGTCCCACTGTAGCAAGGGGCCTGGGCGCGCCCCACTGTAGCAAGGGGTCTGGGCGCGTCCCACTGTAGCAAGGGGCCTGGGCGCGTCCCACTGTAGCGAGAGGCCTGGGCGCGCTCCACTGTAGCAAGGGGCCTGGGCGCGCCCCACTGTAGCAAGGGGCCTGGGCGCGTCCCACTGTAGCAAGGGGCCTGGGCGCACTCCACTGTAGCGAGAGGCCTGGACGCGCCCCACTGTCGCGAGAGGCCTGGGCGCGCTCCACTGTAGCAAGGGGCCTGGGCGCGTCCCACTGTAGCAAGAGGCCTGGGCGCGCTGCACTGTAGCGAGGGGCCTGGGCGCGCCCCACTGTAGCAAGGGGCCTGGGCGCGTCCCACTGTAGCAAGAGGCCTGGGCGCGCTGCACTGTAGTGAGGGGCCTGGGCGCGCCCCACTGTAGCAAGGGGCCTGGGCGCGCCCCACTGTAGCAAGGGGCCTGGGCGCGCTCCACTGTAGCGAGAGGCCTGGGCGCGTCCCACTGTAGCAAGGGGCCTGGGCGCGTCCCAGTGTAGCGAGTGGCCTGGGCGCGCTGCACTGTAGCGAGAGGCCTGGGCGCGCTGCACTGTAGCGAGAGGCCTGGGCGCGTCCCACTGTAGCATGGGGCCTGGGCGCGCCCCACTGTAGCACGGGGCCTGGGCGCGCCCCACTGTAGCAAGGGGTCTGGGCGCGCCCCACTGTAGCAAGGGGCCTGGGCGCGCCCCACTGTAGCAAGGGGCCTGGGCGCGTCCCACTGTAGCAAGGGGCGTGGGCGCGCCGCACTGTAGCAAGGGGCCTGGGCGCGCCCCACTGTAGCAAGGGGCCTGGGCGCGTCCCACTGTAGCAAGGGGCCTGGGCGCGCTCCACTGTCGCGAGAAGCCTGGGCGTGCTCCACTGTAGCAAGGGGCCTGGGCGCGCCCCACTGTAGCAAGGGGCCTGGGCGCGCCCCACTGTAGCAAGAGGCCTGGGCGCGTCCCACTGTAGCAAGGGGCGTGGGCGCGTCCCACTGTAGCAAGGGGCGTGGGCGCGCCGCACTGTAGCAAGGGGCCTGGGCGCGCCCCACTGTAGCAAGGGGCCTGGGCGCGTCCCACTGTAGCGAGAGGCCTGGGCGCGTCGCACTGTAGCGAGAGGCCTGGGCGCGCTCCACTGTAGCGAGAGGCCTGGGCGCGCCCCACTGTAGCGAGAGGCCTGGGCGCGCCCCACTGTAGCGAGAGGCCTGGGCGCGCTCCACTGTCGCAAGGGGCATGGGCGCGTCCCACTGTAGCAAGGGGCCTGGGCGCGCCGCACTGTAGCAAGGGGCCTGGGCGCGCTCCACTGTAGCAAGGGGCCTGGGCGTGTCGCACTGTAGCAAGGGGCCTGGGCGTGTCGCACTGTAGCAAGGGGCCTGGGCGCATCCCACTGTAGCGAGAGGCCTGGGCGCGCTGCACTGTAGCGAGAGGCCTGGGCACGTCCCACTGTAGCAAGGGGCCTAGGCGCGCCGCACTGTAGCAAGAGGCCTGGGCGCGTCCCACTGTAGCAAGGGGCCTGGGCGCGCCCCACTGCCGCGAGAGGCCTGGGCGCGCTGCACTGTAGCGAGAGGCCTGGGCGCGTCCCACTGTAGCAAGGGGCCTGGGCGTGCCGCACTGTAGCAAGGGGCCTGGGCGCGTCCCACTGTAGCGAGAGGCCTGGGCGCGTCCCACTGTAGCAAGGGGCCTGGGCGCGTCCCACTGTAGCAAGAGGCCTGGGCGCGCTGCACTGTAGCAAGGGGCCTGGGCGCGTCCCACTGTAGCAAGGGGCCTGGGCGCGCCCCACTGTAGCAAGGGGCCTGGGCGCGTCCCACTGTAGCGAGAGGCCTGGGCGCGTCGCACTGTAGCAAGAGGCCTGGGCGCGCCGCACTGTAGCAAGGGGACTGGGCGCGTCCCACTGTAGCAAGGGGCCTGGGCGCGTCCCACTGTAGCGAGAGGCCTGGGCGCGCCGCACTGTAGCAAGAGGCCTGGGCGCGCCGCACTGTAACAAGGGGACTGGGCGCGTCCCACTGTCGCAAGGGGACTGGGCGCGTCCCACTGTCGCAAGGGGACTGGGCGCGTCCCACTGTAGCACGGGGCCTGGGCGCGCCCCACTGTAGCGAGAGGCATGGGCGCGTCCCACTGTAGCAAGGGGCGTGGGCGCGTCCCACTGTAGCGAGAGGCCTGGGCGCGTCGCACTGTAGCGAGAGGCCTGGGCGCGCTCCACTGTAGCGAGAGGCCTGGGCGCGCCCCACTGTCGCGAGAGGCCTGGGCGCGCTCCACTGTCGCAAGGGGCCTGGGCGCGTCCCACTGTAGCAAGGGGCCTGGGCGCGCCGCACTGTAGCAAGTGGCCTGGGCGCGCTCCACTGTAGCAAGGGGCCTGGGCGTGTCGCACTGTAGCAAGGGGCCTGGGCGTGTCGTACTGTAGCAAGGGGCCTGGGCGCATCCCACTGTAGCGAGAGGCCTGGGCGCGCTGCACTGTAGCGAGAGGCCTGGGCGCGTCCCACTGTAGCAAGGGGCCTAGGCGCGCCGCACTGTAGCGAGAGGCCTGGGCGCGTCCCACTGTAGCAAGGGGCCTGGGCGCGCCCCACTTTCGCGAGAGGCCTGGGCGCGCTGCACTGTAGCGAGAGGCCTGGGCGCGTCCCACTGTAGCAAGGGGCCTGGGCGCGCCGCACTGTAGCAAGGGGCCTGGGCGCGTCCCACTGTAGCAAGAGGCCTGGGCGCGCTGCACTGTAGCAAGGGGCCTGGGCGCGTCCCACTGTAGCAAGGGGCCTGGGCGCGCCCCACTGTAGCAAGGGGACTGGGCGCGTCCCACTGTAGCAAGGGGCCTGGGCGCGTCCCACTGTAGCGAGAGGCCTGGGCGCGTCGCACTGTAGCAAGAGGCCTGGGCGCGCCGCACTGGAGCAAGGGGACTGGGCGCGTCCCACTGTAGCAAGGGGCCTGGGCGCGTCCCACTGTAGCAAGAGGCCTGGGCGCGCCGCACTGTAGCGAGAGGCCTGGGCGCGTCCCACTGTAGCAAGGGGCCTGGGCGCGCCCCACTGTAGCAAGGGGCCTGGGCGCGTCCCACTGTAGCGAGAGGCCTGGGCGCGTCCCACTGTAGCGAGAGGCCTGGGCGCGCCCCACTGTAGCAAGGGGCCTGGGCGCGTCCCACTGTAGCAAGGGGCCTGGGCCCGTCCCCTGTAGCAAGGGGCCTGGGCGCGCTGCACTGTAGCAAGGGGCCTGGGCGCGTCCCACTGTAGCAAGGGGCCTGGGCGCGTCCCCTGTAGCAAGGGGCCTGGGCGCGTCCCACTGTAGCGAGAGGCCTGGGCGCGTCCCACTGTAGCGAGAGGCCTGGGCGCGCTGCACTGTAGCGAGAGGCCTGGGCGCGCTGCACTGTAGCGAGAGGCCTGGGCGCGCTGCACTGTAGCAAGGGCCCTGGGCACGCTGCACTGTAGCGAGAGGCCTGGGCGCGCTGCACTGTAGCGAGAGGCCTGGGCGCGCCCCACTGTAGCAAGGGGCCTGGGCGCGTTCCACTGTAGCGAGAGGCCTGGGCGCGCTGCACTGTAGCGAGAGGCCAGTGCGCGCTGCACTGTAGCGAGAGGCCTGGGCGCGCTGCACTGTAGCAAGGGGCCTGGGCGCGCCGCACTGTAGCGAGAGGCCTGGGCGCGTCCCACTGTAGCGAGGGGCCTGTGCGCGTCCCACTGTAGCGAGAGGCCTGGGCGCGTCCCACTGTAGCAAGGGGCCTGGGCGCGCCGCACTGTAGCAAGGGGACTGGGCGCGTCCCACTGTAGCAAGGGGCCTGGGCGCGTCCCACTGTAGCGAGAGGCCTGGGCCCGTCCCACTGTAGCAAGAGGCCTGCGCGCGCTGCACTGTAGCGAGAGGCCTGGGCCCGTCCCACTGTAGCAAGAGGCCTGCGCGCGCTGCACTGTAGCAAGGGGCCTGGGCGCGTCCCACTGTAGCAAGAGGCCTGGGCGCGCTGCACTGTAGCAAGGGGCCTGGGCGCGTCCCACTGTAGCAAGGGGCCTGGGCGCGCCCCACTGTAGCAAGGGGACTGGGCGCGTCCCACTGTAGCAAGGGGCCTGGGCGCGTCCCACTGTAGCGAGAGGCCTGGGCGCGTCGCACTGTAGCAAGAGGCCTGGGCGCGCCGCACTGGAGCAAGGGGACTGGGCGCGTCCCACTGTAGCAAGGGGCCTGGGCGCGTCCCACTGTAGCAAGAGGCCTGGGCGCGCCGCACTGTAGCGAGAGGCCTGGGCGCGTCCCACTGTAGCAAGGGGCCTGGGCGCGCCCCACTGTAGCAAGGGGCCTGGGCGCGTCCCACTGTAGCGAGAGGCCTGTGCGCGTCCCACTGTAGCGAGAGGCCTGGGCGCGCCCCACTGTAGCAAGGGGCCTGGGCGCGTCCCACTGTAGCAAGGGGCCTGGGCCCATCCCCTGTAGCAAGGGGCCTGGGCGCGCTGCACTGTAGCAAGGGGCCTGGGCGCGTCCCACTGTAGCAAGGGGCCTGGGCGCGTCCCCTGTAGCAAGGGGCCTGGGCGCGTCCCACTGTAGCGAGAGGCCTGGGCGCGTCCCACTGTAGCGAGAGGCCTGGGCGCGCTGCACTGTAGCGAGAGGCCTGGGCGCGCTGCACTGTAGCGAGTGGCCTGGGCGCGCTGCACTGTAGCAAGGGCCCTGGGCACGCTGCACTGTAGCGAGAGGCCTGGGCGCGCTGCACTGTAGCGAGAGGCCTGGGCGCGCCCCACTGTAGCAAGGGGCCTGGGCGCGTTCCACTGTAGCGAGAGGCCTGGGCGCGCTGCACTGTAGCGAGAGGCCAGTGCGCGCTGCACTGTAGCGAGAGGCCTGGGCGCGCTGCACTGTAGCAAGGGGCCTGGGCGCGCCGCACTGTAGCGAGAGGCCTGGGCGCGTCCCACTGTAGCGAGGGGCCTGTGCGCGTCCCACTGTAGCGAGAGGCCTGGGCGCGTCCCACTGTAGCAAGGGGCCTGGGCGCGCCGCACTGTAGCAAGGGGACTGGGCGCGTCCCACTGTAGCAAGGGGCCTGGGCGCGTCCCACTGTAGCGAGAGGCCTGGGCCCGTCCCACTGTAGCAAGAGGCCTGCGCGCGCTGCACTGTAGCAAGGGGCCTGGGCGCGTCCCACTGTAGCGAGAGGCCTGGGCCCGTCCCACTGTAGCAAGAGGCCTGCGCGCGCTGCACTGTAGCAAGGGGCCTGGGCGCGTCCCACTGTAGCAAGGGGCCTGGGCGCGCCCCACTGTAGCAAGGGGCCTGGGCGCGTCCCACTGTAGCGAGAGGCCTGGGCGCGTCCCACTGTAGCAAGGGGCCTGGGCGCGCCGCACTGTAGCAAGGGGACTGGGCGCGTCCCACTGTAGCAAGGGGCCTGGGCGCGTCCCACTGTAGCGAGAGGCCTGGGCCCGTCCCACTGTAGCAAGAGGCCTGCGCGCGCTGCACTGTAGCAAGGGGCCTGGGCGCGTCCCACTGTAGCGAGAGGCCTGGGCCCGTCCCACTGTAGCAAGAGGCCTGCGCGCGCTGCACTGTAGCAAGGGGCCTGGGCGCGTCCCACTGTAGCAAGGGGCCTGGGCGCACCCCACTGTAGCAAGGGGCCTGGGCGCGTCCCACTGTAGCGAGAGGCCTGGGCGCGTCGCACTGTAGCGAGAGGCCTGGGCGCGCTGCACTGTAGCGAGAGGCCTGGGCGCGCCCCACTGTAGCAAGGGGACTGGGCGCGTCCCACTGTAGCGAGAGGCCTCGGCGCGCTCCACTGTAGCACGGGGCCTGGGCGCGCCGCACTGTAGCAAGGGGACTGGGCGCGTCCCACTGTAGCGAGAGGCCTCGGCGCGCTCCACTGTAGCAAGAGGCCTGGGCGCGCCGCACTGTAGCAAGGGGACTGGGCGCGTCCCACTGTAGCGAGAGGCCTCGGCGCGCTCCACTGTAGCAAGAGGCCTGGGCGCGCCGCACTGTAGCAAGGGGACTGGGCGCGTTCCACTGTAGCAAGGGGCCTGGGTGCGCCCCACTGTAGCAAGGGGACTGGGCGCGTCCCACTGTAGCAAGGGGCCTGGGCGCGTCCCACTGTAGCGAGAGGCCTGGGCCCGTCGCACTGTAGCAAGAGGCCTGGGCGCGCCGCACTGTAGCAAGGGAATTGGGCGCGTCCCACTGTAGCAAGGGGCCTGGGCGCGTCCCACTGTAGCGAGAGGCCTGGGCGCGCCGCACTGTAGCAAGAGGCCTGGGCGCGCCGCACTGTAGCAAGGGGACTGGGCGCGTCCCACTGTCGCAAGGGGACTGGGCGCGTCCAACTGTCGCAAGGGGACTGGGCGCGTCCCACTGTAGCAAGGGGCCTGGGCGCGCCCCACTGTAGCGAGAGGCATGGGCACGTCCCACTGCAGCAAGGGGCCTGGGCGCGTCCCACTGTAGCGAGAGGCCTGGGCGCGCCCCACTGTAGCGAGAGGCCTAGGCGCGCTCCACTGTAGCAAGGGGCCTGGGCGCGCCCCACTGGAGCGAGGGGCCTGGGCGCGCTCCACTGTAGCAAGGGGCCTGGGCGCGCTCCACTGTAGCGAGAGGCCGAGGCGCGCTCCACTGTAGCAAGGGGCCTGGGCGCGCTCCACTGTAGCGAGAGGCCTGGGCGCGCTCCACTGTAGCGAGAGGCCTGGGCGCGCTCCACTGTCGCAAGGGGCCTGGGCGCGCTCCACTGTAGCAAGGGGCCTGGGCGCGTCCCACTGTAGCAAGGGGCCTGGGCGCGTCCCACTGTAGCAAGGGGCCTGGGCGCGCTCCACTGTCGCAAGGGGCCTGGGCGCGCTCCACTGTAGCAAGGGGCCTGGGCGCGTCCCACTGTAGCAAGGGGCCTGGGCGCGCTCCACTGTAGCGAGAGGCCTGGGCGCGTCCCACTGTAGCGAGAGGCCTGGGCGCGTCCCACTGTAGCAAGGGGCCTGGGCGCGTCCCACTGTAGCAAGGGGCCTGGGCGCGCCCCACTGTAGCAAGGGGCCTGGGCGCGTCCCACTGTAGCAAGGGGCCTGGGCGCGTCCCACTGTAGCAAGAGGCCTGGGCGCGCTCCACTGTAGCAAGGGGCCTGGGCACGCCCCACCGTAGCAAGGGGCCTGGGCGCGTCCCACCGTAGCAAGGGGCCTGGGCGCGTCCCACTGTAGCAAGGGGCCTGGGCGCGCCGCACTGTAGCAAGGGGCCTGGGCGCGCCCCACTGTAGCAAGGGGCCTGGGCGCGTCCCACTGTAGCGAGCGGCCTGGGCGCGTCGCACTGTAGCGAGAGGCCTGGGCGCGCTCCACTGTAGCGAGAGGCCTGGGCGCGCCCCACTGTAGCGAGAGGCCTGGGCGCGCTCCACTGTAGCAAGGGGCCTGGGCGCGTCCCACTGTAGCAAGGGGCCTGGGCGCGCTCCACTGTCGCAAGGGGCCTGGGCGCGTCGCACTGTAGCAAGGGGCCTGGGCGCGTCCCACTGTAGCGAGAGGCCTGGGCGCGCTGCACTGTAGCGAGAGGCCTGGGCGCGTCCCACTGTAGCAAGGGGCCTGGGCGCGCGCACTGTAGCTAGAGGCCTGGGCGCGTCCCACTGTAGCAAGGGGCCTGGGCGCGCCGCACTGTAGCGAGAGGCCTGGGCGCGTCCCACTGTAGCGAGGGGCCTGGGCGCGTAACACTGTCGCGTGGGGCCTGGGCGCGTCCCACTGTAGCA
Organism: Mustelus asterias; assembly: GCF_964213995.1. NCBI lineage: Eukaryota > Metazoa > Chordata > Chondrichthyes > Carcharhiniformes > Triakidae > Mustelus > Mustelus asterias. The sequence continues at coordinate 69,522,534 of NC_135809.1, forward strand.
AGGGGCCTGGGCGCGCCGCACTGTAGCGAGAGGCCTGGGCGCGTCCCACTGTAGCGAGGGGCCTGGGCGCTTCCCACTGTAGCGAGAGGCCTGGGCGCGTCCCACTGTAGCAAGGGGCCTGGGCGCGCCGCAGTGTAGCAAGGGGCCTGGGCGCGTCCCACTGTAGCGAGAGGCCTGGGCGCGTCCCACTGTAGCAAGGGGCCTGGGCGCGTCCCACTGTAGCAAGGGGCCTGGGCGCGTCCCACTGTAGCAAGGGGCCTGGGCGCGTCCCACTGTCGCAAGGGGCCTGGGCGCGTCCCACTGTAGCAAGGGGCCTGGGCGCGTCCCACTGTAGCGAGAGGCCTGGGCGCGTCCCACTGTCGCGAGAGGCCTGGGCGCGTCCCACTGTAGCAAGGGGCGTGGGCACGCCGCACTGTAGCAAGTGGCGTGGGCGTGCCCCACTGTAGCAAGGGGCGTGGGCGCGCCCCACTGTAGCAAGGGGCGTGGGCGCGCCGCACTGTAGCAAGGGGCGTGGGCGCGCCCCACTGTAGCAAGGGGCGTGGGCGCGCCGCACTGTAGCAAGGGGCGTGGGCGCGCCGCACTGTAGCAAGGGGCGTGGGCCCGCCACATTGTAGCAAGGGACATGGGCGCGCCGCACTGTAGCAAGGGGCGTGTGCGCGCCGCACTGTAGCAAGGGGCGTGGGCGCGCCGCACTGTAGCAAGGGGCGTGGGCGCGCCGCACTGTAGCAAGGGGCGTGGGGGCGCCGCACTGTAGCAAGGGGCGTGGGCGCGCCCCACTGTAGCAAGGGGCGTGGGTGCGCCGCACTGTAGCAAGGGGCGTGGGCGCACCGCACTGTAGCAAGGGACGTCGGCGCGCCGCACTGTAGCAAGGGGCGTGGGCGCGCCGCACTGTAGCAAGGGGCGTGGGCGCGCCGCACTGAAGCAAGGGGCGTGGGCGCGCTGCGTTGTAGCAAGGGGCGTGGGCGCGCTGCGTTGTAGCAAGGGGCGTGGCCGCCCCGCTTTGTAGCAAGGGGCATGGGCGCGCCGCACTGTAGCAAGGGGCGTGGGCGCGCTGCGTTGTAGCAAGGGGCGTGGGCGTGCCGCGTTGTAGCAAGGGGCGTGGGCGCGCCGCTCTGTAGCAAGGGGCGTGGGCGCGCCGCCCTGTGGCAAGGGGACTGGGCGCGTCCCACTGTAGCGAGAGGCCTCGGCGCGCTCCACTGTAGCAAGAGGCCTGGGCGCGCCGCACTGTAGCAAGGGGACTGGGCGCGTCCCACTGTAGCGAGAGGCCTCGGCGCGCTCCACTGTAGCAAGAGGCCTGGGCGCGCCGCACTGTAGCAAGGGGACTGGGCGCGTTCCACTGTAGCAAGGGGCCTGGGCGCGCCCCACTGTAGCAAGGGGACTGGGCGCGTCCCACTGTAGCAAGGGGCCTGGGCGCGTCCCACTGTAGCGAGAGGCCTGGGCCCGTCGCACTGTAGCAAGAGGCCTGGGCGCGCCGCACTGTAGCAAGGGAATTGGGCGCGTCCCACTGTAGCAAGGGGCCTGGGCGCGTCCCACTGTAGCGAGAGGCCTGGGCGCGCCGCACTGTAGCAAGAGGCCTGGGCGCGCCGCACTGTAGCAAGGGGACTGGGCGCGTCCCACTGTCGCAAGGGGACTGGGCGCGTCCAACTGTCGCAAGGGGACTGGGCGCGTCCCACTGTAGCAAGGGGCCTGGGCGCGCCCCACTGTAGCGAGAGGCATGGGCACGTCCCACTGCAGCAAGGGGCCTGGGCGCGTCCCACTGTAGCGAGAGGCCTGGGCGCGCCCCACTGTAGCGAGAGGCCTAGGCGCGCTCCACTGTAGCAAGGGGCCTGGGCGCGCCCCACTGGAGCGAGGGGCCTGGGCGCGCTCCACTGTAGCAAGGGGCCTGGGCGCGCTCCACTGTAGCGAGAGGCCGAGGCGCGCTCCACTGTAGCAAGGGGCCTGGGCGCGCTCCACTGTAGCGAGAGGCCTGGGCGCGCTCCACTGTAGCGAGAGGCCTGGGCGCGCTCCACTGTCGCAAGGGGCCTGGGCGCGCTCCACTGTAGCAAGGGGCCTGGGCGCGTCCCACTGTAGCAAGGGGCCTGGGCGCGTCCCACTGTAGCAAGGGGCCTGGGCGCGCTCCACTGTCGCAAGGGGCCTGGGCGCGCTCCACTGTAGCAAGGGGCCTGGGCGCGTCCCACTGTAGCAAGGGGCCTGGGCGCGCTCCACTGTAGCGAGAGGCCTGGGCGCGTCCCACTGTAGCGAGAGGCCTGGGCGCGTCCCACTGTAGCAAGGGGCCTGGGCGCGTCCCACTGTAGCAAGGGGCCTGGGCGCGCCCCACTGTAGCAAGGGGCCTGGGCGCGTCCCACTGTAGCAAGGGGCCTGGGCGCGTCCCACTGTAGCAAGAGGCCTGGGCGCGCTCCACTGTAGCAAGGGGCCTGGGCACGCCCCACCGTAGCAAGGGGCCTGGGCGCGTCCCACTGTAGCAAGGGGCCTGGGCGCGTCCCACTGTAGCAAGGGGCCTGGGCGCGCCGCACTGTAGCAAGGGGCCTGGGCGCGCCCCACTGTAGCAAGGGGCCTGGGCGCGTCCCACTGTAGCGAGCGGCCTGGGCGCGTCGCACTGTAGCGAGAGGCCTGGGCGCGCTCCACTGTAGCGAGAGGCCTGGGCGCGCCCCACTGTAGCGAGAGGCCTGGGCGCGCTCCACTGTAGCAAGGGGCCTGGGCGCGTCCCACTGTAGCAAGGGGCCTGGGCGCGCTCCACTGTCGCAAGGGGCCTGGGCGCGTCGCACTGTAGCAAGGGGCCTGGGCGCGTCCCACTGTAGCGAGAGGCCTGGGCGCGCTGCACTGTAGCGAGAGGCCTGGGCGCGTCCCACTGTAGCAAGGGGCCTGGGCGCGCGCACTGTAGCGAGAGGCCTGGGCGCGTCCCACTGTAGCAAGGGGCCTGGGCGCGCCGCACTGTAGCGAGAGGCCTGGGCGCGTCCCACTGTAGCGAGGGGCCTGGGCGCGTAACACTGTCGCGTGGGGCCTGGGCGCGTCCCACTGTAGCAAGGGGCCTGGGCGCGCCGCACTGTAGCGAGAGGCCTGGGCGCGTCCCACTGTAGCGAGGGGCCTGGGCGCTTCCCACTGTAGCGAGAGGCCTGGGCGCGTCCCACTGTAGCAAGGGGCCTGGGCGCGCCGCAGTGTAGCAAGGGGCCTGGGCGCGTCCCACTGTAGCGAGAGGCCTGGGCGCGTCCCACTGTAGCAAGGGGCCTGGGCGCGTCCCACTGTAGCAAGGGGCCTGGGCGCGTCCCACTGTAGCAAGGGGCCTGGGCGCGTCCCACTGTCGCAAGGGGCCTGGGCGCGTCCCACTGCAGCAAGGGGCCTGGGCGCGTCCCACTGTAGCGAGAGGCCTGGGCGCGTCCCACTGTCGCGAGAGGCCTGGGCGCGTCCCACTGTAGCAAGTGGCGTGGGCGTGCCCCACTGTAGCAAGGGGCGTGGGCGCGCCCCACTGTAGCAAGGGGCGTGGGCGCGCCGCACTGTAGCAAGGGGCGTGGGCGCGCCCCACTGTAGCAAGGGGCGTGGGCGCGCCGCACTGTAGCAAGGGGCGTGGGCGCGCCGCACTGTAGCAAGGGGCGTGGGCCCGCCACATTGTAGCAAGGGACATGGGCGCGCCGCACTGTAGCAAGGGGCGTGTGCGCGCCGCACTGTAGCAAGGGGCGTGGGCGCGCCGCACTGTAGCAAGGGGCGTGGGCGCGCCGCACTGTAGCAAGGGGCGTGGGGGCGCCGCACTGTAGCAAGGGGCGTGGGCGCGCCCCACTGTAGCAAGGGGCGTGGGTGCGCCGCACTGTAGCAAGGGGCGTGGGCGCACCGCACTGTAGCAAGGGACGTCGGCGCGCCGCACTGTAGCAAGGGGCGTGGGCGCGCCGCACTGTAGCAAGGGGCGTGGGCGCGCCGCACTGAAGCAAGGGGCGTGGGCGCGCTGCGTTGTAGCAAGGGGCGTGGGCGCGCTGCGTTGTAGCAAGGGGCGTGGCCGCCCCGCTTTGTAGCAAGGGGCATGGGCGCGCCGCACTGTAGCAAGGGGCGTGGGCGCGCTGCGTTGTAGCAAGGGGCGTGGGCGTGCCGCGTTGTAGCAAGGGGCGTGGGCGCGCCGCTCTGTAGCAAGGGGCGTGGGCGCGCCGCCCTGTGGCAAGGGGCGTGGGCGCGCCGTCCTGTGGCAAGGGGCGTGGGCGCGCTGCCCTGTGGCAAGGGGCGTGGGCGCGCCGCCCTGTAGCAAGGGGCGTGGGCGCGCCGCCCTGTTGCAAGGGGCGTGGGCGCGCCGCCCTGTAGCAAGGGGCGTGGGTGCTCCCCACTGTAGCAAGGGGCGTAGGCGCGCCACGCTGTAGCAAGGGGCGTGGGCGCGCCACACTGTAGCAAGGGGCGTGGGCGCGCCACACTGTAGCAAGGGGCGTGGGCCCGCCACACTGTAGCAAGGGGCGTCGGCGCGCCACACTGTAGCAAGGGGCGTGGGCGCGCCCCACTACAAAGGGGCGTGGCCGCGCCCCACTACAAAGGGGCGTGGCCGCGCCCCACTACAAAGGGCGTGGGCGCGTCGCACTGTACAAAGGGCGTGGGCCCGCAGCACTGTACAAAGGGCGTGGACGCGTCGCACTGTACAAAGGGCGTGGGCGCGTCGCACTGTACAAAGGGCGTGGGCGCGTCGCACTGTACAAAGGGCGTGGGCGCGCGCACTGTACAAAGGGCGTGGGCGCGCCGCACTGTACAAAGGGCGTGGGCGCGCCGCACTGTACAAAGGGCGTGGGCCCGCCCCACTGTACAAAGGGCGTGGGCCCGCCCCACTGTACAAAGGGCGTGGGCCCGTCGCACTGTACAAAGGGCGTGGCCCCGTCGCGCTGTACAAAGGGCGTGGGCCCGTCGCACTGTACAAAGGGCGTGGGCCCGTCGCACTGTACAAAGGGCGTGGGCCCGCCGCACTGTACAAAGGGCGTGGGCCCGCCGCACTGTACAAAGGGCGTGGGCCCGTCGCACTGTACAAAGGGCGTGGGCCCGCCGCACTGTACAAAGGGCGTGGGCCCGTCGCACTGTACAAAGGGCGTGGGCCCGCCGCACTGTACAAAGGGCATGGGCCCGTCGCACTGTACAAAGCGCGTGGGCCCGCCGCACTGTACAAAGGGCGTGGGCCCGTCGCACTGTACAAAGGGCGTGGGCCCGTCGCACTGTACAAAGGGCGTGGGCCCGCCGCACTGTACAAAGGGCGTGGGCCCGTCGCACTGTACAAAGGGCGTGGGCCCGTCGCACTGTACAAAGGGGCGTGGGCCCGCCGCACTGTACAAAGGGCGTGGGCCCGCCGCACTGTACAAAGGGCGTGGGCCCGTCGCACTGTACAAAGGGCGTGGGCCCGTCGCACTGTACAAAGGGCGTGGGCCCGTCGCACTGTACAAAGGGCGTGGGCCCGTCGCACTGTACGAAGTGGCGTAGCCGCACTGCACTGAACTAAGGGGCGTTGGCCCGCCACACTGCAGGAAATTGCGTGCGTGGCCGTACTGTAGGAATGTGCATGCGCGCGCTGCAGTGAAGTAAGGGGTGTCGGCGCACCGCACTGTAGCAAGGGGCGTCGGCGCACTGCACTGTAGCAAGGGACGTCGGCGCACTGCACTGTAGCAAGGGGTGTCGGCGCACCGCACTGTAGCAAGGGGTGTCGGCGCACTGCACTGTAGCAAGGGGTGTCGGCGCACTGCACTGTAGCAAGGGGCGTGGGCGCACCGCACTGTAGCAAGGGGCATGGGCGCACTGTACTGTAGCAAGGGGCGTCGGCGCACCGCACTGTAGCAAGGGGCGTCGGCGCACCGCACTGTAGCAAGGGGCATGGGCGCACTGTACTGTAGCAAGGGGTGTCGGCTCACCGCACTGTAGCAAGGGGTGTCGGCGCACTGCACTGTAGCAAGGGGCATGGGCGCACCGCACTGTAGCAAGGGGCGTCGGCGCACCGCACTGTAGCAAGGGGCGTCGGCGCACCGCACTGTAGCAAGGGGCGTCGGCGCACCGCACTGTAGCAAGGGGCATTGGCGCACCGCACTGTAGCAAGGGGCGTCGGCGCACCGCACTGTAGCAAGGGGCGTGGGCGCACCGCACTGTAGCAAGGGGCGTGGGCGCGCTGTAGTGTAGCAAGGGGCATGGGTGCGCCGCACTGTAGCAAGTGTTAGATTTGGTTGTGGGAGAGCACTTTGGAGATAGTGACCACAATTCGGCATCTTTCATTATTGCAATGGAGAGGGATAGGCCCTTACGGCAGGGCAAGGTTTATAATTGGGGGAGGGGTAATTATGATGCGATTAGGCAAGAATTAGGGAGCATAAGATGGGAACAGAAACTGTCAGGGAAAGGCTCAAATGAAAAGTGAAGCTTGTTCGAGGAACAAATACTGCGTGTCCTTAATAGGTATGTCCCTGTCAGGCAGGGAGGAAATGGCTGAGTGAGGGAACCATGGTTCACAAAAGAGGTAGAATGTCTTGTCAAGAGGAAAAAGGAAACGAATGTAAGGTTGAGAAAACAAGGTTCAGTTGGGTCGCTTGAGGGTTACGAGGTGGCAAGGTTACAAGGTAGCTAAAAAAAAGGGCTTCGGAGAGCTAGGAGAAGTCCTTGGTGGGTCGGATCAAGGAAAACCCCAAGGCCTTTTTACGCTTATGTGAGGACTAAAAGAATGACCAGGGTGAGGTTGGGGCCGGTCAAGGACAGTAGTGGGAACTTGTGCATGGAGTCAGTAGAGATAGGAGAGGTGATGAATGAATACTTTTCTTCAGTGTTCACCAAGGAGAGGGGCCATGTTTTTGAGGATGAGTGTGTGATACAGGCTGATAGGCTGGAGGAGGTAGATGTTCTGAGGGAAGGTGTGTTAGCAATTTTGAAAAACCTGAGGGTCGATAAGTCCCCTGGGCCAGATGGGATATATCCTAGGATTCTTTGGGAGGCAAGGGATGTGATTGCAGAACCTTTGGCTTTGATCTTTGGGTCCTCACTGTCCACGGGGATAGTGCCAGAGGACTGGAGAGTGGCGAATGTTGTTCCTCTGTTCAAGAAAGGAAATAGGAATGACCCTGGTAATTATAGGCCGGTCAGTCTTACTTCAGTGGTCGGTAAGTTAATGGAAAAGGTCCTGAGGGATAGGATTTATGACCAATTGGAAAGATGCAGCTTAATCCGGGATAGTCAATACGGATTTGTGAAGGGTAAGTCTTGCCTAACAAATTTGATAGAATTCTTTGAGGAGGTAACTAAGTATGTTGATGAAGGTAGAGTAGTTGCTGTCATATACATGGATTTTAGTAAGGCGTTTGATAAGGTTCCCCATGGTCGGCTCATGAAGAAAGTAAGGATGTGTGGGATAGAGGGAAATTTGGCCGATTGAATAAGTAACTGGCTATCTCATACAGGACAGAGGGTGGTGGTGGATGGAAAATTTTCAGACTGGAGACCAGTTACCAGCGGTGTACCACAGGGATCAGTGCTGGGTCCTCTGCTATTTGTGATTTTTATCAATGACTTGGAGGAGGGGGCTGAAGGGTGGGTCAGTAAATTTGCTGATGACACCAAGATTGGTGGAGTTGTGGATGTGGAGGGCTGTTGTAGACTGCAAAGAGACATTGATAGGATGCAGAGCTGGGCCGGAAAATGGCAGATGGAGTTTAACACTGATAAGTGCGAGGTGATTCATTTTGGTAGGACAAATTTGAATGCGGATTACAGGGTCAAAGGTAGGGTTCTGAGGAATGTGGAGGAACAGAGAGATCTTGGGGTTCATATCCACAGATCTCTAAAGGTTGCCACTCAAGTGGATAAAGCCGTGGAGAAGGCAGCGTTTATTAACAGGGGGTTTGAGTTTAAGAGCCGTGGGGTTATGCTGCAACTGTACAGGACCTTGGTGAGACCACATTTGGAATATTGTGTGCAGTTCTGGTCACCTCACTATAAGAAGGATGTGGAAGCATTGGAGAGAGTGCAGAGGACATCTACCAGGATGCTGCCTGGTTTGGAGGGTAGGTCTTATGAGGAAAGGTTGAGGGAGCTAAGGCTTTTCTCTTTCGAGCAGAGGAGGATGAGAGGCGACTTAATCAAAGTTTATAAGATGATGAGGGGGATAGAGAGAGTGGACATTCAGAGACTAATTCCTCGGGTGGATGTAGCTGTTACTCGGGGCATAACTATAAGATTCATGATGGGAGATATCGGAGGGATGTCCGAGGTAGGTTCTTTACGCAGAGAGTGGTTGGGGTGTGGAATGGACTGCCTGCCGTGATAGTGGAGTCGGACACTTTAGGAACTTTCAAGCGGTTATTGGATAGGCACATGGAGCACACCAGAATGATAGGGAGTGGGATAGCTTGATCTCGGTTTCGGACAAAGCTAGGCACAACATTGAGGGCCGAAGGGCCTGTACTGTGCTGTACTGTTCTATGTTCTAAGGGGCATGGGCGCGCCGCTCTGTAGCAGGTGGCGTGAGCGCGCCACACTGTAGAAATGGGCATGAGTGCACCCCATTGTAGCAAGGGGCGTGGGCGTGCCCTACTGTAGCAAGGGGCATGGGTGCACCCCACTGTAGCAACGGGCCTGGGCGCGCCCCACTGTAGCAACAGGCCTGGGCGTGCCGCACTGTTGCGAGGGGCGTGGGCGTGCCGCACTGTAGTGAGGAGCATGCGCGCGCCATGCTGTAGCGAGGGGCCTGGGCGCGCCATGCTGTCGCTAGGGGTCTGGGGACGCTGCGCTGTAGCGAGGGATGTGGGCGTGCCGCGCTGTACCAATATGTGTGTCTGCATCAGCCTTCCCCCAGTTTAGATCTTTGATTCCTGACCCTTCCTTGACCTTTTCCATAACAATCTTGAATCAAAGTTAGTTAGAATCATAGAATTCCAGTAGTGCAGAAGTAGGCCATTTGGCTCATAAAGTCTGCACCAATTTTCCAATACAGCATCTAACCCAGGCCGGTAACCCCACATATTTACCCCGCTAATCCCCAGAACCTACACATTTTAGGACACTAAGGGGCAATTTTGCATGACCTATCCACCTAACGAGCACATCTTTTGGATTGTGGGAGGCAATCAGGGTGTTGCACCTTGTGCATGTCTGAGTGTCTAACTGTTAATCTGGGTAATTTGGACTGTTTGGAACCATGTAAATTTACAATGTAATAAACGGTATTCGGCCCATCATGTTTGGTTTTTACCCCTCTTGCTTGAACAGTTAAACCAGGACAATGAGTGGAGGGGCAGGGTGTCTTCCTCCAGTAATGGGCATTTGGAACCAGGCTGGCAGAGTGTTTTTTTCATGGATTGAGCAAATTGTGTGATGTGGGCTATAAAATTAATTATAGGGTTGTCTCAGTGGAAGCTAATGGATGCCTTGCAGCATAAATAGCACTAGATGTCAAGAACCTTTCGCCTGAAACTGACCAGTGAGTAAACTGGCTAACTGACAAATGAACCAAATGACCATGCTCAGCAAGATCAAATCTGTGGCTTTACCAGAAATCCACAGCATCTCTGGGTTACTAATACATGATGTGGAGATGCCGGCGTTGGACTGGGGTAAGCACAGTAAGAAGTCTCACAACACCAGGTTAAAGTCCAACAGGTTTATTTGGTAGCAAATACCATAAGCTTTCGGAGCACTGCTCCTTCGTCAGATGGAGTGGATATCCTCTCCATAGAGAGATATCCACTCCATCTGACGAAGGAGCAGTGCTCCAAAAGCTTATGGTATTTGCTACCAAATAAACCTGTTGGACTTTAACCTGGTGTTGTGAGACTTCTTACTGTGCTTACTAATACATGACATGGTCAGATGCTGCTGTCCATAAAACACACTATCCACTGACTTCATTATCAGAAACAACACGGGAATGGTCACTCACTTCATCAAATACTGGGAGAGGTGGCTAACTTTGGATTGGCTGTTCATTGTACCGTTTGATGATGAAAAGAAGATTGGAGCACTTTGAGATTGTATATAACATCAGCACGGCTGTATTTATTGTTGATTGATTGTTACCCTAGGATTAAACCACACGGTGTGGGAATCCTAAGCATTGGAATGGGTGCAACAATTCACTTTTCACAATAATCTGGCACGTTTTGTGGTTACTCTGTCTGCCCTCCCACGCCTCCTCAGCCTTGATTTTGATTGGTCACAAATCATCCGATTTGTTGGGTTCCCTTTGCCAGTTTGTTCCCTCCAGGATGCGAGTCATCGCCACCAAACAAACAAAGTTTCGTTACTCTCTATGCTCTTGTTGACTTTCTTCACAGGTCAAGAGTTAATGAAGATTGGTGAAGAGGATGAACAGGGCTGGTGTAAAGGTCAACTGGACAATGGTCAATCAGGACTCTACCCTGCCAACTACGCAGTCCTTGTGAACTCCTGACAAATGCTTCATAAAACCAGCACTGTACAACCCTCTACCCTCTCTACCCGCCCCCCCACCCTCTCTACCCGCCCCCCCACCCTCTCTACCCGCCCCCCCCACCCTCTCTACCCGCCCCCCCCACCCTCTCTACCCGCCCCCCCACCCTCTCTACCCACCCCCCCCACCCTCCTACCCGCCCCCCCCACCCTCTCTACCCGCCCCCCCCACCCTCTCTACCCGCCCCCCCCCACCCTCTCTACCCGCTCCCCCCCACCCTCTCTACCCCCCCCCCACCCTCTCTACCCGCCCCCCCCACCCTCTCTACCCGCTCCCCCCCACCCTCTCTACCCCCCCCCCCCCCCCCCCACTCCTGCTGCCTACGGCTAATTATTCTGCTTCATATTCCCCCTGCCACAGCCTATTCCTGCTCCAAATGAAGGATTAGAAAGATACGAGAGGGGGAGAACTTGAGCTTATTAATCAATGGGGCTAGTTCACTTCACTTGTATCGTCCTTGGTTAAGTTTTTCTTTTTGCTGATCAATTGCCTGAGGTAGAGATTAGCAGCTTCTAGAATGAACTGAGTAGTATTTATGGTCGATAAGAGGAGACTCTGATTTGTCTCCTGGTTTAGTGAAGAAGCCTGAGCTAGTTCTGGGTCTGAGGCTCTGGATTTCTGAAGGAATTCTGGACCTGATTATTTCCTTGGACTATACCATGTTTCATCTGTTTGTGGAGCATCAAATGCAGTCACAGCACAATAGATGTTTGGGATAGACCAAGCGAACATATTTGCCAAATGGAAAGCAGAAGACTTTTTTCGCCTGATGTAGGAAGCAGCTGCATTTTAATTAATCTCATTTGTATGTGGCAGGAGAAAGTGTGAAATAAATGGATATTACAGATCACACACTGACTAGATATGATTAATTCTGGGATCTACAACTATTGGCTCTGAGGGTTTTACTTTCACCACAGATTAACATTTAGTGTGGGCCCTGTATCTGTATCATAAACTCAGTTTATACATCTAACCCTGTACCTGTCCTGGGAGTGTTTGATGGGGACAGTGTAAAGGGAGCTTTATTCTGTATCTCACCCCGTGCTGTATCTGTCCTGGGAGTATTTGATGAGGACAGTGTAGAGGGAGCTTTACTCTATCTAACCTCATGCTGTACCTGTCCTGGGAGTGTTTGATGAGGTAGATCTGTTGCATGTACCCTGAACTCTGAATATCCTCTGAAGGTGATGTAACCTAGATTGAACATGTGACATAATCAATGTGACTGTAATCTGATGGTGTCAGAGGGGGGAAGTTACATGACATGACCTTTGCTTCGGTCTGCAGCCAATAGATTTGAGGTCCTGCAGTCATGTGCACCTTCACATCTAAGACTATTGAGGTAATTAAGTAATGCCAGTTCATCTGCAGCAACGGGCCAGGTTACAATTACTGCCACAACATTAATATCACATTTTCCACCTTGATTACTGCTCGCTGCAATAGAAACATAGAAACTAGAAGCAGGAGTAGGCCATTCGGCCTTTTGAGCCTGCTCTGCCATTCATCTTGATCATGGCTGATCATCAAATTCAATATCCTGATCCTCCCAAACCCCAAGAGCTATATCTAATTTCTTCTTGAAATCAGATAACGTTTGGTCTCAACTACATTCTGTGGTAGTGAATTCCATACATTAACCACCTTCTGGGTGAAGAAATTTCTCTTCTCCTCTCAGTTCTAAAACGTGCTTATCCTCAAACTATAACCCCTAGTTCTGGACTGCCCCACCATTGGGAACATTTCTTTCTGAATCTACCCTGTCTAGCCCTGTTAGAATTTTTTTTTAGAACCCCTACAATGCAGATCGTCTGCGTCTGCACCGACAACAATTCCACCCAGCCCCTAACCTGCAACCCTATGTATTTACCCTGCTAATCCGCCTGACACTAAGGGGCAATTTAGCATGGCCGATCAACCTAACCCGCACATCTTCCTCCGGGTGCTCCGGTTTCCTCCCACAGTCCAAAGATGTGCGGGTTAGGTTGATTGGCCAGGTTAAAAATTGCCCCTTAGAGTCCTGAGATGTGTAGATTAGAGGGATTAGCGGGTAAATATGTGGGGGTAGGGCCTAGGTGGGTGTGGTCGGTGCGGACTCGATGGGCCGAATGGCCTCCTTCTGCACTGTAGGGTTTCTATGATTTCTATGATCTTTGGACTGTGGGAGGAAACCGGAGCACCCGGAGGAAACCCACGCAAACGCGAGGAGAATTACTCGCAGGTGGAGGATGCGGTCAAGAAGGCGTACGGCGTACTGGCCTTCATTAATCGAGGGATTGAGTTTAGGAGTCGGGAGATAATGCTGCAGCTTTATAGGACCCTGGTTAGACCCCACTTGGAGTACTGCGCGCAGTTCTGGTCACCTCATTACAGGAAAGATGTTGAAGCCATTGAAAGGGTGCAGAGGAGATTTACAAGGATGTTGCCTGGATTGGGGGGCATGCCTTATGAGGATAGGTTGAGGGAGCTTGGTCTCTTCTCCCTGGAGAGACGAAGGATGAGAGGTGACCTGATAGAGGTTTACAAGATGTTGAGAGGTCTGGATAGGGTAGACTCTCAGAGGCTATTTCCAAGGGCTGAAATGGTTGCTACGAGAGGACACAGGTTTAAGGTGCTGGGGGGTAGGTACAGAGGAGATGTCAGGGGTAAGTTTTTCACTCAGAGGGTGGTGGGTGAGTGGAATCGGCTGACGTCGGTGGTGGTGGAGGCAAACTCGTTGGGGTCTTTTAAGAGACTTCTGGATGAGTACATGGGATTTAATGGGATTGAGGGCTATAGATAGGCCTAGAGGTGGGGATGTGATCGGCGCAACTTGTGGGCCGAAGGGCCTGTTTGTGCTGTGGCTTTCTATGTTCTATGAGAATGTGCAAACTCCACACAGACAGTGATCCGAGCCAGGAATTGAACCTGGCTCCCTGGCAATGTGGGGCAGCAGTGCTAGCCACTGTGCCATCGTGTCACCCTATTATAATTTTCTATGAGATCCCCCTCACTCTTCTTAACTCCAGTGAATATAATCCTAACTGATTTAATCTCTCCTAATAGGACAGACCTGCCATTCCAGGAATCAGCCTGGTAAACCTTCGCTGTACTCCCTCTACAGCTAGGATATCCTTCCTCAGATAAGGATACCAAAACTGCACACAATACTCCAGGTGTGGCCTCACCAACGTCCTATACAGTTGCAGTAAAACATCCTTATTCCTAATCCCAAATTCTCTCGCTATGAAGGCCAACATGAAGGCTTTTTCCCAGGGTGGTAGACTCAATTACTAGGGGGCACAGGTTTAAGGTGCGAGGGGCAAGGTTTAAAGGAGATGTACGAGGCAGATCTTTTACACAAAGGGTGGTGGGTGCCTGAAACTCATTGCCGGGGGAGGTAGTGGAAGCAGATACGATAGTAACTTTTAAGGGGCATCTTGACAAATACATGAATAGGGTGGGAATAGAGGGATATGGTCCCCGGAAGGGTAGGGGTTTTAGTTAAATTGAGTGGCATGGCCGGTGCAGGCTTGGAGGGCCGAAGGGCCTGTTCCTGTACTGTAATTTTCTTTGTTCTTTGTTCTTTATACTATTTGCCGCCTTTACTGCTTGCTGTACCTGCGCGCTTACTTTCAACGACTGATGCACGAGGACTCCAAGGTCTTGTTGAGTATCCACCTCTCTCAATTTACAGCCATTCAAGTAATAATCTGTCTTCCTATTGTTGCTACCAAAGTGGATAACCTTACATTTATCCACATTATACTGCATCTGCCATTCATATGCCCACACACTCTGTCCATATTATGCTGAAGCATCTCCGCATCCTCCTCACAGCTCACCTTCCCACCCAACTTTGTATCATCTGCAAATTTGGAGAGAATTCATTCAGTTCCCTCTTCCAAATGATTAATATATAATGTGAACAGTTGGAGTCCTAGCACAGATCCCTGCAGAACCCTACGAGTCACTGACTGCCAATCAGAAAAAGACCCATTTATGCCAACTCTTTGCTTCCTGTCTGCAAACCAGCTTTCTATCCATCTCAAGACATTACATGCAATCCCCTGTGCTTTAACTTTACATAGTAGTCTGTTATGTGAGACCTTGTCAAAAGCTTTCTGAAAGTCTAAATAAACCACATCCACTTGTTCTCAGTCAACTCTACTAATTACATCCTCAAAAAATTCCAATAGATTCATCGAGCATGATTTCCCTTTTGTAAATCCAAGCTGACTTTGTCTGATGACACCACTGCCTTCCAAATGCTGAGTTATGAAATCCTTGATAATAGACTCTAGCAACTTTCCCAGTACCGACGTTAGGCTCACTGGTCTATAGTTCCCTGTTTTCTCTCTACTTCCCTTTTTGAATTGCAGGCTTACATTAGCTCCCCTCTAATCTGTAGGAACTATTCCAGAGTCCAAAGAATTTTGGAAAATAACCACCAATGGATCTACTATTTCCAGGGCCACTTCGTTAAGTACTCTGGGATGAAGATTATCAAGAACTGGAGATTTATCCACCTTCAATCCCATCAATTTCCCCTAAACCATTTCTCTACTAATGCTGATTTCCTTCAGCTCCTCACTAAAATATGTTTCTCTCAGCACTTCTAGCACATTATTGATGTCTTCCCTTGTGAAGACTAAAGCAAAGTACAAATTTAATTCCTCAGCCATTTCTTTATTGCCCATTATGAATTCTCCCATTTCTGACTGTAAGGGGCCTATATTCATTTTTGTCAATCTTTTTCTCTTTACATATCTACAGAAACTTTTACAGTCTGTTTTTGTGTTCCCTGCTAGCTTACTTTCATACTCTATTTTTCCCTTCTTAATCAATCCCTTGGTCCTCCATTGCTGAATTTTGAACTGTTCCCAATCCTTAGGCCTATTGCTTTTTCTTGCCAATTTGTATGCTTCTTCCTTGAATCTGATACTATCTCTAATTTCCCTTGTAAACCGTGCTTTGGCCACAATTCCCTTACCACTCTTGTGCCAAACAGGAATAAACAACTTCTGGAGTTCACCTATTTGTTCTTTAAATGCCTTACATTGCCTGTCCACTGTCTTTTCTTTTAGTAATGTTACCCAGTCCATCATGGCCAATTCATGCCTCATATTATCATAGTTACCTTTATTGAGATTCAGGACCCTCGTCTCAGAATCAATTACATCACTATCCACCTTGACAAAGAATTCTAACATATTATTGTCACTCGTTCCCAAGGGTTCTCTCTCAACTAGATTGCCAACTAATCCTTTTCATTGCACAACATCCAGTCTAATATGGCCTGATCTCTTGTTGGTTCCTCAACATATTGCTCCAGAAAACCATCCGTATGCATTCCAGAAATTCCTCCTCTATTGTACTGTGACTAATTTGACTCCCCCAATCTATATGCAGATTAAAGTCGCCCATAATCACAGATGTTCCTCTAACACATGCACCTCTGATTTCCTATCTGATACTTTTCCCAACATTGCTCTCTGTTTGATGGTCTGTATACCACCCCCACTAATGTTTTTTGCCCCTGGTTCTTTCTTAATTCGATCCATACAGATTCCACATCATCGATGCGAATATCCTTCCTCAATATCATATCAATATTATCTTTAATCAACAATTGAACTCCACCACCTTTTCCTTTCTGTCTGTCCTTCCTAAACACTGAATAGTCCTCAACGTTTAACATAGAACAGTACAGCACAGAACAGGCCCTTTGGCCCACGATGTTGTGCCGAGCTTTATATGAAACCAAGATCAAGCTATCCCACTCCCTATCATCCTGGTGTGCTCCATGTGCCTAAATGTTCCTAAAGTGTCTGACTCCACTATCACTGCAGGCAGTCCATTCCACACCCCAACCACTCTCTGCGTAAAGAACCTACCTCTGATATCCTTCCTATATCTCCCACCATGAACGCTATAGTTATGCCCCCTTGTAATAGCTCCATCCACCCGAGGAAATAGTCTTTGAACGTTCACTCTATCTATCCCCTTCATCATTTTATAAACCTCTATTAAGTCTCCCCTCAACCTCCTCCGCTCCAGAGAGAACAGCCCTGGCTCCCTCAACCTTTCCTCATAAGACCTACCCTCCAAACCAGGCAGCATCCTGGTAAATATCCTTTGCACTCTTTCCAGCGCTTCCACATCCTTCTTATAGTGAGGTGACCAGAACTGCACACAATATTCCAAATGTGGTCTCACCAAGTTCCTGTACAGTTGCAGCATAACCCCACGGCTCTTAAACTCCAACCCCCTGTTAATAAAAGCTAACACACTTTCGGCCTTCTTCACAGCCCTATCCACATGAGTGGCAACCTTCAGAGATCTGTGGATATGGACCCCAAGATCTCTTTGTTCCTCCACAGTCTTCAGAACCCTACCTTTGACCCTGTAATCCACATTTAAATTTGTCCTACCAAAATGAATCACCTCACATTTATCAGGGTTAAACTCCATCTGCCATTTTTCAGCCCAGCTTTGCATCCTATCTATGTCTCTTTGCAGTCTACACCTCATCCACTACTCCACCAATCTTGGTGTCATCAGCAAATTTACTGATACACCCTTCAGCCCCCTCCTCTAAGTCATTAATAAAAATCACAAATAGCAGAGGACCAAGCACTGATCCCTGTGGCACTCCGCTAGCAACCTGCCTCCAGTCCAAAAATTTTCCATCCACCACCACCCTCTGTCTTCGATCAGATAGCCAGTTACCTATCCAATCGGCCAACTTTCCCTTTATCCCACACCTCCTTACTTTCATCATAAGCCGACCTTGGGGGACCTTATCAAATGCCTTACTAAAATCCATGTATATGACATCAACTGCCTACCTTCATCAACACACTTAGTTACCTCCTCAAAAAATTCTATCAAATTTGTGAGGCATGACTGGCCCTTCACGAATCCGTGCTGACTATCCCGGATTAATCCGCACCTTTCTAAATGGTCGTAAATCCCATCCCTAAGGACCTTTTCCATCAACTTACCAACCACCGAAGTAAAATTAACCGGCCTATAATTACCAGGGTCAATCCTATTCCCTTTCTTAAACAGAGGAACAACATTCACCACTCTCCAGTCCTCTGGCACCATCCCCGTGGACAGTGAGGACCCAAAGATCAAAGCCAAAGGCTCTGCAATCTCATCCCTTACCTCCCAAAGAATCCTAGGATATATTTCATCAGGCCCAGGGGACTTATCGACCTTCAGTTTATTCAAAACTGCCAGGACATCCTCCCTCCGAACATCTACTTCCTCCAGCCTATTAGCCTGTAACACCTTCTCTTCCTCAAAAACATGGCCCCTCTCCTTGGTGAACACTGAAGAAAAGTATTCATTCATCACCTCGCCTATCTCTACTGACTCCATACACAAGTTCCCACTACTGTCCTTGACCGGCCCTAACCTCACCCTGGTCATTCTTTTATTCCTCACATAAGAGTAAAAGGCCTTGGGGTTTTCCTTGATCCAACCCGCCAAGGACTTCTCATGCCCCCTCCTAGCTCTCCTAAGCCCCTTTTTCAGCTCATTCCTTGCTAACTTGTAACCCTCAATCGAGCCATCTGAACCTTGTTTCCTCATCCCTACATAAGCTTCCCTCCTCCTTTTTGCAAGACATTCCACCTCTTTTGTGAACCATGGTTCCCTCACTCGGCCATTTCCTCCCTGTCTGACAGGGACATACCTATCAAGGACACACAGTATTTGTTCCTTGAAAAAGTTCCACTTTTCATTGGTGCCTTTCCCTGATAGTTTCTGTTCCCATCCTTTTTCACCTTGGAGCCATGTCTCCGTAATGCCAGCTATATCATACCCCTTTATACCCCTGTGCAACTAATTCATCCATTTTGTTTCAAATGTTCTGAGTGTTCAGGTAGAAACCATAAGGTGGGCATTTTTAACATTTCTTTTTCTTTTCCTACTATTTTTTACTCGGTTCTTATCTGACTCTGGCCCTTGATTTTTCTGTCTATCACTTTCCTTATTCTCCTTACTGTCTTTGTTGTAGGTAAAAAATACCTCTGAAACTAGTCGTGAGTCAAAATACAGTGGTTTATTTTCACAAGCTTGTGGGAGAAGTCCGATTCCTAAAGCGGTTCTCCAGACTTCTCGCCGAATGCAAGTTAAGAGCAAATATTTATACATATATTTTCGCCCCTGGTCATGTCCACACTTTCTCACGATTATTGCTGCCTCGGCGGTTATTTCCTTTGCGTAGTCCGTGTAATCGTAGCCATCTCAAGGCTGCGACTATCTGTTCTGTCGCCCCTATGTGGCGGACAGCTGTGGTTTGTTTGTCCAGCATACAAGATTATAAGTTTGCACAAACAAATTAACTGAAGTACAGGGGCCTATATAACAATTTATATTGGTAAGGATAAATAGTATATAATAAAGATATATGAAGCTATTATTATACGATCACAGAAGGCATGCATGTAAGCTCCACCGTGTTAAACTGAAGTACATAATATAAAAGAACACAAAATGGAGACTAGCCGGGTTAGCCACATTCCTGAACACAATTAGCTGGTAAAATCATAAACTTGTGTACAGAAGCAGGGACAGCTGCTTCTCTTATCTGCTTTGGATACACGAAAACAAGTTCTACAATGCTTTTTACAAATCTCTAAGTATTACAAAGTTCATTAACCTGTTCCCGTCTTCAGTCTTTTTCTCTTGTTCGTAATGAGGAGGAATCACTAGGTTCTGTGCTTATAGGTGAGAAACATTCTCCAGCCTCGAAGCATGGAATTATATGAAGTTCAGAGTGCTGTTGTTCATCTCATAGCAAATGCTTGATGCTGAAAATCAGAGACTAATAGAAACAGATAACATGGTAGACAACATGTGAATAACAGGTTAAAACTAAATGGAACTGTTCTGGTGAAGTGACTTCTCCTGAATTGTCAATTCTCCTGATATGGTTTGGCTTTCCTCTGCTCCAAAAGTACCATAAAGACCCTTGTCAGACCCCACTTGGAGTACTGTGCTCAGTTCTGGTCACCTCATTCCAGGAAGGATGTGGAAATGTTTGAAAGGGTGCAGAGGAGATTTACAAGGATGTTGCCTGGATTGAGTGGCATGCCTTATGAGGCTAGGCTGAGGGAGCTCGGTCTTTTCTCCTTGGAGAGACGTAGGATGAGAGGAGACCTAATAGAGGTATATAAGATGTTGAGAGGCATAGATCGGGTGGACTCTCAGAGGCTTTTTCCCAGGGTGGAAATGGCTGCTACGAGAGGACACAGGTTTAAGGTGCTGGGGGGTAGGTACAGGGGAAATGTTAGGGGGAAGTTTTTCACACAGAGGGTGGTGGGCGAGTGGAATCGGCTGCCGTCAGTGGTGGTGGAGGCAAACTCAGTAGGGTCTTTTAAGAGACTCCTGGATGAGTACATAGGACTTAATAGGATGGAGGGTTATAGGTAGGCCTAAAAGGTAGGGATATGTTTGGCACAACTTGTGGGGCCGAAGGGCCTGTTTTGTGCTGTAGTTTTTTATGTTTCTATGTTTCTATAACCAAGACATTAACACCAGTTACATACTTGGAGTTAACAACATGTGGAACTTAGATAGCACCTTGAACATAAGAAACTCCTCAAAGCCACAAGTTTCTTCAGAATAGTGTTTTGAGGTGGGGGGAGAGAAAGGTGAAGGGATTCAGGGAGTGAATTCTGGAGCATGGTTCCTTATTGACTGAAGGCACAGGCACCAATGGTGGATGAAGGAAGTGGAAATTCACCAGAATCAAAGGATGGGGAGTTCAGTGGGGGGAGGTTTGTTGTAAGGAGAACAGATACTAATTCAGTCAGCTAGCAGCAGCAAGCAAAATTGGGTGGTCAGTTGTTTCATAGGATTGGTGGGCTTTTGTCCAATAAGGTAAACGTAAAGAAGACATTGGTGGAGACAGGAGAGAATTATATGAAGTTCAGAGTTCGGGTCTATGGTGGTGAGGGAACTTAGAACATAGAACATAGAACATAGAACATTACAGCGCAGAACAGGCCCTTCGGCCCACGATGTTGCACCGACCAGTTAAAAAAAAAAAAAAACTGTGACCCTCCAACCTAAACCAATTTCTTTTCGTCCATGAACCTATCTACGGATCTCTTAAACGCCCCCAAACTAGGCGCATTTACTACTGATGCTGGCAGGGCATTCCAATCCCTCACCACCCTCTGGGTAAAGAACCTACCCCTGACATCGGTTCTATAACTACCCCCCCTCAATTTAAAGCCATGCCCCCTCGTGCTGGATTTCTCCATCAGAGGAAAAAGGCTATCACTATCCACCCTATCTAAACCTCTAATCATCTTATATGTTTCAATAAGATCCCCTCTTAGCCGCCGCCTTTCCAGCGAAAACAATCCCAAATCCCTCAGCCTCTCCTCATAGGATCTCCCCTCCATACCAGGCAACATCCTGGTAAACCTCCTCTGCACCCTCTCCAAAGTCTCCACATCCTTCCTGTAATGTGGGGACCAGAACTGCACACAGTACTCCAAGTGCGGCCGCACCAGAGTTGTGTACAGTTGCAACATAACGCTACGACTCCTAAATTCAATCCCCCTACCAATAAACGCCAAGACACCATATGCCTTCTTAACAACCTTATCTACTTGATTCCCAACTTTCAGGGATCTATGCACACATACACCTAGATCCCTCTGCTCCTCCACACTATTCAAAGTCCTCCCGTTAGCCCTATACTCAACACATCTGTTATTCCTACCAAAGTGAATTACCTCACACTTCTCCGCATTAAACTCCATCCGCCACCTCTCGGCCCAACTTTGCAACCTGTCTAAGTCTTCCTGCAAACTACGACACCCTTCCTCACTGTCTACCACACCACCGACTTTGGTGTCATCAGCAAATTTGCTAATCCACCCAACTATACCCTCATCCAGATCATTAATAAATATTACAAACAGCAGTGGCCCCAAAACAGATCCCTGAGGTACACCACTTGTAACCGCACTCCATGATGAATATTTACTATCAACCACCACCCTCTGTTTCCTATCCGCTAGCCAATTCCTGATCCAATTTCCTAGATCACCCCCAATCCCATACATCTGCATTTTCTGCAGAAGCCTACCATGGTGAACCTTATCAAACGCCTTACTAAAATCCATATATACCACGTCCACTGCCTTGCCCCCATCCACCTCCTTGGTCACTTTCTCAAAAAACTCAATAAGGTTAGTAAGGCACGACCTACCTGCCACAAAACCATGCTGACTATCACCTATCAATTCATTACTCTCCAAATAACTATAAATCCTATCCCTTATAATTTTTTCCAACATCTTGCCGACAACAGAAGTGAGACTCACCGGTCTATAATTCCCGGGGAAGTCTCTGTTCCCCTTCTTAAACAATGGGACAACATTCGCTAACCTCCAATCTTCTGGTACTATACCAGAGGCCAACGACGACCTGAAGATCAGAGCCAGAGGCTCTGCAATCACTTCTCTTGCCTCCCAGAGAATCCTTGGATAAATCCCATCCGGACCAGGGGATTTATCTATTTTCAGACCCTCCAGAATATCCTGCACATCCTCCTTATCAACTGTAATACTGTCTATTCTACTCCCTTGCAACCCAGTGTCCTCCTCAGCTATATTCATGTCCCCTTGCGTGAACACCGAAGAGAAATATTGGTTCAATGCTTCACCAATCTCCTCCGGTTCCACACATAACTTCCCTCTGCCATCTATAACTGGCCCTAAACTTGCCCTAACCAACCTTCTGTTCTTGACATACCTATAGAACGCCTTAGGATTCTCTTTAACCCTATCCGCCAAAGTCTTCTCATGTCCCCTTTTAGCCCTTCTAAGCTCGCTCTTCAACTCCCTCTTAGCCAATCTAAAGCTTTCTAGTGCACTACCCGAGTGCTCACGTCTCATCCGAACATAAGCCTCCTTTTTCTTTTTAACCAACAAAGAAACTTTTTTGGTGCACCACGGTTCCCTAGCCCTACCAATTCCTCCTTGCCTGACAGGGATATACCTATCACAGACTCGCAGTAGCTGCTCCTTGAAAAAACTCCACATGTCGGACGTTCCCAGTCCCTGTAATCTCCTAGTCCAACCTATGTTTCCTAATTCTCTCCTAATAGCCTCATAATTACCCTTCCCCCAGCTAAAACCATTGGCCCGAGGTTCATGCCTATCCCTTTCCATCACTAAGGTGAACGTAACCGAATTGTGGTCACTATCACCAAAATGCACACCAACTTCCAAGTCTAGCACCTGGTCTGGCTCATTTCCCAGCACCAGATCCAATATAGCCTCACCTTTAGTTGGCCTGTCTACATACTGAGTCAAAAAACCTTCCTGCACGCTTTGAACAAAAACTGACCCCTCTAACGAGCTAGAGCTATAACAATTCCAGTCAATATTAGTCAAGTTAAAATCCCCCATAACAATTGCCCTATTACTTTCACTCCTAAGCAGGATTGACTCCGCAATCCTTTCCTCAACCTCTCTAGAACTTTTAGGAGGTCTATAAAAGACTCCCAACAGGGTGACCTCTCCTCTCCTATTTCTAATCTCCGCCCATACTACCTCAACAGATAAGTCCTCATCAAACCTCCTCTCTGACACTGTGATACAATCTCTGACCAATAATGCTACCCCTCCCCCTCTTCTACCTCCTTCCCTACTTCGACTAAAACATTTGAACCCCGGGACCTGCAGCATCCATTCCTGCCCCTGCTCTATCCATGTCTCTGAAATAGCCACAACATCGAAGTCCCAGGTACTGATCCACGCTGCAAGTTCACCCACTTTATTGCGAATACTCCTGGCATTGAAGTATACACATTTCAAACCCTGCTTGGGGAAGAGGCAACTGAATCTTGCATCAACAACAATGACAACTTTTATAGCATCTTCACTGGAGCATTATCGAATGAATAACATTGAGCTACATTAAATCATAGGTGAGATGATCAAAAGGTTGGTCAAAGAGGTAGGTTTTAACAAGTGCTTCAAAGGAGGGACATGAAGTGGAAAGGTCTAGGGAGGAAATTTCAGAGCTTGGAGGCCTAGGCAACTGAAGACATGGCACCGATGGTGGAGCAATTATGATTGGGAATGCACAAGAGGCTGGCATTAGAGGAATGCAGATATCCCAGAGGGTTGTGGCTCTTTATCTATATGCACACAGCATTCCAAGCAAGATGGATGAACATAGAGCATAAATATAAATAAATGGGTATGATATGATGGTCATTATAGAGACATGGTGGCAAAGTGACCAGGGCTGGGAACAGAATTGTCAAGGGTACTTGAAATTTCAGAAGGATAGGACAAATGGGAAATAAGGTGGGGTAGCTCTGCTATTAAAATTGAGATCAGTTCAGTAGTGAGAAATGATCTTGGTTCAGAGATCAAGATATAAAATCCGTTTGGGTGGAAATACGAAAAAACAAAGGAAGTCACTGATAATAAAAAGAATTGTAATGGAATTACCAGTTTATGAGTCCCATGACAGTATCTACACTGTAGGGCAGATTATAAATCAAGAAATAATGAAGGCTTATAAGAAAGATACTGCAACAATCATGGATGATTTTAACGTTCATATCACAATAATGTTCATATCACAGCGCCAGGGACCCGGGTTCAAATCCAGCCTCAGGTCACTGTTTGTGTGGAGTTTTCACATTCTCCCTGTATCTGCGTGGGTTTCAAAGAACAGTACAGCACAGGAAACAGGCCCTTCGGCCCTCCAAGCCTGTGCCGCTCCTTGGTCCAACTAGACCAATCGTTTGTATCCCTCCATTCCCAGGCTGCTCATGTGACTATGCAGGTAAGTCTTAAACGATGTCAGCGTGCCTGCCTCCACCACCCTACTTGGCAGCGCATTCCAGGCCCCCACCACCCTCTGTGTAAAAAACGTCCCTCTGTTTCCTCCAGGTGCTTCAGTTTTCTCCCACAGTCCAAAGATGTGCAGGTTGGGTTGATTGGCCATGCTAAATTGAGTCTAGTGTCGGGGGATTAGCAGGGTAAATAGCTGGGGTTACAGGAATAGAGCCTGGGTGGGATTGTGGTTGGTGCAGACTCGATGGGTCAAATGGCCTCCTCCTGCACTGTAGGGATTCTATGATTCTACATTGATTACTAGAATTAAATTGGCAGGATGAGTTCATAAAGTACATTTGGTACAGTTACTTTAAACAATACATTCTGGAACCAATCAGGGAACAGATTATTTTAGGCCTGGTAGAGTATAATGAGGTAAGATCAATTAATGACCTCATAGTAAAGGATTCTCTAGGTAACAATGAGCATAGTGTAACACAATTTCACATTCAGTTTGCAGGTGAGAAATCTGTGTCAGAAACAAGTGTTTTCATGCCTTTACAATCACCTTTATTTAAGTTTAAGAGAGAGTTAGTTGTTAGTGGATTGGGAAAACAGTCAAAAAGTAAAGCCGTAGGGAAACAGCAGCTGACTTTTCAGGCAGTATTTCAAAACTCTCAACAAAGATGTATTCATTTGAGAGAAAAAGACTCAAGAAGACTAAATCATCTGTGGCTAATGTTATTTGATTTGATTCATTATTGCCACATGTATTAGTATACAGTGAAAAGTATTGTTTCTTGTGTGCTATACAGACAAAACATAGAGAGAGTGCAGAATATTGTGTTACAGTCATAGCTAGGGTGCAGAGAAAGATCAACTTAATGCAAGGTAAGTCCATTCAAAAGTCTGACAGCAGCAGAGAAGAAGCTGTTCTTGAGTCAGTTGGTACATGACCTCAGACTTTTGTATCTTTTTCCCGAAGGAAGAAGGTTGAAGAGAGAATGTCCGGGTGCGTGGGGTCCTTAATTATGCTGGCTGCTTTGCCGAGGCAGCGGGAAGTGCAGACAGAGTCAATGGATGGGAGGCTGGTTTGCGTGATGGATTGGGCTACGTTCATGACCTTTTGTAGTTCCTTGCGGTCTTGGGCAGAGCAGGAGCCATACCAAGCTGTGATACAACCAGAAAGAATGCTTTCTATGGTGCATCTGTAAAAGTTGGTGAGAGTCATAGCTGACATCATAGAATCATAGAAACCCTACAGTGCAGAAAGAGGCCATTTGGCCCATCGGGTCTGCACCAACCACAATCCCACCCAGGCCCTACCCCCATATCCCTACATATTTACCCGCTAATCCCTCTAACCTACGCATCTCAGGACGCTAAGGGGCAATTTTAGCATGGCCAATCAACCTAACCCGCACATCTTTGGACTGTGGGAGGAAACCGGAGCACCCGGAGGAAACCCACACAGACACGAGGAGAATGTGCAAACTCCACACAGACAGTGACCCAAGCCGGGAATCGAACCCAGGTCTCTGGAGCTGTGAAGCAGCAGTGCTAACCACTGTGCTACCGTGCCGCCCTTTCCTTATGCCAAATTTCCTTAGTCTCCTGAAAAAGTAGAGGCGTTGGTGGGCTTTCTTGACTATAGTGTCGGCATGGGGGGACCAGGACAGGTTATTGGTGATCTGGACACCTAAAACCTTGAAGCTCTCGACCCTTTCTACTTACTGCATCTTACTACTTTCTACTTACTGCATATCTTACGATATGCAGTTCATGATATTAGTGATTTTTAGAAAACTGTTCTAAAGGTTACATCTTTAAATCTTGGACTGAGTTTAGGGGCTGTTTTCAGAATAGACTCAGAGGGTTACCTTTTGGATTCAGGCCAGACAAAGATGAGACATCCTCAGACATGTATAGAAAAGGGACATTTGAAATCCAATGATTGTTCCAAAATAATTAATAAAAAGCTCATCAACTTGATGACTTCCCTTCAAACACAAAGACACTAACAGATAAGTCACTGTAAGGTGTGAACAATGTTAGCCATTTTGATCATGACAGTGGTAAATAGAATTCAAAATTGTAATGGAATTACCACTTGCCTTGTCTGGAATTATGACAAGCATCTTTGCCTCATGCTGCATTGAAAGAACCATCTAAAAACATCTTCAGAGAAACAGGCAAGAGAACCAGGAAGAGAGAGAGAAAGGCATTTAGAAACAGCCATGGTTTCTCTTCCAAGTAACTCGTGTTATAATCCAGGTCAGAAACTCCAAGGTGTTTTATGAAGTCAGCCTAGATGCAAGACTGGGCAGAAAAGTGGCAGATGGAGTTCAACCCAGATAAGTGTGAGGTGGTTCATTTTGGCAGGTCAAATAGGATGGCAGAGTGGAAGATCAGAAGGATCTTGGGATCCAAGTTCATAGGACGCTCAAAGCAGCTGTGCAGGTTGAGGCTGTGGTTAAGAAGGCATATGGTGTACTGGCCTTCGTCAATCGAGGAATTGAGTTTAGGAGTCGTGAGATAATGTTGCAGCTATATAAGACCCTGGTCAGACCACACTTGGAGTACTGTGCTCAGTTCTGGTCGCCACATTACAGGAAGGATGTGGAAGCCATAGGAAGGGTGCAGAGGAGATTTACAAGGATGTTGCCTGGGTTGAGGAGCATGCTTTATGAGGATAGGTTGAGTGAGCTCGGCCTTTTCTCCTTGGAGAGACGAAGGATGAGGGGTGACCTGATAGAGGTGTATAAGATGTTGAGAGGTATTGATCGAGTGGATAGAGGCTTTTTCCCAGGGCTGAAATGGTTGCCACAAGAGGACACAGGTTTAAGGTGCTGGGGAGTAGATACAGAGGAGATGTCAGAGGTAAGTTTTTCACTCAGAGGGCAGTGGGTGCGTGGAATGGGCTGCCAGCAACGGTGGTGGAGGCAGATTCGATAGGGTCTTTTAAGAGACTTTTAGATAAGTACATGGAACTTAGTAAGATAGAGGGTTATAGGTAAGCCTAGTAATCGCCAAGGTAGTGATATGTTCGGCACAACTTTGTGGGCTGAAGGGCCTGTATTGTGCTGTAGTTTTTCTATGTTTCTAGACCATAAGTTTTGCATTTTGAATTTTGGCATTGGTAAGCACAAGATGTTTCATTCCAGGTATGACTGAAATTACTCACTAGGGAGCTTTCATCAAACAAAGTTTATTTTTAAATACGGTTAAGATATAGAAAATTAGCAATAACTTGAACCAATTACAAACAAAAAAAACCAATCATGATATTGTACAAACCCTAACAGCTATGAACACTGTTCCAACTCAAACATTCTCACAAATATACACCCCCATTCCAGGCTTAACACAGAAAGTAAGTATGCTCACATGATGCTGGATCTTGCAGCTTTCCAACCCCCGCTGTGGTTTACTCCGTTGGATGGTGAGTAGAAAACGCTGAGGCCTTCCGACCCTGGTACTTTCATCACATTTCAAGAGACAGAGGCACTCCTTGCCTCTAAATACTAGCTAGCCAGCCAACAAGAACTACATTTCCAATACCAGGGAGAGACACAGAAACACTGCTTTTCACTCTGGAGTCCAACAGCTTCTAACGAGCTAAACTGAAAGTGAATCCTTATACAGCACATTGGTGAGTCCACATTTAGAAAAAGGAGGGTTATACTTGCATCGGAAGAAGTTCAGAGAAGGTCGACGAGCTGATTCCTGGGATGAAGGGTTTGTCTTATGAGGAAAGTTTAAGCAGGTTGGACCTGTATTAAAGGTCTGAAAATTGATAAATCTCCGGGCCCAGATGGGCTACATCCTAGAGTTCTAAAGGAGATAGCTGAAGAAATAGTGGAGGCGTTAGTTATGATCTTTCAAAAGTCACTGGAGTCAGGGAAAGTCCCAGAGGATTGGAAAATCGCTGTTGTAACCCCACTGTTCAAGAAGGGAACAAGAAAAAAGATGGAAAATTATAGGCCAATTAGCCTAACCTCAGTTGTTGGCAAAATTCTAGAATCCATCGTTAAGGATGAGATTTCTAAATTCTTGGAAGTGCAGGGTCGGATTAAGACAAGTCAGCATGGATTTAGTAAGGGGAGGTCGTGCCTGACAAACCTGTTAGAGTTCTTTGAAGAGATAACAAATAGGTTAGACCAAGGAGAGCCAATGGATGTTATCTATCTTGACTTCCAAAAGGCCTTTGACAAGGTGCCTCACGGGAGACTGCTGAGTAAAATAAGGGCCCATGGTATTCGAGGCAAGGTACTAACATGGATTGACGATTGGCTGTCAGACAGAAGGCAGAGAGTTGGGATAAAAGGTTCTTTCTCAGAATGGCAACCGGTGACAAGTGGTGTCCCGCAGGGTTCAGTGTTGGGGCCACAGCTGTTCTCTTTATATATTAACGATCTAGATGACGGGACTGGGAGCATTCTGGCCAAGTTTGCCGATGATACAAAGATAGGTGGAGGGGCAGGTAGTATTGAGGAGGTGGGGAGGCTGCAGAAAGATTTAGACAGTTTAGGAGAGTGGTCCAAGAAGTGGCTGATGAAATTCAACGTGGGCAAGTGCGAGGTTGTACACTTTGGAAAAAAGAATAGAGGCATGGACTATTTTCTAAACGGTGACAAAATTCATAATGCTAAAGTGCAAAGGGACTTGGGAGTCCTAGTCCAGGATTCTCTAAAGGTAAACTTGCAGGTTGAGTCCGTAATTAAGAAAGCAAATGTAATGTTGTCATTTATCTCAAGAGGCTTGGAATACAAAAGCAGGGATGTACTTCTGAGGCTTTATAAAGCACTGGTTAGGCCCCATTTGGAGTACTGTGAGCAATTTTGGGCCCCACACCTCAGGAAGGACATACTGGCACTGGAGCGGGTCCAGCGGAGATTCACACGGATGATCCCAGGAATGGTAGGCCTGACATACGATGAACGTCTGAGGATCGTGGGATTATATTCATTGGAGTTTAGGAGGTTGAGGGGAGATCTGATAGAAACTTACAAGATAATGAACGGCTTAGATAGGATGGACGTAGGGAAGTTGTTTCCATTAACAGGGGAGACTAGGACGCGGGGGCACAGCCTTAGAATAAAAGGGAGTCACTTTAGAACAGAGATGAGGAGAAATTTCTTCAGCCAGAGAGTGGTGGGTCTGTGGAATTCATTGCCACAGAGGGCTGTGGAGGCCGAGACGTTGAGCGTCTTCAAGACAGAAATTGATAAATTCTTGATTTCTCGAGGAATTAAGGGCTATGGGGAGAGAGCGGGTAAATGGAGTTGAAATCAACCATGATTGAATGGTGGAGTGGACTCGATGGGCCGAATGGCCTTACTTCCGCTCCTATGTCTTATGGTCTTATGGTCTTATGTATTCAATTGCAGTTTAGGCGAGTGAGATGTGCTCTTATTGAAACATCTAAAATTCTAAGGGGGCTTGACAGATTAGATAGTGAAAGCATGTTTCCCCTCTTGGGGGAGCCTAGAACTAGAGGGCATAGTTTAAAAATGAGGGGCCCCCCCATTTAAGATAGAAATGAGGAGGCGTTTCTTGACTCAGCGGGTCATTCATATTTGGAATTCTCTTCGACTGCGAACTGTGGAGGCTGGGTCATTGAATATATTTAAGGCTGAGTGTAGTGGGGTCCGGAGCTGACCAGTACTGCCCAAAGTTCAGACAATACAAGACACACGAGGCAGTTATCTTTGTATAAAGAAGTTACTTTTTTAAACCAGCGGCTGCCAGGAATTCATCAAAGGGTTAAGTAGCTCTGACATAGAGCAGCAGAACCTCTCCGATGAAATTAACATATACGATCAAAAATCGATCAATTATAGTTTTTTCTTATCAATCATTCCCACCTTTCAATAGCTTTAAATCAATCATCTTCATGATACACAAATCAACAATAATACATGTCAAATACTTCAGCCAATTGAATTCCACCCCTCAGCATAATTGTATTTTATTAGTCCATGAAGTCTGGAAGCTGACTCCTCTCTTGGCTGACGCCACACCCTGGTTGCCTAGTAGCCTTAGACGCTCAGCCCAGAGTTCAAATAAACGTTCTGATGGGTTCCCTTAAAGGTCACTAACTCGTGACACCACATCTGGGCACCAGTCCATCTCTTCTGGGTAGTGAATGTACCCTATTTATGAAATACAATTAGGTGTTCCAACTTCCAACACTTCCCTTTTGTCCTTCAAGGACAATCCGATAGGCCCTCCACGCACACTATGCACATCAGTGGCTGATTCATTGGCTGGGACGAGAGGGAGGAAATGGGGAGCTGGACTGTGGATAAGACTACAAGGGTGGCAAATGGAACAGATGCAGCGAAGGGAAAGTTGGATAACAACATACAGGACAATGAACAAGGCCAGGCTTACAAAGGTATTTGAGAAGAGTCTTGAAAAAGTCTCCAAACCACCTGCCACTGATAGGGAGCCAACCCCATCAGTCAAAAGGCTTTTCCTGAGCAACTGAGTGCAGGAGATGCATCTTCTCCTGAATGGTCTGTACATCTGTCTCAATCCTACGATTCTCATCAACATAGAAGCAGCATGTCTCATTGACACCTGCACAAACCCCCCCCCTCTTGCACCATTAGTAAGAGATCAAGGGCCATGCGGATCTGAAGCACCATCTTAGAAAAGGATTGAATTTCCAACTGCAGGTCTGACAGCATCTGTGGAGAGAGAACAGAGCTAACATTTCAAGTCTGGATGACTCTTTGTCAGAACTGAAAGCGTCTGAATGTTTTTTTCTGCCACAGGAAACGTCACTTAAGGCACCAATATAAAGTCAAGCCTACCCAGTAACAGTGTTAGTGATATATCGCAAGTGCATAACATGGAAGTGTCCAGTAGTAAGGATTTAAATATTCACTCATTGGTCAACATGAAAATGGGCAAGGTAGCCCCCATCACATTGTTGCTTTTGGTAAACAGTTCACCTGTAAAGATGGAATTTGATATGGGAGCCTCTTCCACAGTGATAGGAGAACACACATTTTGATATTTACAAGGAGTCCAGCCATTAATTTGAAGGGTTGCACAGCAAAACGAACAATGTACACAGGAGAAGCTATCAATAAGGTTTGTGAGGCACGACCTACCTTTCACAAAACCGTATTGACTATCCCCAATCAAATTGTTCCTTTCTGGATGATTATACATCCTATCTCTTATAATCCTTTCCAAAACTTTGCCCACAACAGAAGTAAGGCTCACCGGTCTATAATTACCAGGGTTGTCTCTACTCCCCTTCTTGAACAAGGGGACAACATTTGCGACCCTCCAGTCTTCTGGCATGATTCCTGTAGACAATGATGACGTAAAGATCAAAGCCAAAGGCTCTGCAAACGCCTCCCTAGCTTCCCAGAGAATCCTAGGATAAATCCCATCTGGCCCAGCGGACTTATCTATTTTTACACTTTCCAGAATTGCTAACACCTCCTCCTTATGAACCTCAATCCTGTCTAGTCTAATAGCCTGTATCTCAGTATTCTCCTCGACAACATTGTCTTTTTCCTGTGTGAATACTGACGAAAAATATTCATTTAGCGCCTCTCCTATCTCTTCAGACTCCACGCACAACTTCCCACTACTGTCCTTGACTGGCCCTAATCTTACCCTAGTCATTCTTTTATTCCTGACATACCTGTAGAAAGCTTTAGGGTTTTCCTTGATCCTACCTGCCAAAGACTTCTCATGTCCCCTCCTGGCTCTTCTTAGCTCTCTCTTCAGGTCCTTCCTGGCTAACTTATAACTCTCAAGCGCCCTAACTGAGCCTTCAGGTCTCATCTTTACATAAGTCTCCTTCTTCCTCTTCACAAGAGATTCAACTTCTTTAGTAAACCACGGTTCCCTCGCTCGACCACTTCCTCCCTGCCTGACAGCTACATACTTATCAAGGACACGCAGGAGCTGTTCCTTGAACGAGCTCCACATTTCAATTGTGCACATCCCCTGCAGATTTTTTCCTGATCCTATGCATCCTAAATCTCGCCTAATCGCATCATAATTTCCTTTCCCCCAGCTACAACACTTGCCCTGTGGTATATACCTATCCCTTTCCATCGCGAAAGTAAACATAACCGAATTGTGGTCACTATCACCAAAGTGCTCACCTACCTCCAAATCTAACACCTGGCCTGGTTCATTACCCAGTACCAAATCCAATGTGGCCTCACCTCTTGTGGGCCTATCTACATACTGTGTCAGGAAACCCTCCTGCACACATTGGACAAAAACTGACCCATCTAAAGTACTCGAACTATAGCTTTTCCAGTCAATATTTGTAAAGTTAAAGTCCCCCATAACAACTACCCTGTTACTTTCGCTCCTATCCACAATCATCTTTGCAATCCTTTCCTCTACATCTCTGGAACTTTTCGGAGACCTATAGAAAACTCCCAACAGGGTGACCTCTCCTTTCCTGTCTCTAACCTCAGCCCAAACTACCTCAGTAGACGAGTCCTCATCAAACATCCTTTCTGCCACCGTAATACTGTCCTTGACTAACAATGCCACACCTCCCCCTCTTTTACCACATTCCCTGATTTTACTGAAACATCTAAACCCCGGAACCTGCAACAACCATTCCTGTCCCTGCTCTATCCATGTCTCCGAAATGGCCACAACATCGAAGTCCCAGGTACCAACCCATGCTGCAAGTTATTCCGGATGCTTCTGGCGTTGAAGTATACACACTTCAAACCGCCTTCCTGCCTGCTGGTACACTCCTGCGACCTTGAAACTTTACTCATGACCTCACCGCTCACATCCTCCTGTACACTGGAGCAACAATTCAGGATCCCATCCCCCTGCCGAATTAGTTTAAACCCTCCCGAAGAGCATTCGCAAATTTCCCCCCCAGAATATTGGTACCCCTCTGGTCCAGGTGTAGACCATCCCGTTTGTAGAGGTCCCACCTACCCCAGAATGAGCCCCAATTATCCAGGTATCTGAATCCTTCCCTCCTGCACCATTCCTGTAGCCACGTGTTCAACTGTTCTCTCTCCCTATTCCTCTCCTCGCGAGCATGTGGCACGGGTAACAAACCAGAGATAACAAATCTATTTGTTCTCGCTCTAAGCTTCCACCCTAACTCCCCGAATTTCTGCCTTACATCCCCATCTCTTTTCCTACCTATGTCATTGGTGCCTATGTGGACCACAACTTGGGGTGGTCCCCTTCCCCTTGAAGGATCTCGAAAACACGATCCGAAACATCACGGACTCTGGCACCTGGGAGGCAACACACCAATCGAGTGTGTTGCCTCCCAGCGAGTCTCTCTTGCTCCCACAGAATCTCCTATCTGTCCCCCTAACTATGGAGTCCCCAATGACTAATGCTCTACTCCTCCCCTTCCCTTTCCCTTCTGCGCAACAGGGACAGACTCTGTGCCAGAGACCTGTACCCCATGGCTTATCCCTGGTAAGTCGTCCTCCCCAACAGTATCCAAAATGGTATACTTGTTATACAGAGGAACGGCCACAGGAGATCGCTGCACTGACTGCTTCTTACCCCTTCCAACAGTCACCCAAGTATCCTCATTCCTAGGAGCAACTACCTCCTGTAGCTTTTATCTATA
Organism: Mustelus asterias; assembly: GCF_964213995.1. Classification (NCBI taxonomy): domain Eukaryota; kingdom Metazoa; phylum Chordata; class Chondrichthyes; order Carcharhiniformes; family Triakidae; genus Mustelus; species Mustelus asterias. The sequence goes on from NC_135809.1 coordinate 69,556,360, forward strand.
ACTGTCTCTGCCTCCCGAATGATCCTGAGTTCATCCAGTTCCAGCTCCAGATCCCTAACACAGTCTTCAAGGAGCTGGAATGGGGTGCACTTCCTGCAGGCGTACTCAGCTGGGACACTGATGGTGTCCCTCACCTGAAACATCCCACAGGAGGAACATTGCACTGCCTGCACTGACATCCTTGCTAACTTCCCTTAATAAGAAACAAAAGAGAAAAGAAAATGAAAAAAAAAAGCTCACCTGCTCTCACACCAAGTCTTTTTTTTTAGGTTAGAGGAGAGGGAAGGGTGGGAGACTCTCCACGTGTAGAGTCTCGGGTTACCTCCCCGTTCAAATTTATTGGGCAAAAACCATCCCAGGTCTCCCTGCAACCTATTTCCGGTTTCCTGTTTCCTGTTGCTCAGGTAAAAAAAACAAAAAAACGACTCCGAAAAAAAGTAAAAAAAAAAATTCAGCTTATCTTATCTTCCAGTTCTGCCCTCCAAAAATCACTCCCCTCTCTGCCCGCTCCTGGAAAGCATCTGCATCTTAGACATACACAGCTGGGCACTGTGCAATTCTCGGCTGGTACAGGGACGACTATTCTGGCTCCCCAGAGTATGATGCCATTTTCATAACTTAATTCATCCATTCATATATAATATGGTTTCATCTCTTCAGAAACTGGCTCACTGGCCCAACCTAATAATGTGTCTCATTTTGGACAACAGCGGATCCCTGCTGGTCCAAAACTTGATTTTCTGCACTAGAACTGGCAACGTGTCCCAGAAATTCAATGCCATAACAATTTCTTGCGGTACTGGGGGAGGTGCTACACTCTCTGATAAAGACAGGTGACTTATCACATCCACACTTGCGATATGTGGTTGAATATAAATTCGTGTAGCTGACAGAATTAACATCCAATGCTGAATTCCAGCTGCTGCGATTGGTGGAATAGCCTTATTTTTAGCACAAATACATTGTAGAAAATGTTATAAAAATTATAAAGAAAAAGTAGAATGAAACAGTTGGCTTCCCACAGTCCCTCCTTTAATGCTTCCTGACACTTTATGGAAGAAGAATGAAGCAAGCAAGAGCATATATTACAAGCATTCTCATCTATTTTTAATGGCCCCAATCCTTTTCCATGGAGCAGCCTTCAATAGGAGAAGGCAGAGCTTGGCTAGCACGTGTACTGAATTTGGTTATATATATGCGTCGATATAAGATTTGATTTGATTTATTATTGCCACATGTGTTAACATACAGTGAAAAATATTGTTTCTTGCGTGCTGTACAGACAAAGCATACCGTTCATAGAGAAGGAAATGAGAGAGTGCAGAATGTAGTGTTAGAGTCATAGCTAGGGTGTGGAGGAAGATCAACTTAATGCAAGGTAAGTCCATTCAAAAGTCTGACAGCAGCAGGGAAGAAACTGTTCTTGAATCGGTTGGTACGTGACTTCAGACTTTTGCATCTTTTTCCCGAAGGAAGAAGGTGGAAGAGAGAATGTCTGGGGTGCGTGGGGTCCTTAATTATGCTGGCTGCTTTGCCAAGGCAGCCGGAAGTGCAGACAGAGTCAATGGATGGGAGGCTGGTTTGCGTGATGGATTGGGCTACATTCACGACCAAATTTCCTTAGTCTTCAGAGAAAGTAGAGGCGTTGGTGGGCTTTCTTAACCATAGTGTCGGAATGAGGGGACCAGGACAGGTTGTTGGTGATCTGGACACCTAAAAACTTGAAGCTCTCGACCCTTCCTACTTCGTCCCCATTGATGTAGACAGGGGCATGTTCTCCTTTACGCTTCCTGAAGTCAATGACAATCTCCTTCATTTTGTTGACATTGAGGGAGAGATTATTGTTGCCACACCAGTTCACCAGATTCTCTATCTCATTCCTGTACTCTGTCTCGTCATTGTTTGAGATCTAACCCACTACGATGGTGTCGTCAGCAAACTTGAAAATCAAATTGGAGGGGAATTTGGCCACACAGTCATGGGTGTATAAGGAGTATCGTAGGGGGCTGAGAACACAGCCTTGTGGGGTATTGAGGATGATCGTGGAGGAGGTGTTGTTGCCTATCCTTACTGCGTGTGGTCTGTGAGTTAGGAAGTTCAGGATCCAGTAGCAGAGGGAGATGCCGAGGCCCAGGCCACAGAGTTTGGAGATGAGTTTCGTGGGAATAATAGTGTTGAAGGTTGAGCTGTAGTCAATAAATAGGAGTCTGACATAATTATCCTTGTTGAGTGCAGGACCAGGGATATGGCATCTGCTGTGGACCTGTTGCGGTGGTAGGCAAACTGTAGTTGATCTGTAGTCTGAGAGGCTGGAATGGATTCATGCCATGGCTACCCTTTTGAAGCACTTCATAATGATGGATGTCAGAGCCACCAGCCGATTGTCATTAAGGCACGCTGCTTGGTTTTTCTTAGGTATTGGGATGATGGTTGTCTTCTTGAAGTAGATAGGGACCTCAGATTGCTGTAAAGAGAGGTTGAAGATGTCTCTGAATACCTCCGCCAGCTGATCCATGCAGGATCTGAGTGCACGTCCAGGTACCCCATCCGGGCCACTAGCTTTCTGTGGGTTGACCTTGCTCTTGACGTCTGCAGTGGTGACCCCAGATACATCCAGGGCTTCCAGGGTGGGGGGCATGCTCTCGCTGACCTCTTGCTCAAAACGGACGTAGAATGCATTGAGCTCATCTGAGAGGGGTGCCTTGGAGCCGGCGATTTTATATGCCTTCATCTTGTAGCCTGTTATGTCTTGCAGACCTTGCCATAGGTGGCGGGGGTCAGTGTGGCTAGCCTGGGACTCTAGCTTGGTCCGGTACTGTCTTTTGGCATCTTTGATGGATCTCCTTAGATCGTATCTGGCTTTCTTGTATAGGTCAGTGTCGCCTGACTTGAACGCCTTAGACCTGGACTTCAGCAAGCAGTGGATATCCCTGTTCATCCATGGTTTCCAGTTGGGGAACACACGGATTTGCTTCTTTGGCACACAGTCTTCTACACACTTACTAATGAAGTCAGTTACCCATTCTGGCTGGTCAGTTTTTAAATACTGACCAATCCACTGACTCCAAGCAACCTCATAGGAGATTATCCGATTCCTCAGACCAACATTGCATGACCTCTTTGATGGATTCTCCTGCTTCAGTTTTTGCTTGTAAGCTGGGAGCAGGAGCACAGCCTTGTGGTCTGATTTGCCAAAATGTGGCCGGGTGATAGAGCAGTAGGCATGTTTCATATTTGTGTAGTACTTGTCTAGGATGTTTGGGTCTCTGGTGGAGCAGGAGACGTGTTGGTGGTAACTTGGTAGTACGCTCTTGAGCTTGGCCTGATTGAAGTCCCCCGGCCAATGGTGAACAAGGCCTCAGGATGTTTCATCTCAAGGCTATTCGTAGTGGTGTATATTTCACATCCGCATGGGATGGGATGTAAACTGCCATCAGGATAACGGAGGTGAACTCCCGCAGAATGTAGTAGGGGCTGCATTTTAGCGTCAGGTATTCTAGTTCTGGGGAGCAGAAAGTTGCCAGTGGTCATCATGAGGGGAGACTGATGTGACAGGGAGAAGCTTCACGACCTCCGAAGCCTCGCCCTTTGATCGCTTACAATATTTAATAACCACAAAAATTAGATACAAAATCAATAAAAACACCAAGTAAAAGACAATTCCCTGCACTATAGATGTTCCCAGGGAGCCCAACCATCCTGAAGCCAAGCTCCGTAGGGGAGATCATGGAGATTATTTGAGTTTTCTGATTTCCTTTTTGATATGGTTGGCCAAATCAGTGATGGATTCTGAGTTATCCGATACATAAGTGCAACATTCAGAGCCGATTAAAGCGTAAGTTCCCCCACTAGCTGCTAAGACAAAGTCTAATGCCATATGGTTCTGGAGGCTAATGTGTGGATAGCTACCATCTCATCATTAATCTTAGTCAGTACTGAAGAGGTGTCATTATCTACCTTCTCCAGGTTAGAGGCCATATTGATATTTTCCCTGGCAAACTTGGCTGCACCATACCATGGAAGCAGGATAGAGGAGAAGCACTGAGTCTCCGAGTTAGCCTTCTTTTTCCTTTCAGGAGAGGGGGAAAAGAAGGAGACTGATAGATGTAAGGGACAACATAGCCAAGGTAGCATGATCCACGTCACTGTACAGATAACCATAGATATGCACGGTTACCACAGATCTAATTGGTTCCATTGAGAGGGTTCAGTAATGAGACCAACTATGTGCCATTAGGAGCACAAACTATGGTGTTAGTACCACAGGCAGTGGAGTTCCCCAGCATGGTGCCATTATTGCCATCACACTGGAAGCAAAATGGGGCTCTTGTTAGACCTTTATTATGAAGCTCACATGAGGGTGGTTCGCAGGATATATTAAAGGAAGGATACCAACCTGTGTAGTAGGCAGTATAATTGCAATACATCTCAGAGGATGAGCAATTGGTACCCAAGGGTGAGAGGAAATGATTTCCATTATTGAAACACCACCAAGGCATGAGTTCAGAGGCATTGAGTGGGAAGCCTCTTATTGGCACTCCCACCTTGTCCAAGGAGGTGAACATGTGAACAGATCCAACATTTAGAGAGGTTAAGGTTTTTAGCAGAGGTATAGGACATGTAAGGATAAGTATTAATCTGTAATTCCCTAGGGGAGTGCTGGACAACCTCGGAGGACAAGGTTGCTGGACTCAAAAACAGTAAAATTAACAACATGAGAATGGATATAGAAAAACATATCGGCAAACACATTGGCTTAATCAATTCGGCAATCAATTAACAGTCACTAGACTTAGTCTCTCTGGCGGAGCTCTTTTGATGTGTGACGCGTGGATCCAAATTTTCTGGCCTTCGACTTTCACTGCGGACTGTATGACAAGCAAAACTTGGTAGGGACCACTTGGCGTCAAGCGGTTCACGTTGAGGTTTCTTAATGTACACCCACTTGCCTGGAATGATGTCATGTCCACCTTCAGGTAGCATCTCCCAAGCAGCATCAACCTGTTGGGAAACAGAATCTACAGCTTTGGTTAGTGCTGGACAACATATCATGATGGAATCACTCATCACGTGACAGTCAGCCCTACCAAGGTCAATGGTACCTGGCAAGGACATTGGTCTACCAGTAATAACCTCAAAAGGGCTCAGCCCAGTGGTTTTATTCAGGGCTGCTCGAGTACTGTACAATACTGTGGAGCCATTTCAGACCCTCCTGATGGTATCTGGAGAGGTGATTCTTCAATGTGTGGTTTGTCCTCTCCATTTGTCCTGATGATTCTGGGTGTTAAGGACAGTGGAAGTTCCAGGTAAAGTTCAGCAAGTGACAAATCTCCTGGCACACCGTCCCTGTGAAATGTGTGCCCTGATCAGAGTCTATACTAATAGGCAGACTCCACCGAGGTATATAATCTTTGCAGAGAACCTTCGCTGTGTGTGTGGTGCAATATGTAGGAGTTGCCTCCACCCATCTAGAGAATTTGTCCACTGACCAAAACATTTACATACCCTTGGCACAGCGGCAGTGAAATATAGTTCACTTGTAGGTGCTGGAATGGTCCCGGAGGTGCGCGTGCCTTTAATGGTGGTACCTGCGCTTTGGTCCCATATTATTCCTTTGACAGTTTAAGCAACGATCCACTACAGCTTGAGAATACTTTCTAAAACCACATCCCCACGAGCTGCGCTGAAATTGTGCTGTTGCCTGTTCAGATCCCAGGTGGCCAGAGGAGTGAATTTGTTGTGCCAAGTAGGGCATCAGAATAACAGGGGCTACTGGTCTTCCTGTCTCACTGTGTCGCCACACATTGTCTCAATATAAATTTGCCCCGTTCTCCATCCATGTCCATTTTTCCTGTCGAGTACAGTCGTGTTACATTTGGGACAATGTCTGGAGATCTTGAGGAGAGTGATCTTTTGAAAGCTCTTGAATCTTTACATTCCCAGATGGTATTCCAGCAGCCATTTTGGCAGCTTCGTTAGCTAAGGCGTTTCCTTTGGCCTCCCTGATGTTAGAACAGAGAACATTACAGAGCAGTACAGGCCCTTCGGCCCTCGATGTTGCGCTGACCAGTGAAACCAGTCTAAAGCCCATCTAATCTACACTATTCCAATATCATCCATATGTTAATCCAATGACCACTTAAATGCCCTTAATGTTGACGAGTCCACTACTGCTGCAGGCAGGGCATTCCACACCCTTACTACTCTGAGTAAAGAACCTACCTCTAACATCTGTCCTATATCTATCACCCCTCAATTTAAAGCTATGTCCCCTCAAAGAACAAAGAACAATACAGCACAGGAACAGGCCCTTCGGCCCCCCAAGCCCGCGCCGCTCCCCGGTCCAGGATTGAATCCTGAATCCAGGATCCCCGCCCAATTTTCCAGCCTATCTACATCCTAATATCCTATCCACCGAGCTGTCCCTCACAGCTACGATGCTTTGTTCATCATGACCTATTAACTCACCCCCACCCGCCCATTCCAGACCATGTGATCTCCAGGGAGAGGCGAAAACCCAGAGTGAAAACCCCAGGGCCAATATGGGGAAACAAAATCTGGGAAATTCCTCTCCGACCCCCTGAGGCGATCGAAACGAGTCCAGGAGATCACACTGGCCCTGATCAGAAAATGCTTCCCAACGATGTTGTCAGGGGTAGGTTCTTTACCCAGAGGGTGGTGAGGGATTGGAATGCCCTGCCAGCATCAGTAGTAAATGCGCCTAGTTTGGGGGCGTTTAAGAGATCCGTAGATAGGTTCATGGACGAAAAGAAATTGGTTTAGGTTGGAGGGTCACAGTTTTTTTTTTTAACTGGTCGGTGCAACATCGTGGGCCGAAGGGCCTGTTCTGCGCTGTAATGTTCTATGTTCTATGTTCTAACCCTATTCATTTCCACTTCTGCTGTACGAACACTATCTGAATTCCCTGCCCCCGAGACAGGTTCCCAACTATCCGCAGTCTCGCTCTGTACTGGCACCAGCAAGATGATCATAGAATGAAGCCTTGAAACGAGAAACAAAGAACAATTAGCCCGCGCCGCTCCCTGGTCCAAACTAGACCACTCTTTTGTATCCCTCCATTCCCACTCCGTTCATATAGCTGTCTAGATAAGTGTTAGCTGTCACCATAAGTGCTAGCTGTCACCATCCGACGAAAAAGGCTCTCACTATCCACCCTATCTAATCCTCTGATCATCTTGTATGCCTCTATTAAGTCACCTCTTAACCTTCTTCTCTCTAACGAAAACAACCTCAAGTCCCTCAGCCTTTCCTCATAAGACCTTCCCACCATACCAGGCAACATCCTGGTAAATCTCCTCTGCACCCTTTCCAATGCTTCCACATCCTTCCTATAATGCGGTGACCAGGAATCATAGAAATCATAGAAATCATAGAAACCCTACAGTGCAGAAGGAGGCCATTCGGCCCATCAAGTCTGCACCGAGCACAATCCCACCCAGGCCCTACCCCCACATATTTACCCGCCAATCCCTCTCACCTATGCATCTCAGGACTCTAAGGGGCAATTTTTAACCTGCCCAATCAACCTAATCCGCACATCTTTGGACTGTGGGAGGAAACCGGAGCACCCGGAGGAAACCCACACAGACACGAGGAGATGGCAAACTCCACACAGACAGTGACCCAAGCCGGGAATCGAACCCAGGTCCCTGGAGCTGTGAAGCAGCAGTGCTAACCACTATGCTACCGTGCCGCCCCGGAATGTACACTATACTCCAAGTGCGGCCGCACCAGAGTTTTGTACAGCTGCAACATGACCTCCTGGTTCCGAAACTCAATCCCTCTACCAATAAAAGCTAACACTCCTTGCGCCTTCTTAACAACCCTATCAACCTGGGTGCCAACTTTCAGGGATCTATGCACATGGACACCGAGATCTCTCTGTTCATCCACACTGCCAAGTATTTTACCATTAGCCCAGTACTCTGTAATCCTGTTACTCCTTCCAAAGTGAACCACCTCACACTTTTCCGCATTGAACTCCATTTGCCACCTCTCAGCCCAGCAGTGCAGCTTATCGATGTCCCTCTGTAACCTGCAACAACCTTCCGCACTGTCCACAACTCCACTGACTTTAGTGTCATCCGCAAATGTACTAACCCATCTTTCTATGCCCTCATCCAGGTCATTTATAAAAATGACAAACAGCAGTGGCCCCAAAATAGATCCTTGCGGTACACCACTAGTAACTGAACTCCAGGATGAACATTTCCCATCAACCACCATGGAAACCGGAGCACCCGGAGGAAACCCACGCAGCAACAAGGAGAATGTGCAAACTCCACACCGACAGTGACCTGAGCCAGGATTTGAACCCAGGTCGCTGGAGCTGTGAAGCAGCAGTGCTAACCACTGTGCTACCGTGCCTCCTCCTTCCTCGTCACAAGAGATTCAACTTCTTTAGTAAACCACGGTTCCCTCACTCAACCACTTCCTCCCTGCCTGACAGGTATGTACTTATCAAGGACACCCAGCAGCTGTTCTTTGAACAAGCTCCACATTTCAATTGTGCCCATCCCCTGCAGTTTCCTTCCCCAACCTATGCATCCTAAATCTCGGCTAATTAGAACATAGAACATAGAACAGTACAGCACAGAACAGGCCCTTCAGCCCACGATGTTGTGCCGAGCTTTATCTGAAACCAAGATCAAGCTATACCACTCCCTATCATCCTGGTGTGCTCCATGTGCCTATCCAATAACCGCTTAAATGTTCCTAAAGTGTCTGACTCCACTATCACTGCAGGCAGTCCATTCCACACCCCAACCACTCTCTGCGTAAAGAACCTACCTCTGATCGGTTTAAGACAGAGTTGAGGAGGAACTTCTTCTCCCAGAGGGTGGTGAATCTCTGGAATTCTCTGCCCACTGAGGTGGTGGAGGCTACCTCGCTGAATATGTTTAAAGCGCGGATGGATGGATTCCTGATCGGTAAGGGAATTAAGGGTTATGGGGATCAGGCGGGTAAGTGGTACTGATCCACGTCAGATCAGCCATGATCTTATTGAATGGCGGGGCAGGCTCGAGGGGCTAGATGGCCTACTCCTGCTCCTATTTCTTATGTTCTTATGTTCCTATATCTCCCACCATGAACCCTATAGTTATGCCCCCTTGTAATAGCTCCATCCACCCGAGGAAATAGTCTTTGAACGTTCACTCTATCCCCTTCATCATTTTATAAACCTCTATTAAGTCTCCCCTCAGCCTCCTCCGCTTCAGAGAGAACAGCCCTAGCTCCCTTAACCTTTCCTCATAAGACCTACCCTCCAAACCAGGCAGCATCCTGGTAAATCTCCTCTGCACTCTTTCCAGCGCTTCCACATCCTTCTTATAGTGAGGTGACCAGAACTGCACACAATATTCCAAATGTGGTCTCACCAAGGTCCTGTACAGTTGCAGCATAACCCTACGGCTCTTAAACTCCAACCCCCTGTTAATAAAAGCTAACACACTATCGGCCTTCTTCACAGCTCTATCCACTTGAGTGGCAACCTTCAGAGATCTGTGGATATGGACCCCAAGATCTCTCTGTTCCTCCACAGTCTTCAGAACCCTACCTTTGACCCTGTAATCCACATTTAAATTAGTCCTACCAAAATTAATCACCTCACATTTATCAGGGTTAAATTCCATTTGCCATTTTTCAGCCCAGCTTTGCATCCTATCTATGTCTCTTTGCAGCCTACAACAGCCCTCCACCTCATCCACTACTCCACCAATCTTGGTGTCATCAGCAAATTTACTGATCCACCCTTCAGCCCCCTCCTCTAAGTCATTAATAAAAATCACAAAGAGCAGAGGACCAAGCACTGATTCCTGTGGCACTCCGCTAGCAACCTGCCTCCAGTCCGAAAATTTTCCATCCACCACCACCCTCTGTCTTCGATCAGATATGATGTGGAGATGCCGGCGTTGGACTGGGGTAAACACAGTAAGAAGTTTAACAACACCAGGTTAAAGTCCAACAGGTTTATTTGGTAGCAAAAGCCACACAACCTTCCGCACTGTCCACAACTCCACTGACTTTAGTGTCATCCGCAAATGTACTAACCCATCTTTCTATGCCCTCATCCAGGTCATTTATAAAAATGACAAACAGCAGTGGCCCCAAAACAGATCCTTGCGGTACACCACTAGTAACTGAACTCCAGGATGAACATTTCCCATCAACCACCATGGAAACCGGAGCACCCGGAGGAAACCCACGCAGACACAAGGAGAATGTGCAAACTCCACACCGACAGTAGCTTTTGCTACCAAATAAACCTGTTGGACTTTAACCTGGTGTTGTTAAACTTCTTACTTCGATCAGATAGCCAGTTACCTATCCAATCGGCCAACTTTCCCTCTATCCCACACCTCCTTACTTTCATCATAAGCCGACCATGGGGGACCTTATCAAACGCCTTACTCCATGTATATAACATCAACTGCCCTACCTTCATCAACACACTTAGTTACCTCCTCAAAAAATTCTATCAAATTTGTGAGGCACGACTTGCTCTTCACGAATCCGTGCTGACTATCCCGGATTAATCCGCATCTTTCTAAATGATCGTAAATCCCATCCCTAAGGACCTTTTCCATTAATTTACCAACCACCGAAGTAAGACTAACCGGTCTATAATTACCAGGGTCATTTCTATTCCCTTTCTGAAACAGAGGAACAACATTCGCCACTCTCCAGTCCTCTGGCACCATCCCCGTGGACAGCGAGGACCCAAAGATCAAAGCCAAGGGCTCTGCAATCTCATCCCTTGCCTCCCAAAGAATCCTAGGATACATTTCATCAGGCCCAGGGGACTTATCGACCTTCAGTTTATTCAAAACTGCCAGTACATCCTCCCTCCGAACATCTATTTCCTCCAGCCTATTAGCCTGTAACACCTTCTCTTCCTCAAAAACATGGCCCCTCTCCTTGGTGAACACTGAAGAAAAGTATTCATTCATCACCTCACCTATCTCTACTGACTCCATACACAAGTTCCCACTACTGTCCTTGACCGGCCCTAACCTCACCCTGGTCATTCTTTTATTCCTCACATAAGAGTAAAAAGCCTTGGGGTTTTCCTTGATCCGACCCGCCAAGGACTTCTCATGTTCCCTCCTAGCTCTCCTCAGCCCCTTTTTCAGCTCGTTCCTTGCTAACTTGTAACCCTCCATCGAGCCATCTGAACCTTGTTTCCTCATCCCTACATAAGCTTCCCTCTTCCTTTTCACAACACATTCCACCTCTTTCGTGAACCATGGTTCCCTCACTCGGCCATTTCCTCCCTGCCTGACAGGGACATACCTATCAAGGACACCCAGTATTTGTTCCTTGAAAAAGTTCCACTTTTCATTAATTGCATCATCATTTCCTTTTTCCCAGCTATAACTCTTGCCCTTTGGTATATACCTATTCCATTCCATCGCTAAAGTAAACGTAACCGAATTGTGGTCACTATCACCAAAGTGCTCACCTACCTCCAAATCTAACACCTGGTCTGGTTCATTACCCAGTACCAAATCCAATGTGGCCTCGCCTCTTGTTGGCCTATCTACATACTGTGTCAGGAAGCCTTCCTGCACACATTGGACAAAAACTGACCCATCTAAAGTACTCGAACTATAGCTTTCCCAGTCAATATTTGCAAAGTTAAAGTCCCCCATAACAACTACCCTGTTACTTTCGCTCCTATCCAGAATCATCTTTGCCATCCTTTCCTCTACATCTCTGGAACTTTTCAGAGGCCTATAGAAAACTCCCAACAGGGTGACCTCTCCTTTCCTGTTTCTAACCTCCGCCCATACTACCTCAGTAGATGAGTCCTCATCAAACGTCCTTTCTGCCACCGTAATACTGTCCTTGACTAACAATGCCACACCTCCCCCTCTTTTACCACCTTCCCTGCTCTTACTGAAACATCTGAACCCCGGAACCTGCAACAACCATTCCTGTCCCTGCTCTATCCATGTCTCCGAGATGGCCACAACATCGAAGTCCCAGGTACCAACCCATGCTGCAAGTTCACCCACCTTATTCCGGATGCTCCTGGCATTGAAGTAGACACACTTCAATCTCGAGTGTGTGCCTTGCGTTTCAAAATGACCACTTCGTTAGGCAACTGCATGCTTCCAAGATCCTTCACGTCCTGCCCGTGTTTAATTGGTGTCCCTGCTGCTGAGAAAACCACGCTGTCGCCACAATTGCCCCAAATCATGGGCTACCCCAAAAGCAGAGCGAGAATCTGTGTATATATTGGCAATCTGACCTTGTGCAATTTTACAGGCTACCACCAGGTCTCGCAACTTGGCCTGTTGCGTGGACATCCCTGATTGGTTACAGCCCAGCCTGCTTTCCGGACTCCATTCTCAACAAATGATGATCCATTTGTATAGAGAACAATATCTGGGTTCTCCAAGGCTTCTTCCTTAGCTCTGCTGATTTCCTCCATCTCTTGTACCAAGTCTACACGGTCATGGGGAATCTCCTCTTCTGTCTCGGGAAGCATGGTAGCCGGATTGACTGGGCTTTCTCTCATGATCTCAATGTGCCAATTGTGTGTACGAATCTACCCAGCATTGATTGTAGTTGCTCCCTGTGCGAGCCGAGTTCATATGTCCTGTTGGTGGTTGATGCGCTACTCAAACACGAGGCCTGAAGCTCAGTAAATGAAAGGCTTTTATTTACCGTAATGAAGCTGCCAGAACTTATATACACTATCCCAGACTGAAGGAGTCCCGGCCAGAGCAGGGACTCTTATACCTCTCCCAGGAGGCGGAGCCCGACTGGGATGTGCCACAACAGTAACAAACACAGGTGTAACAACCCCACCCTAACCCAACAGCAACAATAGCACAACCCAACAGTAACATATGTACATCCTTGTAGTACTGGCCAGCCCCTGGCTCAGTACTATCCATAGGGAACCAACGATGGTTCACCACATTCACCCCTCCTTTGAGAACAAAGGCCGGCGGGGTACAAAAAAACAGAATAAAGTGTCAGCAGTCTATAAGTTCAGACGGTCAGGGGGACCGCACCGTCGTTGTGACCTCCTCAATACCGGCGGTGACACTGGAGTAGGCACTTGCGGTGGCGTTCTCCCCAAGGCGGTGTCCAGCTGTTCTTCCACGGACTCACCGGCCGGTTGACCCTGAGGTGACGGTAGTCCATGGGATCCTGACACGCCCTGCAGTGGCGACCATCTTCTGGGCTCAGGCAAGCTGTACATGGGAGTAAAATGGTTAAGCAATGGTCCCGATGCTGCCCGCGCCGTGTCCGGGGAAGAAACAAGAGATAAAGGGTTTGTAACAGGGGGTATGGGAGCGACAGGGGTTGCTACGTCCCCTGCTGGCGCCAGGTCTCGGATCGAGACCGTGTCCTCTCGCCCGTCAGGGTATGCCACATAGGCATACTGAGGGTTGGCGTGGAGGAGATGGACCTGTTCGACCAATGGGTCGGACTTGCGGGCCCTTACATGTCGCCGCAGGAGGACGGGTCCTGAGTACATCAACCAAGATGGTAATGAGGTCCCCGAGGAAGACTTCCGAGGGAATGAGAACATCCTCTCGTGGGGAGTAGCATTGGTTGCCGTACACAGGAGGGAGCGAATAGAATGGAGCGCATCAGGGAGCACCTCTTGCCAACAGGAGACTGGAAGACCTTTTGACTTCAACGCCAGTAAGACAGCCTTCCAGACTGTAGCATTCTCGCGTTCCACCTGTCCATTGCCCCTAGGGTTGTAGCTCGTGGTCCTACTAGAGGCAATCCCGTATGAGAGCAGGAATTGCCTCAAGTCATCTCTCATGAACGACGAGCCCCTATCGCTATGGATGTAGCCGGGGTACCCGAACAGGGTAAAGAGATCACGGAATGCCTTGATAACCGTGGCAGCGGATGTATCAGAGCAGGGAACAACAAAAGGGAACCTAGAGTACTCGTCAATGATATTGAGGAAGTACACATTCCGATCTGTTGGGGGAAGGGGGCCCTTAAAATCGACACTCAGTCTCTCGAAGGGACGAGTGGCCTTGACTAAATGTGCCCGGTCAGGTCGGTAAAAGTGCGGTTTGCATTCCGCGCAAACCCGACAGCTCCTTGTTACTGACCTGACATCCTCCACCGAGAAAGGCAGGTTGCGGGCTTTTATAAAGTGGTAGAGCTGAGTGACCCCAGGATGGCATAGGTCATTATGGAGGGCCTGCAAACGGTCCTCCTGTATACTGGCGCATGTTCCACGCGAGAGGGCATCCGAGGGCTCATTGAGTTTCCCTGGACGGTACATGATGTCGTAGTTATAGGTGGAGAGTTCAATTCTCCACCGCAAGATCTTGTCATTCTTGATCTTGCCCCTCTGCGTGTTGTTAAACATGAACGCCACGGACCGCTGGTCCGTGATCAGTGTGAACCGTTTTCCCGCCAAGTAATGACGCCAGTGCCTGACGGCCTCCACAATGGCCTGGGCCTCCTTTTCCACCGCTGAATGCCGAATTTCGGGACCTTGGAGGGTGCGGGAAAAAAGTGCGACGGGCCTGCCCGCCTGGTTAAGTGTGGCGGCCAGGGCGAAATCAGATGCATCGCTCTCCACCTGAAAGGGGATGGACTCGTCTACCGCGTGCATCGTGGCTTTCGCGATGTCGGCTTTCAATTTATCGAAGGCCAATCGGGCCTCTGGCGTTAAGGGAAAAGTCGTGGACTTAATGAGCGGACAGGCTTTGTCCGCGTAGTTGGGAACCCACTGCGCATAATATGAGAAGAAGCCTAGGCATTTTCTCAGTGCTTTTGCACTAGCAGGCAAGGGAAGTTCAGAAAGGTCTGGATCAGGGCCAATGACCCCGTTTTCCACCACGTATCCTAGGATGGCTAAACGGCGCGTACGAAACACACACTTCTCCCTGTTGTAGGTCAAGTTCAGGCGAGATGCAGTGCGTAGGAAGTTCAGGAGATTTGTGTCGTGGTCCTGCTGGTCATGGCCGCAGATGGTGACATTATCCAGGTACGGGAAGGTAGCCCGCAGCCCGTTCTGGTCCACCATTCGGTCCATAGCACGCTGGAAGACCGAGACCCCATTGGTGACACCAAAGGGAACCCTGAGAAAGTGATACAAGTGACCATCCGCCTCAAAAGCCGTGTATTGTCGGTCCTCTGGGTGAATGGGGAGTTGGTGGTAGGCAGACTTGAGGTCTATGGTGGAGAACACCCGGTACTGCGCAATCTGATTGACCATATCAGATATGCGCGGGAGAGGATACGCATCCAGCCTCGCACGTGGACGAACCCCGCGATGACTTCGACGACGAAGACCCGAGCTCTGAAGAATCGCAGGCCGCACTGCCGTTCCTGGGTTTAGACCGGCACACTTTTGAATAGTGCCCTTTTTTACCGCATGCGGTGCACAACACAGCTTTAGCGGGACGCCGTTGCCGAGTATGCTTCGCTCCCCCACAGAAATAGCACCGCGGGCTGCCCGGGGCTGCTGCCGTCGTCTGGCCCGAGTGTGAGCATGCCATTACGCAACATTTCGAACCCGAGGGACGAGGAGGGATTGGCGACTGCTCCAGCCGACACAGCTTTGCAGTTACAGCCCCTGGCTAGCTGTAGGAGCTCGTTCGCATATTCCTCCATCGTTTCGCCAGACTGCCGTCGTCGAGTGGCTAGGAGGTAACGAGCGTGTATCTCATTGGGTGGTTTGATATAGCGCTTCTTCAGAGGGCCTTAGTATAATCGGTGGCCGCACGGATCGCGAGGTAGACAGTGTCGCTTACCCTCGCATGGAGGACCCGGAGTCTGTCATCATCTGTGGTGACCGCTGCGGAGGCTGCCAGGTAGTCTTCAAAACACTTCAGCCAGTGGTCTAAGGTGTTAGAAGCGCCCACCGCACGTGGATCTAGCATAAGGCGTTCCGGCTTCAGAATTTGCTCCATACTCTCTTTTTTTTTTCAACAAGAGTTTAACGACAGTAAATAAAATTGATGCGCTACTCAAACACGAGGCCTGAAGCTCAGTAAATGAAAGGCTTTTATTTACTGTAATGAAGCTGCCAGAACTTATATACATGATCCCAGACTGAAGGGGTCCCGGCCAGAGCAGGGACCTTATACCTCTCCCAGGAGGCGGAGCCCGACTGGGATGTACCACAACACTACAGTACAAAGGTGTAACAACCCCACCCTAACCCAACAGCAACAATAGCACAACCCAACAGTAACATATGTACATCCTTGTAGTACTGGCCAGCCCTGGCTCAGTACTATCCATAGGGAACCAACGATGGTTCACCACAGGGGTCCCAGACAGAGCAGAGACCTTTATACCTCTCCCAGGAGGCGGAGCCTGACTGGGATGTACCATAATACTATATACAAAGGTGTAACAACCCCACCCTAACCCCAACAGCAACAAGGAGAACAACCCATCCCTAACCCCAACAGCAACATATGTACATACTTGTAGTACTGGCCAGACCCTGGCTCAGTACGATCTAGTGGGAAACAATGATGGTTCACCACAGAGACAGAGTGAGAGACAGCACACTGAGACAGAGAGAGACAGCGCACTGAGGTAGAGAGAGAGAGAGACAGCACACTGAGATAGAGAGAGAGAGACAGCACACTGAGACAGAGAGACAGACAGTACACTGAGTCAGAGAGAGAGACAACACACTGAGACAGACAGAGAGACAGCACACTGAGACAGACAGAGAGAGAGGCAGCCCACTGAGACAGAGAGAGAGAGACAGCACACTGAGACAGAGAGAGAGAGAGACAGCACACTGAGACAGAGAGAAAGAGACAGCACACTGAGACAGAGAGTGAGACAGCACAGAGACAGCGAGAGAGAGAGAGACAGCACACTGAGACAGAGAGAGAGAGACAGCACACTGAGACAGGGAGAGAGAGACAGCACACTGAGACAGAGAGAGAGAGAGACAGCACACTGAGACAGAGAGAGAGAGACAGCACGCTGAGACAGAGAGAGAGAGAGAGAGACAGCACACTGAGACAGCGAGAGCGACAGCACACTGAGACAGAGAGAGAGAGAGAGACAGCACACTGAGACAGAGAGAGAGAGACATCACACTGAGACAGAGAGAGAGAGACAGCACACTGAGACAGGGAGACAGACAGTACACTGAAACAGAGAGAGAGAGACAGCACACTGAGACAGAGAGTGAGACAGCACACTGAGACAGATAGAGAGAAAGACAGCACACTGAGACAGAGAGAGAGAGAGACAGCACACTGAGACAGAGAGAGACAGCACACTGAGACAAAGAGAGAGAGACAGCACACTTAGACAGAGAGACACAGCACACTGAGACAGAGAGAGAGAGACAGCACACTGAGACAGAGAGAGAGAGACAGCACACTGAGACAGAGAGCGAGAGAGACAGCACACTGAGACAGAGAGAGAGACAGCACACTGAGACAGAGAGAGAGAGACAGCACACTGAGACACAGAGAGAGAGAGAGAGACAGCACACTGAGACAGAGAGAGAGAGAGACAGCACACTGAGACAGAGAGAGAGACAGCACAGTGAGACAGAGAGCGAGAGAGACAGCACACTGAGACAGAGAGAGAGACAGCACACTGAGACAGAGAGAGAGAGAGACAGCACACTGAGACAGAGAGAGAGAGAGACAGAACACTGAGACAGAGAGAGAGACAGCACACTGAGACAGAGAGAGAGACAGGACACTGAGACAGAGAGAGAGAGACAGCACACTGAGACAGAGAGTGAAAGAGACAGCACACTGAGACAGAGAGAGAGAGACAGCACACTGAGACAGAGAGAGAGAGAGACAGCACACTGAGACAGAGAGAGAGACAGCACACTGAGACAGAGAGAGAGAGAGACAGCACACTGAGACAGAGAGAGAGAGAGAGACAGCACACTGAGACACAGAGAGAGCGAGACAGTACACTGAGACAGAGAGAGAGAGACAGCACACTGAGACAGAGAGAGAGAGACAGCACACTGAGACAGAGAGAGAGAGACAGCACACTGAGACAGAGAGAGAGAGACAGCACACTGAGACAGAGAGAGAGAGAGACAGCACACTGAGACAGAGAGAGAGAGAGAGACAGCACACTGAGACAGAGAGAGAGACAGCACACTGAGACAGAGAGAGAGAGACAGCACACTGAGACAGAGAGAGAGAGACAGCACACTGAGACAGAGTGAGAGACAGCACACTGAGACAGAGAGAGACAGCGCACTGAGGTAGAGAGAGAGAGAGACAGCACACTGAGATAGAGAGAGAGAGACAGCACACTGAGACAGAGAGACAGACCGTACACTGAGTCAGAGAGAGAGACAACACACTGAGACAGACAGAGAGACAGCACACTGAGACAGACAGAGAGAGAGGCAGCCCACTGAGACAGAGAGAGAGAGACAGCACACTGAGACAGAGAGAGAGAGAGAGACAGCACACTGAGACAGAGAGAGAGAGACAGCACACTGAGACAGAGAGCGAGACAGCACAGAGACAGCGAGAGAGAGAGAGACAGCACACTGAGACAGAGAGAGAGGAACAGCACGCTGAGACAGAGAGAGAGAGACAGCACACTGAGACAGCGAGAGCGACAGCACACTGAGACAGAGAGAGAGAGAGAGACAGCACACTGAGACAGAGAGAGAGAGACATCACACTGAGACAGGGAGACAGACAGTACACTGAAACAGAGAGAGAGAGACAGCACACTGAGACAGAGAGTGAGACAGCACACTGAGACAGATAGAGAGAGAGACAGCACACCACAGCACACTGAGACAGAGAGAGACAGCACACTGAGACAGAGAGAGAGAGACAGCACACTGAGACAGAGAGAGAGAGACAGCACACTGAGACAGAGAGAGAGAGAGAGAGACAGCACACTGAGACAGAGAGCGAGAGAGACGGCACACTGAGACAGAGAGAGAGAGAGACAGCACACTGAGACAGAGACAGAGAGAGAGACAGCACACTGAGACACAGAGAGAGAGAGAGACAGCACACTGAGACAGAGAGAGAGAGAGACAGCACACTGAGACAGAGAGAGAGAGAGACAGCACAGTGAGACAGAGAGCGAGAGAGACAGCACACTGAGACACAGAGAGAGACAGCACCCTGAGACAGAGAGAGAGAGAGACAGCACACTGAGACAGAGAGAGAGAGAGACAGAACACTGAGACAGAGAGAGAGACAGCACACTGAGACAGAGAGAGAGACAGCACACTGAGACAGAGAGAGAGAGAGAGACAGCACACTGAGACAGAGAGTGAAAGAGACAGCACACTGAGACAGAGAGAGAGAGACAGCACACTGAGACAGAGAGAGAGAGAGACAGCACACTGAGACAGAGAGAGAGACAGCACACTGAGACAGAGAGAGAGAGACAGCACACTGAGACAGAGAGAGAGAGAGAGACTGCACACTGAGACACAGAGAGAGCGAGACAGTACACTGAGACAGAGAGAGAGAGACAGCACACTGAGACAGAGAGAGAGACAGCACACTGAGACAGAGAGAGAGAGAGGCAGCACACTGAGACAGAGAGAGAGGGAGAGACAGCACACTGAGACACAGAGAGAGCGAGACAGTACACTGAGACAGAGAGAGAGAGACAGCACACTGAGACAGAGAGAGAGACAGCACACTGAGACAGAGAGAGAGAGAGACAGCACACTGAGACAGAGAGAGAGAGAGAGACAGCACACTGAGACAGAGAGAGAGAGAGACAGCACAGTGAGACAGAGAGCGAGAGAGACAGCACACTGAGACAGAGAGAGTGACAGCGCACTGAGACAGAGAGAGAGAGAGACAGCACACTGAGACAGAGAGAGAGAGAGACAGAACACTGAGACAGAGAGAGAGACAGCACACTGAGACAGAGAGAGAGACAGCACACTGAGACAGAGAGAGAGAGACAGCACACTGAGACAGAGAGTGAAAGAGACAGCACACTGAGACAGAGAGAGAGAGACAGCACACTGAGACAGAGAGAGAGAGAGACAGCACACTGAGACAGAGAGAGAGAGACAGCACACTGAGACAGAGAGAGAGAGAGACAGCACACTGAGACAGAGAGAGAGAGAGAGACAGCACACTGAGACACAGAGAGAGCGAGACAGTACACTGAGACAGAGAGAGAGACAGCACACTGAGACAGAGAGAGAGACAGCACACTGAGACAGAGAGAGAGAGAGACAGCACACTGAGACAGAGAGAGAGAGAGAGACAGCACACTGAGACACAGAGAGAGCGAGACAGTACACTGAGACAGAGAGAGAGAGACAGCACACTGAGACAGAGAGAGAGACAGCACACTGAGACAGAGAGAGAGAGACAGCACACTGAGACAGAGAGAGAGAGAGAGACAGCACACTGAGACAGAGAGAGAGAGAGAGACAGCACACTGAGACAGAGAGAGAGAGAGACAGCACACTAAGACAGAGAGAGAGAGAGACAGCACACTGAGACAGAGAGAGAGAGAGAGAGAGCACACTGAGACAGAGAGAGAGACAGCACACTGAGACAGAGAGAGAGAGACAGCACACTGAGACAGAGAGAGAGAGACAGCACACTGAGACAGAGTGAGAGACAGCACACTGAGACAGAGAGAGACAGCGCACTGAGGTAGAGAGAGAGAGAGACAGCACACTGAGATAGAGAGAGAGAGACAGCACACTGAGACAGAGAGACAGACAGTACACTGAGTCAGAGAGAGAGACAACACACTGAGACAGACAGAGAGACAGCACACTGAGACAGACAGAGAGAGAGGCAGCCCACTGAGACAGAGAGAGAGAGACAGCACACGGAGACAGAGAGAGAGAGACAGCACACTGAGACAGAGAGAGAGAGACAGCACACTGAGACAGAGAGAGAGACAGCAGAGAGACAGCGAGAGAGAGAGAGACAGCACACTGAGACAGAGAGAGACAGCACACTGAGACAGAGAGAGAGAGACAGCACACTGAGACAGAGAGAGAGAGAGACAGCACACTGAGACAGAGAGAGAGAGACAGCACGCTGAGACAGAGAGAGAGAGAGAGACAGCACACTGAGACAGCGAGAGCGACAGCACACTGAGACAGAGAGAGAGAGAGAGACAGCACACTGAGACAGAGAGAGAGAGACATCACACTGAGACAGAGAGAGAGACAGCACACTGAGACAGGGAGACAGACAGTACACTGAAACAGAGAGAGAGAGACAGCACACTGAGACAGAGAGTGAGACAGCACACTGAGACAGATAGAGAGACAGACAGCACACTGCGACAGAGAGAGAGAGAGACAGCACACTGAGACAGAGAGAGACAGCACACTGAGACAGAGAGAGACAGCACACTGAGACAGAGAGAGAGAGACAGCACACTGAGACAGAGAGAGACAGCACACTGAGACAGAGAGAGAGAGACAGCACACTGAGACAGAGAGAGAGAGACAGCACACTGAGACAGAGAGAGAGAGAGAGACAGCACACTGAGACAGAGAGCGAGAGAGACAGCACACTGAGACAGAGAGAGAGAGAGACAGCACACTGAGACAGAGAGAGAGAGAGAGACAGCACACTGAGACACAGAGAGAGAGAGAGACAGCACACTGAGACAGAGAGAGAGAGAGACAGCACACTGAGACAGAGAGAGAGAGAGACAGCACAGTGAGACAGAGAGCGAGAGAGACAGCACACTGAGACAGAGAGAGAGACAGCACACTGAGACAGAGAGAGAGAGAGACAGCACACTGAGACAGAGAGAGAGAGAGACAGAACACTGAGACAGAGAGAGAGACAGCACACTGAGACAGAGAGAGAGACAGCACACTGAGACAGAGAGAGAGAGAGAGAGACAGCACACTGAGACAGACAGTCAAAGAGACAGCACACTGAGACAGAGAGAGAGAGACGGCACACTGAGACAGAGAGAGAGAGAGACAGCACACTGAGACAGAGAGAGAGACAGCACACTGAGACAGAGAGAGTGAGAGACAGCACACTGAGACAGAGAGAGAGAGAGAGACAGCACACTGAGACACAGAGAGAGCGAGACAGTACACTGAGTCAGAGAGAGAGAGACAGCACACTGAGACAGAGAGAGAGACAGCACACTGAGACAGAGAGAGAGAGAGACAGCACACTGAGACAGAGAGAGAGGGAGAGACAGCACACTGAGACACAGAGAGAGCGAGACAGTACACTGAGACAGAGAGAGAGAGACAGCACACTGAGACAGAGAGAGTGAGAGACAGCACACTGAGACAGAGAGAGAGAGACAGCACACTGAGACAGAGAGAGAGAGACAGCACACTGAGACAGAGAGAGTGAGAGACAGCACACTGAGACAGTGATGCGCATCAATTGGACACGAGGCACGAAGCTTCGGTAAAAGAAGGCTTTTATTGTCTAACAATGGAACTAACAGAACTTTAACACACTATCCCAGACTGAAGAGGTCCCGCCCGAGCAGGGGGTCTTATACCTCTCCCAGGAGGCGGAGCCCGACTGGGATGTGCCACAACAGTAACAACCACAGGTGTATCAATCCCACCCTAGCCCAACAACAACATTAGAACAACCCAACAACAACATTAGAACAATCCCACAGTGGAAACCAACGATGGTTCACCACATTCACCCCTCCTTTGAGAACAAAGGCCGGCGGGGTACGAAAACAGACTAAAATGTCAACAGATTATAGGTTGAGACGGTCTGGAGGACCGCACCGTCGTTGTAACTTCCTCAATACCGGCGGTGACACCGGAGTAGGTGCTTGCGGTGGTGTTCTCCCCAAAACAGCGTCCAGCTGTTCTCCCACGGACTCACAGGCCGGTTGACCCTGATGAAACGGTAGTGCAGGGGATCCTGATACATTCTGCGATGGCGCCGATCTTCGGGGCTCAGGCAAGCTGTGCATTGGAGTAAAACTGTTAAGCACTGGTCCCGATGCTGTCCGCGCCACGTCCGGGGGAGCAATAAGGGATAAGGGATTCGTCACTGGGGGTATGGGAGCGACAGGAGTTGCTACGTCCCCTGCGGGCGCCAGGTCTCGGATCGAGACTGTGTCCTCTCGCCCGTCAGGATATGCCACATAGGCATACTGAGGGTTGGCGTGGAGGAGGTGGACCTGTTCGACCAAGGGGTCGGACTTGCAGGCCCTTACATGTCGCCGCAGAAGGACGGGTCCTGGGTACGTCAACCAGGCTGGTAAAGATATCCCCGAGGACGACTTCCGAGGGAATGAGAACATCCTCTCGTGGGGAGTAGCATTGGTTGCCGTACACAGGAGGGAGTGAATGGAGTGAAGCGCATTAGGGAGGACCTCCTGCCAACGGGAGACTGGAAGGCTTTTGGACTTCAGCGCCAATAGGACAGCCTTCCAGACTGTAGCATTCTCTCTTTCCACCTGTCCATTGCCCCTAGGGTTGTAACTCGTGGTCCTTCTAGAGGCAATCCCGTATGAGAGCAGGAATTGCCTCAAGTCATTACTCATGAACGACGAGCCCCTGTCGCTATGGATATAGCTGGGGTACCCGAACAGGGTAAAAAGATCACGGAATGCCTTGATCACCGTGGCAGTCGACGTGTCCGCGCAGGGGACAACAAACGGGAACCGGGAGTACTCGTCTATGATGTTCAGAAAGTACACGTTCCGATCTGTTGAGGGAAGGGGGCCCTTAAAATCCACACTCAGCCTCTCGAAGGGGCGAGTGGCCTTGACCAAATGTGCCCGGTCAGGTCGGTAAAAGTGCGGTTTGCATTCCGCGCAAATCCGACAGCTCCTTGTCACCGACCTGACGTCCTCCACCGAGTAGGGCAGGTTGCGGGCTTTGATAAAGTGGTAGAGCCGAGTGACCCCAGGATGGCACAGGTCATTAAGGAGGGCGTTCAAGCGATCCTCCTGCGTAGTAGCGCATGTTCCACGCGAGAGGGCATCCGAGGGCTCATTGAGTTTCCCTGGACGATACATGATATCGTAGTTATAGGTGGAGAGTTCAATTCTCCACCGCAAGATCTTATCATTCTTGATCTTGCCCCTCTGCGTGTTGTTGAACATGAACGCCACGGACCGCTGGTCCGTGATCAGGGTGAACCGCTTCCCCGCCAGGTAATGGCGCCAGTGTCTGACGGCCTCCACAATGGCCTGGGCCTCCTTTTCCACCGCTGAATGCCGAATTTCGGGGCCTTGGAGGGTGCGGGAAAAAAACGCGACGGGCCTGCCCGCCTGGTTTAGTGTGGCGGCCAGGGCGAAATCAGATGCATCACTTTCCACCTGAAAAGGGATGGATTCGTCTACCGCGTGCATCGTGGCTTTCGCGATGTCGTGTTTCAATTCCTTGAAGGACAATTGGGCTTCTGGCGTGAGTGGAAAAGTCGTGGACTTAATAAGTGGACGGGCTTTGTCCGCGTAGTTGGGGACCCACTGCGCATAATAGGAGAAAAAGCCTAGGCATCTTCTCAGTGCTTTTGCGCTAGCGGGCAAGGGAAGTTCAGCAAGGGGGCGCATACGGTCTGGATCAGGGCCAATGACCCCGTTTTCCACCACGTATCCCAGGATGGCTAACCGGCGCGTACGGAATACACACTTCTCCCTGTTGTAGGTCAAATTCAGGCGAGATGCAGTGCGTAAAAAGTTCTGGAGATTTGTGTCATGGTCCTGCTGATCATGGCCGCAGATGGTGACATTATCCAGGTACGGGAAGGTAGCCCGCAGCCTGTTCTGGTCCACCATTCGGTCCATAGCACGCTGGAAGACCGAGACCCCATTGGTGACACCAAATGGAACCCTAAGAAACTGATCCAGATGACCATCCGCCTCAAAGGCCGTGTAGTGTCGGTCCTCTGGGCGAATGGGGAGTTGGTGGTAGGCGGACTTAAGGTCTATGGTGGAGAACACCCGGTTCTGCGCAATCTGATTGACCATATCAGATATGCGCGGGAGGGGATACGCATCCAGCTGCGTATATCGATTAATGGTCTGACTGTAATCCATGACCATCCGCGGTTTGTTCCCGCTCTTGACCACCACAACCTGTGCTCTCCACGGACTAACACTGGGCTGTATGATCCCTTCTTTGAGGAGTCGCTGAACCTCAGATCTGATGAAGATCCGATCTTCAGTGCTGTAACGCCTACTTTTAGTAGCAATGGGCTTGCAGCCTGGTACCAGATTCTTGAATAAAGAGGGTGTGGTGATCTTTAATGTAGAAAGATTGCATGCGGGGCGCTTTGGACAATTTGGAGACTGCAGCTGTTCCCCTACTGTCAGCGAAGGGAGTGGCCCACCGTACTGTAGGATCACACTCTTCATGTGGACCATAAAGTTTAGTCCGAGGAGAATTGGTGCGCAAAGATGCGGCAACACAAGGAGCCTGAATCGCTCATAAATTGTGCCTTGCAATTTCAAGGTTACCACACAACGTCCTAGCACAGGGACAGACCGGGACCTTGATGCCATAGAGATTGTCTGTTTGGCAGGTTGAATCTGGAGTCCACCCCTCTTTACAGTGTCAGGGTGAATAAAGCTCTCAGTGCTCCCGCTGTCAAACAGACAATAAATTGCACGACCATTTACCTGTATATCCATCATCGAACAGTCAAGCCTGTGGAGCTTAGCCTGGTTCAGGGTGATCGACGCCACCGTTGGTCCGTGAACGTCACTGCAGGCAGCTGAGGTCGATGCTGAGGACCCCTGCTGGTCGCTCATGGTCATCGTCGACCAAAATGGCCCCCCCATGAATCGCACATGGTTGAGGGCGCCAAACGTAGCGACTCCTGGTGGTCATCCTCCTCCGACTCTGTCGACCGCAATGGCGTCGTCCTGGACGAACCCCGTGAGTACTTCGACGACGATGGTGATGATCCCCGTTCTGAAGGGTCACAGGCCGCACTGCCGTTCTTGGGCTTCGATCTGCACACCTTCGCATAATGCCCCTTTTTACCGCATAGGTTACAGACCACCGCTTTAGCGGGACACTTTTGTCGTGGATGTTTGGCTCCTCCGCAGAAGTAGCACCGCGGGCCGCATGGGGCTGCAGCCGTCGTCTGGTCCACATGGGAGCACGCCATAACACTGCACTTCGAGCCCGTGGGGCGAGGAGGGATTTGCGACTGCTCCTGCCACGTTGTCTCCACGTGGTCCTCCGGATACAGGACCAAGCTCTTCGAAGCCGCCTCAAGCATTTCAGCTAATTCCATAGCTTGGGTCAGGTTGAGATTCCCCTTTTCTAGCAGCTTGAGATGGATGTATGAAGACCCGACCCCGGCCACAAACGCATCTCGGGCGAGGTCATACATGTACTGCTCAGCCGACACAGCTTTGCAGTCGCAGCCCCTGGCTAGCTGCAAGAGCTCATTGGCGTAGTCCTCCATGGTTTACCCGACTGCCGACGTCGTGTAGCGAGGAGGTAACGAGCGTGGATCTCGTTGGGAGGCTTCGTGTAGCGCTTTTTTAAAAGCTCGAGGGCCCTCGGGTAAGTGGTGGCCGCACGGATCGCGAGGTAGACTGTGTCGCTTACCCTCGCATGGAGGACCCGGAGTCTGTCATCATCTGTGGTGACCGCTGCGGAGGCTACTAGGTAATCTTCAAAACACTTCAGCCAGTGGTCGAAGGTGTTAGAAGCGCCCACCGCACGTGGATCTAGCGTCAGACGTTCTGGCTTTAGGATTTGCTCCATATCTCCTTTCTTTTTTTTCTTCCGTCGAGAGCTTAATGTTAGTTAATAAAATTGATGCGCATCAATTGGACACGAGGCACGAAGCTTCGGTAAAAGAAGGCTTTTATTGTCTAACAATGGAACTAACAGAACTTTAACACACTATCCCAGACTGAAGAGGTCCCGTCCGAGCAGGGGGTCTTATACCTCTCCCAGGAGGCGGAGCCCGACTGGGATGTGCCACAACAGTAATAACCACAGGTGTATCAATCCCACCCTAGCCCAACAACAACATTAGAACAATCCCACAGTGGGAACCAACGATGGTTCACCACAGACAGAGAGAGAGAGACAGCACACTGAGACAGAGCGAGAGACAGCACACTGAGACAAAGAGAGAGAGACAGCACACTGAGACAGAGAGAGAGAGACTGCACACTGAGACAGAGAGAGAGACAGCTCACTGAGAGACAGAGACAGGACACTGAGACAGAGAGAGTGAGACAGAGAGAGAGACAGCACACTGAGACAGAGAGAGAGACAGCACACTGAGACAGAGAGAGAGAGACAGCACACTGAGACAGAGAGAGAGAGAGACAGCACACTGAGACAGAGAGAGAGAGACAGCACACTGAGACAGAGAGAGAGAGACACCACACTGAGACAGAGGGAGGGAGAGAGACAGCACACTGAGACAGAGAGAGAGAGAGACAGCACACTGAGACAGAGAGAGAGAGACAGCACAATGAGACAGAGAGACAGCACACTGAGACAGAGAGAGAGAGACAGCACACTGAGACAGAGAGAGAGAGAGACAGCACACTGAGACAGAGAGAGAGAGACAGCACACTGAGACAGAGAGAGAGAGACACCACACTGAGACAGAGGGAGGGAGAGAGACAGCACACTGAGACAGAGAGAGAGAGACAGCACAATGAGACAGAGAGAGAGAGACACAGCACACCGAGACAGAGAGAGAGAGAGACAGCACACTGAGACAGAGAGAGAGACATCACACTGAGACAGAGAGAGAGAGAGAGACAGCACACTGAGACAGAGAGAGAGAGAGAGACAGCACACTGAGACAGAGAGAGAGACATCACACTGAGACAGAGAGAGAGACAGCACACTGAGACGGAGAGAGAGAGAGAGACAGCACACTGAGACAGAGAGAGTGAGAGACAGCACTGGTGCGCGACAATCGAGCACGAGACACAAGGCTTCAGTAATTGAAGGCTTTTATTGTTTAACAATGGAACTATTTAAACACGAGTACACCATTCCAGACTGGAGGGGTCCCGCCTGAGCAGAGGGTCTTATACCTCTCCCAGGAGGCGGGGCCCGACCGGGATGTACCACAACAGCATCCACCACAGGTATATTAATCCCACAGTGTAAACACCCTAGCCCAACAACAACATTATAACAACCCCACAGTGGCAACACCCTAACCCAACAGCAACATTAGAATAACCCCACAGTGGTAACCAACGATGGTTCACCACATTCACCCCTCCTTTGAAAACAAAGGCCGGCGGGGTGCGAAAACAGACTACATATATACAAAAAAAATCTACAAGTCCAGACGGTCTGGAGGACCGCACCGTCGCTGTGATCTCCTCAATACCGGTTGTGACACCGGAGCAGGTGCTTGCGGTGGCGTTCTCTCCAAAACAGCGTCCGGCTGTCCCCTCGAGGACTCACGGGCCGGATGACCCAGGTGAAGCGGTGGTGCAGGGGATCCCGGTACCTTCTGCGGTGGCGCGATCTCCGAGTCTCAGGCAAGCTGTACATGGGAGTATAACTGTTATGCACTGGTCCCGGTGCTGACCGCGCCACGTCCGGGGGAGAAATAAGCGATAGGGGATTCGTGACTCGGGGTATGGGAGCGACAGGAGTTGCTACGTCCCCTGCGGGCGCCAGGTCTCGGATCGAGACTGTGTCCTCTCGCCCGTCAGGATATGCCACATAGGCATACTGAGGGTTGGCGTGGAGGAGGTGGACCGGTTCGACCAAGGGGTCGGACTTGCAGGCCCTTACATGTCGCCGCAGAAGGACGGGTCCTGGGTACGTCAACCAGGCTGGTAAAGATATCCCCGAGGACGACTTCCGAGGGAATGAGAACATCCTCTCGTGGGGAGTAGCATTGGTTGCCGTTCACAGGAGGGAGCGAATGGAGTGAAGCGCATTTGGGAGGACCTCCTGCCAATGGGAGACTGGAAGGCCTTTGGACTTCAACGCCAATAGGACAGCCTTCCAGACTGTAGCATTCTCTCGTTCCACCTGTCCGTTGCCCCTAGGGTTGTAACTCGTGGTTCTACTAGAGGCAATCCCGTATGAGAGCAGGAATTGCCTCAAGTCGTTACTCATGAACGACGAGCCCCTGTCGCTATGTATATAGCAGGGGTACCCGAACAGGGTAAAAAGATCACGGAATGCCTTGATCACCGTGGCAGTCGACGTGTCCGCACAGGGGACAACAAACGGGAACCGGGAGTACTCATCTATGATGTTAAGAAAGTACACGTTCCGATCTGTTGAGGGAAGGGGGCCCTTAAAATCCACACTCAGCCACTCGAAGGGGCGAGTGGCCTTGACCAAATGTGCCCGGTCAGGTCGGTAAAAGTGCGGTTTGCATTCCGCGCAAATCCGACAGCTCCTTGTCACTGACCTGACATCCTCCACCGAGTAGGGCAGGTTGCGGGCTTTGATAAAGTGGTAGAGCCGAGTGACCCCAGGATGGCACAGGTCATTATGGAGGGCGTTCAAGCGGTCCTCCTGCATGGTAGCGCATGTTCCGCGCGAGAGGGCATCCGAGGGCTCATTGAGTTTCCCTGGACGATACATAATATCGTAATTATAGGTGGAGAGCTCAATTCTCCTCCGCAAGATCTTGTCATTCTTGATCTTGCCCCTCTGAGTATTATTGAACATAAACGCCACGGATCGCTGGTCCGTGATCAGGGTGAACCGCTTCCCCGCCAGGTAATGGCGCCAGTGTCTGATGGCCTCCACAATGGCCTGGGCCTCCTTCTCCACCGCTGAATGCCGAATTTCGGGACCTTGAAGGGTGCGGGAAAAAAACGCGTCGGGCCTGCCTGCCTGGTTTAGTGTGGCGGCCAGGGCGAAATCAGATGCATCACTTTCCACCTGAAAAGGGATGGATTCATCCACCGCGTGCATCGTGGCTTTCGCAATGTCGCTTTTCAATGCCTTGAAGGCCAATTGGGCCTCTGGCGTGAGTGGAAAAGTCGTGGACTTGATAAGCGGACGGGCTTTGTCCGCGTAGTTGGGGACCCACTGCGCATAATAGGAGAAGAAGCCGAGGCATCTCCTCAGTGCTTTTGCGCTAGCGGGCAAGGGAAGTTCAGTAAGGGGGCGCATACGGTCTGGATCAGGGCCAATGACCCCGTTTTCCACCACGTATCCCAGGATGGCTAACCTGCGCGTACGGAATACACACTTCTCCCTGTTGTAGGTCAGGTTCAGGCGAGATGCAGTGCGCAAAAAGTTCTGGAGGTTTGTGTCATGGTCCTGCTGATCATGGCCGCAGATGGTGACATTATCCAGGTACGGGAAGGTAGCCCGCAACCCGTTCTGGTCCACCATTCGGTCCATAGCACGCTGGAAGACCGAGACCCCATTGGTGACACCAAATGGAACCCTAAGAAACTGATACAGACGACCATCCGCCTCAAAAGCCGTATATTGTCGGTCCTCTGGGCAGATGGGGAGTTGGTGGTAGGCGGACTTAAGGTCTATGGTGGAGAACACCCGGTACTGCGCAATCTGATTGACCATATCAGATATGCGTGGGAGAGGATACGCATCCAGCTGCGTATATCGATTAATGGTCTGACTGTAGTCGATGACCATCCGGGGTTTGTTCCCGCTCTTAACCACCACGACCTGTGCTCTCCACGGACTAACGCTGGACTGTATGATCCCTTCTTTGAGGAGCCGCTGAACCTCAGATCTGATGAAGATCCGGTCTTCAGCACTGTAACGCCTACTTTTAGTAGCGATGGGCTTGCAGCCTGGTACCAGATTCTTGAATAAAGAGGGTGTGGTGATCTTTAGTGTGGAAAGATTGCATGCGGGGTGCTTTGGACGATTTGGAGGCTGCGGCTGATCCCCTACTGTCAGCGAAGGGAGTGGCCCACCGTACTGTAGGATCACACTCTTCATGTGGACCATAAAGTTTAGTCCGAGGAGAATTGGCGCGCAAAGATGCGGCAACACAAGGAGCCTATATCGCTCGTAAATTGTGCCCTGCACTTCCAGAGTTACCACACAACGTCCTTGGATCGGTACAGACCGGGACCGTGATGCCATAGAAATTGTCTGTTTGGCAGGTAGAACCCGGAGTCCACACCTCTTTGCAGTGTCAGGGTGAATAAAACTCTCAGTGCTCCCGCTGTCAAACAGACAATACACAGTACGACCGTTTACCTTAATGTTCATCATTGAACAGTCAAGCCTGTGGTGCTTAGCCTGGTCCAGGGTGATCGACGCCACCGTTGGCCCTTGGACGTCACTGCAGGCAGCCGAGGTTGATGCTGAGGACCCCTGCTGGTCGCTCCAGGTCGTCGTCGACCAAGATGGCCGCCCCCATGAATCGCACATGGTCGAGGGCGCCAAGCGTAGCGACTCCTGGTGGTCATCCTCCTCCTCCGCCAGCCACAATGGCGTCGTCCTGGGCTCGCACGTGGACGGACCTCGTGGGTACTGCGACGCCGATGGAGATGATCTCCGTTCTGGAGGGTCACAGGCTGCACTGCCGTTCTTGGGCTTCGATCTGCAGACTTTCGCGTAGTGCCCCTTTTTACCGCATTGATTGCAGACCACCGTTTTAGCAGGACACTGTTGCCGTGGATGCTTGGCTCCTCCGCAAAAATAGCACCGCGGGCCGCCTGGGGCTGCCGCCGCCGTCGGGTCGATATGGGAGCGCGAGCCCGTGGGGCGAGGAGGGATTTGTGACTGCCCCTGCCACGTTGTCTCCACGTGGTCCTCCGGATACAGGGCCAAGCTTTTCGACGCCGCCTCCAGCATTTCAGCCATCTCCATAGCTTGGGTCAGGTTGAGATTCCCCTTCTCCAACAGCTTGAGCCGGATGTACGAAGACCCTACCCCTGCCACAAACGCATCTCGGGCGAGGTCGTACATGTACTGCTCAGCCGACACAGCTTTGCAGTCGCAGCCCCTGGCAAGCTGCAAGAGCTCATTGGCGTAGTCCTCCATGGTTTCGCCCGACTGCCGACGTCGTGTAGCGAGGAGGTAACGAGCGTGGATCTCGTTGGGAGGCCTCGTGTAGCGCTTTTTCAAAAGCTCGAGGGCCCTCGGGTAAGTGGTGGCCGCACGAATCGCGAGGTAGACAGTGTCGCTTACCCTCGCATGGAGGACCTGGAGTCTGTCGTTATCCGTAGTAACTGCTGCAGAGGCTGCCAGGTAGTCCTCGAAACACTTCAGCCAGTGGTCGAAGGTGTTAGAGGCGCCGACCGCACGTGGATCCAGCGTCAGACGCTCTGGCTTTAGCATTTGTTCCATACTCTCCTTTCTGTCGAGAGTTTCGTGTTAGACAATAAAATTGATGCGCGACAATCAAGCACGAGACACAAGGCTTCAGTGATTGAAGGCTTTTATTGTCTAACAATGGAACTATTTAAACACGAGTACACCATTCCAGACTGGAGGGGTCCCGCCTGAGCAGAGGGTCTTATACCTCTCCCAGGAGGCGGGGCCCGACCGGGATGTACCATAACAGCATCCACCACAGGTATATTAATCCCACAGTGTAAACACCCTAACCCAACAACAACATTATAACAACCCCACAGTGTCAACACCCTAACCCAACAACAACATTATAACAACCCCACAGTGTGAACACCCTAGCCCAACAGCAACATTAGAATAACCCCACAGTGGTAACCAACGATGGTTCACCACAAGCACACTGAGACACAGAGAGAGAGAGAGACAGCACACTGAGACACAGAGAGAGAGAGAGACAGGACACTGAGACAGAGAGAGAGAGACTGGACACTGAGACAGAGAGAGTGAGGCAGAGAGAGAGAGACAGCATACTGAGACAGAGAGAGAGACAGCACACTGAGACAGAGAGAGAGACAGCTCACTGAGACAGAGAGAGAGAGAGACAGCACACAGAGACAGAGAGAGAGAGAGAGAGACAGCACACTGAGACAGAGAGACAGACAGTACACTTAGTCAAAGAGAGAGAGACAGCACACTGAGACAGAGAGAGAGACAGCACACTGAGACAGAGAGAGAGAGAGAGAGGCATCCCACTGAGACAGAGAGAGAGAGACAGCACACTGAGACAGAGAGAGACAGCACACTGAGACAGAGAGAGAGAGACAGCACACTGAGACAGAGAGACAGACAGTACACTGAGTCAGAGAGAGAGAGACAGCGCACTGAGACAGAGAGAGAGAGAGACAGCACACTGAGACAGAGAGAGAGGCAGCACACTGAGACAGAGAGAGAGAGAGACAGCACACTGAGACAGAGAGAGAGAGAGAGAGACAGCACACTGAGACAGAGAGAGAGAGAGAGACAGCACACTGAGACAGAGAGAGAGAGAGACAGCACACTGAGACAGAGAGAGAGAGAGAGACAGCCCACTGAGGCAGAGAGAGAGAGAGAGAGACAGCCCACTGAGGCAGAGAGAGAGACAGCACACTGAGACAGAGAGAGAGAGACAGCACACTGAGACAGAGAGCGAGAGACAGCACACTGAGACAGAGAGAGAGACAGCACACTGAGACAGAGAGTGAGAGACAGCACACTGAGACAGAGAGAGAGAGACAGCACACTGAGACAGAGAGTGAGACAGAGAGAGAGAGACAGCACACTGAGACAGAGAGTGAGACAGAGAGAGAGAGAGACAGCACACTGAGACAGAGAGAGAGAGACAGCACACTGAGACAGAGAGTGAGACAGAGAGAGAGACAGCACACTGAGACAGAGAGAGAGAGACAGCACACTGAGACAGAGAGCGAGAGACAGCACACTGAGACAGAGAGAGAGAGACAGCACACTGAGACAGAGAGTGAGACAGAGAGAGAGAGACAGCACACTGAGACAGAGAGTGAGACAGAGAGAGAGAGACAGCACACTAAGACAGAGAGCGAGAGACAGCACACTGAGACAGAGAGAGAGAGACAGCACACTGAGTCAGAGAGAGAGAGACAGCACACTGAGACAGAGAGAGAGAGACAGCACACTGAGACAGAGGGAGAGACAGCACACTGAGACAGAGAGTGAGACAGAGAGAGAGAGACAGCACACTGAGACAGAGAGAGACAGCACACTGAGACAGAGAGAGACAGCACACTGAGACAGAGAGAGAGACAGCACACTGAGACAGAGAGACAGCACACTGAGACAGACAGAGAGAGACAGCACACTGAGACACAGAGAGAGAGAGACAGCACACTGAGACAGAGAGAGAAACAGCACACTGAGACAGAGATTGAGAGACAGCACACTGAGACAGAGAGAGAGAGACAGCACACTGAGACAGAGAGAGAGAGACAGCACACTGAGACAGAGAGAGAGAGACAGCACACTGAGACAAAGAGAGAGAGAGAGACAGCACACTGAGACAGAGAGAGAGAGAGACAGCACACTGAGACGGAGAGAGAGAGACAGCACACTGAGACAGAGAGAGAGAGAGAGACAGCACACTGAGACAGAGAGAGAGAGAGAGAGAGACAGAGAGAGACAGCACACTGAGACAGAGAGAGAGACAGCACACTGAGACAGAGAGAGACAGCACACTGAGACAGAGAGAGAGAGAGACAGCACACTGAGACACGGAGAGAGAGACAGCACACTGAGACAGAGAGAGAGACAGCACACTGAGACAAAGAGAGAGAGAGAGACAGCACACTGAGACAGAGAGAGAGAGACAGCACACTGAGACAGAGAGAGAGAGAGACAGCACACTGAGACAAAGAGAGAGAGACACAGGACACTGAGACAGAGAGAGAGAGAGACAGCACACTGAGACAGAGAGAGAGAGACAGCACACTGAGACAGAGAGAGAGACAGCACACTGAGACAGAGAGAGAGACAGCACACTGAGACAGAGAGAGAGACAGCACACTGAGACAGAGAGAGAGCCAGCACACTGAGACAGAGAGAGAGCCAGCACACTGAGACATAGAGAGAGAGAGTGACAGCACACTGAGACAGAGAGACATCACACTGAGACAGAGAGAGAGAGAGAGACAGCACACTGAGACAGAGAGAGAGAGACAGCACACTGAGACAGAGAGACATCACACTGAGACAGAGAGAGAGAGAGACAGCACACTGAGACAGAGAGAGAGAGACAGCACACTGAGACATAGAGAGAGACAGAGAGACAGCACACTGAGACAGAGAAAGAGACAGCACGCTGAGACAGAGAGAGAGACAGCACACTGAGACATAGAGAGAGAGAGGGACAGCACACTGAGACAGAGAGAGAGAGACAGCACACTGAGACAGAGAGAGAGATAGAGAGGGAGACAGGACACTGCGACAGAGAGAGTGAGACAGAGAGAGAGAGACAGCACACTGAGACAGAGAGAGAGAGAGACAGCACACTGAGACAGAGAGAGAGAGACAGCACACTGAGACAGAGAGAGAGACAGCACACTGAGACAGAGAGACAGCACACTGAGACAGAGAGAGAGACAGCACAGTGAGACAGAGAGAGAGACAGCACACTGAGACAGAGACAGAGACAGCACACTGAGACAGAGAGAGAGAGAGACAGCACACTGAGACAGAGAGAGAGAGAGACAGCACCCTGAGACAGAGAGAGAGACAGCACCCTGAGACAGAGAGAGAGACAGCACACTGAGACAGAGAGAGAGACAGCACACTGAGACAGTGATGCGCGTTATCATACACGAGGCTTGATGCTCGGGTAATACAGGCTTTTATTTACTGTAATGAAGCAGCCAATAATTATATACACGATCCCAGACTGAGGGGTACCAGCCAGAGCAGGGACCTTTATACCTCTCCCAGGAGGCGGAGCCGACTGGGATGTACCACAACACTACAGTACAAAGGTGTAACAACCCCACCCTAACCCCAACAGCAACAAGTAGCACAACCCAACAGTAACATATGTACAACCTTGTAGTACTGGCCAGCCCCTGGCTCAGTACAATCCAGTGGGAACCAACGATGGTTCACCACATTCACCCCTCCTTTGAGAACAAAGGCCGGCGGGGCACAAAAAAACAGAATAAAGTGTCAGCAGTCTATAAGTTCAGACGGTCAGGGGGACCGCACCGTCGTTGTGACCTCCTCAATACCGGCGGTGACACCGGAGTAGGCACTTGCGGTGGCGTTCTACCCAAGGCGGCGTCCAGCTGTTCTTCCACGGACTCACAGGCCGGTTGACCCTGAGGTGACGGTAGTCCATGGGGTCCTGACACGCCCTGCAGTGGCGACCATCCTCTGGACTCAGGCAAGCTGTACACGGGAGTAAAAGGGTTAAGCAATGGTCCTGATGCTGCCCGCGCCGTGTCCAGGGAAGAAACAAGAGATAAGGGCTTTCTAACAGGGGGTATGGGAGCGACAGGGGTTGCTACGTCCCCTGCTGGCGCCAGGTCTCGGATCGAGACCGTGTCCTCTCGCCCGTCAGGGTATGCCACATAGGCATACTGAGGGTTGGCGTGGAGGAGATGGACCTGTTCGACCAACGGGTCGGACTTGCGGGCCCTTACATGTCGCTGCAGGAGGACGGGTACTGAGTACGTCAACCAAGACGGTAATGAGGTCCCCGAGGAAGACTTCCGAGGGAATGAAAACATTCTCTCATGGGGAGTAGCATTGGTTGCCGTACACAGGAGTGAGCGTATGGAGTGGAGCGCATCAGGGAGCACCTCTTGCCAACGGGAGACTGGAAGACTTTTTGACTTCAACGCCAGTAAGACAGCCTTCCAGACTGTAGCATTCTCACATTCAACCTGTCCGTTACGCCTAGGGTTGTAGCTCGTGGTCCTACTAGATGCAATCCCGTATGAGAGCAGGAATTGCCTCAAGTCATCGCTCATGAACGACGAGCCCCTGTCGCTGTGAATGTAGCCGGGGTACCCGAACAGGGTAAAGAGATCACGGAATGCCTTGATAACCGTGGCAGCGGATGTATCAGAGCAGGGAACAGCAAAAGGGAACCTAGAGTACTCGTCAATGATATTGAGGAAGTACACATTCCGATCTGTTGGGGGAAGGGGGCCCTTAAAATCGACACTCAGTCTCTCGAAGGGACGAGTGGCCTTGACTAAATGTGCCCGGTCAGGTCGGTAAAAGTGCGGTTTGCATTCCGCGCAAACCCGACAGCTTCTTGTTACGGACCTGACGTCCTCCACCGAGTAGGGCAGGTTGCGGGCTTTTATAAAGTGGTAGAGCCGAGTGACCCCAGGATGGCATAGGTCATTATGGAGAGCCTGCAAATGGTCCTCCTGTATACTGGCGCATGTTCCACGTGAGTGGGCATCCGAGGGCTCATTGAGTTTCCTTGGACGGTACATGATGTCGTAGTTATAGGTGGAGAATTCAATTCTCCACCGCAAGATCTTGTCATTCTTGATCTTGCCCCTCTGCGTGTTATTAAACATGAACGCCACGGACCGCTGGTCCGTGATCAGGGTGAACCGTTTTCCCGCCAAGTAATGGCGCCAGTGCCTGACGGCCTCCACAATGGCCTGGGCCTCCTTTTCCACCGCTGAATGCCGAATTTCAGGGCCTTGGAGGGTGCGAGAAAAAAGTGCGACGGGCCTGCCCGCCTGGTTAAGTGTGGCGGCCAGGGCGAAATCAGATGCATCGCTCTCCACCTGAAAGCGGATGGACTCATCAACAGCGCACATCGTAGCTTTCGCGATGTCGGCTTTTAATTTATCGAAGGCCAATCGGGCCTCTGGCGTTAGGGGAAAAGTCGTGGACTTAATGAGCGGACGGGCTTTGTCCGCGTAATTGGGAACCCACTGCGCATAATAAGAGAAGAAGCCTAAGCATCTTCTCAGTGCTTTTGCACTAGCAGGCAAGGGAAGTTCAGAAAGGTCTGGATCAGGGCCAATGACCCCGTTTTCCACCACGTATCCTAGGATTGCTAACCGGCGCGTACGGAACACACACTTCTCCCTGTTGTAGGTCAGGTTCAGGCGAGATGCAGTGCGTAGGAAATTCAGGAGATTCGTGTCGTGGTCCTGCTGGTCATGGCCGCAGATGGTGACATTATCCAGGTACGGGAAGGTAGCCCGCAGCCCGTTCTGGTCCACCATTCGGTCCATAGCACGCTGGAAGACCGAGACCCCATTGGTGACACCAAAGGGAACCCTGAGAAAGTGATACAAGCGACCATCCGCCTCAAAAGCCGTGTATTGTCAGTCCTCTGGGCGAATGGGGATTTGGTGGTAGGCAGACTTGAGGTCTATGGTGGAGAACACCCGGTACTGCGCAATCTGATTGACCATATCAGATATGCGCGGGAGAGGACACGCATCCAGCTGCGTGTATCGATTAATGGTCTGACTATAGTCAATGACTGCGGTCGTCTGGCCCGAGTGTGAGCACGCCATTACACAGCATTTCGAACCGAGGGACGAGGAGGGATAGGCGACTGCTCCTGCCACGTTGTCTCCACGTGGTCTTCCGGATTCAATACTAAGCTTTTGGAGGCCGTCTCCAGCATCTCCGCTAGCTCGATTGCCTGGGTAAGGTCAAGGTTACCTTTCTCCAATAGTTTAAGTCGAATGTACGACGATCCGACACCCGACACAAACGCATCTCGGGCGAGGTCGTTCATGCTCTGCTCCAGCCGACACAGCTTTGCAGTTACAGCCCCTGGCTAGCTGTAGGAGCACGTTCGGGTATTCCTCCATCGTTTCGCCAGACTGCCGTCATCGAGTGGCTAAGAGATAACGAGCGTGTATTTCGTTGGGCGGTTTGATACAATGCTTCTTCAGAAGCTCGAGGGCCTTTGTGTAATCGGTGGCCGCACGGATCGCGAGGTAGACAGTGTCGCTTACCCTCGCATGGAGGACCCGGAGTCTGTCATCATCTGTGGTGACCGCTGCGGAGGCTGCCAGGTAGTCCTCAAAACACTTCAGCCAGTGGTCGAAGGTGTTAGATGCGCCCACCGCACGTGGATCTAGTGTAAGGCGTTCTGGCTTCAGGATCTGCTCCATACTCTCTTTTTTTTCTTCGACGAGAGTTTAACAACAGTAAATAAAATTGATGCGTGTTATCAAACACGAGGCAAGATGCTCGGGAAATAAAGGCTTTTATTTACTGTAATGAAGCAGCCAATAATTATATACATGATCCCAGTTTGAGGGGTCCCAGCCAGAGCAGGGACCTTTATACCTCTCCCAGGAGGCGGAGCCGACTGGGATGTACCACAACACTACAGTACAAAGGTGTAACAACCCAACCCTAACCCCAACAGCAACAAGTAGCACAACCCATCCCTAACCCAACAGCAACATATGTACATACTTGCAGTACTGGCCAGACCCTGGCTCAGGACTATCTAGTGGGAACCAACGATGGTTCACCACAGACAGAGAGAGAGAGACAGCACACTGAGACAGAGAGAGAGAGAGACAGCACACTGAGACAGAGAGAGAGAGAGAGACGGCACACTGAGACAGAGAGAGAGACAGCACACTCAGACAGAGAGAGAGACAGCACACTGAGACAGAGAGAGAGAGAGAGAGACAGCACACTGAGACAGAGAGAGAAACAGCACACTGAGACAGAGATTGAGAGACAGCACACTGAGACAGAGAGAGGTACAGCACACTGAGACAAAGAGAGAGAGAGAGACAGCACACTGAGACAGAGAGAGAGAGACAGCACATTGAGACAGAGAGAGAGAGAGAGACAGCACACTGAGACAGAGAGAGAGAGACAGCACATGAGACAGAGAGAGAGACAGCACACTGAGACAAAGAGAGAGAGAGAGACAGCACACTGAGACAGAGAGAGAGAGTCAGCACACTGAGACAGAGAGAGAGAGAGACAGCACACTGAGACAAAGAGAGAGAGAGACAGGACACTGAGACAGAGAGAGAGAGAGACAGCACACTGAGACAGAGAGAGAGACAGCACACTGAGACAGAGAGAGAGACAGCACACTGAGACATAGAGAGAGAGAGTGACAGCACACTGAGACAGAGAGACATCACACTGAGACTGAGAGAGAGAGAGACAGCACACTGAGACAGAGAGAGAGAGACAGCACACTGAGACAGAGAGACATCACACTGAGACAGAGAGAGAGAGAGACAGCACACTGAGACAGAGAGAGAGAGAGACAGCACACTGAGACAGAGAGAGAGACAGCACGCTGAGACAGAGAGAGAGACAGCACACTGAGACAGAGAGAGAGACAGCACACTGAGACATAGAGAGAGAGAGTGACAGCACACTGAGACAGAGAGACATCACACTGAGACAGAGAGAGAGAGAGACAGCACACTGAGACAGAGAGAGAGAGACAGCACACTGAGACAGAGAGAGAGAGAGACAGCACACTGAGACAGAGAGAGAGAGAGAGACAGCACACTGAGACAGAGCGAGAGACAGCACACTGAGACAAGAGAGAGTGAGGGACAGCACACTGAGACAGAGAGAGAGAGACAGCACACTGAGACAGAGAGAGAGACAGCACACTGAGACAGAGAGAGAGAGAGAGGGAGACAGGACACTGAGACAGAGAGAGTGAGACAGAGAGAGAGAGACAGCACACTGAGACAGAGAGAGAGAGACAGCACACTGAGACAGAGAGAGAGAGACAGCAAACTGAGACAGAGAGAGAGACAGCACACTGAGACAGAGAGACAGCACACTGAGACAGAGAGAGAGACAGCACAGTGAGACAGAGAGAGAGACAGCACACTGAGACAGAGACAGAGACAGCACACTGAGACAGAGAGAGAGAGAGAGACAGCACACTGAGACAGAGAGAGAGAGAGACAGCACCCTGAGACAGAGAGAGAGAGACAGCACCCTGAGACAGAGAGAGAGGCAGCACACTGAGACAGAGAGAGAGAGACAGCACACTGAGACAGAGAGAGAGAGAGACAGCACACTGAGACATAGAGAGAGAGAGTGACAGCACACTGAGACGGAGAGACATCACACTGAGACAGAGAGAGAGAGACAGCACACTGAGACAGAGAGACATCACACTGAGACAGAGAGAGAGAGAGACAGCACACTGAGACAGAGAGAGAGAGACAGCACACTGAGACATAGAGAGAGACAGAGAGACAGCACACTGAGACAGAGAGAGAGACAGCACGCTGAGACAGAGAGAGAGACAGCACGCTGAGACAGAGAGAGAGACAGCACACTGAGACAGAGCGAGAGACAGCACACTGAGACAAGAGAGAGTGAGGGACAGCACACTGAGACAGAGAGAGAGAGACAGCACACTGAGACAGAGAGAGAGAGGGAGACAGGACACTGAGACAGAGAGAGTGAGACAGAGAGAGGGAGACAGCACACTGAGACAGAGAGAGAGAGACAGCACACTGAGACAGAGAGAGAGAGACAGCAAACTGAGACAGAGAGAGAGACAGCACACTGAGACAGAGAGACAGCACACTGAGACAGAGAGAGAGACAGCACAGTGAGACAGAGAGAGAGACAGCACACTGAGACAGAGACAGAGACAGCACACTGAGACAGAGAGAGACAGGGAGACAGGACACTGAGACAGAGAGAGTGAGACAGAGAGAGAGAGACAGCACACTGAGACAGAGAGAGAGAGACAGCACACTGAGACAGAGAGAGAGAGACAGCAAACTGAGACAGAGAGAGAGACAGCACACTGAGACAGAGAGACAGCACACTGAGACAGAGAGAGAGAGACAGCACAGTGAGACAGAGAGAGAGACAGCACACTGAGACAGAGAGAGAGAGAGACAGCACACTGAGACAGAGAGAGAGAGAGACAGCACCCTGAGACAGAGAGAGAGAGAGACAGCACCCTGAGACAGAGAGAGAGAGACAGCACACTGAGACAGAGAGAGAGACAGCACACTGAGACAGTGATGCGCGTTATCATACACGAGGCTTGATGCTCGGGTAATACAGGCTTTTATTTACTGTAATGAAGCAGCCAATAATTATATTCACGATCCCAGACTGAGGGGTACCAGCCAGAGCAGGGACCTTATACCTCTCCCAGGAGGCGGAGCCCGACTGGGATGTACCACAACACTACAGTACAAAGGTGTAACAACCCCACCCTAACCCCAACAGCAACAAGTAGCACAACCCAACAGTAACATATGTACAACCTTGTAGTACTGGCCAGACCCTGGCTCAGTACTATCCAGTGGGAACCAACGATGGTTCACCACATTCACCCCTCCTTTGAGAACAAAGGCCGGCGGGGTACAAAAAAACAGAATAAAGTGTCAGCAGTCTATAAGTTCAGACGGTCAGGGGGACCGCACCGTCGTTGTGACCTCCTCAATACCGGCGGTGACACCGGAGTAGGCACTTGCGGTGGCGTTCTCCCCAAGGCGGCGTCCAGCTGTTCTTCCACGGACTCACAGGCCGGTTGACCCTGAGGTGACGGTAGTCCATGGGGTCCTGACACGCCCTGCAGTGGCGACCATCCTCTGGACTCAGGCAAGCTGTACACGGGAGTAAAAGGGTTAAGCAATGGTCCTGATGCTGCCCGCGCCGTGTCCGGGGAAGAAACAAGAGATAAGGGCTTTGTAACAGGGGGTATGGGAGCGACAGGGGTTGCTACGTCCCCTGCTGGCGCCAGGTCTCGGATCGAGACCGTGTCCTCTCGCCCGTCAGGGTATGCCACATAGGCATACTGTGGGTTGGCGTGGAGGAGATGGACCGGTTCGACCAACGGGTCGGACTTGCGGGCCCTTACATGTCGCTGCAGGAGGACGGGTACTGAGTACGTCAACCAAGACGGTAATGAGGTCCCCGAGGAAGACATCCGAGGGAATGAAAACATTCTCTCATGAGGAGTAGCGTTGGTTGCCGTACACAGGAGTGAGCGTATGGAGTGGAGCGCATCAGGGAGCACCTCTTGCCAACGGGAGACTGGAAGACTTTTTGACTTCAACGCCAGTAAGACAGCCTTCCAGACTGTAGCATTCTCACGTTCAACCTGTCCGTTACGCCTAGGGTTGTAGCTCGTGGTCCTACTAGATGCAATCCCGTATGAGAGCAGGAATTGCCTCAAGTCATCGCTCATGAACGACGAGCCCCTGTCGCTGTGAATGTAGCCGGGGTACCCGAACAGGGTAAAAAGATCACGGAATGCCTTGATAAACGTGGCAGCGGATGTATCAGAGCAGGGAACAACAAAAGGGAACCTAGAGTACTCGTCAATGATATTGAGGAAGTACACATTCCGATCTGTTGTGGGAAGGGGGCCCTTAAAATCGACACTCAGTCTCTCGAAGGGACGAGTGGCCTTGACTAAATGTGCCCGGTCAGGTCGGTAAAAGTGCGGTTTGCATTCCGCGCAAACCCGACAGCTTCTTGTTACGGACCTGACGTCCTCCACCGAGTAGGGCAGGTTGCGGGCTTTTATAAAGTGGTAGAGCCGAGTGACCCCAGGATGGCATAGGTCATTATGGAGAGCCTGCCAACGGTCCTCTTGTATACTGGCGCATGTTCCACGTGAGTGGGCATCCGAGGGCTCATTGAGTTTCCTTGGACGGTACATGATGTCGTAGTTATAGGTGGAGAATTCAATTCTCCACCGCAAGATCTTGTCATTCTTGATCTTGCCCCTCTGCGTGTTATTAAACATGAACGCCACGGACCGCTGGTCCGTGATCAGGGTGAACCGTTTTCCCGCCAAGTAATGGCGCCAGTGCCTGACGGCCTCCACAATGGCCTGGGCCTCCTTTTCCACCGCTGAATGCCGAATTTCAGGGCCTT
This sequence comes from Mustelus asterias, assembly GCF_964213995.1. NCBI lineage: Eukaryota > Metazoa > Chordata > Chondrichthyes > Carcharhiniformes > Triakidae > Mustelus > Mustelus asterias. The sequence goes on from NC_135809.1 coordinate 69,599,966, forward strand.
GGAGGGTGCGAGAAAAAAGTGCGACGGGCCTGCCCGCCTGGTTAAGTGTGGCGGCCAGGGCGAAATCAGATGCATCGCTCTCCACCTGAAAGCGGATGGACTCATCAACAGCGCGCATCGTAGCTTTCGCGATGTCGGCTTTTAATTTATCGAAGGCCAATCGGGCCTCTGGCGTTAGGGGAAAAGTCGTGGACTTAATGAGCGGACGGGCTTTGTCCGCGTAGTTGGGAACCCACTGCGCATAATAAGAGAAGAAGCCTAAGCATCTTCTCAGTGCTTTTGCACTAGCAGGCAAGGGAAGTTCAGAAAGGTCTGGATCAGGGCCAATGACCCCGTTTTCCACCACGTATCCTAGGATTGCTAACCGGCGCGTACGGAACACACACTTCTCCCTGTTGTAGGTCAGGTTCAGGCGAGATGCAGTGCGTAGGAAATTCAGGAGATTCGTGTCGTGGTCCTGCTGGTCATGGCCGCAGATGGTGACATTATCCAGGTACGGGAAGGTAGCCCGCAGCCCGTTCTGGTCCACCATTCGGTCCATAGCACGCTGGAAGACCGAGACCCCATTGGTGACACCAAAGGGAACCCTGAGAAAGTGATACAAGCGACCATCCGCCTCAAAAGCCGTGTATTGTCAGTCCTCTGGGCGAATAGGGAGTTGGTGGTAGGCAGACTTGAGGTCTATGGTGGAGAACACCCGGTACTGCGCAATCTGATTGACCATATCAGATATGCGCGGGAGAGGACACGCATCCAGCTGCGTGTATCGATTAATGGTCTGACTATAGTCAATGACCATCCAGGATTTGTTCCCGCTCTTGACCACCACGACCTGCGCCCTCCACGGACTAGCGCTGGGTTGTATGATCCTTTCTTTGAGGAGCCGCTGAACCTCAGATCTAATGAAGATCCGATCCTCAGCGCTCTATCGCCTACTTTTAGTCGCGATGGGCTTGCAGCCTGGCACAAGATTCTGGAACAGGGAGGGTGTGGTGATCTTCAGCGTCGAGAGGCTACAGGCAATTTGGAGGCTGCTGCTGTTTTCCCACTGCCAGTGAAGGGAGTGGCCCACCGTACTGTAGGGTTACACTCTTCAAGTGGACCATGAAGTTTAGTCCAAGAAGTATTGGCGCGCAAAGGTACGGCAACACTAGGAGCTTGAAACGCTCGTAAACTGTGCCTTGCACCATCAAAGTTACCACGCAACTCTCTAGCACGGTGACAGACCGGGACCTCGATGCCATAGAGATTGTCCGTTTGGCAGGTTGAATCCGGAGTCCACACCGCTTCACAGTGTCTGGGTGGATAAAGCCCTCAGTGCTCCCGCTGTCAAACAGACAATAAATCACGTGGTCATTTACCTGGATGTTCATCATAGATTTGTCAAGTCTATGAGGCTTGGCCTGGTCCAGGATGATCGACGCCACCGTTGGTTCATGAGCGCCACTGCAGGCAGCTTAAATCGACGAGGAGGACCCCTGCTGGTCGTTCACGGTCGGTGCCGACCAACATGGCCGCTCCCATAGGTCGCACGTGGGTGATGGCGCCAAACTCAGCGACCCCTGGTGGTCACACACCTCCGACTCCGTCGACCATAATGGCATCGTCCTGGCCTCGCACAAGGACGAACCCCTCGATGATTTCGACGACGAAGAGCCGAGCTCTGAAGAATCGCAGGCCGCACTGCCGTTCCTAGATTTAGATCGGCACACTTTCGCATAGTGCCCTTTCTTACCGCAGGCGGAGCACAACACAGCCTTAGCGGGACCCCGTTGCCGAGTATGCTTCGCTCCCCCACAGAAGTAACACCGCGGGCCGCCCGGAGCTGCTGCGGTCGTCTGGCCCGAGTGTGAGCACGCCATTACACAGCATTTCGAACCGAGGGACGAGGAGGGATAGGCGACTGCTCCTGCCACGTTGTCTCCACGTGGTCTTCCGGATTCAATACTAAGCTTTTGGAGGCCGTCTCCAGCATCTCCGCTAGCTCGATTGCCTGGGTAAGGTCAAGGTTACCTTTCTCCAATAGTTTAAGTCGAATGTACGACGATCCGACACCCGACACAAACGCATCTCGGGCGAGGTCGTTCATGCTCTGCTCAGCCGACACAGCTTTGCAGTTACAGCCCCTGGCTAGCTGTAGGAGCTCGTTCGCATATTCCTCCATCATTTTGCCAGACTGCCGTCATCGAGTGGCTAAGAGATAACGAGCGTGTATTTCGTTGGGCGGTTTGATACAATGCTTCTTCAGAAGCTCGAGGCCCTTGTGTAATCGGTGGCCGCACGGATCGCGAGGTAGACAGTGTCACTTACCCTCGCATGGAGGACCCGGAGTCTGTCATCATCTGTGGTGACCGCTGCGGAGGCTGCCAGGTAATCTTCAAAACACTTCAGCCAGTGGTCGAAGGTGTTAGATGCGCCCGCCGCACGTGGATCTAGTGTAAGGCGTTCTGGCTTCAGGATCTGCTCCATACTCTCTTTTTTTTCTTCGACGAGAGTTTAACAACAGTAAATAAAATTGATGCGTGTTATCAAACACGAGGCAAGATGCTCGGGAAATAAAGGCTTTTATTTACTGTAATGAAGCAGCCAATAATTATATACACGATCCCAGTTTGAGGGGTACCAGCCAGAGCAGGGACTTTTATACCTCTCCCAGGAGGCGGAGCCGACTGGGATGTACCACAACACTACAGTACAAAGGTGTAACAACCCAACCCTAACCCCAACAGCGACAAGTAGCACAACCCATCCCTAACCCAACAGCAACATATGTACATACTTGTAGTACTGGCCAGACCCTGGCTCAGGACTATCTAGTGGGAACCAACGATGGTTCACCACAGACAGAGAGAGAGAGACAGCACACTGAGACAGAGAGAGAGAGAGACAGCACACTGAGACAGAGAGAGAGAGAGAGACAGCACACTGAGACAGAGAGAGAGACAGCACACTGAGACAGAGAGAGACAGCACACTGAGACAGAGAGAGAGACAGCACACTCAGACAGAGAGAGAGACAGCACACTGAGACAGAGAGAGAGACAGCACACTGAGACAGAGAGACAGACAGTACACTGAGTCAGAGAGAGACAGCACACTGAAACAGAGAGAGAGAGAGGCAGCAAACTGAGACAGAGAGAGAGAGAGACTGCACACTGAGACAGAGAGACAGACAGTACACTGAGTCAAAGAGAGAGAGACAGCACACTGAGACAGAGAGAGAGAGACAGCACACTGAGACAGAGAGAGACAGCACACTGAGACAGAGAGACAGACAGTACACTGAGTCAGAGAGAGAGAGACAGCGCACTGAGACAGAGAGAGAGAGAGACAGCACACTGAGACAGAGAGAGAGACAGCACACTGAGACAGAGAGAGAGAGAGAGACAGCACACTGAGACAGAGAGAGAGAGAGACAGCACACTGAGACAGAGAGAGAGAGACAGCACACTGAGACAGAGAGAGAGAGAGAGAGAGACAGCACACTGAGACAGAGAGAGAGAGAGACAGCACACTGAGACAGAGAGAGAGAGAGAGACAGCCCACTGAGGCAGAGAGAGAGAGACAGCCCACTGAGGCAGAGAGAGAGACAGCACACTGAGACAGAGAGAGAGAGAGAGCACACTGAGACAGAGAGCGAGAGACAGCACACTGAGACAGAGAGAGAGACAGCACACTGAGACAGAGAGAGAGAGACAGCACACTGAGACAGAGAGCGAGAGACAGCACACTGAGACAGAGAGAGACAGCACACTGAGACAGAGAGTGAGACAGAGAGAGAGAGACAGCACACTGAGACAGAGAGAGACAGCACACTGAGACAGAGAGAGACAGCACACTGAGACAGAGAGAGAGAGACAGCACACTGAGACAGACAGAGAGAGACAGCACACTGAGACACAGAGAGAGAGAGACAGCACACTGAGACAGAGAGAGAAACAGCACACTGAGACAGAGATTGAGAGACAGCAGACTGAGACAGAGAGAGAGACAGCACACTGAGACAGAGAGAGAGAGAGAGACAGCACACTGAGACAAAGAGAGAGACAGCACACTGAGACACAGAGAGAGAGACAGCACACTGAGACAGAGAGAGAGACAGCACACTGAGACAAAGAGAGAGAGAGAGACAGCACACTGAGACAGAGAGAGAGAGACAGCACACTGAGACAGAGAGAGAGAGAGACAGGACACTGAGACAGAGAGAGAGAGAGACAGGACACTGAGACAGAGAGAGAGAGAGACAGCACACTGAGACAGAGATAGAGACAGCACACCGAGACAGAGAGAGAGAGACAGCACACCGAGACAGAGAGAGAGAGAGACAGCACACTGAGACAAAGAGAGAGAGAGACAGGTGTGGTGAACCATCGTTGGTTCACCACTGGGGTTGTTATTGTGTTACTGTTGGGCTAGGGTGTTGTTGTTATGGGGGTTGTACTATGTTGTTGGGATAGGGTGTTTTCCTGTCCTAAGTGTTATCATGGCACACTCCAGTGGGGTCCCGCCTCCGGTGGCAGGGTATAAGACCCTCTGCTCCGGCAGGACCCCTTCAGTCTGAACGGGTGAATTTGTGTTAGTAGTTTCATTGTTAATGTATTAAAGCCTTCAGTTCTAAAGCCTTGCTTCCGGGTGCTCATTGAGGTGCATCAATTTAATACATTAACTGAGAATATGGAACAGATCCTAAAACCGGATCGTCTGACACTGGACCCACGTGCGGTCGGTGCAGCTAACACGTTCGAACATTGGTGGAAGTGCTTCGAGGACTACCTGGCAGCCTCGGTAGCTATCACTACAGACAGTGATAGACTCCAGGTCCTCCACGCAAGGGTAAGCGACACGATTTACCTAGCCATTCGTGCAGCTTCCACTTACCAGGGTGCCGTCGAGCTCCTAAAGAATAGGTACATTACGCCACCCAACGAGATTCACGCTCGTTATCTCCTCGCTACACGACGTCGGCAGTCGGGCGAGACCATAGAAGACTACGCCAATGAACTCCTGCAGCTTGCCAGGGGTTGTGACTGTAAGGATGTCTCCGCCGAGCAGTACATGCAAGACTGTGGTGAACCATCGTTGGTTCACCACTGGGGTTGTTATTGTGTTACTGTTGGGTTAGGGTGTTGTTGTTATGGGGGTTGTACTATGTTGTTGGGTTAGGGTGTTTACCTGTCCTAAGTGTTATCATGGCACACTCCAGTGGGGTCCCGCCTCCGGTGGCAGGGTATAAGACCCCCTGCTCCGGCAGGACCCCTTCAGTCTGAACGGGTGAATTTGTGTTAGTAGTTTCATTGTTAATGTATTAAAGCCTTCAGTTCTAAAGCCTTGTTTCCGGGTGCTCATTGAGGTGCATCAATTTAATACATTAACTGAGAATATGGAACAGATCCTAAAACCGGATCGTCTGACACTGGACCCACGTGCGGTCGGTGCAGCTAACACGTTCGAACATTGGTGGAAATGCTTCGAGGACTACCTGGCAGCCTCGGTAGCTATCACTACAGACAGTGATAGACTCCAGGTCCTCCACGCAAGGGTAAGCGACACGATTTACCTAGCCATTCGTGCAGCTTCCACTTACCAGGGTGCCGTCGAGCTCCTAAAGAATAGGTACATTACGCCACCCAACGAGATTCACGCTCGTTATCTCCTCGCTACACGACATCGGCAGTCGGGCGAGACCATAGAAGACTACGCCAATGAACTCCTGCAGCTTGCCAGGGCTTGTGACTGTAAGGATGTCTCCGCCGAGCAGTACATGCAAGACCTCGCCCGAGACGCGTTCGTAGCAGGGGTAGGGTCCTCGTACATCAGACTTAAATTATTAGAAAAGGGGAAACTCAACTTGACCCAGGCAATGGGGATGGCCGTGAGGTTGGAGGCGGCGTCGAAGAGCTTGGCGCTGTACCCCGAGGACCACGTGCAGTCAACGTGGTTGGAGCAAGCTCTGCTCCCTCCTCGCCCCGCGAACCCGCGCTCCCAGATCGATTCGACGACGGCGGCAGCTCCAGGTGGCCAGCGATGCTATTTTTGCGGTGGGGCCAAGCATCCACGGCAACAGTGTCCGGCAAGAACGGCAATCTGCAGCCAGTGCGGTAAAAAAGGCCACTACGGCAAAGTCTGCAGGTCCAAACCTAAAAACGGCAGTGCAGCTTGTAACCCTCCAGAACGGAGACCATCTCTTTCGGCGCTGCAGTACCCACGAGGTCCGACCACGTGCGATCTCAGGTCGGCGCCATCGTGGCAGACAGAGGAGGAGGAAGACCACCAGGAGTCGCTGCGCTTGGAGCCCTCGGCCACATGCGATTCATGGGGGCGGCCATCATGGTCCACGACGACTAGGAGCGACCAGCAGGGGTCCTCAGCATCCACATCGGCAGCGTGCAGCAGCGACCAGCAGGGGTCCTCAGCATCCACATCGGCAGCATGCAGTGACGCCCAGGGGCCAACGGTGGCGTCGATCTCTCTGGATCAGACCAGGCATTACAGACTGGAACATTCTATGATGGAGGTAAAGGTTAGTGGCAGAACTGTAAATTGTCTGTTTGACAGTGGGAGCACCGAAAGTTTCATACACCCTGAAACTGCTAAAAGGTGTGGACTCCGGGTTCTCCCTGCCAAACAGACAATTTCCATGGCATCACAGTCCCGGTCTGTACCGATCCAAGGACGATGTATGGTAACTCTTGAGGTACAGGGCACAGTCTACGAGCAATACAGGCTCCTTGTGCTACCTCACCTTTGCGCGCCAATTCTCCTCGGACTAAACTTTATGGCCCACATGAGGAGTGTGATCCTACAGTACGGTGGGCCACTCCCTTCACTGGCAGTAGGGAACCAGCCGCAGCCTCCAAATTGCCCAAAGCGCCCCGCGTGCAATCTATCCACCCTGAAGATCACGACACCATCCCTTTTTAAAAATCTGGTACCTGGCTGCAAGCCCATCGCTACTAAAAGTAGGCGTTACAGCGCTGAGGACCGGATCTTTATTAGATCTGAGGTTCAGCGGCTCCTCAAGGAAGGGATCATACAGGCCAGTGCTAGTCCGTGGAGAGCGCAGGTCGTGGTAGTCAAAAGCGGGAACAAACCTCGGATGGTCATCGACTATAGTCAGACCATTAATAGATACACGCAGCTGGATGCGTATCCTCTCCCGCGCATTTCTGATATGGTCAATCAGATTGCGCAGTACCGAGTGTTTTCTACCATAGACCTTAAGCCCGCCTACCATCAACTCCCCATCCGCCCAGAGGACCGACAATATACGGCTTTTGAGGCGGATGGTCGTCTATACCAATTCCTCAGGGTTCCATTTGGTGTCACCAATGGGGTCTCGGTCTTCCAGCGTGCTATGGACCGAATGGTGGACCAGAACGGGTTGCGGGCTACCTTCCCGTACCTGGATAACGTCACCATCTGCGGCCATGACCAGCAGGACCACGACACGAATCTCCAACACTTTCTACGCACTGCATCTCGCCTGAATCTGACCTATAACAGGGAGAAGTGCGTATTCCGTACGCGTAGGTTAGCCATCCTCGGATACGTGGTGGAAAACGGGGTCATTGGCCCTGATCCAGACCGTATGCGCCCACTCACTGAACTTCCCTTGCCCGCTAGCATGAAAGCACTGAGGAGATGCCTCGGGTTCTTTTCGTATTATGCACAGTGGGTCCCCAACTACGCGGACAAAGCTCGTCCGCTCATTAAGTCCACGACCTTCCCACTTACGCCGGAGGCCCAATTGGCCTTCAAGGTTTTGAAAAGCGACATCTCGAAAGCCACGATGCACGCGGTGGATGAATCCATCCCTTTCCAGGTGGAGAGTGATGCATCGGACTTCGCCCTAGCCGCCACACTAAACCAGGCAGGCAGGCCCGTCGCGTTTTTTTCCCGCACCCTTCAAGGCCCAGAGATTCGGCACTCAGCGGTGGAAAAGGAGGCTCAGGCCATTGTGGAGGCAGTCAGACACTGGCGCCATTACCTGGCAGGTAAGCGGTTCACCCTGATCACGGATCAACGATCCGTGGCGTTTATGTTCAGTAACACGCAGAGGGGCAAGATCAAGAACGATAAGATCTTGCGGTGGAGAATTGAGCTCTCCACCTATAATTACGATATTATGTATTGTCCAGGGAAGCTCAATGAGCCCTCGGATGCCCTCTCGCGCGGAACATGCGCCATCATGCAGGAGGACCGCTTGAAGGCTCTCCACAATGATCTGTGTCATCCTGGAGTCACCAGACTCTACCACTTCATAAAAGCCCGCAACCTACCCTACTCGGTGGAGGAGGTCAGGTCAGTTACTAGAAGTTGTCGGATTTGCGCAGAATGCAAACCACACTTTTATCGACCAGACCGGGCACATTTGGTCAAGGCCACTCGCCCTTTTGAGAGGCTGAGTGTAGATTTTAAGGGCCCCCTTCCCTCAACGGATCGGAATGTCTATTTTCTTAACATAATAGACGAATTTTCCCGGTTTCCGTTTGTTTTCCCCTGTGCGGACACGTCGACTGCCACCGTCATCAAGGCATTCAGTGAGCTTTTTACCCTGTTCGGGTACCCCTGCTATATTCATAGCGACAGGGGCTCGTCGTTCATGAGCAACGACTTGAGGCAATTCCTGCTCTCATTCGGGATTGCCTCTAGTAGAACCACGAGCTACAACCCTAGGGGTAACGGACAGGTGGAAAGGGAGAATGCTACAGTCTGGAAGGCTGTCCTACTGGCACTGAAATCCAAGGGCCTTCCAGTCTCCCGGTGGCAGGAGGTCCTTCCAACTGCGCTCCATTCTATCCGCTCCCTCCTGTGTACGGCAACCAATGCTACTCCCCACGAGAGGATGTTCTCATTCCCTCGGAAGTCGTCCTCGGGGACCTCATTGCCAGCCTGGTTGACGTACCCAGGACCCGTCCTTCTGCGGCGCCATGTGAGGGCTCGCAAGTCCGACCCCTTGGTCGAACCGGTCCAACTCCTCCACGCCAACCCTCAGTATGCCTATGTGGCATATCCTGACGGGCGAGAGGACACTGTCTCCATTAGAGACCTGGCGCCCGCAGGGGACGTAGCAACTCCTGTCGCTCCTATTCCCCCAGTCACAGATCCACTACTCCTCATTACTTCCCCAGACGTGGCGCGGTCAGCACCGGGACCAGTGCATAACACTTTTACTCCCATGTACAGCTTGCCTGAGACTCGGAGATCGGCGCCACCATCATCACCACCACCACCACCACCAAACGTTCCAGGATCCCCTACACCATCGCCTCATCAGGGCCGGCCGGCCCGGGAGTCTTTGAGGGGACAGCCAGATGTTGCTTTGAGAGAGCCACCGCAAGCACCTGCTCCGGTTTCGCAACCGGTGTTGAGAAGATCGCAGCGTCGGTGTGGTCCTCCAGACCGTCTGGACTTGTGAATCCTGTTATTTTTTTTGTCATTGTCTGTTTTCATCCACCCCGCCACCTTTGGTTCCTAAAGGAGGGGTGAATGTGGTGAACCATCGTTGGTTCACCACTGGGGTTGTTATTGTGTTACTGTTGGGCTAGGGTGTTGTTGTTATGGGGGTTGTACTATGTTGTTGGGTTAGGGTGTTTACCTGTCCTAAGTGTTATCATGGCACACTCCAGTGGGGTCCCGCCTCCGGTGGCAGGGTATAAGACCCCCTGCTCCGGCAGGACCCCTTCAGTCTGAACGGGTGAATTTGTGTTAGTAGTTTCATTGTTAATGTATTAAAGCCTTCAGTTCTAAAGCCTTGTTTCCGGGTGCTCATTGAGGTGCATCAAAGACCTCGCCCGAGACGCGTTCGTAGCAGGGGTAGGGTCCTCGTACATCAGACTTAAATTATTAGAAAAGGGGAAACTCAACTTGACCCAGGCAATGGGGATGGCCGTGAGGTTGGAGGCGGCGTCGAAGAGCTTGGCGCGGTACCCCGAGGACCACGTGCAGTCAACGTGGTTGGAGCAAGCTCTGCTCCCTCCTCGCCCCGCGAACCCGCGCTCCCAGATCGATTCGACGACGGCGGCAGCTCCAGGTGGCCAGCGATGCTATTTTTGCGGTGGGGCCAAGCATCCACGGCAACAGTGTCCGGCAAGAACGGCAATCTGCAGCCAGTGCGGTAAAAAAGGCCACTACGGCAAAGTCTGCAGGTCCAAACCTAAAAACGGCAGTGCAGCTTGTAACCCTCCAGAACGGAGACCATCTCTTTCGGCGCTGCAGTACCCACGAGGTCCGACCACGTGCGATCTCAGGACGGCGCCATCGTGGCAGACAGAGGAGGAGGAAGACCACCAGGAGTCGCTGCGCTTGGAGCCTTCGGCCACATGCGATTCATGGGGGCGGCCATCATGGTCCACGACGACTAGGAGCGACCAGCAGGGGTCCTCAGCATCCACATCGGCAGCATGCAGCAGCGACCAGCAGGGGTCCTCAGCATCCACATCGGCAGCATGCAGTGACGCCCAGGGGCCAACGGTGGCGTCGATCTCTCTGGATCAGACCAGGCATTACAGACTGGAACATTCCATGATGGAGGTAAAGGTTAGTGGCAGAACTGTGAATTGTCTGTTTGACAGTGGGAGCACCGAAAGTTTCATACACCCTGAAACTGCTAAAAGGTGTGGACTCCGGGTTCTCCCTGCCAAACAGACAATTTCCATGGCATCACAGTCCCGGTCTGTACCGATCCAAGGACGATGTATGGTAACTCTTGAGGTACAGGGCACAGTTTACGAGCAATACAGGCTCCTTGTGCTACCTCACCTTTGCGCGCCAATTCTCCTCGGACTAAACTTTATGGTCCACATGAAGAGTGTGATCCTACAGTACGGTGGGCCACTCCCTTCACTGGCAGTAGGGAACCAGCCGCAGCCTCCAAATTGCCCAAAGCGCCCCGCGTGCAATCTATCCACCCTGAAGATCACGACACCATCCCTTTTTAAAAATCTGGTACCTGGCTGCAAGCCCATCGCTACTAAAAGTAGGCGTTACAGCGCTGAGGACCGGATCTTTATTAGATCTGAGGTTCAGCGGCTCCTCAAGGAAGGGATCATACAGGCCAGTGCTAGTCCGTGGAGAGCGCAGGTCGTGGTAGTCAAAAGCGGGAACAAACCTCGGATGGTCATCGACTATAGTCAGACCATTAATAGATACACGCAGCTGGATGCGTATCCTCTCCCGCGCATTTCTGATATGGTCAATCAGATTGCGCAGTACCGAGTGTTTTCTACCATAGACCTTAAGTCCGCCTACCATCAACTCCCCATCCGCCCAGAGGACCGACAATATACGGCTTTTGAGGCGGATGGTCGTCTATACCAATTCCTCAGGGTTCCATTTGGTGTCACCAATGGGGTCTCGGTCTTCCAGCGTGCTATGGACCGAATGGTGGACCAGAACGGGTTGCGGGCTACCTTCCCGTACCTGGATAACGTCACCATCTGCGGCCATGACCAGCAGGACCACGACACGAATCTCCAACACTTTCTACGCACTGCATCTCGCCTGAATCTGACCTATAACAGGGAGAAGTGCGTATTCCGTACGCATAGGTTAGCCATCCTCGGATACGTGGTGGAAAACGGGGTCATTGGCCCTGATCCAGACCGTATGCGCCCACTCACTGAACTTCCCTTGCCCGCTAGCACGAAAGCACTGAGGAGATGCCTCGGGTTCTTTTCGTATTATGCACAGTGGGTCCCCAACTACGCGGACAAAGCTCGTCCGCTCATTAAGTCCACGACCTTCCCACTTACGCCGGAGGCCCAATTGGCCTTCAAGGTTTTGAAAAGCGACATCTCGAAAGCCACGATGCACGCGGTGGATGAATCCATCCCTTTCCAGGTGGAGAGTGATGCATCGGACTTCGCCCTAGCCGCCACACTAAACCAGGCAGGCAGGCCCGTCGCGTTTTTTTCCCGCACCCTTCAAGGCCCAGAGATTCGGCACTCAGCGGTGGAAAAGGAGGCTCAGGCCATTGTGGAGGCAGTCAGACACTGGCGCCATTACCTGGCAGGTAAGCGGTTCACCCTGATCACGGATCAACGATCCGTGGCGTTTATGTTCAGTAACACGCAGAGGGGCAAGATCAAGAACGATAAGATCTTGCGGTGGAGAATTGAGCTCTCCACCTATAATTACGATATTATGTATCGTCCAGGGAAGCTCAATGAGCCCTCGGATGCCCTCTCGCGCGGAACATGCGCCATCATGCAGGAGGACCGCTTGAAGGCTCTCCACAATGATCTGTGTCATCCTGGAGTCACCAGACTCTACCACTTCATAAAAGCCCGCAACCTACCCTACTCGGTGGAGGAGGTCAGGTCAGTTACTAGAAGTTGTCGGATTTGCGCAGAATGCAAACCACACTTTTATCGACCAGACCGGGCACATTTGGTCAAGGCCACTCGCCCTTTTGAGAGGCTGAGTGTAGATTTTAAGGGCCCCCTTCCCTCAACGGATCGGAATGTCTATTTTCTTAACATAATAGACGAATTTTCCCGGTTTCCGTTTGTTTTCCCCTGTGCGGACACGTCGACTGCCACCGTCATCAAGGCATTCAGTGAGCTTTTTACCCTGTTCGGGTACCCCTGCTATATTCATAGCGACAGGGGCTCGTCGTTCATGAGCAACGACTTGAGGCAATTCCTGCTCTCATTCGGGATTGCCTCTAGTAGAACCACGAGCTACAACCCTAGGGGTAACGGACAGGTGGAAAGGGAGAATGCTACAGTCTGGAAGGCTGTCCTACTGGCACTGAAATCCAAGGGCCTTCCAGTCTCCCGGTGGCAGGAGGTCCTTCCAACTGCGCTCCATTCTATCCGCTCCCTCCTGTGTACGGCAACCAATGCTACTCCCCACGAGAGGATGTTCTCATTCCCTCGGAAGTCGTCCTCGGGGACCTCATTGCCAGCCTGGTTGACGTACCCAGGACCCGTCCTTCTGCGGCGCCATGTGAGGGCTCGCAAGTCCGACCCCTTGGTCGAACCGGTCCAACTCCTCCACGCCAACCCTCAGTATGCCTATGTGGCATATCCTGACGGGCGAGAGGACACTGTCTCCATTAGAGACCTGGCGCCCGCAGGGGACGTAGCAACTCCTGTCGCTCCTATTCCCCCAGTCACAGATCCACTACTCCTCATTACTTCCCCAGACGTGGCGCGGTCAGCACCGGGACCAGTGCATAACACTTTTACTCCCATGTACAGCTTGCCTGAGACTCGGAGATCGGCGCCACCATCATCACCACCACCACCACCACCAAACGTTCCAGGATCCCCTACACCATCGCCTCATCAGGGCCGGCCGGCCCGGGAGTCTTTGAGGGGACAGCCAGATGTTGCTTTGAGAGAGCCACCGCAAGCACCTGCTCCGGTTTCGCAACCGGTGTTGAGAAGATCGCAGCGTCGGTGTGGTCCTCCAGACCGTCTGGACTTGTGAATCCTGTTATTTTTTTTGTCATTGTCTGTTTTCATCCACCCCGCCACCTTTGGTTCCTAAAGGAGGGGTGAATGTGGTGAACCATCGTTGGTTCACCACTGGGGTTGTTATTGTGTTACTGTTGGGCTAGGGTGTTGTTGTTATGGGGGTTGTACTATGTTGTTGGGTTAGGGTGTTTACCTGTCCTAAGTGTTATCATGGCACACTCCAGTGGGGTCCCGCCTCCGGTGGCAGGGTATAAGACCCCCTGCTCTGGCAGGACCCCTTCAGTCTGAACGGGTGAATTTGTGTTAGTAGTTTCATTGTTAATGTATTAAAGCCTTCAGTTCTAAAGCCTTGTTTCCGGGTGCTCATTGAGGTGCATCAAAGACCTCGCCCGAGACGCGTTCGTAGCAGGGGTAGGGTCCTCGTACATCAGACTTAAATTATTAGAAAAGGGGAAACTCAACTTGACCCAGGCAATGGGGATGGCCGTGAGGTTGGAGGCGGCGTCGAAGAGCTTGGCGCTGTACCCCGAGGACCACGTGCAGTCAACGTGGTTGGAGCAAGCTCTGCTCCCTCCTCGCCCCGCGAACCCGCGCTCCCAGATCGATTCGACGACGGCGGCAGCTCCAGGTGGCCAGCGATGCTATTTTTGCGGTGGGGCCAAGCATCCACGGCAACAGTGTCCGGCAAGAACGGCAATCTGCAGCCAGTGCGGTAAAAAAGGCCACTACGGCAAAGTCTGCAGGTCCAAACCTAAAAACGGCAGTGCAGCTTGTAACCCTCCAGAACGGAGACCATCTCTTTCGGCGCTGCAGTACCCACGAGGTCCGACCACGTGCGATCTCAGGACGGCGCCATCGTGGCAGACAGAGGAGGAGGAAGACCACCAGGAGTCGCTGCGCTTGGAGCCCTCGGCCACATGCGATTCATGGGGGCGGCCATCATGGTCCACGACGACTAGGAGCGACCAGCAGGGGTCCTCAGCATCCACATCGGCAGCATGCAGCAGCGACCAGCAGGGGTCCTCAGCATCCACATCGGCAGCATGCAGTGACGCCCAGGGGCCAACGGTGGCGTCGATCTCTCTGGATCAGACCAGGCATTACAGACTGGAACATTCCATGATGGAGGTAAAGGTTAGTGGTAGAACTGTGAATTGTCTGTTTGACAGTGGGAGCACCGAAAGTTTCATACACCCTGAAACTGCTAAAAGGTGTGGACTCCGGGTTCTCCCTGCCAAACAGACAATTTCCATGGCATCACAGTCCCGGTCTGTACCGATCCAAGGACGATGTATGGTAACTCTTGAGGTACAGGGCACAGTTTACGAGCAAGACAGGCTCCTTGTGCTACCTCACCTTTGCGCGCCAATTCTCCTCGGACTAAACTTTATGGTCCACATGAAGAGTGTGATCCTACAGTACGGTGGGCCACTCCCTTCACTGGCAGTAGGGAACCAGCCGCAGCCCCCAAATTGCCCAAAGCGCCCCGCGTGCAATCTATCCACCCTGAAGATCACGACACCATCCCTTTTTAAAAATCTGGTACCTGGCTGCAAGCCCATCGCTACTAAAAGTAGGCGTTACAGCGCTGAGGACCGGATCTTTATTAGATCTGAGGTTCAGCGGCTCCTCAAGGAAGGGATCATACAGGCCAGTGCTAGTCCGTGGAGAGCGCAGGTCGTGGTAGTCAAAAGCGGGAACAAACCTCGGATGGTCATCGACTATAGTCAGACCATTAATAGATACACGCAGCTGGATGCGTATCCTCTCCCGCGCATTTCTGATATGGTCAATCAGATTGCGCAGTACCGAGTGTTTTCTACCATAGACCTTAAGTCCGCCTACCATCAACTCCCCATCCGCCCAGAGGACCGACAATATACGGCTTTTGAGGCGGATGGTCGTCTATACCAATTCCTCAGGGTTCCATTTGGTGTCACCAATGGGGTCTCGGTCTTCCAGCGTGCTATGGACCGAATGGTGGACCAGAACGGGTTGCGGGCTACCTTCCCGTACCTGGATAACGTCACCATCTGCGGCCATGACCAGCAGGACCACGACACGAATCTCCAACACTTTCTACGCACTGCATCTCGCCTGAATCTGACCTATAACAGGGAGAAGTGCGTATTCCGTACGCATAGGTTAGCCATCCTCGGATACGTGGTGGAAAACGGGGTCATTGGCCCTGATCCAGACCGTATGCGCCCACTCACTGAACTTCCCTTGCCCGCTAGCACGAAAGCACTGAGGAGATGCCTCGGGTTCTTTTCGTATTATGCACAGTGGGTCCCCAACTACGCGGACAAAGCTCGTCCGCTCATTAAGTCCACGACCTTCCCACTTACGCCGGAGGCCCAATTGGCCTTCAAGGTTTTGAAAAGCGACATCTCGAAAGCCACGATGCACGCGGTGGATGAATCCATCCCTTTCCAGGTGGAGAGTGATGCATCGGACTTCGCCCTAGCCGCCACACTAAACCAGGCAGGCAGGCCCGTCGCGTTTTTTTCCCGCACCCTTCAAGGCCCAGAGATTCGGCACTCAGCGGTGGAAAAGGAGGCTCAGGCCATTGTGGAGGCAGTCAGACACTGGCGCCATTACCTGGCAGGTAAGCGGTTCACCCTGATCACGGATCAACGATCCGTGGCGTTTATGTTCAGTAACACGCAGAGGGGCAAGATCAAGAACGATAAGATCTTGCGGTGGAGAATTGAGCTCTCCACCTATAATTACGATATTATGTATCGTCCAGGGAAGCTCAATGAGCCCTCGGATGCCCTCTCGCGCGGAACATGCGCCATCATGCAGGAGGACCGCTTGAAGGCTCTCCACAATGATCTGTGTCATCCTGGAGTCACCAGACTTTACCACTTCATAAAAGCCCGCAACCTACCCTACTCGGTGGAGGAGGTCAGGTCAGTTACTAGAAGTTGTCGGATTTGCGCAGAATGCAAACCACACTTTTATCGACCAGACCGGGCACATTTGGTCAAGGCCACTCGCCCTTTTGAGAGGCTGAGTGTAGATTTTAAGGGCCCCCTTCCCTCAACGGATCGGAATGTCTATTTTCTTAACATAATAGACGAATTTTCCCGGTTTCCGTTTGTTTTCCCCTGTGCGGACACGTCGACTGCCACCGTCATCAAGGCATTCAGTGAGCTTTTTACCCTGTTCGGGTACCCCTGCTATATTCATAGCGACAGGGGCTCGTCGTTCATGAGCAACGACTTGAGGCAATTCCTGCTCTCATTCGGAATTGCCTCTAGTAGAACCACGAGCTACAACCCTAGGGGTAACGGACAGGTGGAAAGGGAGAATGCTACAGTCTGGAAGGCTGTCCTACTGGCACTGAAATCCAAGGGCCTTCCAGTCTCCCGGTGGCAGGAGGTCCTTCCAACTGCGCTCCATTCTATCCGCTCCCTCCTGTGTACGGCAACCAATGCTACTCCCCACGAGAGGATGTTCTCATTCCCTCGGAAGTCGTCCTCGGGGACCTCATTGCCAGCCTGGTTGACGTACCCAGGACCCGTCCTTCTGCGGCGCCATGTGAGGGCTCGCAAGTCCGACCCCTTGGTCGAACCGGTCCAACTCCTCCACGCCAACCCTCAGTATGCCTATGTGGCATATCCTGACGGGCGAGAGGACACTGTCTCCATTAGAGACCTGGCGCCCGCAGGGGACGTAGCAACTCCTGTCGCTCCTATTCCCCCAGTCACAGATCCACTACTCCTCATTACTTCCCCAGACGTGGCGCGGTCAGCACCGGGACCAGTGCATAACACTTTTACTCCCATGTACAGCTTGCCTGAGACTCGGAGATCGGCGCCACCATCATCACCACCACCACCAAACGTTCCAGGATCCCCTACACCATCGCCTCATCAGGGCCGGCCGGCCCGGGAGTCTTTGAGGGGACAGCCAGATGTTGCTTTGAGAGAGCCACCGCAAGCACCTGCTCCGGTTTCGCAACCGGTGTTGAGAAGATCGCAGCGTCGGTGTGGTCCTCCAGACCGTCTGGACTTGTGAATCCTGTTATTTTTTTTGTCATTGTCTGTTTTCATCCACCCCGCCACCTTTGGTTCCTAAAGGAGGGGTGAATGTGGTGAACCATCGTTGGTTCACCACTGGGGTTGTTATTGTGTTACTGTTGGGCTAGGGTGTTGTTGTTATGGGGGTTGTACTATGTTGTTGGGTTAGGGTGTTTACCTGTCCTAAGTGTTATCATGGCACACTCCAGTGGGGTCCCGCCTCCGGTGGCAGGGTATAAGACCCCCTGCTCCGGCAGGACCCCTTCAGTCTGAACGGGTGAATTTGTGTTAGTAGTTTCATTGTTAATGTATTAAAGCCTTCAGTTCTAAAGCCTTGTTTCCGGGTGCTCATTGAGGTGCATCAAAGACCTCGCCCGAGACGCGTTCGTAGCAGGGGTAGGGTCCTCGTACATCAGACTTAAATTATTAGAAAAGGGGAAACTCAACTTGACCCAGGCAATGGGGATGGCCGTGAGGTTGGAGGCGGCGTCGAAGAGCTTGGCGCTGTACCCCGAGGACCACGTGCAGTCAACGTGGTTGGAGCAAGCTCTGCTCCCTCCTCGCCCCGCGAACCCGCGCTCCCAGATCGATTCGACGACGGCGGCAGCTCCAGGTGGCCAGCGATGCTATTTTTGCGGTGGGGCCAAGCATCCACGGCAACAGTGTCCGGCAAGAACGGCAATCTGCAGCCAGTGCGGTAAAAAAGGCCACTACGGCAAAGTCTGCAGGTCCAAACCTAAAAACGGCAGTGCAGCTTGTAACCCTCCAGAACGGAGACCATCTCTTTCGGCGCTGCAGTACCCACGAGGTCCGACCACGTGCGATCTCAGGACGGCGCCATCGTGGCAGACAGAGGAGGAGGAAGACCACCAGGAGTCGCTGCGCTTGGAGCCCTCGGCCACATGCGATTCATGGGGGCGGCCATCATGGTCCACGACGACTAGGAGCGACCAGCAGGGGTCCTCAGCATCCACATCGGCAGCATGCAGCAGCGACCAGCAGGGGTCCTCAGCATCCACATCGGCAGCATGCAGTGACGCCCAGGGGCCAACGGTGGCGTCGATCTCTCTGGATCAGACCAGGCATTACAGACTGGAACATTCCATGATGGAGGTAAAGGTTAGTGGTAGAACTGTGAATTGTCTGTTTGACAGTGGGAGCACCGAAAGTTTCATACACCCTGAAACTGCTAAAAGGTGTGGACTCCGGGTTCTCCCTGCCAAACAGACAATTTCCATGGCATCACAGTCCCGGTCTGTACCGATCCAAGGACGATGTATGGTAACTCTTGAGGTACAGGGCACAGTTTACGAGCAAGACAGGCTCCTTGTGCTACCTCACCTTTGCGCGCCAATTCTCCTCGGACTAAACTTTATGGTCCACATGAAGAGTGTGATCCTACAGTACGGTGGGCCACTCCCTTCACTGGCAGTAGGGAACCAGCCGCAGCCCCCAAATTGCCCAAAGCGCCCCGCGTGCAATCTATCCACCCTGAAGATCACGACACCATCCCTTTTTAAAAATCTGGTACCTGGCTGCAAGCCCATCGCTACTAAAAGTAGGCGTTACAGCGCTGAGGACCGGATCTTTATTAGATCTGAGGTTCAGCGGCTCCTCAAGGAAGGGATCATACAGGCCAGTGCTAGTCCGTGGAGAGCGCAGGTCGTGGTAGTCAAAAGCGGGAACAAACCTCGGATGGTCATCGACTATAGTCAGACCATTAATAGATACACGCAGCTGGATGCGTATCCTCTCCCGCGCATTTCTGATATGGTCAATCAGATTGCGCAGTACCGAGTGTTTTCTACCATAGACCTTAAGTCCGCCTACCATCAACTCCCCATCCGCCCAGAGGACCGACAATATACGGCTTTTGAGGCGGATGGTCGTCTATACCAATTCCTCAGGGTTCCATTTGGTGTCACCAATGGGGTCTCGGTCTTCCAGCGTGCTATGGACCGAATGGTGGACCAGAACGGGTTGCGGGCTACCTTCCCGTACCTGGATAACGTCACCATCTGCGGCCATGACCAGCAGGACCACGACACGAATCTCCAACACTTTCTACGCACTGCATCTCGCCTGAATCTGACCTATAACAGGGAGAAGTGCGTATTCCGTACGCATAGGTTAGCCATCCTCGGATACGTGGTGGAAAACGGGGTCATTGGCCCTGATCCAGACCGTATGCGCCCACTCACTGAACTTCCCTTGCCCGCTAGCACGAAAGCACTGAGGAGATGCCTCGGGTTCTTTTCGTATTATGCACAGTGGGTCCCCAACTACGCGGACAAAGCTCGTCCGCTCATTAAGTCCACGACCTTCCCACTTACGCCGGAGGCCCAATTGGCCTTCAAGGTTTTGAAAAGCGACATCTCGAAAGCCACGATGCACGCGGTGGATGAATCCATCCCTTTCCAGGTGGAGAGTGATGCATCGGACTTCGCCCTAGCCGCCACACTAAACCAGGCAGGCAGGCCCGTCGCGTTTTTTTCCCGCACCCTTCAAGGCCCAGAGATTCGGCACTCAGCGGTGGAAAAGGAGGCTCAGGCCATTGTGGAGGCAGTCAGACACTGGCGCCATTACCTGGCAGGTAAGCGGTTCACCCTGATCACGGATCAACGATCCGTGGCGTTTATGTTCAGTAACACGCAGAGGGGCAAGATCAAGAACGATAAGATCTTGCGGTGGAGAATTGAGCTCTCCACCTATAATTACGATATTATGTATCGTCCAGGGAAGCTCAATGAGCCCTCGGATGCCCTCTCGCGCGGAACATGCGCCATCATGCAGGAGGACCGCTTGAAGGCTCTCCACAATGATCTGTGTCATCCTGGAGTCACCAGACTCTACCACTTCATAAAAGCCCGCAACCTACCCTACTCGGTGGAGGAGGTCAGGTCAGTTACTAGAAGTTGTCGGATTTGCGCAGAATGCAAACCACACTTTTATCGACCAGACCGGGCACATTTGGTCAAGGCCACTCGCCCTTTTGAGAGGCTGAGTGTAGATTTTAAGGGCCCCCTTCCCTCAACGGATCGGAATGTCTATTTTCTTAACATAATAGACGAATTTTCCCGGTTTCCGTTTGTTTTCCCCTGTGCGGACACGTCGACTGCCACCGTCATCAAGGCATTCAGTGAGCTTTTTACCCTGTTCGGGTACCCCTGCTATATTCATAGCGACAGGGGCTCGTCGTTCATGAGCAACGACTTGAGGCAATTCCTGCTCTCATTCGGGATTGCCTCTAGTAGAACCACGAGCTACAACCCTAGGGGTAACGGACAGGTGGAAAGGGAGAATGCTACAGTCTGGAAGGCTGTCCTACTGGCACTGAAATCCAAGGGCCTTCCAGTCTCCCGGTGGCAGGAGGTCCTTCCAACTGCGCTCCATTCTATCCGCTCCCTCCTGTGTACGGCAACCAATGCTACTCCCCACGAGAGGATGTTCTCATTCCCTCGGAAGTCGTCCTCGGGGACCTCATTGCCAGCCTGGTTGACGTACCCAGGACCCGTCCTTCTGCGGCGCCATGTGAGGGCTCGCAAGTCCGACCCCTTGGTCGAACCGGTCCAACTCCTCCACGCCAACCCTCAGTATGCCTATGTGGCATATCCTGACGGGCGAGAGGACACTGTCTCCATTAGAGACCTGGCGCCCGCAGGGGACGTAGCAACTCCTGTCGCTCCTATTCCCCCAGTCACAGATCCACTACTCCTCATTACTTCCCCAGACGTGGCGAGGTCAGCACCGGGACCAGTGCATAACACTTTTACTCCCATGTACAGCTTGCCTGAGACTCGGAGATCGGCGCCACCATCATCACCACCACCACCACCACCAAACGTTCCAGGATCCCCTACACCATCGCCTCATCAGGGCCGGCCGGCCCGGGAGTCTTTGAGGGGACAGCCAGATGTTGTTTTGAGAGAGCCACCGCAAGCACCTGCTCCGGTTTCGCAACCGGTGTTGAGAAGATCGCAGCGTCGGTGTGGTCCTCCAGACCGTCTGGACTTGTGAATCCTGTTATTTTTTTTGTCATTGTCTGTTTTCATCCACCCCGCCACCTTTGGTTCCTAAAGGAGGGGTGAATGTGGTGAAGCATCGTTGGTTCACCACTGGGGTTGTTATTGTATTACTGTTGGGCTAGGGTGTTGTTGTTATGGGGGTTGTACTATGTTGTTGGGATAGGGTGTTTACCTGTCCTAAGTGTTATCATGGCACACTCCAGTGGGGTCCCGCCTCCGGTGGCAGGGTATAAGACCCCCTGCTCCGGCAGGACCCCTTCAGTCTGAACGGGTGAATTTGTGTTAGTAGTTTCATTGTTAATGTATTAAAGCCTTCAGTTCTAAAGCCTTGTTTCCGGGTGCTCATTGAGGTGCATCAGTGTGCTGTCTCTCTCTCTGTCTCAGTGTTCTGTCTCTCTCTGTCTCAGTGTGCTGTCTCTCTCTCTCTGTCTCAGTGTGCTGTCTCTCTCTCTCTCTGTCTCATGGTGCTGTCTCTCTCTCTGTCTCAGAGTGCTGTCTCTCTCTCTCTCTGTCTCAGTGTGCTGTCTCTCTCTCTGTCCCAGTGTGCTGTCTCTCTCTCTCTCTGTCTCAGTGTGCTGTCTCTCTCTCTGTCTCAGTGTGCTGTCTCTCTCTCTGTCCCAGTGTGCTGTCTCTCTCTCTGTCTCAGTGTGCTGTCTCTCTCTCTGTCTCAGTGTGCCGTCTCTCTCTCTCTCTCTGTCTCAGTGTGCTGTCTCTCTCTCTATCTGTCTCAGTGTGCCATTGTTGGTTCCCACCAGGTAGTGCTGAGCCATGGTCTGGCCAGTACTATGAGTCTGTATACATGTTACTGTTGGGGTTAGGGTTGGGCTGTTCTACCTGTTAATATAGTCCTCATGGTACACCCCAGTCGGCTCCGCCTCCTGGGAGAGGTATAAAGGTCACTGCTCTGCCTGGTGACCCTTTAGTCTGGGATCGTATACTGTATATGGTAGCTCTGTTATTGTTGGCAATAAAAGCCTTTATTTCCCGAGTACATCCTGGCTCCTGTGTGATTTCTCGCGCATCAATTTTATTGCCAACAAGTAAATTCTTTTTTTTTTTGAAAAAAAAACGACAAAGAAAACATGGAGCAAATGCTTAAACCCGAACGGCTTACGTTGGACCCACGTGCGGCGGGAGCATCGAACACTTTCGACCACTGGTTGAAGTGTTTCCAAGATTACCTCGACGCCTCCACAGCGGTCACCGACGACGCCGACAGACTCCGGGTCCTCCACGCGAGGGTAAGCGACGCTGTATACCTAGCGATCCGTGGGGCCACCGACTACAAGAAGCGATACAACAAACCGCCGAACGAGATGCATGCTCGATACCTTCTAGCCACTCGACGGCGGCAGCCCGGCGAAACGACGGAACAGTACGCGTGCGAGCTTCAGCAGCTAGCCAGAGCCTGCAACTGCAAAGCAGTGTCGGCAGACCAGTACATGAACGACCTAGCTCGAGATGCGTTCGTGGCGGGAATCGGCTCGTCGTACATCCGTCTTCGGCTGTTGGAGCAAGGTAACCTCGATCTCACTAAATCCATAGAGTTAGCTGACGCTCTAGAAACGGCCTCCAAAAGCCTGGCGATGTACCCCGACGACCACGTGGAGACAGCGTGGCAGGGGCAGTCACAGACCCCACTTCATTCAGCGGGACCGAAAAACTGCGTGATTGCGTTCCCACCCTCGGGCCTGACGACGGCAGCAGCTCCAGGTGGCCCGCGGTGTTACTTCTGTGGGGGGGTGAAACACCCTCGGCAGCGATGTCCAGCTAAAGCGGTGTTGTGCTCCGCCTGCGGCAAGAAGGGGCACTATTCCAAGGTATGCCGGTGCAAACTTCCATCCAAGAACAGCAGTGCGGCGTGTGACTCCCCGGAGCCGGCCTCCTTGTCTTCTGCATCTTCAAGGTCTTCTACCACGTGCGATTCCAGGACGCCGCCATTCCAGACGACGGAGTCGCAAGACACGTGCGACCTGCAGGGGCCGCAGGTTTTGGCGCCATCGTCCACGTGCGACCTATGGGGGCAGCCATTTTGGTCGGCACCGACCGCAAATGACCAGCAGGGGTCGTCATCAACCATCTCAGCTGCCTGCAGTTGCGCCCACAAACCCACGGTGGCGTCGATCATCCTGGACCAGGCCAAGCCTCACAGACTCGACAAGTCCATGATGGACATACAGGTAAACAAACGCCCGATTTATTGTTTGTTTGACAGCGGGAGCACGGAGAGCTTCATTCACCCAGACACCGTGAAGCGGTGTGGTCTCCAGATTCGGACTGTCAAGCAGACAATTTCGATGGCGTCAAGGTCCCGGTCTGTCACCGTGCTAGGGAGTTGGTGGTCAATCTGGCGGTGCAGGGCACGGTTTACAAGAACTTCAAGCTCCTTGTGTTACCGCACCTTTGCGCGCCAATACTCCGAGGACTAGATTTTATGGTCCACTTGAAGAGTGTAACCCTGCAGTACGATGGGCCACTCCCTCCGCTTTCAGTGGGAGACCCGCAGCCTCTAAATTGCCCAACGCGCTCCACATGTAGTCTCTCAACGCTTAGGATTACCACACCCTCCCTATTCCAGAATCTCGTGCCAGGCTGCAAGCCCATCGCAACAAAGAGCAGGCGTTACAGCGCTGAGGATCGGATCTTCATTCGATCTGAAGTTCAGCGACTCCTCAAGGAAGGGATCATCCAACCTAGCGCTAGTCCTTGGAGAGCGCAAGTCGTGGTGGTTAAGAATGGGAACAAACCCCGGATGGTCATAGACTATAGTCAGACCATTAACAGATACACGCAGCTGGATGCGTATCCCCTCCCGCGCATATCTGACATGGTCAATCAGATTGCGCAGCACCGGGTGTTCTCCACCATCGACTTAAAATCTGCTCATCACCAGCTCCCCATTCGCCCAGAGGACCAACAATACACGGCTTTTGAGGCGGATGGTCGCTTGTACCATTTTCTAAGGGTTCCTTTTGGTGTCACGAATGGGGTCTCGGTCTTCTAGCGTGCTATGGACCGAATGGTGGACCATAACGGACTGCGGGCTACCTTCCCGTACCTGGATAACGTCACCATCTGCGGCCATGGCCAGCAGGACCACGATGCCAACCTTCTTAGATTCCTACGCACTGCATCTCGCCTGAATCTGACCTACAACAGGGAGAAGTGTGTATTTCACACGCGCCGCCTAGCTATCCTCGGATACGTGGTGGAAAACGGGGTCATTGGCCCTGATCCAGACCGTATGCGTCCCCTCCTCGAACTTCCCCTGCCCACTAGTGTAAAAGCACTGAGAAGATGCTGAGGCTTCTTCTCTTACTACGCACAGTGGGTTCCCAATTACGCGGACAAAGCCCGTCCGCTCATCAAGTCTACCTCTTTTCCCCTAGCACCAGAGGCTCGTTTGGCCTTTGAAAAACTTAAAGCCGACATCACGAAAGCCACGATGCACGCTATCGATGAGTCCATCCCCTTCCAGGTGGAGAGTGATGCATCTGATTTCGCCCTGGCCGCCACACTTAACCAGGCGGGCAGGCCCGTGGCCTTTTTCTCTCGCACCCTCCAAGGCCCCGAAATTCGACATTCGGCGGTGGAAAAGGAGGCCCAGGCCATTGTGGAGGCCGTCCGGCATTGGCGCCATTACTTGGCGGGAAAACGGTTCACCCTGCTCACGGACCAGCGGTCCGTGGCGTTCAAGTTCAATAACACGTTACGGGGCAAGATCAAGAACGATAAGATCTTGAGGTGGAGAATCGAACTCTCCACCTATAATTACGACATCATGTATCGTCCAGGGAAACTCAACGAGCCCTCGGATGCCCTGTCGCGTGGAACATGCGCTAGTATGCAGGAGAATCGATTGCAGGCTCTCCACAATGACCACTGCCATCCGGGGGTCACTCAGCTCTTCCACTTCATAAAGTGGAGGATGTCAGGTCTATAACCAGAAGCTGCCGGGTATGCGCGGAATGCAAACCGCACTTCTACCAACCTGACAGGGCACAACCCGTTAAGGCCACTCGTCCATTCGAAAGACTGAGTGTAGATTTTAAGGGCCCCCTTCCCTCGACAGATCGGAACGTGTACTTCCTCAATGTGGTTGATGAGTACTCACGATTCCTCTTTGTCATTCCTTGTTCCGATATGACCGCTGCCACGGTTATCAAGGCATTTCGTGATCTTTTCAACCTTTTCGGGTACCCCTGTTACATCCATAGCGATAGGGGCTCGTCGTTCATGAGCGATGACTTGAGGCAATTCCTGCTCTCATACGGGATTGCCTCTAGTAGAACCATAGAACCACGAGCTACAACCCGAGGGGTAACAGACAGGTTGAACGTGAGAATGCTACAGTCTGGAAGGCTGTCTTACTGGCATTGAGGTCTAAAGGACTTCCAGTCTCCCGTTGGCAAGAGGTGCTCCCTGATGCGCTCCACTCCATACGCTCACTCCTGTGTACGGCAACCAACGCTACTCCCCATGAGAGACTGTTTTCATTCCCTCGGGAGTCTTCCTCTGGGACCTCATTACCGTCTTGGTTGACGTACTCAGGACCCGTCCTCCTGCAAGTCCGACCCTTTGGTTGAACAGGTCCATCTCCTCCACGCCAACCCTCAGTATGCCTATGTGGCATACCCTGGCGGGCTCGATTCGAGACCTGGCGCCAGCAGGGGGCTTGGAAACCCCTGTCGCTCCCATACCTCCTGTTAGAGACCCCCCAACTATTGTTTCCCCTCCTGAGACGCCGCGGGCGGCATCGGGACCATCACTTAACCCTTTTACTCCCGTGTACAGCTTGCCTGAGTCCAGGAGATGGTCGCCACTTCAAGGCGTGCCCGAATTCAGCGGATTGTCACCACCTCGGGGTCTACCGGCCCGTGAGACATTGGAGGAGCCGTTGGAAACCGCCTTGGGTAGAACGCCACCGTGACTGCCTACACCGGTTTCATCGCCGGTGTTGAGGAGGTCACAACGACAGTGCGGTCCCTCTGAACTTATAGACTGATGAACAATTGTTCTGTGTTTTGTACCCGGCCGGCCTCTGTTTTCAAAGGAGGGGTGAATGTGGTGAACCATTGTTGGTTCCCACCAGGTAGTGCTGAGCCATGGTCTGGCCAGTACTATGAGTCTGTAGATATGTTACTGTTGGGGTTAGGGTTGGGCTGTTCTACATGTTACTGTTGGGGTTAGAGTTGGGCTGTTCTACCTGTAATATAGTTCTTATGGTACATCCTGGGAGAGGTATAAAGGTCACTGCTCTGTCTGGGACCCTTTAGTCTGGGATCGTGTATTATATATGGTAGCTCTATTGTTGTAGTCAATAAAAGCCTTTATTTCCCCGAGTACCTCGAGCCTCGTGAGTTATATCGCGCATCAACTGTCTGTCTCTCTGTCTCAGTGTGCTGTCTCTCTCTCTGTCTCAGTGTGCTGTCTCTCTCTCTCTGTCTCAGTGTGCTGTCTCTCTCTGTCTCAGTGTGCTGTCTCTCTCTCTCTGTCTCAGTGTGCTGTCTCTCTCTGTCTCAGTGTGCTGTCTCTCTCTCTCTCTCTGTCTCAGTGTGCTGTCTCTCTCTCTCTCTCTGTCTCAGTGTGCTGTCTCTCTCTCTCTCTCTGTCTCAGTGTGCTGTCTCTCTCTCTGTCTCAGTGTGCTGTCTCTCTCTCTCTGTCTCAGTGTGCTGTCTCTCTCTCTGTCTCAGTGTGCTGTCTCTCTCTCTCTGTCTCAGTGCGCTGTCTCTCTCTCTGTCTCAGTGTGCTGTCTCTCTCGCTGTCTCAGTGTGCTGTCTCTCTCTCTCTGTCTCAGTGTGCTGTCTCTCTCTCTGTCTCAGTGTGCTGTCTCTCTCTCTCTGTCTCAGTGAGCTGTCTCTCTCTCCCTCTCTCTGTCTCAGTGTGCTGTCTCTCTCTCTCTGTCCCAGTGTGCTGTCTCTCTCTCTCTGTCTCAGTGTGCTGTCTCTCTCTCTCTCTGTCTCAGTGTGCTGTCTCTCTCTCTGTCTCAGTGTGCTGTCTCTCTCTCTGTCTGTCTCAGTGTGCTGTCTCTCTCTCTGTCTCAGTGTGCTGTCTCTCTCTCTCTCTGACTCAGTGTGCTGTCTCTCTCTCTCTGTCTCAGTGTGCTGTCTCTCTCTCTCTGTCTCAGTGTGCTGTCTCTCTCTCTCTGTCTCAGTGTGCTGTCTCTCTCTCTCTGTCTCAGTGTGCTGTCTCTCTCTCTCTGTCTCAGTGTGCTGTCTCTCTCTCTCTCTGTGTCAGTGTGCTGTTTCTCTCTCTCTCTGTCTCAGTGCGCTGCCTCTCTCTCTGTCTCAGTGTGCTGTCTCTCTCTCTCTCTGCCTCAGTGGGCTATCTCCCTCTCTCTCTCTGTCTCAGTGTGCTGTCTCTCTCTCTCTCTCTCTGTCTGTCTCAGTGTGCTGTCTCTCTCTCTGTCTCAGTGTGCTGTCTCTCTCTCTCTGTCTCAGTGTGCTGTCTCTCTCTCTCTCTCTCTCTGTCTCAGTGTGCTGTCTCTCTCTCTCTGTCTCAGT
Organism: Mustelus asterias; assembly: GCF_964213995.1. Taxonomy (NCBI): domain Eukaryota; kingdom Metazoa; phylum Chordata; class Chondrichthyes; order Carcharhiniformes; family Triakidae; genus Mustelus; species Mustelus asterias. The sequence goes on from NC_135809.1 coordinate 69,627,945, forward strand.
GTGCTGTCTCTCTCTCTCTCTGTCTCAGTGTGCTGTCTCTCTCTCTCTCTCTCTCTGTCTCAGTGTGCTGTCTCTCTCTCTCTCTGTCTCAGTGTGCTGTCTCTCTCTCTCTCTGTCTCAGTGTGCTGTCTCTCTGTGGTGAACCATCGTTGGTTACCACTGTGGGGTTATTCCAATGTTGCTGTTGGGTTAGGGTGTTGACACTGTGGGGTTGTTATAATGTTGTTGTTGGGTTAGGGTGTTTACACTGTGGGATTAATATACCTGTGGTGGATGCTGTTATGGCACATCCCGGTCGGGCCCCGCCTCCTGGGGAGAGGTATAAGACCCTCTGCTCAGACGGGACCCCTCCAGTCTGGAATGGTGTACTCGTGTTGGATAGTTCCATTGTTTGTCAATAAAAGCCTTCAATCGCTGAAGCCTTGTACCTCGTGCTTGATTGTCGCGCATCAATTTTATTGACAAACATAAAACTCTCGACAGTAAAGAGAGTATGGAGCAAATGCTGAAACCACAGCGCCTGACGCTGGACCCACGTGCGGTCGGTGCCTCTAACACCTTCGACCACTGGCTGAAGTGTTTCGAGGACTACCTGGCAGCCTCTGCAGCAGTTACTACGGACGACGACAAACTCCAGGTCCTCCACGCGAGGGTAAGCGACACGGTCTACCTCGCGATTCGTGCGGCCACCACTTACCCGAGGGCCATCGAGCTCTTAAAAAAACGATACACGAGACCACCCAACGAGATTCACGCTCGTTACCTCCTCGCTACACGACGTCGGCAGTCGGGCGAAACCATGGAGGACTACGCCAATGAGCTCTTGCAGCTTGCCAGGGGCTGCGACTGCAAAGCTGTGTCGGCTGAGCAGTATATGTACGACCTCGCCCGAGATGCGTTTGTAGCAGGGGTAGGGTCCTCGTACATCCGGCTTAAGCTACTGGGGAAAGGGAACCTCAACCTGACCCAAGCGATGGAGATGGCTGAGATGCTGGAGGCAGCGTCGAAAAGCTTGGCTCTGTACCCCGAAGACCACGTGGAGACAACGTGGCAGGAGCAAGCACAGATCCCTCCTCGCCCCACGGGCTCGCGCTCCCATATCGACCCGACGACGGCGGCAGCTCCAGGCGGCCCGCGGTGCTATTTTTGCGGAGGAGCCAAGCATCCACGGCAACAGTGTCCAGCTAAAACGGCGATCTGCAGTCAGTGCGGTAAAAAAGGGCACTACGCTAAAGTCTGCAGGTCGAAGCCCAAGAACGGCAGTGCAGCCTGTGACCCTCCAGAGCGGAGACAATCTCCTTCGGCGTCGCAGTACCCGCGAGGCCCGACCACGTGCGAATCCAGGACGGCGCCATCGTGGCTGACGGAGGAGGAGGATGACCACCAGGAGTCGCTACGCTTGGCGCCCTCACCCACGTGCGATTCATGGGGGCGGCCATCATGATCGACGACGACCAGGAGCGACCAGCAGGGGTCCTCAGTATCAACCTCGGCTGCATGCAGTGACGCCCAAGGGCCAACGGTGGCGTCGATCTCTCTGGACCAGACAAAGCATCACAGGCTTGACAGTTCGATGATGAACATCAAGGTAAATGGTCGTACTGTGTATTGTCTGTTTGACAGTGGGAGCACCGAGAGTTTTATTCACCCTGACACTGCGAAAAGGTGTGGACTCCGGGTTCTACCTGCCAAACAGACAATTTCTATGGCATCACGGTCCCGGTCTGTACCGATCCAAGGACGTTGTATGGTAACCCTAGAGGTGCAGGGCACAATTTACGAGCGATACAGGCTCCTTGTGTTGCCGCACCTTTGCGCGCCAATTCTCCTCGGACTAAACTTTATGGTCCACATGAAGAGTGTGATCCTACAGTACGGTGGGCTACTCCCTTCGCTGGCAGTAGGGAATCAGCCGCAGCCTCCAAATTGCCCAAAGCGCCCCGCATGCAATCTTTCCACACTAAAGATCACCACACCTTCTTTATTTAAGAATCTGGTACCAGGCTGCAAGCCCATCGCTACTAAAAGTAGGCGTTACAGCGCTGAAGACCGGATCTTTATCAGATCTGAGGTTCAGCGGCTCCTCAAAGAAGGGATCATACAGCACAGTGCTAGTCCGTGGAGAGCGCAGGTCGTGGTGGTTAAAAGCGGGAACAAACCCCGGATGGTCATCGACTACAGTCAGACCATTAACCGTTATACGCAGCTGGATGCGTATCCTCTCCCGCGCATATCTGATATGGTCAATCAGATTGCGCAGTACTGGGTGTTCTCCACCATAGACCTTAAGTCCGCCTACCATCAACTCCCCATCCGCCCAGAGGACCAACAATACACGGCTTTTGAGGCGGATGGTCGTCTATATCAGTTTCTTAGGGTTCCATTTGGTGTCACCAATGGGGTCTCGGTCTTCCAGCGTGCTATGGACCGAATGGTGGACCAGAACGGGTTGCGGGCTACCTTCCCGTACCTGGATAACGTCACCATCTGCGGCCATGATCAGCAGGACCATGACACGAATCTCCAAAACGTTTTGCGCACTGCATCTCGCCTGAATCTGACCTATAACAGGGAGAAGTGTGTATTCCGTACGCGCAGGTTAGCCATCCTGGGATACGTGGTGGAAAACGGGGTCATCGGCCCTGATCCAGACCGTATGCGCCCCCTTACTGAACTTCCCTTGCCCGCGCAAAAGCACTGAGGAGTTGCCTCGGCTTCTTTTCTTATTATGCGCAGTGGGTCCCCAACTACGCGGACAAAGCCCGTCCGCTCATCAAGTCCACGACTTTCCCACTCACGCCGGAGGCCCAATTGGCCTTCAAGGCTTTGAAAAGCGACATTGCGAAAGCCACGATGCACGCAGTGGATGAATCCATCCCTTTTCAGGTGGAAAGTGATGCATCGGATTTCGCCCTGGCCGCCACACTAAACCAGGCAGGCAGGCCCGTCGCGTTTTTTTCCCGCACCCTTCAAGGTCCCGAAATTCGGCATTCAGCGGTGGAGAAGGAGGCTCAGGCCATTGTGGAGGCCGTCAGACACTGGCGCCATTACCTGGCGGGGAAGCGGTTCACCCTGATCACGGATCAACGATCCGTGGCGTTTATGTTCAGTAATACGCAGAGGGGCAAGATCAAGAATGATAAGATCTTGCGGTGGAGAATTGAGCTCTCCACCTATAATTACGATATTATGTATCGTCCAGGGAAACTCAATGAGCCCTCGGATGCCCTCTCGCGCGGAACATGCGCTATCATGCAGGAGGACCGCTTGAACGCCCTCCACAATGACCTGTGCCATCCTGGAGTCACTCGACTCTACCACTTCATAAAAGCCCGCAACCTGCCCTACTCGGTGGAGGATGTCAGGTCAGTAACGAGAAGCTGTCGGATTTGCGCGGAATGCAAACCGCACTTTTATCGACCGGACCGGGCACAATTGGTCAAGGCCACTCGCCCCTTCGAGAGGCTGAGTGTGGATTTTAAGGGCCCCCTTCCCTCAACGGACCGGAATGTCTACTTTCTCAATATCATAGATGAATACTCCCGGTTCCCGTTTGTTGTCCCCTGTGCGGACACGTCGACTGCCACAGTGATTAAGGCATTCAGTGATCTTTTTACCCTGTTCGGGTACCCCTGCTACATACATAGCGACAGGGGCTCGTCGTTCATGAGTAACGACTTGAGGCAATTCCTGCTCTCATACGGGATTGCCTCTAGTAGAACCACGAGCTACAACCCTAGGGGTAACGGACAGGTGGAGAGGGAGAATGCTACAGTCTGGAAGGCTGTCCTATTGGCGCTGAAGTCCAGGGGCCTTCCAGTCTCCCGTTGGCAGGAGGTCCTTCCAAATGCGCTTCACTCCATTCGCTCCCTCCTGTGTACGGCAACCAATGCTACTCCCCACGAGAGGATGTTCTCATTCCCTCGGAAGTCGTCCTCGGGGATCTCCTTACCAGCCTGGTTGACGTACCCAGGACCCGTCCTTCTGCGGCGACATGTGAGGGCCCGCAAGTCCGACCCCTTGGTCAAACCGGTCCAACTCCTCCACGCCAACCCTCAGTATGCCTATGTGGCATATCCTGACGGGCGAGAGGACACGGTCTCAATTCGAGACCTGGCGCCCGCAGGGGACGTAGCAACTCCTGTCGCTCCTATACCCCCTGTCACGAACCCCCTTTCACTTCTTTCTTCCCCAGACGTGGCGCGGTCAGCACCGGGACCAGTGCATAACAGTTATACTCCCATGTACAGCTTGCCTGAGACTCGGAGATTGGCGCCACCACAGAAGGTACCAGGATCCCCTGCACCACCGCTTCACCAGGGTCAACCGGCCCGTGAGTCCTCGAGGGGACAGCCGGACGCTGTTTTGGAGAAAACGCCACCGCAAGCACCTGCTCCGGTGTCACAACCGGTGTTGAGGAGATCACAGCGACGGTGCGGTCCTCCAGACCGTCTGGACTTGTAGATTTTGTATATATGTAATCTGTTTTCGCACCCCGCCGGCCTTTGTTTTTAAAGGAGGGGTGAATGTGGTGAACCATCGTTGGTTACCACTGTGGGGTTATTCCAATGTTACTGTTGGGTTAGGGTGTTGCCACTGTGGGGTTGTTATAATGTTGTTGTTGGGTTAGGGTGTTTACACTGTGGGATTAATATACCTGTGGTGGATGCTGTTATGGTACATCCCGGTCGGGCCCCGCCTCCTGGGGAGAGGTATAAGACCCTCTGCTCAGGCGGGACCCCTCCAGTCTGGAATGGTGTACTCGTGTTGGATAGTTCCATTGTTTGTCAATAAAAGCCTTCAATCGCTGAAGCCTTGTACCTCGTGCTTGATTGTCGTGCATCACTCTCTCTCTCTCTGTCTCAGTGTGCTGCCTCTCTCGCTCTCTGTCTCAGTGTGCTGTCTCTCTCTCTGTCTCAGTGTGCTGTCTCTCTCACTGTCTCAGTGTGCTGTCTCTCTCTCTCTCTCTCTCTCTCTGTCTCAGTGTGCTGTTTCTCTCTCTCTGTCTCAGTGTGCTGTCTCTCTCACTGTCTCAGTGTGCTGTCTCTCTCTCTCTGTCTCAGTGTGCTGTCTCTCTCTCTCTCTCTCTCTCTGTCTCAGTGTGCTGTTTCTCTCTCTCTGTCCCAGTGTGCTGTCTCTCTCTCTGTCTCAGTGTGCTGTCTCTCTCTCTGTCTCAGTGTGCTGTCTCTCTCTCTCTCTGTCTCAGTGTGCTGTCTCTCTCTCTCTGTCTCAGTGGGCTGCCTCTCTCTCTCTCTGTCTCAGTGTGTTGACTCTCTCTCTCTGTCTCAGTGTGCTGTTTCTCTCTCTCTGTCTCAGTGTGCTGTCTCTCTCTCTCTGTCTCAGTGTGCTGTCTCTCTCTCTCTCTGTCTCAGTGTGCTGTCTCTCTCCCTCTCTGTCTCAGTGTGCTGTTTCTCTCTCTCTGTCTCAGTGTGCTGTCTCTCTCTCTCTCTGTCTCAGTGTGCTGTCTCTCTCCCTCTCTGTCTCAGTGTGCTGTCTCTCTCTCTCTGTCTCAGTGGGCTGCCTCTCTCTCTGTCTCAGTGTGCTGTCTCTCTCTCTCTCTGTCTCAGTGTGCTGTCTCTCTCTCTCTCTGTCTCAGTGTGCTGTCTCTCTCTCTCTGTCTCGGTGGGCTGCCTCTCTCTCTCTCTGTCCCAGTGTGCTGTCTCTCTCTCTGTCTCAGTGTGCTGTCTCTCTCTCTCTCTGTCTAAGTGTGCTGTCTCTCTCTCTCTGTCTCAGTGTGCTGTCTCTCTCTCTCTCTGTCTAAGTGTGCTGTCTCTCTCTCTCTGTCTCGGTGTGCTGTCTCTCTCTCTGTCTCAGTGTGCTGCCTCTCTCTCTCTCTGTCTCAGTGTGCTGTCTCTCTCTCTGTCTCAGTGTGCTGTCTCTCTCTCTCTGTCTCACTCTCTCTGTCTCAGTGTGCTGTCTCTCTCTCTCTGTCCCAGTTTGCTGTCTCTCTCTCTGTCTCAGTGTGCTGCCTCTCTCTCTCTCTGTCTCAGTGTGCTGTCTCTCTCTCTGTCTCAGTGTGCTGTCTCTCTCTCTCTGTCTCACTCTCTCTGTCTCAGTGTGCTGTCTCTCTCTTTGTCTCAGTGTGCTGTCTCTCTCTCTCTGTCTCACTCTCTCTGTCTCAGTGTGCTGTCTCTCTCTCTCTCTGTCTCTCTCTCTGTGTCTCAGTGTGCTGTCTCTCTCTCTGTCTCAGTGTGCTGTCTCTCTCTCTCTGTCTCACTCTCTCTGTCTCAGTGTGCTGTCTCTCTCTCTGTCTCAGTGTGCTGTCTCTCTCTCTCTGTCTCACTCTCTCTGTCTCAGTGTGCTGTCTCTCTCTCTCTCTCAGTGTGCTGTCTCTCTCTGTCTCAGTGTGCTGTCTCTCTCTCTGTCTCAGTGTGCTGTCTCTCTCTCTCTCTCTGTCTCAGTGTGCTGTCTCTCTCCCTCTGTCTCAGTGTGCTGTCTCTCTCTCTCTCTGTCTCAGTGTGCTGTCTCTCTCTCTGTCTCAGTGTGCTGTCTCTCTCTCTCTCTCTCTCAGTGGGCTGCCTCTCTCTCTCTCTGTCTCAGTGTGCTGTCTCTCTCTCTCTGTCTCAGTGTGCTGTCTCTCTCTGTCTCAGTGTGCTGTCTCTCTCTCTGTCTCAGTGTGCTGTCTCTCTCTCTCTCTGTCTCAGTGTGCTGTCTCTCTCTCTCTCTCTGTCTCAGTGTGCTGTCTCTCTCTCTCTCTGTCTCAGTGTGCTGTCTCTCTCTCTGTGTCTGTGGTGAACCATCGTTGGTTCCCACTAGATAGTCCTGAGCCAGGGTCTGGCCAGTACTACAAGTATGTACATATGTTACTGTTGGGGTTAGGGTGGGGTTGTTACACCTTTGTACTGTAGTGTTGTGGCACATCCCAGTCGGGCTCCGCCTCCTGGGAGAGGTATAAAAGTCCCTGCTCTGGCTGGTACCCCTCAAACTGGGATCATGTATATAATTATTGGCTGCTTCATTACAGTAAATAAAAGCCTTTATTTCCCGAGCATCTAGCCTCGTGTTTGATAACGCGCATCAATTTTATTTACTGTTGTTAAACTCTCGTCGAAGAAAAAAAAGAGAGTATGGAGCAGATTCTGAAGCCGGAACGCCTTACACTAGATCCACGTGCGGTGGGCGCTTCTAACACCTTCGACCACTGGCTGAAGGGTTTCGAAGACTACCTGGCAGCCTCCGCAGCGGTCACCACAGATGATGACAGACTCCGGGTCCTCCATGCGAGGGTAAGTGACACTGTCTACCTCGCGATCCGTGCGGCCACCGATTACACAAAGGCCCTCGAGCTTCTGAAGAAGCGTTATATCAAACCGCCCAACGAAATACACGCTCGTTACCTCTTAGCCACTCGACGACGGCAGTCTGGCGAAACGATGGAGGAATATGCGAACGAGCTCCTACAGCTCTAGCCAGGGGCTGTAACTGCAAAGCTGTGTCGGCTGAGCAGAGCATGAACGACCTCGCCCGAGATGCGTTTGTGGCGGGTGTCGGATCGTCGTACATTCGACTTAAACTATTGGAGAAAGGTAACCTTGACCTTACCCAGGCAATCGAGCTAGCGGAGATGCTGGAGACGGCCTCCAAAAGCTTAGTATTGAATCCGGAAGACCACGTGGAGACAACGTGGCAGGAGCAGTCGCTGATCCCTCCTCGTCCCTCGGTTCGAAATGCTGTGTAATGGCGTGCCCACACTCGGGCCAGACGACCGCAGCAGCTCCGGGCAGCCCGCGGTGTTACTTCTGTGGGGGAGCGAAGCATACTCGGCAACGGCGTCCCGCTAAGGCTGTGTTGTGCTCCGCCTGCGGTAAGAAAGGGCACTATGCGAAAGTGTGCCGATCTAAATCTAGGAACGGCAGTGCGGCCTGCGATTCTTCAGAGCTCGGCTCTTCGTCGTCGAAATCATCGAGGGGTTCGTCCACGTGCGAGGCCAGGACGATGCCATTATGGTCGACGGAGTCGGAGGTGTGTGACCACCAGGGGTCGCTGAGTTTGACGCCATCACCCACGTGCGACCTACGGGAGCGGCCATGTTGGTCGGCACCGACCGTGAACGACCAGCAGGGGTCCTCCTCGTCGATTTCAGCTGCCTGCAGTGGCGCTCATGAACCAACGGTGGCGTCGATCATCCTGGACCAGGCCAAGCCTCATAGACTTGACAAATCTATGATGAACATCCAGGTAAATGACCACGTGATTTATTGTCTGTTTGACAGCGGGAGCACTGAGAGCTTTATCCACCCAGACACTGTGAAGCGGTGTGGACTCCGGATTCAACCTGCCAAGCAGACAATCTCTATGGCATCGAGGTCCCGGTCTGTCACCGTGCTAGAGAGTTGCGTGGTAACTTTGACGGTGCAAGGCACAGTTTACGAGCGTTTCAAGCTCCTAGTGTTGCCGTACCTTTGCGCGCCAATACTTCTTGGACTAAACTTCATGGTCCACTTGAAGAGTGTAACCCTACAGTGCGGTGGGCCACTCCCTTCACTGGCAGTGGGAAAACGGCAGCAGCCTCCAAATTGCCTGTAGCCTCTCGACGCTGAAGATCACCACACCCTCCCTGTTCCAGAATCTTGTGCCAGGCTGCAAGCCCATCGCGACTAAAAGTAGGCGATAGAGCGCTGAGGATCGGATCTTCATTAGATCTGAGGTTCAGCGGCTCCTCAAAGAAAGGATCATACAACCCAGCGCTAGTCCGTGGAGGGTGCAGGTCGTGGTGGTCAAGAGCGGGAACAAATCCTGGATGGTCATTGACTATAGTCAGACCATTAACCGATACACGCAGCTGGATGCGTATCCTCTCCCGCGCATATCTGATATGGTCAATCAGATTGCGCAGTACCGGGTGTTCTCCACCATAGACCTCAAGTCTGCCTACCACCAACTCCCCATTCGCCCAGAGGACTGACAATACACGGCTTTTGAGGCGGATGGTCGCTTGTATCACTTTCTCAGGGTTCCCTTTGGTGTCACCAATGGGGTCTCGGTCTTCCAGCGTGCTATGGACCGAATGGTGGACCAGAACGGGCTGCGGGCTACCTTCCCGTACCTGGATAATGTCACCATCTGCGGCCATGACCAGCAGGACCACGACACGAATCTCCTGAATTTCCTACGCACTGCATCTCGCCTGAACCTGACCTACAACAGGGAGAAGTGTGTGTTCCGTACGCGCCGGTTAGCCATCCTAGGATACGTGGTGGAAAACGGGGTCATTGGCCCTGATCCAGACCTTTCTGAACTTCCCTTGCCTGCTAGTGCAAAAGCACTGAGAAGATGCTTAGGCTTCTTCTCTTATTATGCGCAGTGGGTTCCCAATTACGCGGACAAAGCCCGTCCGCTCATTAAGTCCACGACTTTTCCCCTAACGCCAGAGGCCCGATTGGCCTTCGATAAATTAAAAGCCGACATCGCGAAAGCTACGATGTGCGCTGTTGATGAGTCCATCCGCTTTCAGGTGGAGAGCGATGCATCTGATTTCGCCCTGGCCGCCACACTTAACCAGGCGGGCAGGCCCGTCGCACTTTTTTCTCGCACCCTCCAAGGCCCTGAAATTCGGCATTCAGCGGTGGAAAAGGAGGCCCAGGCCATTGTGGAGGCCGTCAGGCACTGGCGCCATTACTTGGCGGGAAAACGGTTCACCCTGATCACGGACCAGCGGTCCGTGGCGTTCATGTTTAATAACACGCAGAGGGGCAAGATCAAGAATGACAAGATCTTGCGGTGGAGAATTGAATTCTCCACCTATAACTACGACATCATGTACCGTCCAAGGAAACTCAATGAGCCCTCGGATGCCCACTCACGTGGAACATGCGCCAGTATACAGGAGGACCGTTTGCAGGCTCTCCATAATGACCTATGCCATCCTGGGGTCACTCGGCTCTACCACTTTATAAAAGCCCGCAACCTGCCCTACTCGGTGGAGGACGTCAGGTCCGTAACAAGAAGCTGTCGGGTTTGCGCGGAATGCAAACCGCACTTTTACCGACCTGACCGGGCACATTTAGTCAAGGCCACTCGTCCCTTCGAGAGACTGAGTGTCGATTTTAAGGGCCCCCTTCCCACAACAGATCGGAATGTGTACTTCCTCAATATCATTGACGAGTACTCTAGGTTCCCTTTTGTTGTTCCCTGCTCTGATACATCCGCTGCCACGTTTATCAAGGCATTCCGTGATCTTTTTACCCTGTTCGGGTACCCCGGCTACATCCATAGCGACAGGGGCTCGTCGTTCATGAGCGATGACTTGAGGCAATTCCTGCTCTCATACGGGATTGCATCTAGTAGGACCACGAGCTACAACCCTAGGCGTAACGGACAGGTTGAACGTGAGAATGCTACAGTCTGGAAGGCTGTCTTACTGGCGTTGAAGTCAAAAGGTCTTCCAGTCTCCCGTTGGCAAGAGGTGCTCCCTGATGCGCTCCACTCCATACGCTCACTCCTGTGTACGGCAACCAATGCTACTCCCCATGAGAGAATGTTTTCATTCCCTCGGATGTCTTCCTCGGGGACCTCATTACCGTCTTGGTTGACGTACTCAGTACCCGTCCTCCTGCAGCGACATGTAAGGGCCCGCAAGTCCGACCCGTTGGTCGAACAGGTCCATCTCCTCCACGCCAACCCTCAGTATGCCTATGTGGCATACCCTGACGGGCGAGAGGACACGGTCTCGATCCGAGACCTGGCGCCAGCAGGGGACGTAGCAACCCCTGTCGCTCCCATACCCCCTGTAACAAACCCTTTATCTCTTGTTTCTTCCCCGGACACGGCGCGGGCAGCATCAGGACCATTGCTTAACCCTTTTACTCCCGTGTACAGCTTGCCTGAGTCCAGAGGATGGTCGCCACTGCAGGGCGTGTCAGGACCCCATGGACTACCGTCACCTCAGGGTCAACCGGCCTGTGAGTCCGTGGAAGAACAGCTGGACGCCGCCTTGGGGAGAACGCCACCGCAAGTGCCTACTCCGGTGTCACCGCCGGTATTGAGGAGGTCACAACGACGGTGCGGTCCCCCTGACCGTCTGAACTTATAGACTGCTAACACTTTATTCTGTTTTTTTGTACCCCGCCGGCCTTTGTTCTCAAAGGAGGGGTGAATGTGGTGAACCATCGTTGGTTCCCACTGGATTGTACTGAGCCAGGGCTGGCCAGTACTACAAGGTTGTACATATGTTACTGTTGGGTTGTGCTACTTGTTGCTGTTGGGGTTAGGGTGGGGTTGTTACACCTTTGTACTGTAGTGTTGTGGTACATCCCAGTCGGGCTCCGCCTCCTGGGAGAGGTATAAGGTCCCTGCTCTGGCTGGTACCCCTCAGTCTGGGATCGTGAATATAATTATTGGCTGCTTCATGACAGTAAATAAAAGCCTGTATTACCCGAGCATCAAGCCTCGTGTATGATAACGCGCATCACTGTCTCAGTGTGCTGTCTCTCTCTCTGTCTCAGTGTGCTGTCTCTCTCTCTCTCTGTCTCAGTGTGCTGTCTCTCTCTCTCTCTGTCTCAGGGTGCTGTCTCTCTCTCTGTCTCAGGGTGCTGTCTCTCTCTCTCTCTGTCTCAGTGTGCTGTCTCTCTCTCTCTCTGTCTCAGTGTGCTGTCTCTCTCTCTCTCTGTCTCAGTGTGCTGTCTCTGTCTCTGTCTCAGTGTGCTGTCTCTCTCTCTGTCTCACTGTGCTGTCTCTCTCTCTGTCTCAGTGTGCTGTCTCTCTGTCTCAGTGTGCTGTCTCTCTCTCTCTGTCTCAGTGTGCTGTCTCTCTCTCTGTCTCAGTTTGCTGTCTCTCTCTCTCTGTCTCAGTGTGCTGTCTCTCTCTCTCTGTCTCAGTGTGCTGTCTCTCTCTCTCTGTCTCACTCTCTCTGTCTCAGTGTCCTGTCTCCCTCTCTCTCTCTGTCTCAGTGTGCTGTCTCTCTCTCTCTGTCTCTGTGTGCTGTCCCTCACTCTCTCTTGTCTCAGTGTGCTGTCTCTCGCTCTGTCTCAGTGTGCTGTCTCTCTCTATGTCGCAGCGTGCTGTCTCTCTCTCTGTCTCAGCGTGCTGTCTCTCTCTCTGTCTCAGTGTGCTGTCTCTCTGTCTCTCTCTATGTCTCAGTGTGCTGTCTCTCTCTCTCTGTCTCAGTGTGCTGTCTCTCTCTCTCTGTCTCAGTGTGCTGTCTCTCTCTCTGTCTCACTCTCTCTGTCTCAGTGTCCTGTCTCCCTCTCTCTCTCTCTCTCTGTCTCAGTGTGCTGTCTCTCTCTCTCTGTCTCAGTGTGCTGTTTCTCTCTCTCTGTCTCAGTGTGCTGTCTCTCTCTCTCTGTCTCAGTGTGCTGTCTCTCTCTCTCTGTCTCAGTGTGCTGTTTCTCTCTCTCTGTCTCAGTGTGCTGTCTCTCTCTCTCTGTCTCAGTGTGCTGTCTCTCTCTCTCTGTCTCAGTGTGCTGTCTCTCTCTCTCTCTGTCTCAGTGTGCTGTCTCTCTCTCTCTCTGTCTCAGTGTGATGTCTCTCTGTCTCAGTGTACTGTCACTCTCTCTCTCTATGTCTCAGTGTGCTGTCTCTCTCTGTCTCAATCTCTCTGTCTCAGTGTGCAGTCTCTCTCTCTGTCTCAGTGTCCTGTCTCTCTCTCTCTTTGTCTCAGTGTGCTGTCTCTCTCTCTCTCTGTCTCGGTGTGCTGTCTCTCTCTCTCTGTCTCGGTGTGCTGTCTCTATCTCTGTCTCAGTGTGCTGTCTCTCTCTCTCTCTGTCTCAGTGTCCTGTCTCTCTCTCTCTCTGTCTCAGTGTCCTGTCTCTCTCTCTCTCTGTCTCAGTGTGCTGTCTCTCTCTCTCTGTCTCAGTGTGCTGTCTCTCTCTCTCTCTTTGTCTCAGTGTGCTGTCTCTCTCTCTGTCTCAGTGTGCTGTCTCTCTCTCTGTGTCTCAGTGTGCTGTCTCTCTCTTTGTCTCAGTGTGCTGTCTCTCTCTCTCTCTGTCTCAGTGTGCTGTCTCTCTGTCTCAGTGTGCTGTCTCTCTCTCTGTCTCAGTTTGCTGTCTCTCTCTCTCTGTCTCAGTGTGCTGTCTCTCTCTCTCTGTCTTAGTGTGCTGTCTCTCTCTCTCTGTCTCACTCTCTCTGTCTCAGTGTCCTGTCTCCCTCTCTCTCTCTCTGTCTCAGTGTGCTGTCTCTCTCTCTCTGTCTCAGTGTGCTGTCTCTCTCTCTGTCTCTCTCTCTCTGTCTCAGTGTGCTGTTTCTCTCTCTCTGCCTCAGTGTGCTGTCTCTCTCTCTCTGTCTCAGTGTGCTGTCTCTCTCTCTGTCTCAGTGTGCTGTCTCTCTCTCTCTCTGTCTCAGTGTGCTGTCTCTCTCTCTCTCTGTCTCAGTGTGATGTCTCTCTGTCTCAGTGTGCTGTCACTCTCTCTCTCTATGTCTCAGTGTGCTGTCTCTCTCTGTCTCAATCTCTCTGTCTCAGTGTGCAGTCTCTCTCTCTGTCTCAGTGTCCTGTCTCTCTCTCTCTTTGTCTCAGTGTGCTGTCTCTCTCTCTCTCTGTCTCGGTGTGCTGTCTCTCTCTCTCTGTCTCGGTGTGCTGTCTCTATCTCTGTCTCAGTGTGCTGTCTCTCTCTCTCTCTGTCTCAGTGTCCTGTCTCTCTCTCTCTCTGTCTCAGTGTCCTGTCTCTCTCTCTCTCTGTCTCAGTGTGCTGTCTCTCTCTCTCTCTTTGTCTCAGTGTGCTGTCTCTCTCTCTGTCTCAGTGTGCTGTCTCTCTCTCTGTGTCTCAGTGTGCTGTCTCTCTCTTTGTCTCAGTGTGCTGTCTCTCTCTCTCTCTGTCTCAGTGTGCTGTCTCTCTGTCTCAGTGTGCTGTCTCTCTCTCTGTCTCAGTTTGCTGTCTCTCTCTCTCTGTCTCAGTGTGCTGTCTCTCTCTCTGTGTCTGTGGTGAACCATCGTTGGTTCCCACTAGATAGTCCTGAGCCAGGGTCTGGCCAGTACTACAAGTATGTACATATGTTACTGTTGGGGTTAGGGTGGGGTTGTTACACCTTTGTACTGTAGTGTTGTGGCACATCCCAGTCGGGCTCCGCCTCCTGGGAGAGGTATAAAAGTCCCTGCTCTGGCTGGTACCCCTCAAACTGGGATCATGTATATAATTATTGGCTGCTTCATTACAGTAAATAAAAGCCTTTATTTCCCGAGCATCTAGCCTCGTGTTTGATAACGCGCATCAATTTTATTTACTGTTGTTAAACTCTCGTCGAAGAAAAAAAAGAGAGTATGGAGCAGATTCTGAAGCCGGAACGCCTTACACTAGATCCACGTGCGGTGGGCGCTTCTAACACCTTCGACCACTGGCTGAAGGGTTTCGAAGACTACCTGGCAGCCTCCGCAGCGGTCACCACAGATGATGACAGACTCCGGGTCCTCCATGCGAGGGTAAGTGACACTGTCTACCTCGCGATCCGTGCGGCCACCGATTACACAAAGGCCCTCGAGCTTCTGAAGAAGCGTTATATCAAACCGCCCAACGAAATACACGCTCGTTACCTCTTAGCCACTCGACGACGGCAGTCTGGCGAAACGATGGAGGAATATGCGAACGAGCTCCTACAGCTCTAGCCAGGGGCTGTAACTGCAAAGCTGTGTCGGCTGAGCAGAGCATGAACGACCTCGCCCGAGATGCGTTTGTGGCGGGTGTCGGATCGTCGTACATTCGACTTAAACTATTGGAGAAAGGTAACCTTGACCTTACCCAGGCAATCGAGCTAGCGGAGATGCTGGAGACGGCCTCCAAAAGCTTAGTATTGAATCCGGAAGACCACGTGGAGACAACGTGGCAGGAGCAGTCGCTGATCCCTCCTCGTCCCTCGGTTCGAAATGCTGTGTAATGGCGTGCCCACACTCGGGCCAGACGACCGCAGCAGCTCCGGGCAGCCCGCGGTGTTACTTCTGTGGGGGAGCGAAGCATACTCGGCAACGGCGTCCCACTAAGGCTGTGTTGTGCTCCGCCTGCGGTAAGAAAGGGCACTATGCGAAAGTGTGCCGATCTAAATCTAGGAACGGCAGTGCGGCCTGCGATTCTTCAGAGCTCGGCTCTTCGTCGTCGAAATCATCGAGGGGTTCGTCCACGTGCGAGGCCAGGACGATGCCATTATGGTCGACGGAGTCGGAGGTGTGTGACCACCAGGGGTCGCTGAGTTTGACGCCATCACCCACGTGCGACCTACGGGAGCGGCCATGTTGGTCGGCACCGACCGTGAACGACCAGCAGGGGTCCTCCTCGTCGATTTCAGCTGCCTGCAGTGGCGCTCATGAACCAACGGTGGCGTCGATCATCCTGGACCAGGCCAAGCCTCATAGACTTGACAAATCTATGATGAACATCCAGGTAAATGACCACGTGATTTATTGTCTGTTTGACAGCGGGAGCACTGAGAGCTTTATCCACCCAGACACTGTGAAGCGGTGTGGACTCCGGATTCAACCTGCCAAGCAGACAATCTCTATGGCATCGAGGTCCCGGTCTGTCACCGTGCTAGAGAGTTGCGTGGTAACTTTGACGGTGCAAGGCACAGTTTACGAGCGTTTCAAGCTCCTAGTGTTGCCGTACCTTTGCGCGCCAATACTTCTTGGACTAAACTTCATGGTCCACTTGAAGAGTGTAACCCTACAGTGCGGTGGGCCACTCCCTTCACTGGCAGTGGGAAAACGGCAGCAGCCTCCAAATTGCCTGTAGCCTCTCGACGCTGAAGATCACCACACCCTCCCTGTTCCAGAATCTTGTGCCAGGCTGCAAGCCCATCGCGACTAAAAGTAGGCGATAGAGCGCTGAGGATCGGATCTTCATTAGATCTGAGGTTCAGCGGCTCCTCAAAGAAAGGATCATACAACCCAGCGCTAGTCCGTGGAGGGTGCAGGTCGTGGTGGTCAAGAGCGGGAACAAATCCTGGATGGTCATTGACTATAGTCAGACCATTAACCGATACACGCAGCTGGATGCGTATCCTCTCCCGCGCATATCTGATATGGTCAATCAGATTGCGCAGTACCGGGTGTTCTCCACCATAGACCTCAAGTCTGCCTACCACCAACTCCCCATTCGCCCAGAGGACTGACAATACACGGCTTTTGAGGCGGATGGTCGCTTGTATCACTTTCTCAGGGTTCCCTTTGGTGTCACCAATGGGGTCTCGGTCTTCCAGCGTGCTATGGACCGAATGGTGGACCAGAACGGGCTGCGGGCTACCTTCCCGTACCTGGATAATGTCACCATCTGCGGCCATGACCAGCAGGACCACGACACGAATCTCCTGAATTTCCTACGCACTGCATCTCGCCTGAACCTGACCTACAACAGGGAGAAGTGTGTGTTCCGTACGCGCCGGTTAGCCATCCTAGGATACGTGGTGGAAAACGGGGTCATTGGCCCTGATCCAGACCTTTCTGAACTTCCCTTGCCTGCTAGTGCAAAAGCACTGAGAAGATGCTTAGGCTTCTTCTCTTATTATGCGCAGTGGGTTCCCAATTACGCGGACAAAGCCCGTCCGCTCATTAAGTCCACGACTTTTCCCCTAACGCCAGAGGCCCGATTGGCCTTCGATAAATTAAAAGCCGACATCGCGAAAGCTACGATGCGCGCTGTTGATGAGTCCATCCGCTTTCAGGTGGAGAGCGATGCATCTGATTTCGCCCTGGCCGCCACACTTAACCAGGCGGGCAGGCCCGTCGCACTTTTTTCTCGCACCCTCCAAGGCCCTGAAATTCGGCATTCAGCGGTGGAAAAGGAGGCCCAGGCCATTGTGGAGGCCGTCAGGCACTGGCGCCATTACTTGGCGGGAAAACGGTTCACCCTGATCACGGACCAGCGGTCCGTGGCGTTCATGTTTAATAACACGCAGAGGGGCAAGATCAAGAATGACAAGATCTTGCGGTGGAGAATTGAATTCTCCACCTATAACTACGACATCATGTACCGTCCAAGGAAACTCAATGAGCCCTCGGATGCCCACTCACGTGGAACATGCGCCAGTATACAGGAGGACCGTTTGCAGGCTCTCCATAATGACCTATGCCATCCTGGGGTCACTCGGCTCTACCACTTTATAAAAGCCCGCAACCTGCCCTACTCGGTGGAGGACGTCAGGTCCGTAACAAGAAGCTGTCGGGTTTGCGCGGAATGCAAACCGCACTTTTACCGACCTGACCGGGCACATTTAGTCAAGGCCACTCGTCCCTTCGAGAGACTGAGTGTCGATTTTAAGGGCCCCCTTCCCACAACAGATCGGAATGTGTACTTCCTCAATATCATTGACGAGTACTCTAGGTTCCCTTTTGTTGTTCCCTGCTCTGATACATCCGCTGCCACGTTTATCAAGGCATTCCGTGATCTCTTTACCCTGTTCGGGTACCCCGGCTACATCCATAGCGACAGGGGCTCGTCGTTCATGAGCGATGACTTGAGGCAATTCCTGCTCTCATACGGGATTGCATCTAGTAGGACCACGAGCTACAACCCTAGGCGTAACGGACAGGTTGAACGTGAGAATGCTACAGTCTGGAAGGCTGTCTTACTGGCGTTGAAGTCAAAAGGTCTTCCAGTCTCCCGTTGGCAAGAGGTGCTCCCTGATGCGCTCCACTCCATACGCTCACTCCTGTGTACGGCAACCAATGCTACTCCCCATGAGAGAATGTTTTCATTCCCTCGGATGTCTTCCTCGGGGACCTCATTACCGTCTTGGTTGACGTACTCAGTACCCGTCCTCCTGCAGCGACATGTAAGGGCCCGCAAGTCCGACCCGTTGGTCGAACAGGTCCATCTCCTCCACGCCAACCCTCAGTATGCCTATGTGGCATACCCTGACGGGCGAGAGGACACGGTCTCGATCCGAGACCTGGCGCCAGCAGGGGACGTAGCAACCCCTGTCGCTCCCATACCCCCTGTAACAAACCCTTTATCTCTTGTTTCTTCCCCGGACACGGCGCGGGCAGCATCAGGACCATTGCTTAACCCTTTTACTCCCGTGTACAGCTTGCCTGAGTCCAGAGGATGGTCGCCACTGCAGGGCGTGTCAGGACCCCATGGACTACCGTCACCTCAGGGTCAACCGGCCTGTGAGTCCGTGGAAGAACAGCTGGACGCCGCCTTGGGGAGAACGCCACCGCAAGTGCCTACTCCGGTGTCACCGCTGGTATTGAGGAGGTCACAACGACGGTGCGGTCCCCCTGACCGTCTGAACTTATAGACTGCTAACACTTTATTCTGTTTTTTTGTACCCCGCCGGCCTTTGTTCTCAAAGGAGGGGTGAATGTGGTGAACCATCGTTGGTTCCCACTGGATTGTACTGAGCCAGGGCTGGCCAGTACTACAAGGTTGTACATATGTTACTGTTGGGTTGTGCTACTTGTTGCTGTTGGGGTTAGGGTGGGGTTGTTACACCTTTGTACTGTAGTGTTGTGGTACATCCCAGTCGGGCTCCGCCTCCTGGGAGAGGTATAAGGTCCCTGCTCTGGCTGGTACCCCTCAGTCTGGGATCGTGAATATAATTATTGGCTGCTTCATGACAGTAAATAAAAGCCTGTATTACCCGAGCATCAAGCCTCGTGTATGATAACGCGCATCACTGTCTCAGTGTGCTGTCTCTCTCTCTGTCTCAGTGTGCTGTCTCTCTCTCTCTCTGTCTCAGTGTGCTGTCTCTCTCTCTCTCTGTCTCAGGGTGCTGTCTCTCTCTCTGTCTCAGGGTGCTGTCTCTCTCTCTCTCTGTCTCAGTGTGCTGTCTCTCTCTCTCTCTGTCTCAGTGTGCTGTCTCTCTCTCTCTCTGTCTCAGTGTGCTGTCTCTGTCTCTGTCTCAGTGTGCTGTCTCTCTCTCTGTCTCACTGTGCTGTCTCTCTCTCTGTCTCAGTGTGCTGTCTCTCTGTCTCAGTGTGCTGTCTCTCTCTCTCTGTCTCAGTGTGCTGTCTCTCTCTCTGTCTCAGTTTGCTGTCTCTCTCTCTCTGTCTCAGTGTGCTGTCTCTCTCTCTCTGTCTCAGTGTGCTGTCTCTCTCTCTCTGTCTCACTCTCTCTGTCTCAGTGTCCTGTCTCCCTCTCTCTGTCTCAGTGTGCTGTCTCTCTCTCTCTGTCCCTGTGTGCTGTCCCTCACTCTCTCTTGTCTCAGTGTGCTGTCTCTCGCTCTGTCTCAGTGTGCTGTCTCTCTCTATGTCGCAGCGTGCTGTCTCTCTCTCTGTCTCAGCGTGCTGTCTCTCTCTCTGTCTCAGTGTGCTGTCTCTCTGTCTCTCTCTATGTCTCAGTGTGCTGTCTCTCTCTCTCTGTCTCAGTGTGCTGTCTCTCTCTCTCTGTCTCAGTGTGCTGTCTCTCTCTCTGTCTCACTCTCTCTGTCTCAGTGTCCTGTCTCCCTCTCTCTCTCTCTCTCTGTCTCAGTGTGCTGTCTCTCTCTCTCTCTGTCTCAGTGTGCTGTCTCTCTCTCTGTCTCAGTGTGCTGTCTCTCTCTCTCTGTCTCAGTGTGCTGTTTCTCTCTCTCTGTCTCAGTGTGCTGTCTCTCTCTCTCTGTCTCAGTGTGCTGTCTCTCTCTCTCTGTCTCAGTGTGCTGTCTCTCTCTCTCTCTGTCTCAGTGTGCTGTCTCTCTCTCTCTCTGTCTCAGTGTGATGTCTCTCTGTCTCAGTGTACTGTCACTCTCTCTCTCTATGTCTCAGTGTGCTGTCTCTCTCTGTCTCAATCTCTCTGTCTCAGTGTGCAGTCTCTCTCTCTGTCTCAGTGTCCTGTCTCTCTCTCTCTTTGTCTCAGTGTGCTGTCTCTCTCTCTCTCTGTCTCGGTGTGCTGTCTCTCTCTCTCTGTCTCGGTGTGCTGTCTCTATCTCTGTCTCAGTGTGCTGTCTCTCTCTCTCTCTGTCTCAGTGTCCTGTCTCTCTCTCTCTCTGTCTCAGTGTCCTGTCTCTCTCTCTCTCTGTCTCAGTGTGCTGTCTCTCTCTCTCTGTCTCAGTGTGCTGTCTCTCTCTCTCTCTTTGTCTCAGTGTGCTGTCTCTCTCTCTGTCTCAGTGTGCTGTCTCTCTCTCTGTGTCTCAGTGTGCTGTCTCTCTCTTTGTCTCAGTGTGCTGTCTCTCTCTCTCTCTGTCTCAGTGTGCTGTCTCTCTGTCTCAGTGTGCTGTCTCTCTCTCTGTCTCAGTTTGCTGTCTCTCTCTCTCTGTCTCAGTGTGCTGTCTCTCTCTCTCTGTCTTAGTGTGCTGTCTCTCTCTCTCTGTCTCACTCTCTCTGTCTCAGTGTCCTGTCTCCCTCTCTCTCTCTCTGTCTCAGTGTGCTGTCTCTCTCTCTCTGTCTCAGTGTGCTGTCTCTCTCTCTGTCTCTCTCTCTCTGTCTCAGTGTGCTGTTTCTCTCTCTCTGTCTCAGTGTGCTGTCTCTCTCTCTCTGTCTCAGTGTGCTGTCTCTCTCTCTCTGTCTCAGTGTGCTGTCTCTCTCTCTCTCTGTCTCAGTGTGCTGTCTCTCTCTCTCTCTGTCTCAGTGTGATGTCTCTCTGTCTCAGTGTGCTGTCACTCTCTCTCTCTATGTCTCAGTGTGCTGTCTCTCTCTGTCTCAATCTCTCTGTCTCAGTGTGCAGTCTCTCTGTCTCAGTGTCCTGTCTCTCTCTCTCTCTGTCTCAGTGTGCTGTCCCTCACTCTCTCTTGTCTCAGTGTGCTGTCTCTCGCTCTGTCTCAGTGTGCTGTCTCTCTCTCTGTCGCAGCGTGCTGTCTCTCTCTCTGTCTCAGCGTGCTGTCTCTCTCTCTGTCTCAGTGTGCTGTCTCTCTGTCTCTCTCTATGTCTCAGTGTGCTGTCTCTCTCTCTCTGTCTCAGTGTGCTGTCTCTCTCTCTCTCTGTCTCAGTGTGATGTCTCTCTGTCTCAGTGTGCTGTCTCTCTCTCTCTGTCTCAGTGTGATGTCTCTCTGTCTCAGTGTGCTGTCTCTCTCTCTGTCTCAGTGTGCTGTCTCTCTCTCTGTCTCAGTGTGCTGTCTCTCTCTCTGTCTCAGGGTGCTGTCTCTCTCTCTCTGTCTCAGGGTGCTGTCTCTCTCTCTCTCTGTCTCAGTGTGCTGTCTCTCTCTCTCTCTGTCTCAGTGTGCTGTCTCTGTCTCTGTCTCAGTGTGCTGTCTCTCTCTCTGTCTCACTGTGCTGTCTCTCTGTCTCAGTGTGCTGTCTCTCTGTCTCAGTGTGCTGTCTCTCTCTCTGGCTCAGTTTGCTGTCTCTCTCTCTCTGTCTCAGTGTGCTGTCTCTCTCTCTCTGTCTCAGTGTGCTGTCTCTCTCTCTCTGTCTCACTCTCTCTGTCTCAGTGTCCTGTCTCCCTCTCTCTCTCTCTCTCTGTCTCAGTGTGCTGTCTCTCTCTCTCTGTCTCAGTGTGCTGTCCCTCACTCTCTCTTGTCTCAGTGTGCTGTCTCTCTGTCTCAGTGTGCTGTCTCTCTCTCTGTCTCAGTTTGCTGTCTCTCTCTCTCTCTGTCTCAGTGTGCTGTCTCTCTCTCTCTCTCTCAGTGTGCTGTCTCTCTCTCTGTCTCAGTGTGCTGTCTCTCTCTCTCTGTCTCACTCTCTCTGTCTCAGTGTCCTGTCTCCCTCTCTCTCTCTCTCTCTGTCTCAGTGTGCTGTCTCTCTCTCTCTCTCTGTCTCAGTGTGCTGTCTCTCTCTCTGTCTCAGTGTGCTGTCTCTCTCTCTCTGTCTCAGTGTGCTGTCTCTCTCTCTGTCTCAGTGTGCTGTCTCTCTCTCTCTGTCTCAGTGTGCTGTCTCTCTCTCTGTCTCACTCTCTCTGTCTCAGTGTCCTGTCTCCCTCTCTCTCTCTCTCTCTGTCTCAGTGTGCTGTCTCTCTCTCTGTCTCAGTGTGCTGTCTCTCTCTCTCTGTCTCAGTGTGCTGTTTCTCTCTCTCTGTCTCAGTGTGCTGTCTCTCTCTCTCTGTCTCAGTGTGCTGTCTCTCTCTCTCTCTGTCTCAGTGTGCTGTCTCTCTCTCTCTCTGTCTCAGTGTGCTGTCTCTCTCTCTCTCTGTCTCAGTGTGATGTCTCTCTGTCTCAGTGTGCTGTCACTCTCTCTCTCTATGTCTCAGTGTGCTGTCTCTCTCTGTCTCAATCTCTCTGTCTCAGTGTGCAGTCTCGCTCTCTCTCTGTCTCAGTGTCCTGTTGATGCACCTCAATGAGCACCCGGAAGCAAGGCTTTAGAACTGAAGGCTTTAATACATTAACAATGAAACTACTAACACAAATTCACCCGTTCAGACTGAAGGGGTCCTGCCGGAGCAGAGGGTCTTATACCCTGCCACCGGAGGCGGGACCCCACTGGAGTGTGCCATGATAACACTTAGGACAGGTAAACACCCTATCCCAACAACATAGTACAACCCCCATAACAACAACACCCTAGCCCAACAGTAACACAATAACAACCCCAGTGGTGAACCAACGATGGTTCACCACATTCACCCCTCCTTTAGGAACCAAAGGTGGCGGGGTGGATGAAAACAGACAATGACAAAAAAAATAACAGGATTCACAAGTCCAGACGGTCTGGAGGACCACACCGACGCTGCGATCTTCTCAACACCGGTTGCGAAACCGGAGCAGGTGCTTGCGGTGGCTCTCTCAAAGCAACATCTGGCTGTCCCCTCAAAGACTCCCGGGCCGGCCGGCCCTGATGAGGCGATGGTGTAGGGGATCCTGGAACGTTTGGTGGTGGTGGTGATGATGGTGGCGCCGATCTCCGAGTCTCAGGCAAGCTGTACATGGGAGTAAAAGTGTTATGCACTGGTCCCGGTGCTGACCGCGCCACGTCTGGGGAAGTAATGAGGAGTAGTGGATCTGTGACTGGGGGAATAGGAGCGACAGGAGTTGCTACGTCCCCTGCGGGCGCCAGGTCTCTAATGGAGACAGTGTCCTCTCGCCCGTCAGGATATGCCACATAGGCATATTGAGGGTTGGCGTGGAGGAGTTGGACCGGTTCGACCAAGGGGTCGGACTTGCGAGCCCTCACATGGCGCCGCAGAAGGACGGGTCCTGGGTACGTCAACCAGGCTGGCAATGAGGTCCCCGAGGACGACTTCCGAGGGAATGAGAACATCCTCTCGTGGGGAGTAGCATTGGTTGCCGTACACAGGAGGGAGCGGATAGAATGGAGCGCAGTTGGAAGGACCTCCTGCCACCGGGAGACTGGAAGGCCCTTGGATTTCAGTGCCAGTAGGACAGCCTTCCAGACTGTAGCATTCTCCCTTTCCACCTGTCCGTTACCCCTAGGGTTGTAGCTCGTGGTTCTACTAGAGGCAATCCCGAATGAGAGCAGGAATTGCCTCAAGTCGTTGCTCATGAACGACGAGCCCCTGTCGCTATGAATATAGCAGGGGTACCCGAACAGGGTAAAAAGCTCACTGAATGCCTTGATGACGGTGGCAGTCGACGTGTCCGCACAGGGGAAAACAAACGGAAACCGGGAAAATTCGTCTATTATGTTAAGAAAATAGACATTCCGATCCGTTGAGGGAAGGGGGCCCTTAAAATCTACACTCAGCCTCTCAAAAGGGCGAGTGGCCTTGACCAAATGTGCCCGGTCTGGTCGATAAAAGTGTGGTTTGCATTCTGCGCAAATCCGACAACTTCTAGTAACTGACCTGACCTCCTCCACCGAGTAGGGTAGGTTGCGGGCTTTTATGAAGTGGTAGAGTCTGGTGACTCCAGGATGACACAGATCATTGTGGAGAGCCTTCAAGCGGTCCTCCTGCATGATGGCGCATGTTCCGCGCGAGAGGGCATCCGAGGGCTCATTGAGCTTCCCTGGACGATACATAATATCGTAATTATAGGTGGAGAGCTCAATTCTCCACCGCAAGATCTTATCGTTCTTGATCTTGCCCCTCTGCGTGTTACTGAACATAAACGCCACGGATCGTTGATCCGTGATCAGGGTGAACCGCTTACCTGCCAGGTAATGGCGCCAGTGTCTGACTGCCTCCACAATGGCCTGAGCCTCCTTTTCCACCGCTGAGTGCCGAATCTCTGGGCCTTGAAGGGTGCGGGAAAAAAAACGCGACGGGCCTGCCTGCCTGGTTTAGTGTGGCGGCTAGGGCGAAGTCCGATGCATCACTCTCCACCTGGAAAGGGATGGATTCATCCACCGCGTGCATCGTGGCTTTCGAGATGTCGCTTTTCAAAACCTTGAAGGCCAATTGGGCCTCCGGCGTAAGTGGGAAGGTCGTGGACTTAATGAGCGGACGAGCTTTGTCCGCGTAGTTGGGGACCCACTGTGCATAATACGAAAAGAACCCGAGGCATCTCCTCAGTGCTTTCGTGCTAGCGGGCAAGGGAAGTTCAGTGAGTGGGCGCATACGGTCTGGATCAGGGCCAATGACCCCGTTTTCCACCACGTATCCGAGGATGGCTAACCTATGCGTACGGAATACGCACTTCTCCCTGTTATAGGTCAGATTCAGGCGAGATGCAGTGCGTAGAAAGTGTTGGAGATTCGTGTCGTGGTCCTGCTGGTCATGGCCGCAGATGGCGACGTTATCCAGGTACGGGAAGGTAGCCCGCAACCCGTTCTGGTCCACCATTCGGTCCATAGCACGCTGGAAGACCGAGACCCCATTGGTGACACCAAATGGAACCCTGAGGAATTGGTATAGACGACCATCCGCCTCAAAAGCCGTATATTGTCGGTCCTCTGGGCGGATGGGGAGTTGATGGTAGGCGGACTTAAGGTCTATGGTAGAAAACACTCGGTACTGCGCAATCTGATTGACCATATCAGAAATGCGCGGGAGAGGATACGCATCCAGCTGCGTGTATCTATTAATGGTCTGACTATAGTCGATGACCATCCGAGGTTTGTTCCCGCTTTTGACTACCACGACCTGCGCTCTCCACGGACTAGCACTGGCCTGTATGATCCCTTCCTTGAGGAGCCGCTGAACCTCAGATCTAATAAAGATCCGGTCCTCAGCGCTGTAACGCCTACTTTTAGTAGCGATGGGCTTGCAGCCAGGTACCAGATTTTTAAAAAGGGATGGTGTCGTGATCTTCAGGGTGGATAGATTGCACGCGGGGCGCTTTGGGCAATTTGGAGGCTGCGGCTGGTTCCCTACTGCCAGTGAAGGGAGTGGCCCACCGTACTGTAGGATCACACTCCTCATGTGGGCCATAAAGTTTAGTCCGAGGAGAATTGGCGCGCAAAGGTGAGGTAGCACAAGGAGCCTGTATTGCTCGTAAACTGTGCCCTGTACCTCAAGAGTTACCATACATCGTCCTTGGATCGGTACAGACCGGGACTGTGATGCCATGGAAATTGTCTGTTTGGCAGGGAGAACCCGGAGTCCACACCTTTTAGCAGTTTCAGGGTGTATGAAACTTTCGGTGCTCCCACTGTCAAACAGACAATTTACAGTTCTGCCACTAACCTTTACCTCCATCATGGAATGTTCCAGTCTGTAATGCCTGGTCTGATCCAGAGAGATCGACGCCACCGTTGGCCCCTGGGCGTCACTGCATGCTGCCGATGTGGATGCTGAGGACCCCTGCTGGTCGCTGCTGCATGCTGCCGATGTGGATGCTGAGGACCCCTGCTGGTCGCTCCTAGTCGTCGTGGACCATGATGGCCGCCCCCATGAATCGCATGTGGCCGAGGGCTCCAAGCGCAGCGACTCCTGGTGGTCTTCCTCCTCCTCTGTCTGCCACGATGGCGCCGTCCTGAGATCGCACGTGGTCGGACCTCGTGGGTACTGCAGCGCCGAAAGAGATGGTCTCCGTTCTGGAGGGTTACAAGCTGCACTGCCGTTTTTAGGTTTGGACCTGCAGACTTTGCCGTAGTGGCCTTTTTTACCGCACTGGCTGCAGATTGCCGTTCTTGCCGGACACTGTTGCCGTGGATGCTTGGCCCCACCGCAAAAATAGCATCGCTGGCCACCTGGAGCTGCCGCCGTCGTCGAATCGATCTGGGAGCGCGAGTTCGCGGGGCGAGGAGGGAGCAGAGCTTGCTCCAACCACGTTGACTGCACGTGGTCCTCGGGGTACAGCGCCAAGCTCTTCGACGCCGCCTCCAACCTCACGGCCATCCCCATTGCCTGGGTCAAGTTGAGTTTCCCCTTTTCTAATAATTTAAGTCTGATGTACGAGGACCCTACCCCTGCTACGAACGCGTCTCGGGCGAGGTCTTGCATGTACTGCTCGGCGGAGACATCCTTACAGTCACAACCCCTGGCAAGCTGCAGGAGTTCATTGGCGTAGTCTTCTATGGTCTCGCCCGACTGCCGACGTCGTGTAGCGAGGAGATAACGAGCGTGAATCTCGTTGGGTGGCGTAATGTACCTATTCTTTAGGAGCTCGACGGCACCCTGGTAAGTGGAAGCTGCACGAATGGCTAGGTAAATCGTGTCGCTTACCCTTGCGTGGAGGACCTGGAGTCTATCACTGTCTGTAGTGATAGCTACCGAGGCTGCCAGGTAGTCCTCGAAGCACTTCCACCAATGTTCGAACGTGTTAGCTGCACCGACCGCACGTGGGTCCAGTGTCAGACGATCCGGTTTTAGGATCTGTTCCATATTCTCAGTTAATGTATTAAATTGATGCACCTCAATGAGCACCCGGAAACAAGGCTTTAGAACTGAAGGCTTTAATACATTAACAATGAAACTACTAACACAAATTCACCCGTTCAGACTGAAGGGGTCCTGCCGGAGCAGGGGGTCTTATACCCTGCCACCGGAGGCGGGACCCCACTGGAGTGTGCCATGATAACACTTAGGACAGGTAAACACCCTATCCCAACAACATAGTACAACCCCCATAACAACAACACCCAAGCCCAACAGTAATACAATAACAACCCCAGTGGTGAACCAACGATGGTTCACCACACACACTGAGACAGAGAGAGAGAGAGACAGCACACTGAGACAGAGAGAGAGAGAGACAGCACACTGAGACAGAGAGAGAGAGACAGCACACTGAGACAGAGAGAGAGAGAGACAGCACTCTGAGACAGAGAGAGAGAGACAGCACACTGAGACAGAGAGAGTGAGAGACAGCACTCTGAGACAGAGAGAGAGAGACAGCACACTGAGACACAGAGAGAGAGAGAGACAGCACTCTGAGACAGAGAGAGAGACAGCACACTGAGACAGACAGAGAGACAGCACTCTGAGACAGAGGGAGAGAGAGACAGCACACTGAGACAGAGAGGGAGAGAGACAGCACACTGAGACAGAGAGAGAGAGAGACAGCACACTGGGACAGAGAGAGAGACAGCACACTGAGACAGAGAGAGTGAGACAGCACACTGAGACAGAGAGAGAGAGACAGCACTCTGAGACAGAGAGAGAGACAGCACACTGAGACAGAGAGAGAGAGAGACAGCACACTGAGACAGAGAGAGAGAGACAGCACACTGAGACAGACAGAGAGACAGCACTCTGAGACAGAGGGAGAGACAGCACACTGAGACAGAGAGAGAGACAGCACACGGAGACAGAGAGAGAGAGAGACAGCACACTGAGACAGAGAGAGACAGCACACTGAGGCAGAGAGAGAGAGACAGCGCACGGAGACAGAGAGAGAGAGAGAGACAGCACACTGAGACAGAGAGAGAGACAGCACACTGAGACAGAGAGAGAGAGAGACAGCACACTTAGTGTGGTGAACCATCGTTGGTTCCCACTAGATAGTACTGAGCCAGGGTCTGGCCAGTACTACAAGTATGTATATATGTTGCTGTTGGGGTTAGGGATGGGTTGTTCTACTTGTTGCTGTTGGGGTTAGGGTTGGGCTGTTACACCTGTATTATAGTTATTGTGGTACATCCCAGTCAGGCTCCGCCTCCTGGGAGAGGTATAAAGGTCTCTGCTCTGTCTGGGACCCCACAATCTGGGATCGTGTGTATAATTAGTAGCTTCATTGTACAGTAAATAAAAGCCTTTATTTCCTGAGCATCAAGCCTCGTGTGTGATAACGCGCATCACTGAGACAGAGAGAGAGAGACAGCACACTGAGACAGAGAGAGAGACAGCACACTGAGACAGAGAGAGGGAGACTGCACACTGAGACAGAGAGAGAGAGACAGCACACTGAGACAGAGAGAGAGAGACTGCACACTGAGACAGAGAGAGAGACAGCACACTGAGACAGAGAGAGAGAGACAGCACACTGAGACAGAGAGAGAGAGACAGCACACTGAGACAGAGAGAGAGAGAGACAGCACACTGAGACAGAGAGAGAGAGAGACAGCACACTGAGACAGAGGGAGAGACAGCACACCGAGACAGAGAGAGAGGGAGACAGCACACTGAGACAGAGAGAGACAGACAGCACACTGAGACAGAGAGAGAGAGACAGCACACTGAGACAGAGAGAGACAGCACACTGAGACAGAGAGAGAGAGACTGCACACTGAGACAGAGAGAGAGACAGCACACTGAGACAGAGAGAGAGAGACAGCACACTGAGACAGAGAGAGACAGACAGCACACTGAGACAGAGAGAGAGAGAGACTGCACACTGAGACAGAGAGAGAGAGAGACTGCACACTGAGACAGAGAGAGACAGACAGCACACTGAGACAGAGAGAGAGACAGCACACTGAGACAGAGAGAGACAGCACACTGAGACAGAGAGAGAGAGACTGCACACTGAGACAGAGAGAGAGACAGCACACTGAGACAGAGAGAGAGAGACAGCACACTGATGCGCGACAATCAAGCACGTGGAACAAGGCTTCAGTATTGAAGGCTTTTATTGTCAAACAATGGAACTACTAACACGAGTACACCAGTTCAGACTGAAGGGGTCCTGCCGGAGCAGAGGGTCTTATACCTCTCCTCCGGAGGCGGAGCCCCACCGGGATGTGCCATAATAACATTTACAACAGGTAAACACCCTAACCCAACAACATTATACAACCCCCACAGTGACAACACCCTAACCCAACAGTAATATAATAACAACCCCCAGTGGTAACCAACGATGGTTCACCACATTCACCCCTCCTTTAAAAACAAAGGCCGGCGGGGTGCAAAAAACAGGTCATATGTACAAAATCTACAAGTCCAGACGGTCTGGAGGACCGCACCGTCGCTGTGATCTCCTCAACACCGGTTGCGAAACCGGAGCAGGTGCTTGTGGTGGCGTTCTCTCCAAAACAGCGTCCGGCTGTCCCCTCAAGGACTCCCGGGCCGGTTGGCCCTGGTGAGGCGATGGTGCAGGGGATCCTGGAACCTTCGGTGGTGGCGCCAATCTCCGAGTCTCAGGCAAGCTGTACATGGGAGTATAACTGTTATGCACTGGTCCCGGTGCTGACCGCGCCACGTCTGGGGAAGAAATAAGTAGTAGGGGATTCGTGACAGGGGGTATGGGAGCGACAGGAGTTGCTACGTCCCCTGCGGGCGCCAGGTCTCGAATGGAGACAGTGTCCTCTCACCCGTCAGGATATGCCACATAGGCATACTGAGGGTTGGCGTGGAGGAGTTGGACCGGTTCGACCAAGGGGTCGGACCTGCGAGCCCTCACATGTCGCCGCAGAAGGACGGGTCCTGGGTACGTCAACCAGGCTGGCAATGAGATCCCCGAGGACGACTTCCGAGGGAATGAGAACATCCTCTCGTGGGGAGTAGCATTGGTTGCCGTACACAGGAGGGAGCGGATAGAATGGAGCGCATTTGGAAGGAACTCCTGCCAACGGGAGACTGGAAGGCCCCTGGATTTCAGTGCCAGTAGGACAGCCTTCCAGGCTGTAGCATTCTCCCTTTCCACCTGTCCGTTACCCCTAGGGTTGTAGCTCGTGGTTGTACTAGAGGCAATCCCGAATGAGAGCAGGAATTGCCTCAAGTCGTTGCTCATGAACGACGAGCCCCTGTCGCTATGAATGTAGCAGGGGTACCCGAACAGGGTAAAAAGCTCACTGAATGCCTTAATGACAGTGGCAGTCGACGTGTCCGCACAGGGGACAACAAACGGGAACCGGGAGTACTCATCTATTATGTTGAGGAAATAGACATTCCGGTCCGTTGAGGGAAGGGGGCCCTTAAAATCCACACTCAGCCTCTCGAAGGGGCGAGTGGCCTTGACCAATTGTGCCCGGTGGGCGCTGTTTCCAGCATCTCAGCCATCTCCATCGCTTGGGTCAAGTCGAGGTTCCCTTTTTCCAGTAACTTAAGCCGGATGTACGAGGACCCTACCCCTGCTACGAACGCGTCTCGGGCGAGGTCGTACATGTATTGTTCGGCTGATACGTCTTTACAATCGCAACCCCTGGCAAGCTGCAGGAGCTCATTGGCGTAGTCCTCCATGGTTTCGCCCGACTGCCGACGTCGTGTAGCGAGGAGGTAACGAGCGTGTATCTCGTTGGGTGGTTTCGTGTATCGTTTCTTCAAGAGCTCGACGGCCCTCGCGTAAGTGGTGGCCGCACGAATCGCGAGATAAATCGTGTCGCTTACCCTTGCGTGGAGGACTTGGAGTTTGTCGCTGTCTGTAGTAACAGCTACAGAGGCTGCCAGGTAGTCTTCGAAACACTTCCACCAGTGGTCGAAGGTGTTAGCGGCACCGACCGCACGTGGGTCCAATGCCAGACGATCTGGTTTCAAGATCTGTTCCATACTCTCTTTTTACTGCTGAGAGTTTTCTGTTTGACAATAAAATTGATGCGCGACAATCAAGCACGTGGAACAAGGCTTCAGTATTGAAGGCTTTTATTGTCAAACAATGGAACTAACTAACACGAGTACACCAGTTCAGACTGAAGGGGTCCTGCCGGAGCAGAGGGTCTTATACCTCTCCTCCGGAGGCGGGGCCCCACCGGGATGTGCCATAATAACATTTACAACAGGTAAACACCCTAACCCAACAACATTATACAACCCCCACAGTGACAACACCCTAACCCAACAGTAACATAAGAACAACCCCCTGTGGTAACCAACGATGGTTCACGACACACACTGAGACAGAGAGAGAGAGACAGCACTCTGAGATAGAGAGAGAGACAGCACACTGGGACAGAGAGAGAGAGACAGCACACTGGGACAGAGAGAGAGACAGCACACTGAGACAGAGAGAGAGAGAAAGCACTCTGAGACAGAGAGAGAGAGACAGCACACTGAGACAGAGAGAGAGAGAGACAGCACACTGAGACAGAGAGAAAGAGACAGCACACTGAGACAGAGAGAGAGAGAGACAGCACACTGAGACAGAGAGAGAGACAGCACACTGAGACAGAGAGAGAGACAGCACACTGAGACAGAAAGAGAGAGAGAGACAGCACACTGAGACTGAGAGAGAGAGACAGCACACTGAGACAGAGAGAGAGAGACAGCACACTGAGACAGAGAGACAGCACACTGAGACAGAGAGGGAGACAGCGCACTGAGACAGAGAGAGAGAGAGACAGCACACTGAGACAGAGAGAGAGAGACAGCACACTGAGACAGAGAGGGAGACAGCGCACTGAGACAGAGAGAGAGAGAGACAGCACACTGAGACAGAGAGAGAGAGAGACAGCACACTGAGACTGAGAGAGAGACAGCACAATGAGACAGAGAGAGAGACAGCACACTGAGACAGAGAGAGAGAGACAGCACACTGAGACAGAGAGAGAGAGACAGCACACTGAGACAGAGAGAGAGAGACAGCACACTGAGACAGAGAGAGAGACAGCACACTGAGACAGGGAGAGAGAGAGACAGCACAATGAGACAGAGAGAGAGAGACAGCACACTGAGACAGAGAGAGAGAGACAGCACACTGAGACAGAGAGAGAGAGAGACAGCACACTGAGACAGAGAGAGAGAGAGACAGCACACTGAGACTGAGAGAGAGACAGCACACCGAGACAGAGAGAGACAGAACACTGAGACAGAGAGAGAGAGACAGCACACTGAGACAGAGAGAGAGAGAGACAGCACACTGAGACAGAGAGAGAGGCAGCACACTGAGACAGAGAGAGAGAGACAGCACACTGAGACAGAGAGAGAGAGACAGCACACTGAGACAGAGAGAGAGAGAGACAGCACACTGAGACAGAGAGAGAGAGAGACAGCACACTGAGACTGAGAGAGAGACAGCACACTGAGACAGAGAGAGAGACAGCACACGGAGACAGAGAGAGAGAGAGACAGCACACTGAGACAGAGAGAGAGACAGCACACGGAGACAGAGAGAGAGAGAGACAGCACACTGAGACAGAGAGAGTGAGATGGAGACAGAGCACCCTGACAGTCCTACACTCATTGATACACATTCGCACTCACTCACACACACACACACACACACACACACACACACACACACACACACACTCACAGTGACGCGTTCGTGTACCTGTAACAAAGGTTTTTTTAAATCTTGGTCTCTGCAGCTCTCACAGCCTCTGTGCTTTCTCAGCTCACAGCCTCAGCTGATGTCATTCTGGCACTGGCTTGTCTGGAGATGTACTTTTCTTGCTGCTTAAAACAGACACACACATCGACACTCACTGACACGTACACAACTTTTACTGTGGGATCTTTATGGCTCTGCATTGTTTGGAGAAACACTGGATCGCAGGTCAGGTGGCAGGAGCTGCTCTTTCATTTTCAGTTCTGAAAGCTGCAGGTTTGAGTTTTTTAGAAGGGATAGCAAGCTGAAAAGAAGTGTTTCTCTCTCCCTGTTTTATTGGGAAATCCCGCTGGTTATCTGAAAGCAAGGTCTTGCCTTTCTATCGGGGGGAATCTGCTGTTGGTGGTTTGCCTCGAATCCCTGGTGTTTTGGGCAGCTGTTCTGACTCTATCCAGAGAACTCCAGACTTCAATCAAAGGACTCAATTCCAGCATCACGTGAGCATTCGTCTCTGCTGTATTAAACCTGTTTGAAGGGTCTTATTTATGGGATTGGTTTGATTGGGACAGCTCCTCTATTCATTAGGGGTCATTTCAATCTTACCTGAAGTAAAACATATCATGCTTATTCTAGTCAAATTCATAAAACACTTCAGAGTTTCTGACCTGACCCATAGCAACACTCACTGACACACACATATGCACTGACACGCTCACTGACACACACATATGCACTGACACGCATGCACACAAAACAGTCACATACTGACAGACACTGATGTACACACATGCACTGACATACTCACTAACACACACACGCACTGATACACACACACATGCACTGATACACATGGGGACACAAGCATGCACATACTGACACAACACGCACTGACACATATACGCTGACACCCACACGAACTCACTGATGCGTGCACACACACTGAAACACGCTCACAGACACACACACGCTCACTAACACACATACACACCCACTGGCACCCACACACACAGACACACACACACTGACACCCACATACACACTTCCTGACACACACACACATTTTGATATGTGTGATTTATATCATGCCCTGCAGGGAGATTGGTTTTGGAGTGAGCAGAGTGCGTGGTCCTCCTACATTCGATGCCCTATGCCTATGTAATGGGAAGTTATCATTATCTTCAGTCGCTTGAAGATTTTGTCTTTCAGTTAACATGAGTTTGCGTGTAAGAAATTGTTTGACGACAATCCCTATTTACCACAGAGACAGAGAAGGTGTCAAGAAACACGGTAGCACAGTGGTTAGCACTGCTGCTTCACAGCTCCAGGGTCCCGGGTTCGATTCCCGGCTCGGGTCACTGTCTGTGTGGAGTTTGCACATTCTCCTCATGTCTGCATGGGTTTCCTCCGGGTGCTCCGGTTTCCTCCCATTGTCCAAAGATGTGCGGGTTAGGTTGATTGGCCAGGTTAAAAATTGCCCCTTAGAGTCCTGGGATGCGTAGGTTAGAGGGATTAGTGGGTAAATATGTGGGGGTAGGGCCTGGGTGGGATTGTGGTCGGTGCAGACTCGATGGGCCGAATGGCCTCCTTCTGCACTGTAGGGTTTCTATGATTCTAAATTTCATACATTGAAGAGAGAGTAAAATGAGAAAGTGTACCATTCATAGGTACTCCACCAGAGAGCAGCAGACACCAGCTCCAAATAGCAAGACCTGGTTAGAGCTCAGACTTAAAATGCTGATTGGTGAGTTTAACAAGAGAAAATCCTCCCAAAACTATACAACAACATGGAGCTATCATGTTCACTCCCTCAGTGAGACAAAGGAACAGAGTAGAGGGAGTTTTACTCTGTATCTAACCCCATACTGTACCCGCCCTGGGAGTGTTTGATGGGGACAATGTAGAGGGAGCTTTACTCAGTATCCAACCCCATGCTATATCAATCCTGGGAGTGTTTGATGGGGACAATGTAGAGGGAGCTTTACTCAGTATCTAACCCCATGCTATATCAATCCTGGGAGTGTTTGATGGGGACAGTGTAGAGGGAGCTTTACTCTCTATCTAACCACATGCTGTATCTCCCTGGGAGTATTTGATGGGGACAGTGTAAGTTGAACTTCATTATTCTAGATATAAATCGGATGAAGATTCCAGTATTAGCTAGTATATAAACATCTGAAGTGTGTTTACAAGTTTGGAAGCATTTGTGTTCACACTAATTTGAGGCTCCACCCATATATTTTTGCTTAGTTCCGGAAAAGTAATTGAGCTAAATGTGGATGTAAACTGAAATAACTGTGTCTATGTTGTTTAATTTTTGCAGACTCCACCTTTTTGGAGGAAGTGAGTGAACATTTGTCAAATGGCTGTTTCAGAAACTTTTCCTTTGAGTGTGCGCAGTGTGCTCAAATGTTAAAAGAGGAACTGTCTGCTCATTCCTATACTGGGGAAGGAGTGATCTCACACACACTAAATAAAGATTGAAAAGGGAAGATCGGACTTACTTTTACACATCTTTCATAGGAAACAGTAAGGAGGAGACCATTCAGCCCCTCACACCTGCTCCGCCATTCTATTAGATCCTAGCTAATCTTCTCCTCAACGCCATTTTCCCACATGGTCATCATATCCTTTGATGTCTTTAATATCTAGAAATCTATCAACCTCAGTCTTGAATATACACACTGACTGAGCCTCCACAGCTTCCTGGGGTCGAGATTTCCAAAGCTTTACCACCCTCTGAGTGAAGAAATTCCTCTTTATCTCAGTCCTACATGGCCTTTCCCTTATTCTGTGACTGAGTCCCCTGGTTCTAGACACCCCCTGCAGCCAGAGGAAACATCTTTCCTGGATTTACCCTGTTGAGTCCTGTAAGAATTTTGTAAGTTTCAATAAGGTTACTTCTCATTCTTCTAAACTCTAAAGAATAGAATTTTCATAAATGACCCTGGATGAGGAAGTGGAGGGATGGGTTGGTAAGTTTGCTGACGACACAAAGGTTGGTGGGGTTGTGGATAGTCTGGAGGGATGTCAGAAGTTACAGAGGGACATAGATAGGATACAAGACTGGGCGGAGAAGTGGCAGATGGACTTCAACCCAGATAAATGCGTCGTGGTCCATTTTGGCAGGTCAAATGGGATGAAGGAGTACAATATAAAGGGAAAGACTCTTAGTACGGTAGAGGATCAGAAGGACCTTGGGGTCCGGGTCCATAGGACTCTAAAATCGGCCCCGCAGGTGGAGGAGGTGGTTAAGAAGGCGTATGGTGTGCTGGCCTTTATCTATCGAGGGATTGAGTTTAGGAGTCCGGGGATAATGATGCAGCTATATAAGACCCTCGTCAGACCCCACTTGGAGTACT
This sequence comes from Mustelus asterias, assembly GCF_964213995.1. Taxonomy (NCBI): domain Eukaryota; kingdom Metazoa; phylum Chordata; class Chondrichthyes; order Carcharhiniformes; family Triakidae; genus Mustelus; species Mustelus asterias. The sequence continues at coordinate 69,663,494 of NC_135809.1, forward strand.
GTGCTCAGTTCTGGTCGCCTCATTACAAGAAGGATGTGGAAAAGATTGAAAGGGTGCAGAGGAGATTTACAAGCATGTTGCCTGGATTGAGTGGCATCACTGTCTGTGTGGAGTTTGCACATTCTCCTCGTGTCTGCGTGGGTTTCCTCCGGGTGCTCCGGTTTCCTCCCACAGTCCAAAGATGTGCGGGTTAGGTTGATTGGCCAGGTTAAAAAAAAAATTGCCCCTTAGAGTCCTGGGATGCGTAGGTTAGAGGGATTAGTGGGTAAAATATGTGGGGTAGGGCCTGGGTGGGATTGTGGTCGGTGCAGACTCGATGGGCCGAATGGCCTCCTTCTGCACTGTTGGGTTTCTATGATTCTATGCCTTATGAGGATAGGCTGAGGGAGCTCGGTCTTTTCTCCTTGGAGAGACGTAGGATGAGAGGAGACCTAATAGAGGTATATAAGATGTTGAGAGGCATAGATCGGGTGGACTAGAAATCATACAATACAAACCCTACAGTACAGAAAGAGGCCATTCGGCCCATCGAGTCTGCACCGACCACAATCCCACGCAGGCCCTACTCCCATATCCCTACATATTTACCTACTAATCCCTCTAACCTATGCATCTCAGGACACTAAGGGCAATTTTTAGCATGGCCAATCAACCTAACCCGCACATCTTTGGACTGTGGGAGGAAACCGGAGCACCCGGAGGAAACCCACGCAGACACGAGGAGAATGTGCAAACTCCACACAGACAGTGACCCAAGCTGGGAATCAAACCCAGGTCCCTGGAGCTGTGAAGCAGCAGTGCTAACCACTGTGCTACCGTGCCGCCCACGGTAGCACAGTGGTTAGCACTGCTGCTTCACAGCTCCAGGGACTTAATAGGATGGAGAGTTATAGGTAGGCCTAAAAGGTAGGGATATGTTCGGCACAACTTGTGGGGCCGAAGGGCCTGTTTTGTGCTGTAGTTTTCTATGTTTCTAATACAGACCCAGACTCCTCAATCCCTCCTCATACAACAATCCTGCCATCCCAGGAATCAGTCTGGTGAACTTTTGTTGCACTCGTTCTATGGAAAGTAAATCCTTCTTTAGTTAAGGAGACCAAAACTGTACACATTGATACACTATCAATCAAGTGAAGACTAGTTTGTATGCAAGAACAAATAGGCTTTTATTCACAAAAGACTTGGAGCACACCCATGCTGATGAACTGAGGCAGGGGGGTTGGGAGCAGTCACCTTTACACCTGGACCGTGGGGGGAGGAGTCTCAGGCAGGGCCGGCAGGGGCGTGTCCAGGGATGTCACACACACACACACACAGGCAATAAGCTAACAGTGGTTTACCACATTCACCCCCTGCTTTTAAAAAAGAGTCCGGTGGGGGTGAGGTGGGTGGAACGATATTTACATAATTACAATTTTACAAATTCAGTCTCTCTGAGGGCTTGATCTGCCGCTGCGACCGCCGTAGTGCCAGTTGTGGTGTCGGTTCTGGTGGCCGCGGTATTGGTTCAGGCGCCAGGCCGTAGTCGCTCGAGTCATTTGTAGTCCCTTCCGGTTGTCGGGTGCGTGGTGGTGGCTCCTGGGGCTCAGGCGAGTCGTTTGAAGCCCCTTCCGGTTGTCGGGTGTGTGGTGGCGGCTCCTGGGGCTCAGGCGTGCTGTATACGGGGGTTGGGGGTGTGGGGTTGCGGGTCGTCGTGATCCCTGGGGCACCTGTGGGTGCCAGGTCTCGAATGGAGACCGTGTCCTCCCGCCCGTCGGGGTACGCCACAGAGGCGTATTGGGGGTTGGCGTGGAGGAGCTGGACCCTTTCGACCAGGGGGTCCGACTTATGGGTCCTCACTTGCTTCCGGGAGTGAGGTCCCCGCGGAGGACTTCCTGGGGAAAACAAACATTCTTTCGTGAGGGGTAGCATTGGTAGCTGTGCAAAGGAGTGATCTAATCGAGTGTACTGCATCAGGGAGGACCTCTTGCCAGCGGGTGACTGGAAGACCTTTAGACCCCAGAGCTAGTAAAACAGCCTTCCAGACTGTCGCGTTCTCCCTCTCTACCTGTCCAACCTGGGGTTGTAGCTGGTGGTCCTACTCGAGGCTATGCCTTTGGAGAGCAGGTACTGTCACAGCTCATCACTCATAAAGGAGGATCCCCGGTCGCTATGGATATAGCTAGGGAAACCGAACAGGGTGAAGAGGCTGTGCAGGGCCCTGACGACCGTGGCCGAGGTCATATCCGGGCAGGGAGCAGCGAAGGGGAAACGTGAATATTCGTCAATGACGTTGAGGAAGTATATGTTGCGGTCAGAAGAGGGGAGGGGTCCTTGAAGTCGCGCTTAGGCGTTCGAAAGGGCGGGTGGCCTTTATGAGGTGTGCTCCGTCTGGCCGATAGAAGTGCGGTTTGCACTCTGCGCAGACCTGGCAGTGTCTGGTTATAGACCTGACTTCCTCAATGGAGTAGGGCAAGTTACGGGCTTTAATGAAGTGAAAAAACCTGGTGACCCCTGGGTGGCAGAGGTCATTGTGGAGAGTCTGCAATTGGTCTATTTGTGTGCTGGCACATATTCCCCTGGATAGGGCGTCTGGGGGCTCATTGAGCTTCCCGGGCCGGTATAAGATGTCGTAATTGTAGGTGGAAAGCTCGATTCTCCACCTCAATATTTTATCATTTTTGATCTTGCCCCACTGCGTGTTGTTAAACATGAATGCAACTGACTGTTGGTCCGTGAGTAGGGTGAATCGTTTACCAGCTAAGTAGTGGCGCCAGTGCTGTACAGCTTCCACTATGGCTTGGGCCTCCTTTTCGACAGAGGAGTGTCGAATTTCAGGGCCTTGGAGGGTTCGTGAGAAGAAGGCCATGGGTCTGCCCGCCTGGTTAAGGGTGGCGGCGAGGGCGAAGTCAGACGCATCGCTCTCCACCTGGAATGGGATGGATTCGTCTACAGCGTGCATCGTGGCCTTCGCGATGTCTGCTTTGATGCAGTCGAAGACCAGGCGGGCCTCTGCCGTCAGGGGAAAAGAGGTGGATTTGATGAGCGGACGGGCTTTGTCCGCATAATTGGGGACCCACTGGGCGTAATACGAGAAGAAGCCCAGGCATCTCCTCAGTGCTTTGAGGCTGGTGGGGAGGGGAAGTTCCAGGAGGGGACGCATGCGGTCGGGATCGGGACCGATGATCCCGTTTTCCACAACACAACCAAGGATGGCGAGGCGGCGTGTGCGGAATACGCACTTCTCCTTATTATAGGTCAGATTTAGGAGAGTGGCGGCGTGGAGGAATTTGTGGAGGTTGGCGTCGTGGTCCTGCTGATTATGGCCGCAGATGGTGACGTTATCCAGGTACGGGAAGGTGGCCCGCAGCCCGTTCTGGTCTACCATTCGGTCCATGTCACGCTGGAAAACCGAGACCCCGTTGGTGACGCCGAAGGGGACCCTAAGGAAGTGATAGAGGCGGCCATCCGCCTCGAAGGCAGTATATCGGCGGTCTTCCGGGCGGATAGGGAGCTGGTGGTATGCAGATTTTAAGTCGATGGTGGAGAACACCTGATATTGTGCAATTTGATTAACCATGTCAGATATGCGGGGAAGGGGGTACGCGTCCAGCTGTGTGTATCGGTTAATGGTCTGACTGTAGTCAATGACCATGCGATGTTTCTCCCCAGTTTTAACAACTACTACTTGGGCTCTCCACGGGCTGGTACTGGCCTCGATGATCCCCTCCCCTCGGAGCCGTTGCACTTCGAACCTGATAAAAGCTCTGTCTCCAGCACTGTACCGTCTGCTCTTGGTGGCGATGGGCTTGCAGCCGGGGGTGAGATTTTCGAACAGTGAGGGAGGGGCGACTTTAAGGGTCGAGAGGCTGCAGGTGATGCGCGGTGCGCGATCTAAGAACTGGGGGTTGCAAACAGAGAGCGGGGGGAAAGGCCCATTATACTCCATGGTGACACTCTTAAGGTGACTCAGGAAATCTAGCCCCAGGAGTACGGCAGCGCAGAGTTGTGGCAGCACGAGGAGCCTGAAGTTTTTGTACACTGTGCCCCGTACAGTCAGGGTCGCCACGCAGTACCCGAGGACATCCACCGAGTGGGACTTTGAAGCCATGGAGATCGTTTGCTTCACTGGCAGTACTGAAAGGGCATAGCGACTCACTGTGTTAGGGTGAATAAAGCTCTCCGTACTCCCACAGTCAAATAAACAGGTTGCAGCGCGACCATTTACCTCGATGCCCATTTTGGACCTGGCGAGTTGGTGAAGCCTGGATTGGTCCAGCGTAACCAAAGCCACCGTTGGATTTTGCGGCGTGGCTGAAGGCGTCCAAGATGGCGGCCCGCACGGCTCACACACGGCTGAAATGCATCCAAGATGGCGGGTCGCACGCGGCGCTACTGAGCTTGGAGGTCGACTTCGCTATGCATACCCTTGCGTAATGGCCCTTCTTTCCATACCCAGAGCAGATCGCATCCTTCACCGGGCAGCGTTGTCGGGCATGCTTCCCCAGGCCGCAGAAGTAGTACTTTGGGCCTCCAGAGACTGCTGCAGCGGTCGGGCCATTGGTGGGACGTGGCGTGGCGTAGGCTTGTGGCCCTCCCGAGTACAGAGATGGCGGCGACTGCAACGTCCACGATGCGCCCCCGTGGTCGGGGGTGTAGGCCTTGAGATTACGGAAGGCCACCTCTAACGAGTCGACAAGCGCCACAGTCTTTTGTAGATCCAGCCCACCCTGTTCCAGCAGTCGTTGTCGGATATAGTTTGACCTGATACCCGTGACATAGGAATCTCTGATTAAGTCCTCCGTGTTTTGGGCAGCTGTTACGGCCTTGCAGTTGCAGGCCCTGCCAAGTGCTCACAACGCACGCAGGAATTGGTCGCCCGATTCTCCTGGCTGTTGTCTGCGAGTAGCCAGAAGATGTCTGGCGTAGATTACATTAGTCTGTTTGTTGTACTGGCCTTTTAAAAGTTCGATCGCATCCTCGTAAGTTTCAGCATCTCTAATCATCGAGAATATTTAATCGCTTACCCGGGCGTGGAGCACGTGGAGCTTGTCGGTTTCGGTCTGGACGACGGAGGCGGTGAGGAAAGTTTTGAAACATCGCAGCCAGTGATCGAAGCTGTTAGAGGCTCCTACGGCTTGAGGGTCCAATTCTAATCTATCGGGTTTTAATATCTGCTCCATCCCAAAACTTTTTGTGAATAAAACTGATGCACTATCAATCAAGTGAAGACTAGTTAGTACGCAAGAACAAATAGCCTTTTATTGACAAAAGACTTGGAGCACACCCATGCTGATGAACTGGTCCGGCAACTGACGCAGGGGGGTTGGGAGCAGTCACCTTTACACCTGCACCGGGGGGGGAGGAGTCTCAGGTAGGGCCGGCAGGGGCGTGTCCAGGCATGTCACACATACACAGGCAATAAGCTTAACAGTGGTTTACCACACACATACTCCAGGTTTGGTCTCAACAAGGCTCTATACAATTGTAGCAAGCTATCTTTACTTCTGTATTCAAATCCTCTTGCAATAAAGACCAATGTTCCATTTGTCTTCCTAACTGCTTGCTGCACCTGCATGTTAGTGACTCGTGAACAAGGACACCCAGGTCTCTTCGGACATTAACACTTCCCAGTTTCTCACCATTGAAGAGATACTCTGCATTTGTTTTTCTTACCAATGTGGATCCCCTCACATTTCCCATATTCCATCTGCCAGATTCTTGCCCACTCACTTAGTCTGTCTAAATCCCTTGAAGCCTCTTTGTCTCATCCACACAATTCACATTCTTACCTAGTTTGTATCACCCAGCAAACGTGGAAACATTACATTTAATCCCCACGTCCAAATCATTGATATAGATTGTGAATAGCTGGGGCCCCAAGCACTCATCTGTGCGATACCCCACTCGTCAAAGTCTGCCAACCTTTCTGTTTTCTGTCCATTAACCAATCCTCAGTACATGTCAGTCTATTACCCTCAATCCCATTGTTCTAATTTTGCTCACTGTCCCCTTGTGTGGGACCTTATCGAAAGCCTTCTGAAATTCCAAATATGCCACATCTAACTGATTCTCCTTTAGCTATTCTACAAGTAAGATCCCCAAAAAACTCCAACAGGTTTGTCAAACATGATTTCCTTTAAATAAAAGCAAATTCCTGCAGATGCTGGAATCTGAAACCTAAAGAGAAAATGCTGGAAAATCTCAGCAGATCTGGCAGCAACTATGAGAGAAAAGAACTGATGTTTCAAGTCCAGATGACCCTTTGTTAAAGCTGATTTCCTTTCATAAGTAAGTCCATGTTGACTCTGCCCAATCATGTTATTTTCCAAGTGTCCAGTTATCACATCTTTTATAATAGATTCTAACATTTTCCCTGCTGCAGATGTCAAACAAACAGCTTTGTTGTTCTCTATTCTCACTCTTCCTCCATCAGTTAAACAGTGCCGTTACATTTGCTATTTTCTAGTGTGTAAGAACCTTCCCAGAATCCATAGAATTTGAAAAGATAATCTGCAATAAATCCACTGTCTCCATCGCCACCTGGGATAATTGGACAAGTACAGAAACAGACAGGCTGCAGCATCAAAAGAAATTGGGCAGGAGATAAACAGGCTGCAGCTGCAAGAGCTGGAATACACAGGATATGGGCCATCTCCAGGACAAGGGACACTTTCTGGTCAAACTGGGTTGTTTACTAGACATAGGGGCGCCTTAACCCCTTATTTGGAAGGGAGCTTTGTGACCTACGTGCCTCCAGCACCTACAGGCATGGCCGTTGGGTACACACCCAGAGATCAGTGTGGCAGCACTTGATTGGACTTTATCGATCAGGGCAATCAAGTCCTGATTAATTGATAATAACTAAAAAGGGCGCAAAACCAACCAAGTATAAAAGGTGCTGCACAATAGAAGAATTTCTCTCTCTCACCAACGAATGAACGACAACACCGGTGACCATCGCCAGCAACAACCAGCACGAGGAAAGCCACCACACCAAAGAAGGAAGGTAGACCAGAGCCAGAGTGCCAGACCAGACCAAAGGACCAGACTACGCAGAGGACTACGGAGACCAACACGCAGATAAAGGCCAATATCTGCCTGGGTACTTGCCAGTCACGCAAAAGTTAAATCAAGGTCCTGCATTGGATTTGAACTTTAGTATTCTGTAAAATAATTTAGTATTGATTGTGTGGGTGATTAATAATTGTGTGTGAATAAATATTACTGTACTAACAAGAAGTCTACTCGCAATTCTTTGTCCACTGTATAAGGGTTAAAACAGACTGTGTGGCAGGCACAACACCCTGTGTTTATGGGAAATTTTCTGTATCTTTCTCTGTGAAGACAGATACAGATTAATTAATTTTTCCACCATTTCCTTATTCTTCATTATAAATTCTACTGTCACTGTTTACAATGGACACACCTTTGTCTCCACCAATATTTTCCTTTCCACAGACCTAAAGTTTTTACAGTCCACCTTTATGTTTCTTGCCGGCTTGCGTTCAGAGATTCTCTTTTCCATTTCTTTATCAGTTTCATGGTCCTCCTTTGCTGAATTCTAGATTATTCCCAAACGTCCTTCCATTGGGTGTCTACTGCCAATTGTTTTACTGGAGTTTCCAAATCCACCATTGCCAACTTGCCCCTCATACGAAACATGATTTCAGAGCAGGAGTAGGCCACTCGGCCCCAAGAGCCTGCTCCGCCATTCAATAAGATTACAGCTGATCTGATTGTAACCTCAGCCCAACATTCCTGCTTATCCCCAATAACCTTTCACCCCCTTGTTAATCAAGAATCTCTCTCACTCAGCCTTAAAAATGCTCAAAGACTCTGCTCGCACTGCCTTTTGAGGAAGAGTGTTCCAGAGACTCATTACCCTCACAAAAAATAAATTCTCCTCACCTCTGTCTTAACTGAATGAGCCCTTATTTTTTAAACACTGACCCCAGTTCTAGATTCTACTACAAGGGGAAACATCCTGTCCACATCCACCCTTACCAGACCCCTCAGGATCTGAAAAGTTTTGATCAAGTTACTTCTTGCTCTTCTAAACTCCAGCAGATACAGCCCTCGACTGTCCAACCTTTCCCCTAAACAATGAACTATTATTTTCCGCAATAACCTTTGATGTGGCCCCTTATCAAAAGTCTTCTGGAAATTTAAGTACAGTACATCCACTAGAACTCCAATTAATTGGTTAAATATGATTTCCCTTCCTCAAAACATGTTGACACTGCCTGGTTGTGTTGAATCTAAATGTCCTGCTATAACATCGTCAATAATAACTTCTAACATTTTCACAATGACAGATGTTAGGCTTTGACGGGGAAGTGGTGGCAAAGCAGTATTATCACTAGACTATTAATCTAGAAACCCAGCTAACGTTCTGGGGACTCGGCTTCAAATCCCACCATGGTTGATGGTGAAATTTGAATTCAATAAAAAAAAACTGGAATTAAGAATCTACTGATGACCATGAAACCATTGTCGATTGTTTGAAAAACTCATCTGGTTCCCTAATGTCCTTTGGAGGAGGAAATCTGCCGTCCTTACTTGATCTGGCCTACAAGTGACTCCAGAGCCACAGCAATGTGATTGACTCTTAAATACCCTCAAGGATTGGCAATAAATGCTGGCCCAACCAGCAATGCCCACATCCCATGAATGAATGAATAAAATACTGGTCTGGAGTTCCTTGGTACCTGTTACCTGCCTCCTCCCCTTTTCAAATAAGATTAAAATTAGATTTACCAACCCAAAGAACAAAGAAAATTACAGCACAGGAATAGGCCCTTCGGCCCTCCAAGCCTGCACCGACCATGCTGCCTGACTTAACTAAAACTCCCTACCCTTCTGGGGACCATATCCCTCTATTCCCATCCTATTCATTTATTTGTCAAGACGCCCCTTAAAAGTTACTATCGTATCTGCTTCCACTACCTTCCCTGGCAGCAAGTTCCAGGCATCCACCACCCTCTCTGAAAAAAACCTGCCACGTACATCTCCTTTAAACCTTGTCCCTCACACCTTAAACCTCTGCCCCCTGGTAATTGACTCTTCCACCCTGGGAAAAAGCTTCTGACTATCCACTCTGTCCATGCCTCTCATAATCTTGTGGAATTCTATCAGGTTTGTCCCTCAACCACCGTTGTTCCAGTGAGAACAAACCAAGTTTCTCCAACTTCTCCTCATAGCTAATGCCCTCCATACCAGGCAACATCCTGGTAAATCTTTTCTGTACCCTCTCCAAAGCCTCCACATCCTTTTGGTAATGTGGCAACCAGAATTGAACACTATATTCCAAGTGCAGCCTAACTAAGGTTCTATAAAGCTGTAACATGACTTGCCAATTTTTAAACTCAATGCCCCGGCCAATGAAGGTAAGCATGCCGTATGCCTTGTTGACTACGTTCTCCACCTGTGTTGTCACTTTCAGTGACCTCTGCCTATCAATACTCTTATATACCCAAAATATCCAATGGAATCTTCCCCAAACCAGGAAACTTTGGAAAATTAAAACCAACGCATCAACTATTTGACTAGTCACTTCTTTTAAGACACTTGGATAAATACTTCATAGTTCCCTTGATTCAGATTTACGATCTAGTTTTGGAATGAACGATATCATTTCAAACTTCATGTAAAAATCCATCATATTATGATCACTATTTCCTAAAGGCTCCTTTACAGCACAATTATTAATTAGCCCTCTCTCATTCCATAATACAAAATCTAAAAGAGCCCAATCTCTAGTTGGTTCTTCAGCATACCGCTCTGGAAACCCATCTCATACATAATCCATTAGGCTAATTAGGTTTACCTAGAACTTCATGTAAATCCATATTTCTTGGTACAAATGTGGGCCACAAACTCTGGCTGTTCATTCTTCCCCAAAAAGATGTCCTACAGCCTTGGCCCTAGCACCGGGCAGGCAACATACCATCCTGGATTCAGGTCTTTGGCAACAGAAATGCCTGTTTGCTCCTCTAACTAATGACTCCCCTATCACTATTGCTCTTCCACTCGTCTTCTTCCCATCCTGGGCAGCTGAGCCACCCATGGTGCCATGGAATTGGTTCTTGTTGCACACCCGTGAGGAATCATCACCTTCACCACTATCCAAAACCGGTTAGTGAGCATGAAGGGCTCATCAGAGGATGCCTGCATTGCCTGCATACTCATAATCTGAAATGTGACCACCTCCCCAAATGTGCCATCCAACTTGTTCTCTGACTCATGGATGCACAACAGTGACTCCAGTTGCCGTTCAGGTTTCGAAACCCAGAGCTCAAGCTCCTGCAGCTGGTGCTATTTCCTGCAGATATGTTTGACCAGGACAAGTGCTGTGTCCATGACTTCTCACATACCACAGGATGCACAATCCACTCAGCCGAGCTGCCCTGCCATACCTTAACTTCACACAATATTTAACTTACCAATTACTCACCAACCCTGTACCATAAGGTCATAGAGTCATAGAGGTTTCCAGCATGGAAGTAGGCCCTTCGGCCCAACTTATCTATGCCGCCCCTTTTTTAAACCTCAAAACTAGACCCGATTGCCCACATTTGGCCCATATCTCTCCATACCCATCTTACCCATGGAGCTGTCAAAATGTTTTTTAAAAGACAAAATTGTACCCGCCTCAACAGCTCTGGCAGCTTGTTCCAGACACTCACCACCCTCTGTATGAAGAAATTGCCCCTCTGGACACTTTTGTATCTCTCCCCTCTCACCTTAAACCTACGCCCTCTAGTTTTAGACTCCCCTACCTTTGGGAAAAGATATTGGCTATCTAGCTGATCTGTGCCCCTCATTATTTTATAGACCTCTATAAGATCACCCCTCAGCCTTCTACCTCCAGAGAAAAAAGTCCCAGTCTATCCAACCTCTCCTTATAACTCAAACCATCAAGTCCCGGTAACATCCTAGGAAATCTTTTCTGCACTCTTTCTAGTTTAATAATATCCTTTCTATAATAGGGTGACCAGAAGTATACACAGTATTTCAAGTGTGGCCTTGCCAATGTCTTGTACAACTTCAACAAGACGTCCCAACTCCTGTTCAACTCCATTGTTCTGACCAATGAAACCAAACATGCCGAATGTCTTCTTCACCACTCTGTCCACCTGTGACTCCACTTTCAAGAAGCGATGAACATGTACCCTTAGATCTCTTTGCTCTGTAACTCTCCCCAATGCCCTACCATTAACTGAGTAAGTCCTGCCCTGGCTCAATCAACCAAAATGCATCAACTCGTATTTATCTAAATTAAACTCCATCTGCCATTCGTCAGCCCACTGGCCCAATTGATCAAGATCCCGTTGCAATCAGAGATAGCTTTCTTCACTGTCCACTATGCCACCAATCTTGGTGTCATCTGCAAACTTACTAACCATGCCTTCTATGTTCCCATCCAAATCATTAATACAAATGACAATTAACAGTGGACCCAGCACTGATCCCTGAGGCACACTGCTGGTCACAGGCCTCCAGTTTGAAAAACAACCCTCTACAACCACCCTCTGGCTTCTGTCATCAAGCCAATTTTGTATCCATTTAGCTACCTCATCCTGGATCCCGTGAGATTTAACCTTATGCAACAACCTACCATGTGGTACCTTGTCAAAGGCGTTGCTAAAGTCCATGTAGACAACATCAACTGCATTACCCTCATCTACCTACTTGGTTACCCCTTCACAAAACTCAATCAAATTTGTGAGACATGATTTTCCACTCACAAAGCCATGCTGACTGTCCCTAAATGCCTGTAGATCCTGTCTCTCAAAATACCTTCCAACAACTTATCCACCACAGATGTGAGGCTCATTGGCCTGTAGTTCCCAAGCTTTTCCCTGCAGCCCTTTTTAAACAAAGGCTCAACATTGGGGAGGCTTTCAAGTGTAAGTTGATAGGGATTCAGGACCGGCACATTCCTGTAAGGATGAAGGATAAGTATGGCAAGTTTTGGGAACCTTGAATAACAAGAGATATTGTGAGCCTAGCCAAAGAGAAAAAGGAAGCATTTGTCAAAGCTAGGAGGCTGGGAACACACGAAGCAAGTGTGGAATACAAGGAAAGTAGAACAAAACTTAAGCAAGGAGTAAGGAGGGCTAAAAATGGTCACGAAAAAGCATTGACCAGCAGGATTAAGGAAAATCCCAAAGCTTTTTATATATATATATATATATATATATATATATATATATAATATATATATATATAAAGAGCAAGAGGGTAGCCAGGGAGAGGGTTGACCCACTCAAGGACAAGGGAGGGAATCTATGCATGGAGCCAGAGGAAATGGGCGAGGTATTAAATGAGTACTTTGCATCAGTATTCACCAAAGAGAAGGACGTGGTGAATGGTGAGTCTGGGAAAGGTTATGTAGATAGTTTGAGTCATGTTGAGATCAAAAAGGAGGAGATATTGGGGTTCTTGAGAAACATTAAGGTAGACAAGTCCCCAGAGCAGAATACTGAGGGAGGCAAGGGAGGAAATTGCTGGGGCCTTGACAGAAATCTTTGTATCCTCACTGGCTACAGGGGAGGTCCCAGTGGATTGGAGAATAGTCAATGTTGTTCCTTTGTTTTAGAAGGGTAGCAAGAATAATCCAGGTAATTATAGGCCAGTGAGCCTTACATCAGTGGTAGGGAAATTATTAGAGAGGATTCTTCGAGACAGGATTTATTCCCACTTGGAAACAAGTGGACGTATTAGTGAGAGGTAACATGGTTTTGTGAAGGGGAGGTCGTGTCTCGCTCTTGATCGAGTTTTCTGAGGAAGTGACGAAGATGATTGATGAGGATAGGGCAGTGGACGTTGTCTACATGGACTTCAGTAAGGCCTTTGACAAGGTCCCTCGTGGCAGACTCGTGCAGAAGGTGAAGTCGAATGGGATCAGAGGTGAGCTGGAAAGGTGGATACAAAATTGGCTCGGTCAAAGAAGACAGAGGGTAGCAGTGAAAGGGTGTGTTTCTGAATGGAGGGCTGTGACAAGTGGCGTTCCTCAGGGATCAGTGCTGGGACCTTTGCTGTTTGTAATATATATAGATGATTTGGAGGAAAATGTAACTGGTTTGATTAGTAAGTTTGTGGATGACACAAAGGTTGGTAGAATTGCGGATAGCGATGAGGACCATCAGAGGATACAGCAGGATATAGATTGGTTGGAGACTTGGGCAGAGAAATGGCAGATGGAGTTTAATCCGGACAAATGTGAGGTAATGCATTTTGGGAGGTCTAATACAGATAAGAAATATACAGGAAATGGCAGAACCCTTAAGAGTAATGATAGACAAAGGGATCTGCGTGTACAGGTACTGAAAATGGCAATGCAGGTGGAGAAGGTAGTCTAGAAGGCATACGGCATGCTTGCCTTCATCAGCCGGGGCATTGAGTTTAAAAATTGGCAAATCACGTTGCAGCTTTATAGAACCTTAGTTAGGCTACACTTGGAATTATAGTGTTCAATTCTGGTCGCCACACTACCAGAAGGATGTGGAGGCTTTGGAGAGGGTACAGAAAAGATTTACCAGGACGTTGCCTGGTATGGAGGGCATCAGCTATGAGGAGAGGTTGGAGAAACTTGATTTGCTCTCACTGGAATGATGGAGGTTGAAGGGCGACCTAATAGAAATCTACAAGATTATGAGGGGCATGGACAGAGTGGATAGTCAGAAGCTTTTTCCCAGGGTGGAAGAGTCAATTACTGGGGGGCACAGGTTTAAGATGCGAGGGGCAAGGTTTAAAGGAGATGTACAACGCAGATTTTTTACAGAGGATGGGCAGTGCCTGGAACCCGTTGCTGGGGGAGGTAGTGGAAACGGATACGGTAATGACATTTAAGGGGCGTCTTGACAAATACATGAATCGGCACAACATCGTGGGCCGAAGGGCCTGTTCTGTGCTGTACTGTTCTATGTTTTATGTTCATGAATAGGATGGGAATAGAGGGCTATGGTCCCCAGAAGGGTAGGGGGTTTTAGTTAAGTCGGGCAGCATGATCGGTGCAGGCTTGGAGGGCTAAAGGGCCTGTTCCTGTGCTGTAATTTTCTTTGTTCTATTTGCCACCCTCCAATCTTTAGGTACCTCACCTGTGACTATCGATAATTCAGATAGGGGTCCTGCAATTTCCTCCCTAGCCTCCCACAATGTCCTGGGATACACTTCATCGGGTCCTGGGGATTTATCTGTCTTGATCCGCTTTAAGACTTCCAGCACCTCCTTCTCTGTAAATGTACACTCCTCAAGACATCATTATTTATTTCCCCAAGTTCCCTAACATCCATGCTTTTCTCAACAGTAAATACGGATGAGAAATATTCATTCACGATCTCACCCATCTCTTGTGGATCCGCACATAGATGACCCTGTTGATCCTTAAGAGACCCTACTCTCTCCCTTGTTACTCTTTTGCCCTTTATATATTTGTAGAAGCTCTTTGGATTCTCCTTTGCCTTATCTGCCAAAACAATCTTGTGTCCCCTTTTTGCCCTCCTGATTTCTCTCTTAACTCTTCTCCTACACCCTCTAAGGCGTTTGATAAGGTTCACCATGGTAGGCTTCTGCAGAAAATGCAGATGTATGGGATTGGGGGTGATCTAGGACATTGGATCAGGAATTGGCTAGCGGATAGGAAACAGAGGGTGGTGGTTGATAGTAAATATTCATCATGGAGTGCGGTTACAAGTGGTGTACCTCAGGGATCTGTTTTGGGGCCACTGCTGTTTGTAATATTTATTAATGATCTGGATGAGGGTATAGTTGGGTGGATTAGCAAATTTGCTGATGACACCAAAGTTGGTGGTGTGGTAGACAGTGAGGAAGGGTGTCGTAGTTTGCAGGAAGACTTAGACAGGTTGCAAAGTTGGGCCGAGAGGTGGCGGATGGAGTTTAATGCGGAGAAGTGTGAGGTAATTCACTTTGGTAGGAATAACAGATGTGTTGAGTATAGGGCTAACGGGAGGACTTTGAATAGTGTGGAGGAGCAGAGGGATCTAGGTGTATGTGTGCATAGATCCCTGAAAGTTGGGAATCAAGTAGATAAGGTTGTTAAGAAGGCATATGGTGTCTTGGCGTTTATTGGTAGGGGGATTGAATTTAGGAGTCGTAGCGTTATGTTGCAACTGTACACAACTCTGGTGCGGCCGCACTTGGAGTACTGTGTGCAGTTCTGGTCCCCACATTACAGGAAGGATGTGGAGGCTTTGGAGAGGGTGCAGAGGAGGTTTACCAGGATGTTGCCTGGTATGGAGGGGAGATCCTATGAGGAGAGGCTGAGGGATTTGGGATTGTTTTCGCTGGAAAGGCGGCGGCTAAGAGGGGATCTTATTGAAACATATAAGATGATTAGAGGTTTAGATAGGGTGGATAGTGATAGCCTTTTTCCTCTGATGGAGAAATCCAGCACGAGGGGGCATGGCTTTAAATTGAGGGGGGGTAGTTATAGAACCGATGTCAGGGGTAGGTTCTTTACCCAGAGGGTGGTGAGGGATTGGAATGCCCTGCCAGCATCAGTAGTAAATGCGCCTAGTTTGGGGGCGTTTAAGAGATCCGTAGATAGGTTCATGGACGAAAAGAAATTGGTTTAGGTTGGAGGGTCACAGTTTTTTTTTTTAACTGGTCGGTGCAACATCGTGGGCCGAAGGGCCTGTTCTGCGCTGTAATGTTCTATGTTCTATGTTCTATGTTCTATACTCTGCAAGGGATTCACTTGATCCCAGCTGCCTCTGCATGGCATGTGCCTCCTTTTTCTTCTTGACCAGGGCCTCAATATCCCGACTCATCCAGGGTTTCCTACTTCTGACAACTTTGCCCTTCACTCTAAGAGGAATGTGTTTACCCTGAACCCTGCAATTTTGAAAGCCTCCCACTTACCAGACATCCCTTTGCCTTCCCACAGACTCCCCCAATTAACTTCTGAAAGTTCCTGCCTGATACCATCAAAATTAGCCTTGCCCCAATTTAGAATTTTAACTTTTGGGCCAGACCTATCATTCTCCATAGCTATCTTAAAACTAATAGAATTATGGTCACTGGTCCCAAAGTGATCCCTCACTAACACTTCTGTCACCTGCCCTTCCTTATTTCCCAAGTGGAGGTCAAGTTTTGCCCCCTCTCTAGTCGGGCCATCCACATACTGAATGAGAAATTCCTCCTGAATACACTCAACAAATTTCTCTCCATCCAACCCTCTAATACTATGGCTGTCCCAGTCAATGTTGGGAAAGTTAAAATCCCCTACTATTACCACCCTATTTTTCTTGGAGCTATCTGTAATCTCCTTCCATATTTGCTCCTCAATTTCCTGCTATTTGGGGGCCTATAGTACAACCCTATCAAAGTGATTTCATAGAACATAGAACATAGAACATAGAAAGTCACAGCACAAACAGGCCCTTCGGCCCACAAGTTGCGCCGATCACATCCCCACCTCTAGGCCTATCTATAGCCCTCAATCCCATTAAATCCCATGTACTCATCCAGAAGTCTCTTAAAAGACCCCAACGAGTTTGCCTCCACCACCACCGACGTCAGCCGATTCCACTCACCCACCACCCTCTGAGTGAAAAACTTACCCCTGACATCCCCCCTGTACCTACCCCCCAGCACCTTAAACCTGTGTCCTCTCGTAGCAACCATTTCAGCCCTTGGAAATAGCCTCTGAGAGTCCACCCTATCCAGACCCCTCAACATCTTGTAAACCTCTATCAGGTCACCTCTCATCCTTCGTCTCTCCAGGGAGAAGAGACCAAGCTCCCTCAACCTATCCTCATAAGGCATGCCCCCCAATCCAGGCAACATCCTTGTAAATCTCCTCTGCACCCTTTCAATGGCTTCAACATCTTTCCTGTAATGAGGTGACCAGAACTGCGCGCAGTACTCCAAGTGGGGTCTAACCAGGGTCCTATAAAGCTGCAGCATTATCTCCCGACTCCTAAACTCAATCCCTCGATTAATGAAGGCTAGTACGCCATACGCCTTCTTGACCGCATCCTCCACCTGCGAGGCCGATTTAAGAGTCCTATGGACCCGGACCCCAAGGTCCTTCTGATCCTCTACACTGCTAAGAATGGTACCCTTCATTTTATACTGCTGCTCCATCCCATTGGATCTGCCAAAATGGATCACTACACACTTATCCGGGTTGAAGTCCATCTGCCACTTCTCCGCCCAGTCTTGCATTCTATCTATGTCTCGCTGCAACTTCTGACATCCCTCCAAACTATCCACAACACCACCTACCTTGGTGTCGTCAGCAAACTTACCAACCCATCCCTCCACTTCCTCATCCAGGTCATTTATGAAAATGACAAACAGCAAGGGTCCCAGAACAGATCCCTGGGGCACTCCACTGGTCACTGACCTCCATGCAGAGAAAGACCCCTCCACAGCCACTCTCTGCCTTCTGCAGGCAAGCCAGTTCTGGATCCACAAGGCAACAGCCCCTTGGATCCCATGCCCTCTCACTTTCTCAAGAAGTCTTGCATGGGGGACCTTATCGAACGCTTTGCTGAAGTCCATATAGACCACATCCACCGCTCTTCCTTCGTCAATGTGCTTGGTCACATTTTCAAAGAACTCAACCAGGCTCGTAAGGCACGACCTGCCCCTGACAAAGCCGTGCTGACTACTTTTGATCATACTAAACTTCTCTAGATGATCATAAATCCTGTCTCTCAGGATCCTCTCCATCAACTTACCAACCACTGAGGTTAGACTCACCGGTCGGTAATTTCCCGGGCTGTCCCTGTTCCCTTTCTTGAATATAGGGACCACATCCGCAATCCTCCAATCCTCCGGAACCTCTCCCGTCTCCATCGACGATGCAAAGATCATCGCCAAAGGCTCCGCAATCTCCTCCCTCGCCTCCCACAGTAACCTGGGGTACATCCCATCCGGTCCCGGCGACTTACCAACCTTGATGCCATTCAATATTTCCCCCTTGTTATTTCTCAGTTGTACCCATATAGACTCAGTGGCCGAATCCTCGGATATATCCCCTCTCAGTACTGCTCTGATGTTTTCCCTAATCAAAAGTGCAACTCCCCCTCCCCTCTTACCTCCTGTTCTATCTTTCCTATAGCATCTGTACCCTGGAATATTGAGCTGCCAGTCCTGTCCCTACCAAAGGGAGAAGCAAATATTGGATCTATGGATCAAAGAACAAAGTACAGCACACGAACAGGCCCTTCGGCCCTCCAAGCCTGCACTGATCATGACGCATGCCTAAACTAAAACCGTAGGCACTTACGGAGTCCGTATCCTTCCATTCCCATCCTATTCATGTATTCGTCTAGTTGCCCCTTAAATGCCACTATCGTACCTCTCCCACCACCTCTCTGGGCAGCGCGTTCCAGACATTCACCACCCTCTGCATAAAAAACTTGCCTTGCACATCTCCTCTAAACTTTTCCCCATGCACCTTAAATCTATGTCCCCTTGTACTTGACCTTTATACCCTAGGAAAGATCATCTATCCACCCTGTCCATGCCACTCAATCTTGTAAACCTCTCAACCTCCATCATTCCAGTGACAACAAACCGAGTTTATCCACCCTCTCCTCAAAGCTAATATCCTCCAGACCAGGCAACATCCTGGTAAACCTCTTCTGTATCCCTCCAAAGCATCCACATCCCTCTGGTAGTGTGGCGACCAGAATTGTACACAATATTCTAAATGAGGCCTAACGTAGGTTCTGTACGGCTGTGGCATGACCTGCCAATTTTTATACTCAATGCCCCGAGCAATGAAGGTAAGCATGCTGTATGCCTTCTTGACTACCTTATCCACCTGCGTTTCCACTTTCAGTGATCGGTGGACATGTACGCCCAGATCTCTCTGCCTATCAATACTCCGAAGGGTTCTACTATTTACTGTATAATTCCTACATGCATTGGACCTTCCAAAATACATTACATCACACTTGTCCAGATTAAATTCCATCTGCCATTTCTCCGCCCATGTCTCTAACCGGTCTATCACTCATTCGCTCCCACCCTCAAACTACAATCCATTTGCAAGCTGCTCGGAGAACCTTGCTAGATGTGACTCAATAGTCAACTCCGCTATAGCTACAGAAACTAAGCTAGTTAACTCATTAACTAAATACAGCTGTTCTCCAGTAGAAAGCTGAATATTAAGATGGGATTTTGAAATTTTAACTTCAATTCAACTGTATTTTTTTGTTTCTCAATGCAAACAGAACTAGACTTTTAGAAAGATCTTAAGTGGAGCACTCCCTCAGCACTGATCCTCTGACAGTGCCGCACTCCCTCGGGACTGACCCTCTGACAGTGCCGCACTCCCTCGGGACTGACCCTCTGACAGTGCCGCACTCCCTCGGGACTGACCCTCTGACAGTGCAGCGCTCCCTCAGTACTGACCTCGTGACAGTGCCGCACTCCCTTGGGACTGACCCTCTGACAGTGCCGCACTCCCTCGGGACTGACCCTCTGACAGTGCCGCACTCCCTCAGTGCTGACCCTCTGACAGTGCAGCACTCCCTCAGTACTGACCCTCTGACAGTGCAGCACTCCCTCAGTACTGACCCTCTGACAGTGCAGCACTCCCTCAGTACTGACCCTCTGACAGTGCAGTGCTCCCTCAGTACTGACCCTCTGACAGTGCAGCACTCCCTCAGTACTGACCCTCTGACAGTGCAGCACTCCCTCAGTACTGACCTCGTGACAGTGCAGCACTCCCTCAGTACTGACCTCGTGACAGTGCAGTGCTCCCTCAGTCCTGACCGTCTGACAATGTAGCTCTCCCTCAGTACTGACCCTCTGACAGTGCAGCACTCCCTCAGTACTGACCTCGTGACAGTGCTGCACTCCCTCAGTACTGACCCTCTGACAGTGCAGCACTCCCTCAGTACTGACCCTCTGACAGTGCTGCTCTCCCTCAGTACTGACCCTCTGACAGTGCTGCTCTCCTTCAGTACTGACCCTCTGACAGTGCAGCACTCTGGCAGTATTGACCCTCTGATTGTACGCGTTACCTCTGGTTGTGCATCAGGGTGTTGACCTGTGTTTTGGTCTCTAGTCTCTGGAGTGGGCAGTGATAGCTGTGAGTTATAGTTGACAATAAAAGCATTGAGCGGAGAGAGTGGGTGGAAATCACAGTTCCTGATCAGCAAGAAATATAAATTGCTCCTATCTAACTTTATTTGGAGAAGTTGAATATTTTGATGTTTCTTTAATTGCGGTTAACGATCAAATTCAGATTTTTTTTGTTCCACTGCATCTTTTTAAATTATTGCTTGGGTTCCATGTAATGCGCTGGAGTTTCACCAAACCAGATCGAGGAATGATATTTACACCTCCGCAATAAACTGTTACTAATATACATCCAGTTTCTATAAGAAAGCAGTTTCAAAGTTAATTGAATGATCTATGGAGAGTGCTTTTTTAAGCCTTATTTTTTAATTTTAGGCATTTATGCTTCACCTTAATCTTGGTATAATTTTCTTCCATATAAATAAATCCAGTTAATATCTTTAGCCTACAGAAAAAATTCTGATATGATAACGTCTTGCCTTTGGAAAAAAATAGACAAGTCAAAGACATGCTTCATCACAGAATTGTTTGTTTTCAATTTATTTAAATTTTAAGTTACTGCTGGGACAGGCACCTCTGATTAAAAACACTCCTGTTAACTCTCAGATTAACAAACATTGGCCACACAGACTTACAGCAATTTATTTCAAACAGAAAATATCCATTATTACAGTGAAAAAGCGAAAGCATTTCCTTTCTGAGGGGTTATTAAACCAGGAAAGGGTTAACTGTCTCCAGCCTCCACAGAAGAGGATCGTCCTCCCAGCAGCCTTTGGCTCCACTGGATTTTGAGCCCAGTTTTTGGGGGTTCCACTCAATGGAAAATTGTGACACAACTCCTGGTCCTGGGAGAAAAGCACTAACTTTCCCTTTGCTCTCTCATCTTTCAATCTCTGAAATGAATCTGCTGCAGTGAAGTGACTCCTATAGAAGGACATACAGAGCAGTGATCTCAAGACCAGTAGTGTTTAGGTCTTGGTTGGGAATTGCAAACTAACCCCACTGTATATAATGGTGCAGAAACACAAGATTTTTAAAATTAATTCATGGGATGTTGGCTATTCCAGCATTTCTTGCCCATCCTTAATTGCCCTTGAGAAGGTGATGGTGAGCTGCTTTCTTAAACTGCTGCAGTCCCTGAGGTGTAGGTACACCTACAATGCTGTTAGGGAGGGAATTCCAAGATTTTGTTCTCATGACAGTAAAGGAATGGCAATCTATTTCCAAGTGAGGATGGTGAGTGACTTGGTGGGGAACCTGCAGGTGATGGTATTCCCAGGTCTCTGCTGCTTTGTCCTTCTAGATGGTACAGCTTGAGAGTTTGGAAGGTGATGGCCAAGGAACCTTGGTGAGTTCCTACGGTGCTTCTTGTAGATTGTACACACAATTGCCACTGTTCAGAGATAGTGGGAGGGATTGAATGTTCGTGGATGGGATAGCAATCAAGCAGCTGCTTTGTCCTGCATGGTGTCGAGCTTCTTCAGTGTTGTTAGAGCTGCACCCATTCAGACAAGTGGGGAGTTTTCCATCATACTCCTGACTCATACCGTGTAGATGGTGAAGAAGTTTTGGGGAGTCAGGAAGTGAGTTACTCACCACAGAATTCCTAGCCTTTGACCTGCTCTGGTAACCACAGTATTTACATGGCGAGTCCAGTTGAGTTTCTGGTCAATGGTAACCTGCAGGATGTTGATAGTGGGGGATTCAGTGATGGCAATGCCATTGAATGTCAAGGGGCAATGGTTAGATCCTCTCTTGTTGGACATGGTCATTGCTTGGCATTTTGGGAAGGGTGTGGTGCCAAAATATAGAGGTTTGCGTGTCTGCATGGGTCTCCTCTGGTTTCCTCTCACAATCCAAAAGATGTTCAGGCTAGGCGGATTAACCATGGTGAATGCATGGGGTCACAGGGATAGAGCTAAGGGGTGGGCCTGGATAGGATGCTCTTTCGGAGAGTTGATGGGCCGAACAGCCTCTTTCTGCAAATGTAGGGATTCTATGGTTCCTGGCCTGAGACCTAGTTGTGATGTTCCTGGAGTCAGGTGTCTGTGGGCATTATTGGGAGAGGTTGAAAGAAGTGGGTCAGAATCAGAGAGCTCTCCCTGTAGATCAGTGACACAGTGAGAGGCTTGAATGCACTCAGCAATGCATTGTGCTGAGCTTAGAAAATGGGTTTCTTACAGTGGAGGGGACGGGAGGGGCGGAGGCGGCAAGGAAGGGGTGGAGGTGGTGGGGAGGGAGGGAGGGGAGGTGGGAGAGAGAGGAGGAGGTGGGGGAGGGAGGAAGGGGAGGTGGGAGAGGTAGGGGAAGGAAAGGAGATAGGGAGGAGGCAGTTTGGACAAATGTGATGTATTCTGGTTCTACAGCATTTGTAGCTGGTTATGACATTCTGCCTCGCTTGTAATGCTCCTGATTGACTGTGAATGCTGACTCCCCCCCGCACTCCCCTCCCCCCCAACCTTCGAAAAATGTCCATACAGAGGGATGGAGAGTTGATGCGGTGGGAGGTGGGGAGGACCATTCATTGGGTATAATGTTTCCACTCCCCTCTCCCCATCACCTCACCACTGAACTGGTACGTGAGCTTCTTCTTGATTTTCCGCACTTCACCCGTCTTGCCATAGTTTCTGAGCGCTCTGGCCATTTTCTGGTATGTCATCTTCTTGCGGTTGCCCTTCTGTATCCCCCAGCGATTCGCTAACGCCTCCTTGTGTTTGGAGGAGAACTGGAATGTTCCCTTGTCCTTATCCACCCACCAAACACTCTCCTTCATATCCCCACTGCGTAGGAGGTTCAACAGGAACTGGTAAAGACGGATTTTCTTCTTGTTCCCTGCTGGGGGAATTATCACAAGGTGGATTGTCAATGTCAGAATAAGAGTTAAACCACAACCCTTCCTCTCCACTGTAAAGATTAACACATGCACTACTGCAGACAGCCATTAAGCTCACTTTATTGACGCCTCCCCAACAGAAAGGGCAGAATAACAAAATGTGCAGCTTTTACAATTTACTACACTCCTCCCTACTTCAAAAATGTATACACTCAAATGTAAAATGCACATCTTTCTAATTTTCCAGAACATATGATTAAACCAATATCAGAAACACTTGAAAATTTAACAGGTTATGTTGTTTTGTTAACTTTATTTGCCTTTACTGTACTCATGACTGAAATATATATGATTAATACTGCCATATTAATTTAAACGTTAGAAAATGCATTTGACAAAATCATCATTTGACACGAAATAATGAAAGGAACATTTTTTTTCTAATTCTTTCCCACATATAATTCACCTATATGGCTTCTTCATTTTCCTGTCGTGATCTCTCCTTCTATTTCCATTAGCTTGACTCTGCTCTCTCACCGTCTGATTATAAGGAGAGACTGGATAGGCTTGGATTGTTTTCTCCAGAGCAGAGAAGGCTGAGGGGGGGGGGACATGACTGAGGTGTATTAGATTGAGGGGTATGGACAGGATGAATAGGAAGCAGTTGTTCCCCTTGGTTGAGGGGTCAATCACAAGGGGGCACAGTTTTAGGGTAAGAGGCAGGAGATTTAGAGGCAATTTGGGAAAATGTTTTTTTCACTCAGAGGGTTGAGAGAATTTGGAATATACTGCCTGGGAAGGTCGTGGAGGCTGGAAACCTTACAACCTTTAAAAAATATTTAGCCGAGCACCTGAAATATCATAACATTCAAGGATATGGCACAAGAGCTTGCAAATGGGATTAGTGCAACTTTAGTGGTAGTAATTGTCGGTGCAGACCCAATGGGCCTATTCTGTGCAGTTTGCCTCTGTGACTTTCTGACTATGTCAACCCTGAACTTTGATTTTGATTCCACTTAATCCTTGATTGATTTATCTGAATTAAAGACCTGGGCTCACTTTATCAGTGAATTCTGTGAAACTGGCAAACTTGCAGTTTCTTCATGCGTTTCACTTTCTTTAGACTTTCAGTTTGGATTGTAAGAGGAGTTTGGACTATAGGAGGTTTCTCATGCTTTCTCTTTGTCAGATTTCATATTTCAAGCAAATGATCCACCGGACACTGAAGGAGTCTCTCTCCAATCTTCTCTAGATATGTGAAATTTACCTAGTTTCTTTACAAAAACTCCAATCACAAACTTCTCCTGATCACCCAAGTGCTTTTTCACTACAACCTTCTGACCAGCACTAAACTCATGCTTCATTCTCCCTTTTCTCATACTTTGCTAGTGAGGTCAGACCTGAGCAAACTAAACCTTGTGCTAGGAATGTGTTTAAATACAAAACCATGATCAGTTGATCTATAATATTTAAAAATCACACTCAAAGCTCATCACTGGAGCTGTGCTTTTGCTCGGGATGGTACTCCCTTATTTGAACGAAGCATAATTGTAAGGGTTAGCAGGACTTAGTAAAACCATATATGATCATGATCGCCTCTCTCAGCTGGAGTAATTTTGCTGGATATGGTTAAACAACATGAAGTATATGTCACAGGCTAGTCCACACCACCTTCTGATGTGTGAGATAATACTACACGTGACCCCTTGTGGTGAGGGTCATTGTGGGTCAAAACAGCGTCACTTTTTTCACTTCTTCAAATGGTTTCCACAGATCACTCCCAATCTGCTCCATCGTTCAGTAGTTGATACACTGAGTGAACATATTAATCAAGTCAGGAATGAACTTATAATAATACACAACAGTCCATCTGAATTTACCTCTCTCCTTTCAAAATGCCCCCAGCCTTCTCCTGCGTTAGTTGATATCTTCACCATCTGTTTGGTGACATGTTGCACAGCATCATGAAGCATGTGACTTTTAGCTCTGATACCATACTCTGGAGTGGGCGGTAAAGTGGCAGACAGATTTTAACAGAGAAGTGTGTGAGAAGAGCTGAAGAAGGGTCATCCAGACTTGAAATGTTGGCTCTATTCTCACTCCACAGATTCTGTCAGACCTGCTGAGATTTTACAGCATTCTTTTGTTTGTTTCAGATTCCAGCATCCGCAGTATTTTGCTTTTAATCCCAGACGTCTTTAGTTTTGGCTTCATTCAATCCCATCATTCCCATATCTACCCGAGCCATTTTGCTCATTGCTGCTTCAGTTGCTCTCTCTTCAATCCCACTACCAGCACCTTGGACCCACCTGAATCTGCACTGGCCACGTGGGGAATAGGTTCCGCAGTCTCCGTCTCTCCATCAGAAACTTCCAATGGTGGACTTGGCCTCTCCAACTCTTCCTCATCAGAACTACGCTCAGCCGAGGATGTGTACTGTGGGCACCAGTGTGGCACATAGGGAACCTGCATCAATGAGACAAACCATGAAGTAGACAGTACAAGACACTGATCGAGTGTGACATATCAACTCATCTAAGAAATATCACATCTCCAGCCTGTCACAGCAACATTCAAAACCCTCAGAGACTAGTTAGGGTAAATGCACAGAGTTATGAGGATAGGGCCTGGGTGGGATTGTGATCGGTGCAGACTTGATGGCCAAATGGCTTCCTTCTGCACTGTAGGATTCTAAGATTCTTCTGACACACTAACACTTGTCAAGCTGCTTCTGTGATTGACTGAACCACAGAAGGTGATATTATTTCAGTGATCTGAGAGCAGACAGATGGGTAGAGGGGGGATTTCAGAACTGACCGTCTTGGCAGCCGACAGCATTGCCATCAATGGTGGAGCGTTTCAATTCGGAATGCTGAAGAGGCCGGTGTTGGATGAGTGCAGATATCTCCATGGTTTATAAGACCAGAGGAGTTACAGAGATCGAGAATGGACAGGAAAACATGGATCAAATAAAAATGTGTTGTGTGGCATTATCACCACGCTAAATGGGATCGACTTCAAAAAAAATTGAGCAGTTCAAACCTGGGCATTCATGAGGCACTGTGGACCATCAGCAGAATTGTACTCAACCATAATCTGTAACCTCATGGTCCGGCATATACTCCAGTCTAAGCCGGGGGGGGGGGTCAACTCTGGTTCATTGAAGAGTGCAGGAGGTGATGCCAGGAGCAATACCAGGCAATGGATCAGATCTAAGCTCTGCAATCCTGCCACGTCCAGCAGTGAATAGTGGTGGACAATTAAACATTTCACTCGAGGATGAGGCTTCACAAATATCCTCATCCTCAATGATGGAGGAGCCCAGATCAGTGCAAAAGATAAGGCTGAAGCATTTGCAACAATCTTCAGCCAGAAGTGCCAAGTGGATGATCCATCTCGGCCTCCTTCAGTGGTCCCCCACATCTCAGATGTCAGTCTTCAGTCAATTCAATTCACTCAACGTGATATCAAGAAATGGTTGGAGGCACTGGATAAGCAAAGGCAAAGGGTCCTGACAACATTCCAGCAATAGTACTGAAGACTTGTGCTCCAGAACTTGCCGTGCCCCATACCAAGCTGTTTCAGTACAGCTACAACACTGACAATGTGTCAAATTGCGCAGGTATGTCCTGTACACAAGAAACAGAACAAATCCCCATTATAACCCCATCAGTCTACTCTTAATTATCAGTCAAGTGATTGAAGAGGTCATCAACAATACAATCAAGCAGCACTTAATCAGCAATAACCTGCTCAGTGAGACTCAGTTTGGATTCTGCTAGTCACTCAGCTCCTGACCTCATTACAGCCTTGGTTCAAACATGGACAAAAGAGCTGAATTCCAGAGGTGAGGTGAGAGTGACAGCTCTTGACATTAAAGCAGCATTTGACCGAGTGTGGCATCAAGGAGCCTTAGCAGAACTGGAATCAATGGGAATCAGGAGGAAAGCTCTCCACTGGTTGGAGTCATACCTGGCACAAAGGAAGATAGTTGTGGTAGTTGGAGGGTCAGTCATCTCAGCTCCAGGGCATCACTGCAGGAGTTCCTCCGGGTAGCATCCTAGGCCCAACCATCTTGCTGCTTCATCAATGACCTTCCTTCCATCATAAGGTCAGAAGTGGGGATGTTTGCTGATGATTGCACAATGTTCAGCACCATTCGCAACTCCTAACAAACGGAAGCAGTCCATGTCCAAATGCAGCAAGACCTGGACAATATTCAGGCTTGGGCTAGCAAGTGGCAAGTAACATTTGCGCCACACAAGTCGTAGGCAATGGCCATCTCCAACAACAGAGTATCTAACCATCGACCTTTGACAATCAATGGCATTACCATCACTGAATCCCCCATAATCAACATCCTGGAGGTTACCATTGACTAGAAACTGGACTGGACTGGACGAGCCAAATAAATACTGTTGCTATCAGAGCAGGTCAAAGGGTAGAAATTCTGCACTGAGGAACTCACCTCTGGACTCCCCAGTCAGGAGTGTGATGGAAAACTCTTCATTTGCTTGGGTGAATGTAGCTCCAACAACACTCAAAGCTCAACACCATCCAGGACAAAGCAGCCCACTTGATTGCAACTCTTCCACAAACATTCAATCCCTCCATCACCAATGCACAGTGACAGCCAAGTGTACCACCTACAAGATGCACTGCAGGAACTCACCAAGGTTCCTTAGTCAGCACCTTCCAAATCCATGACCACTATCATCATGAAGGATAAGAGCAGCAGATACTTGGGACCATCCTCCTTCTGCGCTGTAGGGGTTCTATGATTCTATGTTCACCACCTGGAGGTTCCCTTCCAAGTCACTCACCATCCTGACTTGGAAATATATCATCTTTCCTTCACTGTCGCTGGGTCAAAATCCTGAAACTCCGTCCCCAACAGCACTGTGGGTGTACCTACACCACACGGACTGCAGCAGTTCAAGAAGGCAGCTCATCACCACTTTCTCATGGGCAACTAGGGATGGGCAATAAATGCTGATCAGCCAGCGACACCCACATCCCATAAATGAATAAATAAAAATAAAGATGAGAATTTTTAAATTGAGCTGTTGGCGGATCAGGAGGCAAATTAGGCCAGCAAGGACAGAGGTGATAGGGGAATAGGATTCAGTACGAGTTGGATACAAGCTTACACCAATCTGAATATTGAATATTGAAGCATTGGACCACTGCTCTCCCAAGAGTTTCTCATTTGGTCAAAGTGTAAATTGCGGTCACAGAATGCCTGGACACATGCCCAGCAAGTCAATGACAATAACTGATAAAGTGAAGGTAGAGGATTACATGTTGAAGAAAGTGTCCAGTGTATATCACTGGTCACAATCTTCCCTCCAAGCCGGAGGTCAGAGCCTCAGTTCTACAGCAGAGACGTGAGAACATAATACAAGCTAGCACTTCAGTGCAGCACTGAGGGAGTGCTGCACTGTCAGAGGGTCAGCACTGAGGGAGTGCTGCACTGTCAGAGGGTCAGTACTGAGGGAGTGCTGCGCTGTCAGAGGGTCAGTACTGAGGGAGTGCTGTACGGTCAGAGGGTCAGCACTGAGGGAGTGCTGTACGGTCAGAGGGTCAGTACTGAGGGAGTGCTGTACGGTCAGAGGGTCAGCACTGAGGGAGTGCTGCGCTGTCAGAGGGTCAGTACTGAGGCAGTGCTGCGCTGTCAGAGGGTCAGCACTGAGGGAGTGCTGCGCTGTCAGAGGGTCAGCACTGAGGGAGTGCTGCGCTGTCAGAGGGTCAGCACTGAGGGAGTGCTGTACGGTCAGAGGGTCAGTACTGAGGGAATGCTGCACTGTCAGAGGGTCAGTACTGAGGGAGTGCTGCGCTGTCAGAGGGTCAGCACTGAGGGAGTGCTGTACGGTCAGAGGGTCAGTACTGAGGGAGTGCTGCGCTGTCAGAGGGTCAGTACTGAGGGAGTGCTGCACGGTCAGAGGGTCAGTACTGAGGGAGTGCTGCACTGTCAGAGGGTCAGTACTGAGGGAGTGCTGCGCTGTCAGAGGGTCAGTACTGAGGGAGTGCTGCACTGTCAGAGGGTCAGTACTGAGGGAGTGCTGCACTGTCAGAGGGTCAGTACTGAGGGAGTGCGGCACTGTCAGAGAGTCAGTACTGAGGGAGTGCTGTACGGTCAGAGGGTCAGCACTGAGGGAGTGCTGTACGGTCAGAGGGTCAATACTGAGGGAAATGCTGCACTGTCAGAGGGTCAGTACTGAGGGAGTGCGGCACTGTCAGAGGGTCAATACTGAGGGAAATGCTGCACTGTCAGAGGGTCAGTACTGAGGGAGTGCTGCACTGTCAGAGGGTCAATACTGAGGGAAATGCTGCACTGTCAGAGGGTCAGTACTGAGGGAGTGCGGCACTATCAGAGGGTCAGTACTGAGGGAATGCTGTACGGTCAGAGGGTCAGTACTGAGGGAGTGCTGCACTGTCAGAGGGTCAGTACTGAGGGAGTGCTGCACTGTCACAGGGTCAGTACTGAGGGAGTGCTGCACTGTCAGAGGGTCAGTACTGAGGGAGTGCTGTACGGTCAGAGGGTCAGTACTGAGGGAGTGCGGCACTGTCAGAGGGTCAGTACTGAGGGAGTGCTGCACTGTCAGAGGGTCAGCACCGAGGGAGTGCGGCACTGTCAGAGGGTCAGTACTGAGGGAGTGCTGCGCTGTCAGAGGGTCAGTACTAAGGGAGTGCTGCGCTGTCAGAGGGTCAGTACTGAGGGAGTGCTGCGCTGTCAGAGGGTCAGTACTGAGGGAGTGCTGTACGGTCAGAGGGTCAGCACTGAGGGAGTGCTGTACGGTCAGAGGGTCAGTACTGAGGGAGTGCTGTACGGTCAGAGGGTCAGCACTGAGGGAGTGCTGCGCTGTCAGAGGGTCAGTACTGAGGGAGTGCTGCACTGTCAGAGGGTCAGTACTGAGGGAGTGCTGTACGGTCAGAGGGTCAGCACTGAGGGAGTGCTGTACGGTCAGAGGGTCAGCACTGAGGGAGTGCTGTACGGTCAGAGGGTCAGCACTGAGGGAGTGCTGCGCTATCAGAGGGTCAGTACTGAGGGAGTGCTGCACTGTCAGAGGGTCAATACTGAGGGAAATGCTGCACTGTCAGAGGGTCAGTACTGAGGGAGTGCGGCACTATCAGAGGGTCAGTACTGAGGGAGTGCTGTACGGTCAGAGGGTCAGTACTGAGGGAGTGCTGCACTGTCAGAGGGTCAGTACTGAGGGAGTGCTGCACTGTCACAGGGTCAGTACTGAGGGAGTGCTGTACGGTCAGAGGGTCAGTACTGAGGGAGTGCTGCACTGTCAGAGGGTCAGTACTGAGGGAGTGCTGGACGGTCAGAGGGTCAGTACTGAGGGAGTGCGGCACTGTCAGAGGGTCAGTACTGAGGGAGTGCTGCACTGTCAGAGGGTCAGCACCGAGGGAGTGCGGCACTGTCAGAGGGTCAGCACTGAGGGAATGCTGTACGGTCAGAGGGTCAGTACTGAGGGAATGCTGTACGGTCAGAGGGTCAGTACTGAGGGAGTGCGGCACTGTCAGAGGGTCAGTACTGAGGGAGTGCTGCACTGTCAGAGGGTCAGCACTGAGGGAATGCTGTACGGTCAGAGGGTCAGTACTGAGGGAGTGCTGCACTGTCAGAGGGTCAGTACTGAGGGAGTGCTGCACTGTCAGAGGGTCAGTACTGAGGGAGTGCTGCACTGTCAGAGGGTCAGTACTGAGGGAGTGCTGCACTGTCAGAGGGTCAGTACTGAGGGAGTGCTGTACAGTCAGAGGGTCAGTACTGAGGGAATGCTGTACAGTCAGAGGGTCAGTACTGAGGGAGTGCTGCACTGTCAGAGGGTCAGTACTGAGGGAGTGCTGCACTGTCAGAGGGTCAGTACTGAGGGAGTGCTGCACTGTCAGAGGGTCAGTACTGAGGGAGTGCTGCACTGTCAGAGGGTCAGTACTGAGGGAGTGCTGCACTGTCAGAGGGTCAGTACTGAGGGAGTGCTGCACTGTCAGAGGGTCAGTACTGAGGGAGTGCTGCACTGTCACAGGGTCAGTACTGAGGGAGTGCGGCACTGTCAGAGCATTAGTAGGATCGCTGCATGGTCAGAAGATCAGTACTGGGGGAGTGCTGCAGTGTCAGAGGGTCAGTGCTGGGGTCAGAGGGTCAGCCCTCTGGGAGCACTGCACTGTCAGAGGGTCAGTACTGAGGGAGTGCTGCACTGTCAGAGGGTCAGTACTGAGGGAGTGCTGCACTGTCAGAGGGTCAGTACTGAGGGAGTGCTGCACTGTCACAGGGTCAGTACTGAGGGAGTGCGGCACTGTCAGAGCATTAGTAGGATCGCTGCATGGTCAGAAGATCAGTACTGGGGGAGTGCTGCAGTGTCAGAGGGTCAGTGCTGGGGTCAGAGGGTCAGCCCTCTGGGAGCACTGCACTGTCAGAGGGTCAGTATAGAGTGAATGCTGCACTGTCAGAGGGTCAGTACTGAGGGAGTGCGGCACTGTCAGAGGGTCAGTACTGAGGGAGTGCTGCACTGTCAGAGGGTCAGTACTGAGGGAGTGCGGCACTGTGAGAGGGTCAGTACTGAGGGAGTGCGGCACTGTCAGAGGGTCAGTACTGAGGGAGTGCGGCACTGTCAGAGGGTCAGTACTGAGGGAGTGCGGCACTGTCAGAGGGTCAGTACTGAGGGAGTGCGGCACTGTCAGAGGGTCAGTACTGAGCGTGTGCTGCACTGTCAGAGGGTCAGTGCTGAGGGAGTGCTGCACTGTCAGAGGGTCAGTACTGAGGGAGTGCGGCACTGTCAGAGGGTCAGTACTGAGGCAGTGCTGCACTGTCAGAGGGTCAGTACTGAGGGAGTGCGGCACTGTCAGAGGGTCAGTACTGAGGGAGTGCGGCACTGTCAGAGGGTCAGTACTGAGGGAGTGCGGCACTGTCAGAGGGTCAGTACTGAGGGAGTGCTGCACTGTCAGAGGGTCAGTACTGAGGCAGTGCTGCACTGTCAGAGGGTCAGTACTGAGGCAGTGCTGCACTGTCAGAGGGTCAGTACTGAGGGAGTGCGGCACTGTCAGAGGGTCAGTACTGAGGGAGTGCGGCACTGTCAGAGGGTCAGTACTGAGGGAGTGCGGCACTGTCAGAGGGTCAGTGCTGAGGGAGTGCTGCACTGTCAGAGGGTCAGTACTGAGGGAGTGCGGCACTGTCAGAGGGTCAGTACTGAGGCAGTGCTGCACTGTCAGAGGGTCAGTACTGAGGCAGTGCTGCACTGTCAGAGGGTCAGTACTGAGGGAGTGCGGCACTGTCAGAGGGTCAGTACTGAGGGAGTGCGGCACTGTCAGAGGGTCAGTACTGAGGGAGTGCGGCACTGTCAGAGGGTCAGTACTGAGGGAGTGCTGTACGGTCAGAGGGTCAGTACTGAGGGAGTGCGGCACTGTCAGAGGGTCAGTACTGAGGGAGTGCGGCACTGTCAGAGGGTCAGTACTGAGGGACCGCTGCACTGTCAGAGGATCAGTACTGAGGGCGTGCTGCACTGTCAGAGGGTCAGTACTGAGGGAGTGCTGCACTGTCAGAGGGTCAGTACTGAGGGAGTGCGGCACTGTCAGAGGGTCAGTATTGAGGGAGTGCTGCACTGTCAGAGGGTCAGTACTGAGGGAGTGCTGCACTGTCAGAGTGTCAGTATTGAGGGAGTGCTGCACTGTCAGAGGGTCAGTACTGAGGGAGTGCGGCACTGTCAGAGGGTCAGCACTGAGGGAGTGATACACTGTCAGAGGGTCAGTACTGAGGGAGTGCGGCACTGTCAGAGGGTCAGCACTTACCCATTCCATAATGACCTGTAAAATCCACCTATTGCCTGCATTCCATCTCAGTGCCACATATGGAGCAATCTTCCTGAGTAAGATCACCCAGAGGACACCTTTTGGATGAAGGAATGGAAAACTGGAAAGTCGCTAACAAGTTCCTCGTGACAAAACACTGTCTGTTGAATGGCAGGTTTAGAACTCCCACAGTGAGAGGTCCTTGCTAAGCGGGTTCAGGACAGGTCAGGGCCCTGAGGCGGCCTCCACCACTGGCTCAGAGGGTAAAAAACTGTAAAAGGATGAAATCAGAATACTGGTCCAAACTGCTTTTCCTTTCTGGGGGTGCATTTATGTACTTTGGAAAGACACAAAGAATGCTGTATATTTCCAAGGAGCATCTCTTCCACAGATTAATCACCTCAGACTATGCAAATGAGGAGGCTATCACTTAGCGACAGGGATTTGCATTGGCTAAATAAATAAATAGTCAATCTCACTATTCTGTATAGCAGGCTAATCACATGCAGTTGAACACACCCAGTACAAATTGTGGGAACTCTATTAGATAAATCAAGTTAAAGGATGATAAAGGTTATGGAATGTGTCCTGGAACCCAAGGGAGGAGACTGGTGGGACCTCAATGGATGGTATTGAAGCACTGGAGAGGGGATTGTGGAGGTTCCATGTTGAACGCGAGAGACACAAACTATATATCAGTTAGCTTGGAGAGAACAGGTTTAAACCTTTAGTTCAGGATGAAATGACCACATATCCAGACAAAGTTGGAAATAGCCAGTGCCGATTTCAAAAGGAATGACTGTGCTTAACTAAGTTTGCGGAGTTATTTGAAGAGTTAACAGATATGTCAGACAGGTGAATTGCAGTGTCTGTACATAGGGAGGTTTTGACAAGGTGGGGAAATGAAGTTGGAAGTGGATCATAGAAAGTGGAAACAGAGAGGAGAATGGAGCAATTTCTCAGTGATTGAAGGAGGGTTCTGTATGGGACCACTTACTGCATATTGCTGCTGTGATGGTTTGGAAAGGTTGCTGAAAGTGCAGGGAAAGTGAATTCTGTGGAACACCAAAGGGACATTGACAAAACTGAGGAAATAGGTTCAAAAGTGATTGATAGATTGTCAGTAAAGGTTAGGTCGTGCATTCTGGTAAAAATAACAGCAGTAAATTATAAAATCACAGCACTGTGGGAGTACCTACACCACAGGGACTGCAGCGGTTTAGAAAGCAGCTCACCATCACCTTCTGACGGGCAACTTGGGATGGGCAATAAAAATGTTGGCCAAGCCAGCGACATCCACAACCCCCGAATGAATAGAAAAACTCTGTTGTAGTCCAGAATGAGGCCATTCAGCCCATCACATCTAAACTAGCTCTCCAAAAGAGCAATTCACCTCTGAGGGGGAATCAGCATATAATGGGAACTGAGCTTTGAAAGCACCACATTAGGCTGAAGAGGTTATAAAGGAAGCTCAAAGGGTTTATCTAATGAAATAGAATATACATGGGTCTATATAAAACCAGAATAAGATACCAGGTGAAGACCATGTGCAGCATTGTACTAGTTGCTGTGGGAAGGATATTGAGAGTTTTGAGTGGGTACAGACTCACCAAGTCACTGAGGACTATGAGGAAATATAGAAAAATGGGCTGTTTTCTGAGGGAAGAATATGGAATAGTGAGCAATACAATGTGTTTAACGCCATGAAAACAGCGACAGAAGTAGACTTCGGGTAGTGGAGAGGTCAAGACATTGGCACATGGTAAAATGTGAGGGGGCATGAGCGACTGATTCCCCCACAGACTTGTGAAGCTGTGCAATTGACACTGGGAGCAGTGTTTTATATCAACATTCAGGGTTAGGTGGGTGGAGAAAGAGGGTGTGGGAGATGGTGGGAAAAGGTGATTAGAACGGTTTGTTCACGTTGAGGATAAATGCCGACATGGAGAGGGTATATATGCCGGCAGATTCTCTGTTGTAATGTGCATATTTCACATCGCACTCTGGAAGTTTGAGCTGATGATAACACACTCTGTTGGTGAGCACTTCCTGGGCTTTGCAATGTCCTGGGCTCAGCCTGAGGTGAAACACTTCCTGACTTGGGGCAATATTACCGTTGTAATAGGAAATGCCTGACCTCCTCCTGGCACTGCTGCCTCTTATGAAACAGTCCAGCAAATATTTTCAACCATTTGAATGATTTCTGATTCAGGATTCATATCAAATATTGAGCCGGTTAAAGGTAAACTCTCATTAGAGAGAACCTCACGTTGGTAATTAATGTGACCTCATCATGGGTCATACAACCATAGGATGGTTACAAAACAGAATCATGGAATTTTACAGCACAGAAGGAGGCCATTCATCCCATCATGTTTGCACTGGCTCCCGAAAGAGCTACCCAGCTAGTCCCATTCTCCAGCCCTAGCTCTGAAGCCCTCTGAATTCATCAATTTCAAATACATATCCAGCTCTCTTTTGGAACCTCACCACTCTCCCAGACAGCACATTCCAAATCCCAATAACTCTGGCTAAAGAAGTTTCTCCTCATCTCATTCCTAGCTCTCTGCCTGGCCATCTTTGTGACCCCCTAGTCACTGACATACCAACTAGTGAAAACAGAGTATCCTTCTTTACCCTGTCAAAATTGCTCATGACTTTAACATCTCAATAAGGTGACCTCTTAATCTTATCTGCTCCAAAGTAAATAAGCTTAATTTCTCTAATCTTTTCTTGAACCTAAAACTCCTCATTCCTGGTATCATTCTAGTAAATCTCCTTTGTACTCTCTCTAGGGCTTTAACATTTTCCTTAAATAAGATGCCCAGAACTGAACACAATACTCCAAATGTGGTCTGACCAATGATTTCTCAATGTGTAGCATCACTTCCTGCTTTTATACTCTATGCCTTTATTCACAAACCCAAGGATCCAAGAGCCTTCTTAACAACTGTTTCAACATGCCTAGCCAACTTCAGAGAATGATGCACTTAAACCCTGAGGAGCCTTTGCTCTGCGCACTCCTCAAAGTTGTATTATTGAGCCTGTATTGTCTCCCCATGTTTCTTCCACCAAAATGTATTACCTCACATTTCGCTGCATTGAAATTCATCTGCCAGTTGTCTGCCCATTTGGCCAACCTGTCAATGTTTTCCTGAAGTCACTCAGTGTCATCCTCACAATTCGCTCTTCTCCCTAGCTTTGTACCATCTGCAAATTTAGAGATTTTACCCTCAACACGCATCTCCAAATCGTTTATATAAATCAGAAAAAAACAAGTGTCCCAACACTGTTCCGTGGGGAACATCACATTCAACTTGTCTCCAGTCTGAGAAATGTCCATCTATACCTACCTTCTGTTTCCGATCTATTAGCTAACTTCTAATCCATGCTACCAAGGACCCATCAATCACAAACATTTACTAACCAATCTGTCATGTGGCACTGTATTAAACGCTTTCTGGAAGTCCAAATATAAAACATTCATATCCTCATCCACTGCCTGTGTCACCTTGTCAAAGGACGCAATTAATTGTGTCAGATATGACCTGCCTTTGGCAAAGCCATGTTGATTGTCTAGCATTAACTTATTTTTCTCCGAGTGTATATTTCTGTTATCCGTATTCTGGCTTCCATTAGTTTTCCCACTATTGATGTCAAGTTGACAGGTCTGTAGTTTCCCCGAGTTATCCTTTGCCCCATTCTTAAACAAAGATGTCACATTTGCAATCCTCTAGTCCCCCAAGACTAATCCTGTGTTCAGTGGGGCCTGGAAAATTTCTGTCAATGGCTCCACAATTTGCTCCCTTCCTCTCTCAGCAATCTAGGATGTATCCCATCCGGGCCTGGTGACTTCGTTACCCCCGGAATGCTGCCAGCTGTTTTAGCACCTCTTCTTTAACTATCACTAAACTGCTCAGTTGCTCAATTGGGTCATTGTCACCATCTTCTAATTTGGTAAAGCAAAGTACTAATTTCGTACCTCTGCCATACTCTCTGCTTCAGTGATCAGTTTACCCTGCTTGTCCCTTACAGGCCCCAATCTATCCTTCACTAATCTTTTACTATGAATGTGTTTGAAGAACATTTTACTGTTCCTCTTTGCTTCCTCTTTGCCTTCCTTATTCCCAGCCTTAGCCTTGCTCCTTCATTTGAGATACTCTTCCTGATTTATATTGCTATTATTATTCCGGTATGCATCATATACCTCTTTTCTTCTTCCTTATTTTCTCATTAATATCCTTAGTTATCCAGGATATCCTAGCTTTGGATACCTTAGATTTATTTCTCACGGGTATGTACCTAGCTTGCACCCAATTCACCTCTCCTTGTTGAGAGAATTCCATTTTTCATCCACTGTTTTATCCACCAAAATGCGTTGCCAATCAACCTGCTCCAATTCAACTTTTAGACCCCTAAAATTTGCCCTTTTCCAGTCTGGGATCTTAATCCATGACTGATCTTTATTCTTTTCCAACTTAATATTGAACATTATATTATGATCACTATTTCCTAACTGCTTTCCCACTCTGACATTCTGCACTTGGCCTGCCTCATTTCCTAGGTAGTCATGATGTGGAGATGCCGGCGTTGGACTGGGGTAAACACAGTAAGAAGTTTAACAACACCAGGTTAAAGTCCAACAGGTTTATTTGGTAGCAAAAGCCACACAAGCTTTCGGCGCTGCAAGCCCCTTCTTCAGGTGAGTGGGAATTCTGTTCACAAACAGAGCATATAAAGACACAAACTCAATTTACATGAATAATGGTTGGAATGCGAATACTTACAACTAATCAAGTCTTTAAGAAACAAAACAACATGAGTGGAGAGAGCATCAAGACAGGCTAAAAAGATGTGTATTGTCTCCAGACAAGACAGCCAGTGAAACTCTGTGGGGGTTACAAATAGTGGGACATGAACCCAATATCTCGGTTGAGGCCGTCCTCGTGTGTGCGGAACTTGGCTATCAGTTTCTGCTCAGCGACTCTGCGCCGTCGTGTGTCGCGAAGGCCGCCTTGGAGAACGCTTACCCGAATATCAGAGGCCGAATGCCCGTGACCATCCGAGGCATGGTACATTGGGGAAACTATGCAGACGCTGCGACAACGGATGAATGAACACCGCTCGACAATCACCAGGCAAGACTGTTCTCTTCCTGTTGGGGAGCACTTCAGCGGTCACGGGCATTCGGCCTCTGATATTCGGGTAAGCGTTCTCCAAGGTGGCCTTCGCGACACACGACGCGCAGAGTCGCTGAGCAGAAACTGATAGCCAAGTTCCGCACACACGAGGACGGCCTCAACCGGGATATTGGGTTCATGTCCCACTATTTGTAACCCCCACAGAGTTTCACTGGCTGTCTTGTCTGGAGACAATACACATCTTTTTAGCCTGTCTTGATGCTCTCTCCACTCATGTTGTTTTGTTTCTTAAAGACTTGATTAGTTGTAAGTATTCGCATTCCAACCATTATTCATGTAAATTGAGTTTGTGTCTTTATATGCTCTGTTTGTGAACAGAATTCCCACTCACCTGAAGAAGGGGCTTGCAGCTCCGAAAGCTTGTGTGGCTTTTGCTACCAAATAAACCTGTTGGACTTTAACCTGGTGTTGTTAAACTTCTTACTGTCATTTCCTAGGACCAGATATAGCACAGCTTCCATCCTGGTAGGACTGGAAATGTATTGTTCCACAAAGTTCTCCTGCACACACTGCAGGAATTTCTCCCCTTCCATGCCCCACATTCCAGTCTACCTCAGGGTAATTGAAATCCCCAATTACAACCCTACCCTAATCTGCCTACAAATGCTCTCTTCTACTTTCTCCCCACTAGCTAGAGGTCTATAATAAATACCAAACAAGGTCATCACTCCCTTCCTGTTTCTCACCTTCAACCATATAGATTCTAAATCAGGAACTGTATCTCACTCAAGAGCTATGATACCATCTTTGACCAAGACTACTACACCACCTGCCTTTTTACTCACCCTGTTTCCACTAAAAACCTCCTAACCTGGGATGTTAAGTATCCAGTCCTGTTCTGGCTGGAGTCACGTTTCTGTCAATGCTACTATGTCACATTCCCCAGAGCACTTTATGCTTCCAGTTCCCCAACTGTGTTCACTATACCCTGTGCATTAACATAAATATAATTCAACCCTGCCCTTAACTCTTTGTTGCCTTTGGGAGGCGACCATTCACTGAGAAACTAAATTAATTGAATGGGAATATGCAAGGACAAAATACAAAGTTGTTTTCAACCGAGTGATCGAATCACAGGATTCACGAATGGATGGCATGGTGGCACAGTTTTTCGCACTGCTGCTTCACAGTGCTAGGGACCCGGGTACAAGTCCGGCCTCGGGTGATTGTCTGTGCAGAGTTTGTACGTTCTCCCCGTGGGTTTCCTCCGGGTGCTCCGGTTTCCTCCCACAGTCCAAAGATGTGCGGGTTAGGTGGTTTGGCCATGCTAAAATTGCCCCTTAGTGTCAGGGAGTTAGCAAAGTAAATACTTGGGGTTATGGGGATAGGGCCTTGGTGCGATTGATGTTGGTGCAGGCTCGATGGACTGAATGGCCTCCTTCTGCACTGTCGGGATTCTATTCAATGATTCTATGAAGAAACATGCATTTTGGAAGAGTTGAAATTGACCCTCCCTCAAATTTCTGTCTGCCATGAAATTGAATAGTGTTCCAGTCGTGTGATGAATATCTCAGCCTCCTGCACACTGTCCCCCGATTTAGGTGTGACAAAGTTTGATTGGGTCCAAAATGCCTTTCAACGTCAGCGTGATGGCATGGATTTGCCCTTGGGTGAAATTGGCCCAATTATTGAAATTTGATGCGATTGATTTTTAGGGGGAAAAAAAGAGTTATTTCTTTCAGAATTCTGGTTCAATGTGAAGACTAACTATTCTGACATCACATTTATATGCACTGAAAGTGATAGTTCCTTATTCCAGCATATATATTTGTGAAGCTGAATCTAGCACACTTCTTGGAATCAAATCTCAATGCTGATTGACCCTGGATGTCACGTCTGAGATTGGGTACACAGTATCAACCACAGGGTCAGGTTTTGAGAGTCTGTTTGGTAACATGCATGCCTATGTGCCTTATTAGACCTAATGAGTATGTAAGTAACATTTTTACAAAATATCTCAAAAGCACAGATTTTCATATTTATATGTTGAGCTACAATGTGCAAACTTTAATAATTACAGGAAGCTTTGTGTTATCCAGCATTCCAGCACCCTGAATTTTTGACAATGTTTTTTGATATTCCCATAAAATAAATCATCACTTTACCAAACGGAATCCATTCAGGAGCTTTCTGGAATCCAAAGATTTCCCAGGACCCTCGGTACAGCTCGGCAAGCTTTCAGTAGAGGTGCAGGTTAAGTCCTTGTTTAAAATATAAAAAATAGGAGGAGTAGGCCATTCAGCCCTGTGAGCCTGCTCCTCCATTCAATATAATCATGGCTGATCATCCATCTCACTAGCCTGTTCCCACCTTCCACCCATAACCTTTGATTCCCTTCGCCCCAACAGCTATATCTTTTCTTGAAAACATACATTGTTTTGGCCTCAGCTGCTTTCTGTGGTAGAGCATTCTCTCAGTGAAGAACTCTCTGGGTGGTAAAATTTCTCCTTCTCCTATTGTTAACTATGAAAATACAGCTGCAATTTTTTCACATCACATGCTATTAGCTAAACACATGAACATAGTAAATAGGAGCAGTAGTAGGCCATTCAGTCCCTCAAGCCTGCTACGCATTCAATAAGATCATGGCTGATTGTTTTCATTGAGTTCCACATTCCCATCTACACCGATAAACTTCGATCCTTATGAGGCAAGGCAATCTATCTACCTCCACCTTAAGAATATTCAGTGACTTCGCTACCACCACCTTGCAGAGAGTTCCAACATCACACAATCCTCAGAAAATATTTCTCCTCATCTCGGTCCTATATAGGGCGAGCTCAGAATACAATATATATTTTTATTGAAGATATTTCCCATTTTTACAAATAATGCAACAATTCCCCAAAAACTGGTACAGAACAGCTTAATCATTCCCCCCCTCAGTTAATGGTAGGGCGTTGGGGAGAGTTACAGAACAAAGAGATCGAGGGATACATGTTCATAGCTCCTTGAAAGTGGAGTCACAGGTGGACAGAGTGGTGAAGAAGGCATTCGGCATGCTTGGTTTCATCGGTCAGAACATTGAATACAGGAGTTGGAATGTCTTGTTGAAGTTGTACAAGACATTGGTAAGGCCACACTTGGAATATTGTGTGCAGTTCTGGTCACCCTATTATAGAAAGGATATTATTAAACTAGAAAGAGTGCAGAAAAGATTTACTAGGATGCTACCAGGACTTGATGGATTGAGTTATAAGGAGAGGCTGGATAGACTGAGACTTTTTTCTCTGGAGCATAGGAGACTGAGGAGCGATCTTATAGAGGTCTATAAAATAACGAGGGGCACAGATCAGCTAGATAGTCAATATATTTTCCCAAAGGTAAGGGAGTTTAAAACTAGAGGGCATAGGTTTAAGGTGAGAGGGGAGAGATACAAAAGTGTCCAGAGGGGCAATTTTTTCATACACAGGGTGGTGAGTGTCTGGAACAAGCTGCCCGAGGTAGTAGTAGAGACGGGTACAATTTTGTCTTTTAAAAAGCATTTAGATAGTTACATGGGTACGATGGGTATAGAGGGATATGGGCCAAATGCGGGCAATTGGGATTAGCTTAGGGGTTTTTAAAAGAAAGAGCGGTATGGACAAGTTGGGCCGAAGGGCCTGTTTCCATGCTGTAAACCTCTATGACTCTATATACATACAGAAAAAGATAGGAAAACAACAACACAATTGGTTAGGATTATTCATTGTAGTTTGTGGTTCCCACCATATAAATAATGAAAGTATATTTCAAAGAAATCTCCCTCAATGTCAGTAAAATGAAAGAGATAGTCATTGACTTCAGGAAACATAATGGAGGACAAGCTCCTGTCTACATTAACAGTGATGAAGTGGAGATGGTCAAGAGCTTCAAGTTTCTAGGTATCCAAATCACCAACAATCTGTCCTGGTCCCTCTACACTGATGCTATAATTAAGAAAACCCCTCTACTTTGAGAAAGATAAGGAAATTCAGCATGTCCACTACGACTCTCCCCAATATTTACAGATGCACCTCAGAAAGCATTCTATCTGGACGTATCTCAGCTTGGTATGGGTCCTGCTCTGACCAAGACCGCAAGAAACTGCAAAAGGTTATGAACGTAGCTTAACCCATCATCCAAACCAGCCTGCCAACCATTCACTCTGTCTACACTTCCCGCTGCCTTAGGAAAGCAGCCATCAATAATCAAGGACCCCATGCACCCTGGATATATTCTCTTCCACTTTCTTCCATTGGGAAAAAGATACAAGAGTCTGAAAATACTTACGAACAGATTCAAGAACAGATTCTTCCCCACTGTCATCAGACTTTTGAATGGTCCTAGCATATATTAAGCTGATCTTTCTCTTCATCCTCCCTGTAACTGCAATACTATCATCTGCATCTTATCCTTTCCTTCTCCCCTATCTATGTACTCTATGAACAGTATGTTTTGACTGCGTAGCGCAAGAAATACTTTTCACTGTATCCCAGTACATGTGACAATAATAAATCAAATACTAGGATAAGGCCATGAGTATAAGCCATGAGGTACACACCCTCACTGACAGGGGAACAAAGACAAAGCTACATAACTTAAGGAAAACTTTGTAGGAGTAAATCAAACAATGCAGAGCCTAAATATTTGAAATAGAGGTCCCATACCGATTTGACTTGGAGTATACAAGTCAGGAATTCCATTGGGATACATTCCATAATAATTTTATGCCAATTCTGAATTGAAGGAGACTTATCGCTAATCCATGAACAAAGGATTTTTTTTTTTGCAATGCAAACGTTAAGATATTATGCAGCCTTTTTCCATTAGTATCAATTATCTTTTTATCAGGGAGACCCAGAATAAAGAGTAAAGGATTAAACTCTAAGGGCTTATTGAATATAGAATAATAGAATCCCTACAGCGCAGAAGGCAGCCATTTGGTCCATTGAGCCTGCATCGACAACAACCCCACCCAGGCCCTATCCCTGTAACCCCATGTATTTACCCTGCTAATCCCCCCTGACACTGAGGAGCAATTTAGCATGGCAATCAACCTAACCCACATGTCTTTGGACTGTGGGAGGAAACCGGAGCACCTGGAGGAAACCCACGCAGACACGGAGAGAACGTGCAAACTCCACACAAACAATGACCTGAGGCCGGAATTGAACCCAGGTCCCTGGCGCTGTGAGGCAGCAGTGCTGACCACTGTTAGCTAACCACTGTTTAAGAATATCTTCTTTAATCATACTAAATCAGTAGGATTTGATTTTGACACAGGATCAATAGCAGTTCCCCATGACCACTTCGCACCTCTAACACAACGAGTATATCCTCAGATCAGATCTGTGTCTTAAGTTTAGGGTAATTACAGATGGTGTAATATCTTAAGCTGACACCTTTGTTCTATTACAAACTGAGATTTTATTGGCACATTCCAAATATTACTCCATGTCTCATCGTCAATATTCACTGCCTGTTCTTTTTCCCAAGACCACAGAGTGTCCAAAGTATTCACACGGGATCTCAAATATAAAGAACCATAAAATCTGCTGATTAGTTGCTTAGGCTCCGCA
This sequence comes from Mustelus asterias, assembly GCF_964213995.1. Classification (NCBI taxonomy): domain Eukaryota; kingdom Metazoa; phylum Chordata; class Chondrichthyes; order Carcharhiniformes; family Triakidae; genus Mustelus; species Mustelus asterias. The sequence goes on from NC_135809.1 coordinate 69,706,903, forward strand.
GACAACAGGATTTTTCCACTGCGGAAATATTAGCATCAAGAAGAGTTATGAAGGATAAAATCCCTAAGTTGCAAATATCTATAGAAGGAGAATTTTGGATATCAAACTGCTGACATAGTTGCTCAAAAGATAACAGGGAGGCATCATCAAACACATTACCCAACCTACTGAGACCTCTATCTCTCCAGATATCAAAATCATGGTCCATGAGACCCGGCAGGAGATCTGGATTACCCTGAATGGGAGACAGAATGGAAGTTAGGTTAGATCTTCCCTCTAGCCCGCGGACCACCCTTCATGTTTTCATAGTATTAATACCAATAGGATTACCACACTTGTCCAACACAGCCTTGGGATCTCTGAGAAACAAAAAGTCTCTAAGGAGTATGAAGACTGGCCAGCTTCAATAGCAAGCAATAAGGAGGAGGGGTCCCCTCTAACCCATTCTGGTACTAATACGAGGTGGGAGGCGAACTGATACATTTTAATTTTGGCATTCCTAACCCTCTCTTAGAACTGGGAAGCTACCGCTTCACGAGCTTGAAGCGAGATTTCTTCTTATTCCATATAAAGGAACTGAGCATCCCACTGATTCATCCCACAAATGCCTGAAAGAGGGGGCGATATGGGGGGGGGGGGGCGAAATCTACCTATGAACTTACCCAAAGGCATGGCCTCTGATTTTATAAAGATAAGCTCATATCCCAAAAAAGCCTAAATCTGGCCACCACATCAATATTACTGGGAACCGAGAGCCTGGTTTGAATATAAACAACACATCATTCGTGTAAAGCCTAATTTTATGCAGCTTATCTCCACTAAGGAACCCAAATATCTGGGGTCATGTCTAATTGTCTCCGCTTGGGGTTTGATAGTTACTGAAAATAAAGGAGGGGATAAGGGACATCCCTGCCTAGTCTCCATCTGAAGGCTAAAATGATCAGATCTATAATCATTAGTAAGGACCACTGCCAGTAGGCTCTTGTAGAGTACCTGTATCCACTTCACAAAGTCCCTTCCCAACCCAAACTTTCATAGCATGTAGAATAGATAACTCCATTCCATCCTATCAAAAGTTTTCTCTGCATCCAAGGAAATCAGCAGTCCATCTACAGCACAATTTCAAAAGTAAAAGTAGTCTCCTGTACCAAAGAAAACCAGGCAGTGTGCTTTAATGACTATCATCCGGTGGTTCTGACATCCATCATTATTAAGTGCTTCGAAAGGTTAGTCATGGCACAAATCGATTCTGGCCTCCCAGACTGCCTGGGTCCACTGCATTTTATCTTTCACCACAACAGGTCCACAGTAAACACCATCTCCTTGGCCCTAGACTCAACCCTGGAACACCTAGATGACAAAGACACCAATTTCAGACTCCGATTTATTGACTACAGCTCAGCCTTCAACACCATTATGCCAACGAGATTCATCTCCAAACTCCATGGCCTGGGGCTCGGCTCCTCCCTTTGCGACTGCAATCTGTGGGTAAGTCAGTCTAGGATGCAATCAATAAAGATAGGCAACAACACCTCCCCCCGGTCATCTTCAACATAAGGCTGTGTCCTCAGCCCCACCATAGTGGATCGAATCTCAAACAATGCCGAGAAGGAGTACAGGAAAGAGATAGAGAATCTGGTGAACTGGTGCGATGACAATCATCTCTCCCTCAATGTCAACAAAATGAAGGAGATAGTCATCGATTTCAGGAAGCGTAGTGGAGGACATGCCCCTGTCTACATCAAAGGGGATGAAGTGGAAATGGTCGAAAGCTTCAAGTTTCTAGGTGTCCAGATCACCAATAACCTGCCCTGGTCCCTCCACGCCAATGCTACAGTTAAGAAAGCCCACCAATGTATCTATTTTTCAGGAGGCTGAAGAAATTCGGCACGTCAGCTACGACTCTCATTTCACAGATGCACCATAGAAAGCATCCTGTATCACAGCATTGTATGGCTCCTGCTCTGTCCAAGACCGCAAGAAACTACAAAGAGTCGTGAATGAAACCCAGTCCATCACACAAACAGCCTCCCATCCATTGACTTCGTCTACACTTTGCACTGCCTCAGAAAAGCAGCCAGCATAATCAAGGACCCCACGCACCTTGGACATTCTCTCTTCCACCTTCTTCCATCCGGAAAAATATACAAACGTCTGAGGTCACGTACCAACCAACTCAAGAACAACTTCTTCCCTGCTGCCAGACTTTTGAATGAACCTACCTTGTATTAAGTTGATCTTTCTCTATACCCTAGCTATGACTATAACATTACATTCTGCACCTTCTCCATTTCTTCTATGAACGGTATGCTTTGTCTGCATAGCGCGCAAGAAACAATGCTTTTCACTGTATACTAATGCATGTGACAATAATAAATCAAAGCAAAATAACATTATTGCACAGGTTTTAGCCCTTTATGAATCTGGGCTGATGCCCCTGGATAATTATATCAAGGATTTTCTCTCAGCACATTGCCAGGACCTTGGACAACAACTTCAAATCAATATTCAAAAGCGAGATGGTCACAGGATCATTTTATGTTAATAATGCCTGATTTCAGGATTAAGGAAATATTCGCTTCACAAAGTGGCTGTGGCAGCAGTCCTGATTCAGATGAATGATTATATACAGCAATTAACAGATCCATTAGCAAGTCTTTAAATTTCTTGTAAAATTCACATCCAAAACCATCAGGCCCCAGAGCCTGAGTGGATTGAAGCTCCTTCAGGGTAGAAGCCACTTCCTCTTTAGAAACAGGGGGACTCAATGTTGAACTCAGGTCATCCCAGATAGTGGGGAGTTCGAGAGAAGAGAAAAAATGTTCCACAAGTGCCAGCTTGTCATCAGTTTGATCTGTTTTACGTATGTCAGCATAAAACCCTCAAAAGCCCATTTATATCCTCAACCCTAGTCCTCCTACGACCCTTAGAGTCTAGCATCGAGGAAGTCATCCTGGAGTCAGCTTTCTTCCTGGTAAGAAAGGCCATCTACTCAGTTCATTCTCAAATTCATACAATTTCTGTTTGGCAAAGCTCAAACTCCTCTCAGCATGCTGAGTTAACAAAACGTCTAGCGCTGTCCGGATTACACTCACTTCCTTCAACATTGAGTGGTTAGGATTCTTGCCATACTCTCTCTCCAGCTCAGCCAGCCAGATTCCAACTGACACCTGCTGCCCTACATGAACAAACCTCTAGCAAAAGCCTTACAGGTTTCCCAAAGGATTGAGGGTCTTACTTCAGAAAAAGAGTTAACCCTTGTAAAAAGGATCAAATTCGGTCTTAAAGAACGAGATAAAATTGTGGTTCCCAAGCAGAAACGCATCAATTCTCTAGAATCCAAACCAAGGGCAGGCCCCCTTGAGTAATAATTCTAAGAAAACAGGAGCACGATTAGAGATCACAATACTACTTGTAGTCCAGGAGGACACCGAGTGCAAGATCGCTTTAGGCACGAAAAATAATCAATCCTGGTTTCATAGAAATCATAGAAACCCTACAGTGCAGAAGGAGGCCATTCAGCCCATCGAGTCTGCACTGACCACCATCCCACCCAGGCCCTACCCCCACATATTTACCCGCTAATCCCTCTAACCTACACATCCCAGGACTCTAAGGGGCAATTTTTTTTTTAACCTGGCCAATCAACCTAACCCGCACATCTTTGGACTGTGGGAGGAAACCGGAGCACCCGGAGGAAACCCACGCAGACACGAGGAGAATGTGCAAACTCCACACAGACAGTGACCCGAGCCGGGAATCGAACCCGGGACCCTGGAGCTGTGAAGCAGCAGTGCTAACCACTGTGCTACCGTGCCGCAGGATGAGGAGCAGAGATGGAAGTGAACTCCTTATCCTTCGGATGTGGAGTTCTCCACACATCCAAGTGCCCTACCTCTTCACAGACCGAAGCCAATGCCCTTACCTGCGGAGTAGAGGGGGTCCCTTGTTATAGGGAGTTTGGCCAACAACAGGTTAAGATGGAAATTAAAATCCACATCAATAAAGGAGTTAGTACAAGCCAGTTCAGCAAACACCTTGAAGCCTTTAGTGACAAAATCAGGGAAATAATTTGGAGGACCATAGGCATTCATTAATAAAACATTTTTCTCATACACGAGCCCCTTGACGATCACATACCTTCCCCCCTTGTCCTTCACACAATTCTCTCGGCTAAAAGGCACATTTTTATTAAACAGCACTTTCTCAACCAGTGGTCGAAGGTAGTTTAATAACTACCACTGATTCAGAAAGAAGTAAAGAACACCTACCTCAACTAGTCCCACTTCAGTTTGAGGTGCTCCCTGAGCTGTAGATAAACTAACATAATTGATAGCAAGTTTGCGGATGACACAAAGATTGGTGGAGTTGCTGATAGTGCTGGGGATTGTCAGATGACACAACAGGATAAAGATAGATTGGAGACTTGGGCACAGAAATGGCAGATGGAGTTTAATCTGGACAAATATGAGGTGATGCATTTTGGAGGATCAAATTTAGGTGTGAATTATACTGTAAATGGCCAAACCTTTAGGAACATTAACATCCAGAGGGATCTGCAGTCCTTGATGGATTGAGTTATAAGGAGAGGCTGAATAGACTGGGACTTTTTTCTCTGACGCGTAGGAGGCTGAGGGGTGACCTTATAGAGGTCTATAAAATAATGAGGGGCATAGACAAGGTAGATAGTCAATATCTTTTCCCAAAGCCAGGGGAGTCTAAAACTAGAGGGCATAGGTCTAAGGTGAGAGGGGAGAGATACAAAAAAGTGTCCAGAGTGGCAATTTTTTCACAGAGGGTGGTGAGTGTCTGGAACAAGCTGCCAGAGGCAGTAGTAGAGGCGGGTACAATTTTATCTTTTAGAAAGCATTTAGATAGTTACATGGGTATGATGGGTATAGAGGGATATGGGCCAAATGCAGGCAATTTGGATTAGTTTAGGGTACCAGAAGGACGTGGAGGCTTTGGAGAGAGTACAGAGGAGGTTTACCAGGATGTTGCCTGGCATGGAGGGGCTTGGTTATGAGGAGAGATTGGGGAAACTGGGGTTGTTCTCCTTGGAAAGACGGAGGATGAGGGGAGACTTAATAGAGGTGTATAAAATTATGAAAGGCATAGATAGGGTGAACGGTGGGAAGCTTTTCCCCGGGTCGGTGGTGACGTTCACGAGGGGTCATAGGTTCAAGGTGAAGGGGGGGAGGTTTAACACAGATATCAGAAGGACATATTTTACACAGAGGGTCGTGGGGGCCTGGAATGTGTTGCCGGGCAAGGTGGTGGAGGCGGACACACTGGGAACGTTTAAGACTTATCTAGACAGCTATATGAACGGAGTGGGAATGGAGGGAAACAAAAGAGTGGTCTAGTTTGGACCAGGGAGCGGCGCGGGCTAATTGTTCTTTGTTTCTCGTTTCAAGGCTTCATTCTATGATCATCTTGCTGGTGCCAGTACAGAGCGAGACTGCGGATAGTTGGGAACCTGTCTCGGGGGCAGGGAATTCAGATGGTGTTCGTAAAGCAGAAGTGGAAATGAATAGGGTTGGGAAGCATTTTCTGATCAGGGCCAGTGTGATCTCCTGGACTCGTTTCGATCGCCACAGGGGGTCGGAGAGGAATTTCCCAGATTTTTTTTTCCCCCATATTGGCCCTGGGGTTTTCACTCTGGGTTTTCGCCTCTCCCTGGAGATCACATGGTCTGGAATGGGGGGGTGGGGGTGAGTTAATAGGTTGTGATGAACAAAGCATCGTAGCTGTGAGGGACAGCTCGGTGGATAGGATATTAGGATGTAGATAGGCTGGAAAATTGGGCGGGGATCCTGGATTCAGGATTCAATCCTGGACCGGGGAGCGGCGCGGGCTTGGAGGGCCGAAGGGCCTGTTCCTGTGCTGTATTGTTCTTTGTTCTTTGTTTGTATAAAAAAAAAGGGCGGCATGGACAAGTTGGGCCGAAGGGCCTATTTCCATGCTGTAGACCTCTATGACTCTATGAGGTCCACAATTCCTTAAAACTGGCAACATAAACGGTCAAGGTGATTAAGAAGGCATATGGTCTGCTCCCTTCATTGGCTGGAACATTGAGTACAAGAGTTGGCAAATCATATTGCTTCGGCTGCATTTGGAGTATTACGTGCAGATCTGGTCACCACACTAATAGGACGTGGAAGCTTTAGAGAGAACGCAAATAAGGCTCACCAGGATGTTGCTGGGCTTGAGGGCATTGACTCTGAGGAGAGGTTGAATAAACTAGGATTGTTTTCACTGGAAAGACAGAGGCTGAGGGGAGACCTGATTGAGGTCTACAAAATTATGAGAGGCATGGACAGGGTGGATAGTCAAAGGCTTTTTCCCAGGGTGAAAGTGTCAATTACAAGGGGACACAGGTTCAAGGTCAGAGGGGGAAAGTTTAAGGGAGATGTGCGGGGAAGTTTTTTTTACACAGTGTGGTGGGTGACTGGAATGCGTTTCCAGAGGAGGTGGTGGAAGCAGGCACATTAGCAACATTTAAGAGGCATCCGGATGGGATTATGGATAAGGAGGGAATAGAGGGATACAGACTGAGTAAAGGCAGACGGTGTTCCTTTTAAGTTTAGTTACAACATCATGATGGGCACAGGCTTGAAGGGCTGTAGGGCCTGATCCTGTGCTGTGCTGTTCTTTCAAAGCTATGTCAACTTTCTCTTTTAAAGAAAAGACAAAGGATGATGTATTCCCTGCACATTCCAGGAGTATATTTTTTAAGTAGCTGCTGCCATTGTTTATTCAAGAGAATACGAGATATTGACATACGTAATGAAAGGATGATCAGTGAGAGATTATCACACCTCGTTTGGGCATGCACCAGAACACTGAAAGTGGCAACACAGGTGGAGAAGGTAGTCAAGAAGGCATACGGCATGCTTGCCTTCATCGGCCGGGGTATTGAGTTTAAAAATTGGCAAGTCATGTTGCAGCTTTATAGAACCTTAGTTAGGCCGCACTTGGAATATAGTGTTCAATTCTGGTCGCCACACTACCAGAAGGATGTGGAGGCTTTGGAGAGGGTACAGAAAAGATTTACCAGGATGTTGCCTGGTATGGAGGGCATTAACTATGAGAAAAGGTTGGAGAAACTTGGTTTGTTCTCACTGGAGCGACGGAGGTTGAGGGGAGACCTGATGGAAGCCTACAAGATTATGAGAGGCATGGACAGAGTGGATAGTCAGAAGCTTTATCCCAGGGTGGAAGAGTCAATTACTAGGGGGCATAGGTTTAAGGTGCGAGGGGCAAGGTTTAAAGGAGATGTACGAGGCAGATTTTTTTTACACAGCGTAGTGGATGCCTGGAACTCGTTGCCGGGGGAGGTAGTGGAAGTGGATACGGTAGTGACTTTTAAGGGGCGTCTTGACATATACATGAATAGGATGGGAATAGAGGGATATGGTCCCCGGGAGGGTAGGGGGTTTTAGTTAAGTCGGGCAGCATGGTCGGTGCAGGTTTGCAGGGCCGAAGGGCCTGTTCCTGTGCTGTAATTTTCTTTGTTCTATATCTCCCGAGTCTCCAACTACACAGGAGCATCATTGATACAAAACAATGTATTTTCCCAGGATATGTGACCTCTCTGTTTCTTTACAGGAGTAAGTCAAAGATTCTTTATCAACAAAATAACAGAAATACAAAAAATGCACAACACTGTTTTAGGGGGTTGATGCACCATCAATCGAGCAAAGACTAGTTTGTATGCAAGAACAAATAGGCTTTTATTAGCAAAAGAGTTGGAGCACACCCATGCCAATGAACTGGTCCAGACTGAGGCAGGGGGAGTGGGGAGCAGTCGCCTTTATACGTGGACCGGGGAGTTCGGGGGGGGGGGCGGGGGGGTGGAGGGGAGAGGAGTCTCGGGTAGGGCTGGCAGGGATGTGTCCAGGCATGTCACATATACAGGTAATAAGCTAACAGTGGTTTACCACAGGGGTTTTCTTCACTGACTGAGAACTCATAGGGCCGTACCCACAACCTGTACACGAAGCCACTTGCACACCTCCCTGCATTGGCACTACTCATACTAACCATGATTAAAGTAAAGGATACCATAAAGAGTTGGCACTGTGGCACAATGGTGAGCATGGCTGCCTCAGTGCCAGGGACCTGGGTTTGATTCCCAGTTTGAGTCACTGTCTGTGTGGAGTCTGCATATTCTCCCTGTGTCTGCGTGGGTTTCCTCCGGGTACTCCAGTTTCCTCCCACAGTCCGAAAGACGTGCTGGCTAGGTGCATTGGCTATGCCGAATTCTCCCTTAGTGCACCCGAACATGGTGCCGGAGTGTTCCTGGGCCTCAAATGTGTTTGATTCCATTGTAAAGCATGAAGGTCTGAAACTCGGTGCTAGTAAAGGCAGTGCCATTGTCAGAGACCAGGACTGCAGGTATTCTGTGTGTGCAGAAACTTTGTCACTGTCACAGGTGAAGTGGAACCCATGGGACATATCTCCAGCCATTTGGAATGCGCACTGGCCATAATCAAGAACACGGAGCCCAAAGAAAGGCCCCGCAAAATCCACATGCACTCGCACCCAGGACCTACCAGGCCACTCCCGTGGATGTAGGGAGGCTGAAGGGGGGAGATTTTGATTCTCTTGGCACGACTCACACGGAGTAACAAAGTCAGTAAGTCTGTGTCAAGGCCGGGCCATTCCCAGAATAGCTATGGTGTCATTCCCTAAGAATCAGTCATTGCCCTTGGTGAGGGACAACTACACGGGAACCCCAGAGAATGATGTCATCCTCAACACTCAAGGGCCAATGCTGTACCTGAACAGAGGTTATGCAGGGTATTGTCTTGTCTTCTTTAAACAGTCCCTGAAACTTCTACTATAGACGTATTGATGTAACTTTCTAATGCTGAAGACCACTGCCAATCCTTCATTCTCAATCTGGGAATACCTCAGGTCAGCATCCAAGAGGGTCCTAGATGTGCACGCAATAGGCTTCTCTGTTCCATCTCTCCAGCGATGTGCTAGTACTGCCGCAAGCCATAAAGGGAGGCATCGTATATCAAAACAAGGTCCTTTTTGGGGTCAAAATGAGTCAATAAATTAGAGGACAAAAGTTTCTGTTTATCTCTGTTGAAAGTCTCCAGCTGCAGTGCCTCCAAACACCTCCTTTGATGTTTCCATAGCAGGGCATACAGGAGGTCAGTAAAGAAGCCTAATTAGGAATAAACGTAATAATTCACTAATGCCAGGAAGGATTTCAATTCTGTGAGGTTCCTTGGAGTTGGTTCTTCCTTATTGGTCCTTATCTTGTCTTCAACTGAATGAAGATCCTTCCCATCCACCCAGTAGCCCAAATAGGTGATGGCACTTGTTTGGAAGACACATTTTTCCCTTTTCAGGCTGACCCCCTGACCTCCAAGGATCGCTGTAAAACCTCTTCTAGGTTCGCTAGATGTTCACATTGAGTTTCTGTGACCAGGACATCATCCAGGCAAGCTTACAACTACCTGAGGCAACCCTTGGAGTATGTCATCATCTGCAATGCCTTAGACATTGCTGGATCAAGAGCCTACTCAGTAACCAGGTTACCATGTTGAGGATTCAGTTACCTATGACTGCTCCTTTTTCTTGAGGATTTTCTTGACATTTCTCAGCATTTTGTCATCAATACTTAACCAAAAATCTTCCAGATACATAATACAGAGCTTTCACTCCAGGATTAAGTAAGTATGGACTGTGTGAGCTGATAAATGGAAGGCTTAAAGGATGAGCAGTGCCAGAGCTCACAAAAACACAGCTATTCGCACGTTCACATTACATGACCCACATTTTAAAACAGTGACCCCCGAGTTCTGGAGTCTTCCACAAGAGGAAACATCCTTTCCATGTCCACCTTGTCAAGATCTTTCAGGATATTATAAGTATCAATTATGTCACCCCTCACTCTTCTAAATGCTGGTGGAAACAAGCCCAGTCTGCCTAATCTTTCCTCACAAGACAACCCATTCAATTCAGGTATTAATCTGGTAAACATTCTCTGAGCCATCTCCAATACAATTACATCCTTCCTTCAATAAGGAAGCCAAATCTGCATACAGTATTCGAGATGTGGTCTCACTAATGCCCTGTATAATTGAAAGCTTCTCTCAATAATGTCTGTTGGTCATATGGTTTACATCCTGGCTACATATTCGAATATTCTCTCAAAGCAACATCACAACAGATCATACACAGTCTTCAGGGCTTTATAGAAGTTCCTCAAGTCATGTTAATCAGCTTTAATTTGAGGTTCTCTGGCTTGTTTGGCCTACCATGCATCTTGGCTCCTCCACAGCTTCCGTCGCAGGTTCCTTTCACTTTCCTGAAATGATTTCTTCACAACTGATGCAGTTGTTTTCCAGCCATGCTGCTGATGTCGCATTTTTTTCTTGTAACAGTTCCTTAATTTGATCATTGTTTTCACTGAACCAATCTCAGTGGTTGCTTTCTCAAATGATTGGAACTGAACTAGTTCCCAAGATGTTATATTAGACTGAAAATGTTCACTCGGTTTCTCTCTCCGCAGACGCTGCCAGACTGCTGAGGATTTCCAGCACTTGCCATTTTTTTTTACTTTGCCTTCTGTCCGAAGACAAAGACCCAGCAGAAATATGACATTGTTGTCTCACTTGCAATACACAAAATATGTGGGTGAAAATGAAAGGAGTACATTTTAGGATATGATAGGATGTATGTGACGCAGTCAGAAAGGTGTACACATATTACAAGCTGCATATTGCTGCTTTGTTTTGCTGATTTCAGGGAACACTTTAATTTGGAAATGTTAAAATGGGGCTGTATTGGAAAATAGTTTGGGGCGGCACAGTGGTTAGCACTGCTGCCTCACAGCACCAGGGACCCGGGTTCGATTCCCAGCTTGGGTCACTGTCTGTGTGGAGTTTACACATTCTCCCTATTTCTGCGTGGGTTTTCTCCGGGTGCTCCAGTTTCCTCCCACCCTCCAAACCTCTGGGGGTTAGGTGGATTGGCCATGCTAAATTGCCCCTTTGTGTCAAGGGGGCTAGCTAGGGTAAGTGTATGGGGTTGTGCGGATAGGGCCTGGGTGGGACTGTGGTCGGTGCAGACTTGATGGGCCGAATGGTTTCCTTCTGCACTGTAGGATTCTATAAGTGCTGCTCTCCATTTGAACAAAGTAAAGCTTGTATATTACCCACTATAAAACACACCCGATTGTGTATCATTTATTATAACACATTCTAGCCTATGTATTATCCAATAAAATGCACTCTGGCCTGTATATTGTAAGGAATGGGTAAAAATGCAACCTCCACGTTAGACCTAGTTTGTTATGTTTATTATTTAATAGTACTCACCGGGATATATAAAGGGGTTACAGGTGGCACTGGGTGTTGGAGATGTCTACGTGGAGTTTAATCAGAAAATAAAGGGAGTTTATGAAGAAGCAGGACTTGTGAATAAACTGGGATTGTTCTCCCTGGAAAGATGAAGGTTAAGGGACGACCTGATAGGCATAGATAAGGTGAACAGTTGTAAGCTTTTTCCAAGGGCAGAAATGACAATTATAAGGGGGCACAAGATCAAGGTAAGGGGGGGCGGGGGGAAAATGTTCAGTAGATGTGCGGGGGAAATGTTTTACACAGAGGGTGGGGTGGGGGGGCCTGGAACGCACTGCCAAGTGAGGCGGTTGAGGCAGATATGTTCGTGACATTCAAAACTTTTCTGGATAGACACATGAACAGGCAGGGAATAGAGGGATACAGATGGTTGGTCCAGATAGTAGATAGTACAACGTGATCAGCGCAGGCTTGGTGGGCCGAAGGGCCTGTTCCTGTGCTGTACTGTTCTTTGTTCTGGATTGTAACAGAGAGGCTCCAATAAAATGTACCACAGCCTGTGTACTTTCCATTATATAACACACTCCAGCCTGTATACTGTGCATTCTAACACACTCCAGCCTGCATACTGTGCATTCTAACACACTCCAGCCTGTATACTGTTCATTCTAACACACTCCAGCCTGTATACTGTGCATTCTAACACACTCCAGCCTGTATACTGTGCATTCTAACACACTCCAGCCTGTATACTGTGCATTCTAACACACTCCAGCCTGTATACTGTTCATTCTAACACACTCCAGTCTGTGTATTATGCATCCTCACGTGCTCCAACCTGTGTATTATCCATTATAACATACCCCAGCCTGGGTATTATCCAGAAATACACACTCTAGCCTGTGTATTATTCATTCTTACACATCCCAGCCTGTATAGTGTCTATTCTCACACATTCCAACCTTTATCCATTATAGCACACTCTAGCCACTGTATTATTATTTTGTGCACACTCTAGCCTGTGTAGTATCCATTATAACATACTTTAGTCTATGTATTACCCTCCAGTCTGTGTAATAGCCAATGTAACACATTATGTAACACACAATGTAACATAGCTGGTATGGTTCCTGCTCTGCCCAAGACTGCAAGGAACTACAAAAGGTCGTGAATGTAGCTCAATCCATCAGGCAAACCAGCCTCCCATCCACTGACTCTGTCTACACTTCCCGCTGCCTCGGCAAAGCAGCCAGCATAATTAAGGACCCCACACACCACGGACATTCTCTCTTCCACCTTCCTTCGGGAAAAAGATACAACAGTCTGAGTTCACATACCAACTGACTCAAGAACAGCTTCTTCCATGCTGCTCTCAGACTTTTGAATGAACTTACCTTGCATTAAGTTGATCTTTCTCTACACCCTGTAACACTACATTCTGCACTCTCTCGTTTCCTTCTCTATGAACGGTATGTTTTTGTCTGTATAGCGCGCAAGTAACAATACTTTTCACTGTATGTTAACACATGACAATAATAAACCAAATCAAAAAAAATCAAATTATGGCCTGTGTATTATGCATTATAAACACACTCCAGCCTGTGAGCTACCAATTATTGCATACTCCAGCCTGTGTACTAACCATTACAACACACTCCAGCCTGTACATTATCCATTATTACACAACCCAACCTGTGTATTATCCATTATAACACACACCAGACTGTATTGTCTGGTAGGGCACACTCCAGCCTGTATATAAGCTATTATAAACACAGGCTGTATTTTATATTATCCATTCTAACACGCTTCAGTCTGCATATTATCCTCCAGTCTGTAATCTCCATATAATAGCCTGAGTATGATGCACTATAAACACACTCCAAACTGTATTGGCAGGATTCTCCCAGCCCGCTGTGCTGCTTGAGCTGCTCGGGGTGGGGGTCGGGGACATCAGGGCAGCACGGTAGCACAGTGGTTAGCGCTGCTGCCTTACAGCACCAGGGACCCGCGTTCAATTCTGGCTCGGATCACTGTCTGTGTGGAGTTTGCACATTTTCCCCATGTCTGTGTGGGTTTCCTCCGGGTGCTCCGGTTTCCTCCCACAGTCCAAACATTTGTGGGTTAGGTTGATTGGCTATGCTAAATTGCCCGTTAGAGTTGGAGGGATTAGTGGGGTAATAGTCATAGGCCCTGGGTGTAGATTCAATGGGCTGAATGTCCTCTGTAATAACTCCACAGAGGCGAAAGTCCCGTCACCAAGTTACTTTATTTACACCATACATCTGTACACAGCCAGCTCTCCAGTTGCTCCCTGCTGAATGCAGGCTGGGAGTCTGACACACCTGCTTTAAATAGGGAGCATGAGGCGCCCTGATTTAACCATCAATTAGAACTCATCAGGTAGCTCTTTCGACACCAATCAAGTAAACGAACTCAAATTAACTTAGGGACAAAGTAAAAGGGGCAGCTCCCCAAAAGGAAGGGGGGAACAGCCCGAACCAAAAACAAAGTCGAAAGGAAACTTAAAACATCAAACCAAAAGGTGATTATCGGGGTCAATAATACACCCCAGCCCCTGCGGTACCCAGCGGGCACGGAAGGCGCCAACTGCGCCCGAGGACTCATTAGGTAATTCATACTCTAGCAAGCCAACCTCTTTAGTTTGGCTGAAGTCATCACAACCCTCCCCACCAAAGTCTGAGGAATCCCCTCGGTTTGCTTCCCTCAGGGGTCTTTTCCTCTGCTTGAGCGCCAGATCAGATTCCTCCAACTCGGCCTCTGGTGTCGGCGGTGTGGAACGGTTAGGCACCCATCTCTTCCTCTGCGAATGCCAAAGGTCTGGTTCCTCATCCACTTCGGGTGGTAGGGGAATTGCTGCAGCTTCATCTCCCGTGTCCATTTCGGACCCCGAGGTCCCCATCAAAAGTGCAGGGGAGGCGGTACTGGCTTGTCGAGGGGGACTCTGCTCATCCCTAGGGCTGCAGGGCAGACTCGGCTCCGGAACAGGTGGAGAGCTTGAGGCCAGGACCTGGTCCAGGTGTTTCCTTACCACTGCCTCTCCTACGCGTACTCGGTAGGATACCGGTCCGGTCCTGGACTCAACTGTTCCGGTTATCCAGGCAGGTCCATTTGCATAATTTCTGACCCAAACTCTCTCTCCCGCTTCAAAGTGCCTCTCTCGGCGAGTGTTGTTATGGCCCCTGCATTGGCTTCCTGGTGTCTTTCCACCTTTCCTCCCATGTTTGGCAACAACAGGCTCAGTCTGGTGCGGGGCCGTCTGTCCATCAGTAACTGCTGGAGCAGTTCCCGTGGTGGCGTGTGGCGTGGTCCTATAGTCAAATAATCACCTCGAGAGTTTCATCTCTAATGAGGCCGCTGGCTGTTTTTTTCAACCCGGCCTTTAACGTCTGGACTGTTCTCTCCGCTAGCCCATTTGATACCAGGTGAGAAGGTGCCGTCTTGATGTGCTGGATCCCATTTGATTTCATAAATGTTGTGAACTCTAGGCTGGTGAATACTGAACCATTATCGGAAACTAATACCGCTGAGATCCCATGCGTTGCGAACGAGGTGAGCAGTTTCTCAATGGTTGCCATCGTGTTTGCCGAGTTTAGTCTAACCACTTGGAATAAGCATCCAACATGGACCCCATAAACGGGACTGCAAAATCGACATGGAGTCGTGACCATGGTCTGCCTGGCCATTCCC
Source organism: Mustelus asterias (assembly GCF_964213995.1). NCBI lineage: Eukaryota > Metazoa > Chordata > Chondrichthyes > Carcharhiniformes > Triakidae > Mustelus > Mustelus asterias. The sequence goes on from NC_135809.1 coordinate 69,721,938, forward strand.
ACGGGTGCAGCGGGGCTGCGGGTGGTGCCTTCTGCCCCTGTTGGCACTTTTGGCACTGTCCTACCAGTCTCGTTATGTCTGCATCCAGACCTGGCCACCAGACTTATCTCCTGGCCAGCACCTTCATTTTTAATACTCCAGGGTGCCCCCATGGTGTAGCTCAGCCAGTTTGTCCCGACGGCCCTGCCTTGGGACGATGACCCGTGCTCCCCACAGCAGTACCCTGTCTTCCACCGTGATCTGCTCCCTCCTGCTCCAGTATGGGTGGAACTGTGGATGGACTGGTCTTTCCAGCTGCCCTGTTAGCACCAGGTGCTTTACCTTCGCCAATACAGGGTCTTTCTGCGTCCACTGGCGTATATTGTGTACATCCACCAGGAGGGTATCCATAAAGTTTAACATCATCACGGTCTCCTCCATTCTGGGTACCAATGGTGGGGTGTCCGGTAACAGTAGCCGGCTTAAGGCATCGGCATTTACCACTCTAGTCCCTGGTTGGTGCTCCAATCGATACTGATATGCCGCCAGCAATAATGCCCAACGCTGGATCCGGGCTGACGCTATCAGCGGCACTGCTTTGTCTTCCTTCAGTAGGCCCAGCAAGGGTTTATGATCTGTTACGATCGTAAATTTTCACCCATATAAATACTGGTGAAATTTTTTAACTGCGAAGATTACCGCCAGTCCTTCCTTTTCAGTCTGGGCAGATCTTCGCTCTGCCATTGCCAAGGTCCTGGAGGCGCACGCTATTGGCTGCTCTTGTCTGTTCTGCCACCTGTGTGCCAAGACTGTGCCCACTCCATATGGGGACATGTCACAGGTGAGTACCAATTCCTCCTTGGGGTCATAATGTTCCAATACATTTTCGGATGAGAGCTGTTGTTTAATTTTCTTGAAGGCCCTGTCCTGGTGGGCTGACCATTCCCAAGTTTGTCCCTTTTTTAGCAACTGGTGGAGGGGATCCAGAATGGAGGCCCTATTCTGTATGAATTTCCCGTAGTATGTTACCAGTCCTAAACACGACCGTAGCTCCTGGATGGTTGTGGGAGCTGGGGGGTCTTTTATTGTTCGCACCCGATCATCCAGAGGATGTAGGCCCGACTTGTCACTTTGTACCCGAGATAGGTTACTTGTGGTGCTAAAAAGACGCATTTCTCCCTTTTCAGACGCATTCCCGTTGCTGCAAGTCTCCTGAGAACTTCCTCCAGGAAAGTTCCGCCCTTGTTTTACCTGCAATGAGGACATCGTCTAGGTAAATTGCAACCTGTGATAATCCCTGTAGGATGCTCTCCATGGTCCTTTGGAATATGGCACAAGCTGACAAAACCCCGAAGGGCAATCTTTTATGCTAGGAGGGGCCTTTCAGCATATTTATTGTAGCGAATGTTTGCGAATCCTCGTCCAGCTGTGGTTGATGTCCAGGTTTGTGAATAGGAGTCCTCCTACCACCTTTGCGTACAGGTCCTCAATCCTGTGAATTGGGTATTTGTCTAGCTGAGCGTAACGATTTATCATCTGTTTGAAATCGCCACAAAGGCGCACTGAGCCATCCGGCTTTAAGATAGGAACCACGGGTTCGCGAACTGGACCGGTTTTATTATCCCTTCATGCTGTAATCTTTTGATTTCCACATCGAACTTTTCCCTTAACGCAAATGGTACCGGTCGGGCTTTGCAGAACTTTGGGACAGCCTCCAGATCAATGTGCAATTTTGCCTTGACTCCTTTGATTGTCCCTAGACCTTCCCGGAAAACCTCCGGATATTTGCTTAGGGCCTCACTCAGGTGACCATTTTCCAGCTGGAAGATATTTGTCCAATCTAGCTGGATCTCTTTTAGTCAATTTCGCCCTAATAGGCTCAGTCCCGAATCTTCCACTCCCATTAATGGGAGCCTAACTAATTATTTCTTGTAAGCAACTGGCACATGGGTTGTACCGGTCACTTTCAGTGGTCTCCCTGTATAGGCCCTCAGCCTTGCAAAGTTTTGGTCAGGGCTAAGGGTTGGAGTCCAGTGCGTATCTTGTTAAACACTGTCTCCCCTGTGATCGATACGGCTGCGCCCGTGTCGACCTCCATTAAAATTGGATGTCCATTCAGTCTCTCTGCCAATTTGATGGGTTCTGATTTTGTTATCGCTACGCACAGTAGCTGTTCCTCAGGAGGTAGGGGAAGCTTTCAGGTTGTGCATTCTCCTGTCCCTCTGCCAGGTGTCCTTTTCAGCCATGTTGGTTTAGGAGATTTGCTTTTCCTCTATGCATCCTGACACTGGCAACCATAGCAATGTCATGTTGGGTGGATCTCTGCTGTCACTCTGGACTTAACCTGACCTTGTCTCGGTGCGGTTCTATAGGTGGACTTGGGCTCCCTCGTATCCGAATCCTTCCAGAGGGCCACTATGTAGTGGCCTGCCCCGTAATGGTAGTCCCCTAACCCAGTCTCCCTGGTGTTGGTCTCCATCTCCATCGGGATACCTTGGGGCTCATGCGCTCCACTTGCCACTTTTTCTAACGACAAGGCCAGCTCTAATGCCTGTTTACAGTCCAGCTGGGCCTCCGCCAACAGGCGTTTTTGTATAGTCATATTGTTAATCCTGCACACCAACCGGTCTCGAAGCATCTCATTTAGTGTTCCCCCCGAATTTGCAAGCCTTCGCCAGATGTCTCAGCCTTGTTAGGAAACTGGTGATTCATTCCCCCACTTCTTTAAATGTGGAGTAAAAATGATACTTCCACAGAATCAGGGGTGGCTTAGGGTCATAATATTCTTGAACTAAGTTTGAGAACTCTTGGAAGGACTTTGTGTCCGGTGCCTCCGGGAAAGTTAAACTGCGCATAATCGCAAAAGCTGCTGGTCCACACGCAGTCAGCAGGATAACCCTTTGCTTCTCATCTGAAGTTATGTTGCTTGCCCTGAAGAAATACTTCATCCTTTCCACATATTGGGCCCAATCCTCCACTGCGTGGTCAAAAGAGTCCAATTTCCCAAACAGCGGCATGTTTTCTCAACAATGGCTTACAAAGAACAAAGAACAGTACAGCACAGGAAACAGGCCCTTCAGCCCTCCAAGCCTGTGCCGCTCATTGGTCCAACTAGACCATTCGTTTGTATCCCTCCATTCCCAGACTGCTCATGTGACTATCCAGGTAAGTCTTAAACGATGTCAGCGTGTTTGCCTCCACCACCCTACTTGGCAGCGCATTCCAGGCCCCCACCACTCTCTGTGTAAAAAACGTCCCTCTGATATCGGAGTTATACCTCGCCCCTCTCACCTTGAGCCTGTGACCCCTCGTGATCGTCACCTCCGACCTGGGAAAAAGCTTCCCACTGTTCACCCTATCTATACCCTTCATAATTTTGTACACCTGTATTAGCTCTCCCCTCATTCTCCGTCTTTCCAGGGAGAACAAGCCCAGTTTATCCAATCTCTCCTCATAGCTATTACCCTCCATACCAGGCAACATCCTGGCAAACCTTCTCTGCACTCTCTCTAAAGCCTCCACGTCCTTCTGATAGTGCGGCGACCAGAACTGGACACAGTACTCCAAATGTGGCCTAACCAGCATTCTATACAGCTGCATCATCAGACTCCAGCTTTTATACTCTATACCCCATCCTATAAAGGCAAGCATACCATATGCCTTCTTCACCACCTTCTCCACCTGTGCTGCCACCTTCAAAGATTTGTGGACTTGCACACCTAGGTCCCTCTGTGTTTCTATACTCTTGATGGCTCTGCCATTTATTGTATAACTCCCCTCTACATTAGTTCTTCCAAAATGCATCACTTCGCATTTATCTGGATTTAATTCCATCTGCCATTTCTCCGCCCAATTTTCCAGCCTATCTATATCCTGCTGTATTGTCCGACAATGTTCATCGCTATCCGCAAGTCCAGCTTCAATATGTGCGGTGGTTCAGCAAGTTCCTTCAGGTCACTCCTTTATCCTCGTTGCCACTGTAATAACTCCACGGAGGCGAAAGTCCCGTCACCAAGCTACTTCATTTACACCATATATCTGTACACAGCCAGCTCTACAGTTGCTTCCTGCTGAATGCAGGCGGGGAGTCTGACACACCTGCTTTGAATAGGGAGCATGAGGCTCCCTGATTTAACCATCAATTAGGACTCATCAGGGATCTCATACTCTAGCAAGTCAACCTCATTAGCCTGGCTGAAGTCATCACACCCTCCTTCTTTACATGTCGAGATTCTATGAGTCTACTAAGCGCCTTTTTTTTTTATACAGCAATCAGCTCCACGCCAATTTGTTGATGATATGGAAATAACAATTTCAATATGATTAGCAAGCCTGGGACAGTCGTCCTCAGGCCCACTAGCCACCTCCCTTGCCTCCCTTCCCCCCCAACCCCCTTGCCGGGGTTCTCGACTGCTCCACACTACAGGGAATAGGTGTCCTGATCCCGCACACCACCAGGAGGTCAGGGGTGGGAGTTAGGTGCCCAGTGGGCAGTGCCAAGGGATGGGACATACTGGGTGGGGGAAAACCCGCTGCCACTCTGCAGTTGGAGCGCTGGGGGAGGGAGGGGGGAGGATGATCGGGTCTGGTCATCAAGGTGGCGGGGGGGGGTGAGGTTGGTCTGGAAGGCCAGCGATCGGGTGGGAGGGGTTGTAGGTCTGGCCAGCAATCGGGAGGCTGACGATAGGGTGGGGGGAAGCAGTGTGTATGCACCTATCACCGCACTGACAGTTCAGTGCATGCGCAGTGGCCCACTCAGCACTATTCTGCCAGCCTCTCGGGTGGGAATAGGCCCCGCCCCCTATTTACCAGAGTGGATCATGCTGCCCTGCAATGCTCCGAGCGTTGAAGATTCGTTCTGGTAAATATGCCCCAAAAATGGGCGGGAAATAGAACATAGAAAAACTACAGCACAAAACAGGCCCTTCGGCCCCACAAGTTGTACCGAACATATCCCTACCTTTTAGGCCTACCTATAACCCTCCATCCTATTAAGTCCCATGTACTCATCCATAGAAAGAACATAGAAAAACTACAGAACATACTCCTGTTTTCCCACCTGTTGGGCACTTCATTTTTTTTGGAAGAATCCCGGCCTATATTAGCCATTATCACTTACTACAACTGGTATATTCTTCATCATAACACACAACAAATTGTGCATTATCCTTTATAACACACACTAGACTGCATTATTTCTTAGGATACCTGTGCATGATCCAATGTAACACACGCTATATTGTATACTATGCATTCTAACATACTCCAGTCTGCATAGTATCCTTCAGGCTGTGTAATATCAAATGTAACACACTCCAGGCTCTATATTATGCATAGTGACGCGCTGTGGCCCGGCCGCCATGCATAATGATGCACTCCAGCCTGTGTGCTATTCATTGTGACGCACTGCAGCCTGTGCGCTATCCATTAAAATGCACTCCAGCCTGTGCGCTATCCTTTATAACACACTCCAACCTGTGTATGATTGTTACGACAGAGAGGTTGTTCCCCTTTTTAGACGGAACGCCGAATCCCCCAAAGAGAAATACCTCGCCTCGTAATCTGTTAAAAATGTGTGGGAAGCTGTGAACTGTTCTTCAGTAACGTTTAGTGGTTAACTAACAGAAATACCTGACACTCACTTTAAAATTAACGCTTAATTGATTTATTTAACAGGGAACCTTAACTGAACAAGTAACACATCAAATAAAAATAAGTTTCTAATGGAATGCTATACAATATCCATTCATTAACCAAAAAAACTAATAACAGAATTTAGTCACTCTCAAAACAATATACAACCAATTTTGTGTCTTTTGGACCTTCGGGAGTTTCTCGGTTGATTTCTCGGTCTAATTTCTTTTCTGATTTGGTACCTTTCGCTGGTTAGATGGTGCATCTCTTAAGAGATATCTGAAGCTGGCAGGGTGGAGAGCTGCTCGCTCCCTCTTGAGACCTGAGAGGTGGCAGTTGCTGACTCCTGTGTTTCCCCCTTGCACTCTCTTTTATATCTGCGATGACCTATCAATGTTCCTACAACAAGATTGGTCTGATTTTGTCAGCAACATAAAATTCAAATGTTATAGGTTCCTGATAGCTGAGTGCCTGCTTTAAAATGATTGGACAAAATTCAAACAATAACAGGTTGTCTTGTCAAGACTACTGCTTGACTTTTGGATACAGATATGTCAGTTTGGATGTACTTTGCATTTTAAACCCTCAAGCACTGAAACAAGGATACCAGCTTTTAAAGGAACCATGCAATGTTTTTTTCCCTCTCGCCCTTTTGACATTTTTTTTACAATTTTATCATTATCATATTTTAACTTCGCAACAGTGAAACATTAGGACACACTGCAGCCTGTGTGTGAAACGTTGGAAACTTGGGTGGAGAGATGGCAGATGGAGTTTAATCCGGACAAATGTGAGGTAATGCATTTTGGAAGATCTAATACAGATGGGAAATACACAGTAAATGGCAGAACCCTTAAGAATATTGATGGGCAAAGGGATCTGGGTGTACAGGTACACAGGACACTGAAAGTGGCAATGAAGGTAGAGAAGGTAGTCAAGAAGGCATACGGCATGCTTGCCTTCATCGGCCGGGGCATTGAGTTTAAAAATTGGCAAGTCATGTTGCAGCTTTATAGAACCTTAGTTAGGCCGCACTTGGAATATACTGTTCAATTCTGGTCGCCACACTACCAGAAGGATGTGGAGGCTTTGGAGAGGGTACAGAAAAGATTTACCAGGATGTTGCCTGGTATGGAGGGCATTAGCTATGAGAAGAGGTTGGAGAAACCTGGTTTGTTCTCATTGGAGCGACGGAGGTTGAGGGGAGACCTGATATAAGTCTATAAAATTATGAGAGGTATGGACAGAGTGGATAGTCAGATGCTTTTTCCCAGGGTGGAAGAGTCAATTACTAGGGGGCACAGGTTTAAGGTGCGAGGGGCAAGGTTTAAAGGAGATGTACGAGGCAGATTTTTCACACAGAGAGTGGTGGGTGCCTGGAACTCGTTGCCGGGGGAGGTAGTGGAAGCGGATACGGTAGTGACTTTTAAGGGGCATCTTGACAAGTATATGAATGAGATGGGAATAGAGGGATATGGTCCCCGGAAGGATAGGGGGTTTTTGTTAAGTCGGGCAGCATGGTCGGTGCAGGCTTGGAGGGCCGAAGGGCCTGTTCCTGTGCTGTAATTTTCTTTGTTCTTTGTTAGGACACACTGCAGCCTGTGTGTGAAACGTTAGGACACACTCCATATTGTATATTATCCATTCAAATACCCTCCAGGCTGTGTAATAGCCAATGTAACACATTTTGTTCTGTGTATTATGCTTTATTACCACAGTCCAGGCTGTATATTATCCATTTTCACTTACTACAGTTGGTGCGTCATCCAATATAACAGGATGTTGCCTGGTACGGAGGGCATTAGTTATGAGGAGAGGTTGGAGAAACTTGGACGACAGATGTTGAGGGGCAACCTGATAGAAGTCTACAAGATTATGAGGGGCATGGACAGAGTGGATAGTCAGAAGCTTTTTCCCAGGGTGCAAGAGTCAATTATTAGGGGGCATAGGTTTAAGGTGAGGGGCAAGTTTTAAAGGAGATCTACGAGGCAAGTTTTTTTTTTTACACAGAGGGTGGTGGATGCCTGGAACTACTGCTGGGGGAGGTAGTGGAAGCAGATACGATAGTGACTTTGAAGGGGCATCTAGACAAATCCATGAATAGGATGGGAATAGAGGGATATGGTCCCCGGAAGGGCAGGGCGTTTTAGTTCAGTCAGGGAGCATGTTCGGTGCAGGCTTGGAGGGCCGAAGGGCTTGTTCCTGTGCTGTAATTTTCTTTGTATTATCTATTATCACATATTACAGCCAGTGTGTTATATACATCATAACACATTCCAGCCTGTGCATTATCCATTATAGTACACTCTATATTATTATAAAACACTCCAGTGCATATTATCCTTCATTCTGTGTAGTATCCAATGTAACACATTAAGGCCGGTTTAGTATCCTTTATAACACACTGTATATTGTGTATTATGCACTATACTACAGACTGTATATCAGGCAACATAACACAATGCAGACTGTGTAGTATCCGTAAATACACTCCACGCTCTGTATTATAACATACACCATGCTCTATTATAAATTATGACACACTCCAGCCTGTGTATCACTCATTATATGACTCCAGTCTGTGTGATATCCATTCTAACACAGACCTGCCTGCATATTATCTTCCAATGTATGTTATATCCAATGTACCACATTATGGCCTGTGTATTATCTATTCTAACACACTCCATGTGTAATATGCATTCTTACACATGCCAGACTGTATTATCCATTATAACACACTCCAGACCATGTAAGATCTATTAGGACACTCCAGCCTGTGTATTATCCTCCAGTCTGTGTAATATCTAATGTAACACATTATGGCCTGTGTATTATGCATTATAAGCACATTCCAAACTGTATATTATACATTATAGCTTACTACAGCTGGTTTATCATCCATTATAATGCGCATCAGACTGTGTATTATCCACAATAGCTCACTTCAGACTATGCATTATTTATTACAACACACCCCAACCAGTGCGTGACCCATTACAACACACCCCAACCAGTGCATAACCCATTACAACACACCCCAACCAGTGTGTAACCCATTACAACACACCCCAACCAGTGCGTAACCCATTACAACACACCCCAACCAGTGCGTAGCCCAATACAACACACCCCAACCAGTGCGTAACCCATTAGAACACACCCCAACCAGTGCGTAACCCATTACAACACACCCCAACCAGTGCGTGACCCATTACAACACACCCCAACCAGTGCGTAACCCATTAGAACACACCCCAACCAGTGCGTAACCCATTACAACACACCCCAACCAGTGCGTAACCCATTACAACACACCCCAACCAGTGCGTAACCCATTACAACACACCCCAACCAGTGCGTAACCCATTACAACACACCCCAACCAGTGCGTAACCCATTACAACACACCCCAACCAGTGCGTAATCCATTCTATCACGCCCCAACCAGTGCGTAATCCATTCTAACACACCCCAACCAGTGTATTATCCATTCTAAAACACTTCAGCATGTGTAATATGCATTCTTAAACACTCCAGCCTCTGTATTATCCATTATAAAACAATCCAGTCAGTGCATTATCCATTCTAACATATCCAACATGCATATCATCCATTATAACACACTCCAGCCTGCATCTTATGCACTCAAATTCACTTCAGCCAATCCATTCTAACACACGCTAGCCTATGTAGATTCCATTCTAACATTCACCAGTCTGTATTTTACTCATAATATACTCCAGCCTGCATATTATCCATTCTAACACACCCAGCCTGTGTATTATCCATTATATTATACTTGAGCCTGTATCCTATCCATTCTAACACACTCTGGCCTTTGTATTATCCATTCTAACACATTCCAATCCGTGTATTATCCATTCTAGCACATGCTAGCATGTGTAGTTCCTATTATAACTCACTCAGCCTGAGAGTCCCATTGTAATGTATTCCATCCTGTGTATTATCCATTATAACACACACTACGTTGTATATTAGTCATTCTAACATAGTACAGTGTGTGTATTATCCTCCAGTCTGTGTAATATCCAATAATACATTGTGGCCTGTGTATTAACCATTATAACACCCGGCACCCTGAGTATCATCCATTTTAACACACTCCAGCCTGTGTATCATCCATGTTAACATACTCCAGTCTGTGTAATATCCATTATATCACACTCCAGTCTATCTATTATCCATTACAACAGCCTGTATATTATCCTTTAATCCTTTATTACACAGACCAGTTTATGCATTATCCATTCTCACATACTCCAGACTGTGTACTATCCTTCATAACACACTCCAGCCTATATATTATTCATTATAACACTCCAGTCTGTGTTATCTTCCATTATTACATCTAGCCATTGTAGTACCGTGGGTAGTGAGCAACACCAAGTGGGTAGCAAGGGTGGTGAGCAACACTGAGTATCGAGGGTGAAGAGGAGATAGGAATGGTGAAAGCAGAACCATTGCCAACAGCTGCCATCAGAAAGAACAGACAAGAAATGGGTGCACTCGGTATTGGATATGTGACTTACCGAAGTGGCCGTGAAGCTGCTGGTTGCCGAAGGCTGTGCTTTGTTGTAATGAAGTGCTGTGCCGATGGGAATACTGGCCGCAGGTAAAGATTCCAAGCCGTGCAGTTGTTCGAGCTCCATGTGCCGGTAGAGTTGCTGCAGCTGTGGGGGCTGAACACTCTGTAATTCAGTGAAGTGATGATCACCAAAGGCCTCAAAGTCTCCATGGATGTGGTTGCTGGAATAATCCCAGTAATGGTCTGTGAGTGAGAGCAGGAAAATGAGAGGAAGACAAATTAAATAATGAGAGTGAGAGTGGGGAGAAGTGCCAGAGACACAAAGAGAGAGAGAGATGAAGGTAGGAGAGATAGACAGATAAAGATAGACCAAGGGACATACAGATGGGACCAAGAGACAAAGCAAGAGGGTGAGCGAGTGAGATGGAGACCCAGAGACAGATACACAATAGATGGGGAGAGAATGAGAAGGGGAGAGAGAGAGTGAGAGGGGGGGGGGGGGGAAAGAATGAGATGGAGAGAGAGAGAAAGAGTGCAAGAGACAGAAAGAGAGAAAAACGGAGATAGAAATGTAGAAAGGAAGAAGGAGAGAGACAATGAATGACAAAGAAAAGGAGAGTGAGAGCAATTGACACAGAGAGAGAGAGAGAGAAAGGTCAAAATAGAGCCTAGCATCCTCTACATCCTGTTACGAACATATGAAAATATGAATAATGCTGTCCTGCCCTGTGTCCCCCCACCCCCCCACTTCCTTCATCCATCCATCCTCGGTCATGTGTTTCCCCATCCCACACCCATCCTCATCCTCTGCATGAAAGAACTTTTCCTCAGATCCCCCCTCTAAACCACTTACTCCTCACCTTAAACCCATGCCCTCTGGTTTTAGACACCTCTGTCGTGGGGAAAAGATTCTTACAATCTAACCTATCTACAACTCTCATAATTTTGTACCACCTCTGCAAGATCTCCCCTCAGCCTCCTCTGCTCCGGGAAAACAAACCCAGCCTATCCAGTCTCTCCCCATAGCTGAAACATTCCATCTCAGGCAACATCCTGGTGAATCTCCTCTGCATCCTCTCCAGTGGAATCACGTCCTTCCAATAGCGTGGTGACCAATGGACTTGTACACCAAGTCCCTTTGTTCCTCAATACTCACTAGGGACCTACCATTCATTGTGTATGTCCTACCCTTGTTAGACCTTCCAAAATGCATCACCTCACACTTAGAACATAGAACAGTACAGCACAGAACAGGCCCTTCGGCCCACGATGTTGTGCCGACCTTCATCTGAAACCAAGATCAAGCTATCCCACTCCCTACCATCCTGGTGTGCTCCATGTGCCTATCCAATAACCGCTTAAATGTTCCTAAAGTGTCTGACTCCACTATCACTGCAGGCAGTCCATTCCACACCCCAACCACTCTCTGCGTGAAGAACCTACCTCTGATATCCTTCCTATATCTCCCACCATGAACCCTATAGTTATGCCCCCTCGTAATAGCTCCATCCACCCGAGGAAATAGTCTTTGAACGTTCACTCGATCTATCCCCTTCATCATTTTATAAACCTCTATTAAGTCTCCCCTCAATCTCCTCCGCTCCAGAGAGAACAGCCCCAGCTCCCTCAACCTTTCCTCATAAGACCGACACTCCAAACCAGGCAGCATCCTGGTAAATCTCCTCTGCACTCTTTCCAGTGCTTCCACATCCTTCTTATAGTGAGGTGACCAGAACTGCACGCAATATTCCAAATGCGGTCTCACCAAGGTCCTGTACAGTTGCAGCATAACCCCACGGCTCTTAAACTCCAACCCCCTGTTAATAAAAGCTAACACACTATATGCCTTCTTCACAGCTCTATCCACTTGAGTGGCAACCTTTAGAGATCTGTGGATATGGACCCCAAGATCTCTCTGTTCCTCCACAGTCTTCAGAACCCTACCTTTGACCCTGTAATCCACATTTAAATTTGTCCTACCAAAATGAATCACCTCACATTTATCAGGGTTAAACTCCATTTGCCATTTTTCAGCCCAGCTTTGCATCCTATCTATGTCTCTTTGCAGCCTACAACAGCCCTCCACCTCATCCACTACTCCACCAATCTTGGTGTCATCAGCAAATTTACTGATCCACCCTTCAGCCCCCTCCTCTAAGTCATTAATAAAAATCACAAAGAGCAGAGGACCAAGCACCGATCCCTGCGGCACTCCGCTAGCAACCTGCCTCCAGTCCGAAAATTTTCCATCCACCACCACCCTCTGTCTTCGATCAGACAGCCAGTTACCTATCCAATCGGCCAACTTTCCCTCTATCCCACACCTCCTTACTTTCATCATAAGCCGACCATGGGGGACCTTATCAAACGCCTTACTAAAATCCATGTATATGACATCAACCGCCCTACCTTCATCAACACACCTAGTTACCTCCTCAAAAAATTCTATCAAATTTGTGAGGCACGATTTGCCCTTCACAAATCCGTGCTGACTATCCCGGATTAATCCGCATCTTTCTAAATGGTCGTAAATCCCATCCCTAAGGACCTTTTCCATCAATTTACCAACCACCGAAGTCAGACTAACCGGTCTATAATTACCAGGGTCATTTCTATTCCCTTTCTTAAACAGAGGAACAACATTTGCCACTCTCCAGTCCTCTGGCACCATCCCCGTGGACAGCGAGGACCCAAAGATCAAAGCCAAAGGCTCTGCAATCTCATCCCTCGCCTCCCAAAGAATCCTAGGATACATTTCATCAGGCCCAGGGGACTTATCGACCTTCAGTTTATTCAAAACTGCCAATACATCCTCCCTCCGAACATCTATTTCCTCGATTAAATTCCATCTGCCATTACTCTGCCCAATTTACCAGCCGATCAATATCAGCCCATAGCCTCAGACTATCCTCCTCACTATCAACAACACCACCTATTTTCTTGTCCTCTGTAAATTTGCTAATTATACCTTCTACATTCAATACAAGTCATCACTGTATATAACAAACAGCAAGAGTTTCAGCACTGATCCCTGTGGTACAGCGTTAGTCATAGGCTTCCAATCACAGAAACAGCCCTCCACTTTGCCTCCTATTAACAAGCCAACTTTGGATCCAATTTGTCAACTTGCCTTGGATCGTATGGACTCTAACCTTTTAGGCCAGCTTTATATCTGGGACCTTGTCAAAGGTCTTACCGAAGTCCATGTAACCACATCAACTACGCTAGCCTCATCATATACCTAGTTACCTTTTCAAAAGCTTCAATTAAATTAGTTAGACAGCATCCCCACCAACAAATCCGGACTGACTATCCCTAATCAATCCCTGCCTTTCTAAATGTTGATTAATCCTCTCGCTCAACATTTTTTCCAATAATTTCCCTACCACTGACATTACATTAACTGGCCTGAATTACTTGGCTTATCCCTGCTGCCCTTCTTGACTAAAGGTACCACATTAGCCATCCTCTGGTCATCTGACACTTCACCTGTGCCCAGCAAAGATTTAAATATCTCTGTCAGGATCCCTGCAATCTCCTCCCTTGCCTCCCACAGCAGTCTAGGATACATCTCATCAGGCCCTGGGGATTTATGCACCTTTATGCCCATTAAAACATTGAATACCTTCTCCTTATTAAGCTTAACGTGCTCTAGATCTTCACCGTCCCAACTGAAATCTTCAGCTACAATGTCTTTCCTGTTCTATCTAACATAGCTAACATTGTCTTTTCTGTCCTTCTTAAACAGAGGAACAATCTGGGAAATTACAGGCCTATGAGTCTTACATCAGTGGTGGGGAAATTATTGGAGAAGACTCTTCGGGGCAGGATGTACTCACATCTGGAAGAGAATAAGCTTATTAGCGATAGGCAGGGTGGTTTTGTGAAGGGGAGGTTGTGTCTCACAAACTTGATTGAGTTCTTTGAGGAAGTGACAAGGAAAATTGACCAGAGCGGGGCAGTGGATGTTGTATACATGGACTTTAGTAAAGCCTTAGAGAAGGTTCCTCATGGCAGGCTGATACAGAAGGCGAAGTCACATGGGATACAAGGTGAGCTGGTAAGATGGATACAAAACTGGCTTGGACGTAGAAAGCAGAGAGTAGTAGTGCAAGGGTACTTTTCTAGCTGGAGGTCTGTGACAAACGGTGTTCCATAAGGATCAGTGCTGGGCCTTTGTTGTTTGTAATATGATTTGGGGGAAAATGTAGGTAGTCTGATTAGTAAATTTGCAGATTATACAAAAATTGGGGGAGTAGCAGATAGTGAGGAGGATTGTCAGAGGGTACAGCAAGATATAAATCGGCTGGAGACCTGGGCCAAAAGATGACAACTGGAAGTTAACCCCGAAAATGTGAGGTGATGCAATTTGGAAGGTCTACTGCAGAAGGAAAGTATACAGTAAATGGTAGAACCCTTAGAAATTTTAGCATACAGAGGGATCTAGGCGTCAGATCCACAATACCCTGAAGGTGGCAACTCAGGTGGACAAGGTGGTCAAGAAGGCGCATGGAATGCTGGCCTTCATTGGTTGGGGCGTTGCGTATAGGAATTGAAAAATCATGTTGCAGCTGTATAAGACTTTGGTTAGGCTGCATTTGAAGAATTATGTACAATTCTGGTCACCACACTACCGGAAGGATGTTGATGCATTGGAAAGGGTGTAGAAGAGATTTACCAGGATGTTGCCTGATTTGGAGGATATGGACTATGAAGAAAGGTTGAACAAACTTGGATTGTTTTCATTGGAGGGTCGGAGGATGAGGGGGGCTTGATAGAGGTTTACAAGGTTATGACAGGCTTGATTAGAGTGGATAGTCAGAGTCTTTTTCCCAGGGTCGAAGGGTCAATTACTTGGGGGCATAGATTGAGAATGAGGGGCGAAAAGCAAGAGGCAGGTTTTTCCACACAGAAGGTGGTGAATGTCTGGAACGCGCTGGTGGAGGAAGTGGTGGAAGCAGATTCCAGAAAAGCGTTTAAGAGACAGCTGGATAGATACATGAATAGGCAGCGATTAGAGGGATATGGATCACATAGAGGCTAGAAAATATTAGTGAGGCATCTGCGTTGGTACAGACCTGGTGGGCCGAAGGGCCTGTTCCTGTGCTGTACTGTGCTTTGTTTGCGAATACAGATGGAAAATATTAATTTAAGACCTTGCCCAAATCATCTGGCTCCATGCATAGATTGCCCCTTTGGTCTCTAATGGGCCCCAAGAATTGAACTCATGACTCCTGGTTTACGAGAGCAGTACTCTAACCACTCAGCTATGGAGCCAACTGCTCCTTTCCTCTATTGCTGCCCTGTGTTTTTCACAATCTCTAAGCTGGTGTTGCTTTGAACAATGAAGGCTGTGCTGCCTTGTGATCAGTCCTGCTTAGGATAACACGACATACTGAGTGCCAACAGCACACACTGGTAGATCAGCTCATTATGACCAATCCCACTCGTACTTTTGGAGAGTTTTCCAGGACCTCAAATAATTTTCCTCCTTCGACTAATATCTTCCGATGTTGTTAACTGCTCATTTATCTGTTGTTCCTGGGATTTTTCTGATTGTTAAATTGCCCAGCAGATGGACAACCTGCCTTCCAAAGAAACTCATTCGACGCGAGGTTGTGTGCTAACGTTTCTGAGAAAGGTGCTACATAAGCTGAAGATTTTTTTATATTCATGGGATGTGGGCGTCACTAGCAAGGCCAGCATTTAATGCTCATCCCTAATTGCCCTTGAATTGAGTGTCTTGCATTAGAGTGGGTCTGGTGTCAGACCGGGTAAGGACAGCAGATTTCTTATCCTAAGGGGACTGTAGTGAACCAGAACAGATAGGTTTCTAAGACAATCGACAACTGTTTCTTGGACTTTCAATTCCAAATTTGTATTGACTTGGTGGGATTCAAACCTAGGTCTCCAGAGCATTAACCTGGGTCTTTTGATTACTAGTCCAGTGACAGTACTACTACACCACTGACTCTCCTTGATAGCATTGTTTTAGTAGTAACACATTGGTAACTCTTTAAGCCTTTGTTTCAGATGGTATTCTGATCGAAAATGCTAAAGACCCTGGTGCCACTGACATGAAATCAAATTCAAAGAAAGACTTGCATTTATCTAACACCTTTCACTTCCACAAACAGTAACCAGAGTGCGGTGCAGCCAATGAAATCATTTCAAAGTGTGTGTTGCATTTGAAACAGCAGCCAATGCATGCACAGCAAGATCCCACAAACAGCAATAATCCCCTATTTTTTTTAAAGTTTTTGAGATGTAAATATTGACTGGAATATGAGGAAGTACATTCCTGCACAGTTTCCAACAGTGCAATGCAGTGCAGTGGGGAAGGCAGAAAGAATCAGTTCACATCCAGTTTGCACATTTGGCTCAATTGGATATCCGTGATGATATATGAAGTCTCAAGACTCCTGTCCCGCATTAAGCTGGCTTTATGTATCTCTGGAGGTCAAACCCAAAATTGCTCCATCCTATCTGACCATATGATTGTGGGTCTGTCTCACACACACACACACAGCTTGGCAGCTGTACACTCATTTCTCACCACCAATTCTGACTTGCAAAATTTACCAACAGATGTCAAAAGGAAATAAAACTCTGGACAACCACAAAGCTGTTTCTGTCCCCATATCTGCCTGAGAGGTGGAAGTGATTAATATCCTGAATGCCTGACTATGTCTTACATGTTCCAGCCTGGATTTGAGCTGGACTGATAGAAACCCTGCATTAGTGTGCCTAGCGCAACATTCACACAAATGATACACCTCTCTTTTTGTTTTGGAGCAGTGAGAAACAAGAACCGGCCATTCAGCCCCTCTTCCTTTGAACTAATTCATGGCTTCCACTCGACACCATTTTCCTCGCACTGTCCCCATATCCCTAAATGTAATTTGTATCTAGAAATCCATTGGTCTCTGTTTTCAACATGTTCAATGTCTGAACCTCCACAGTCCTCTGGGATAAGGAATTTCAAACATTTACCATTGTCCGAGTGAAGAAACTCCTCATCTCAGTCTTAAATGGCCTACCTCTTATTCTGGGACAGTGTTCCCTGGTTCTAGATGCCCCAGCCAGGGGAAACATCCTTCCTGCATCTACCCTGTCGATCCCTGTAAGAGTTTTGTACACGTCAATGAGTTTATATAGAATCAGAGTGACACAGCACAGATCAGACCATTCTGCCCACACTGGCTATCTGAAAGCCCCATTAACCCCATTCTCCTGCTCTTTCCCCATAGCCCTGCATATTTTTCATTTATCTAATCCCTTTTTGAAAATGACTGTCCAATCTGCTTCCACTGCTCTTTCAGGCAGTATGTTTCAGATCTGCCACAGGTGAAGTATTGCACTGCTAGACTGCAGCTTTATTTGTCCGCTTCCACATAGTTATCGTGTGTAGATAAATCTCACTGGCAATTTGAGCCTGAATGTGGTGCTCTGCCAGTTTGGTTTGCACTGCCTTTTGGGGGCTATAGGCAATGTGCTGAGCATTCCAAGTGATGTGCATTGTGTTAATTATACCAAAGGAGAATTATTCCATGCTATCTCATGCCAAAGGGAACAAGCTCCAGTTGGCAGCAGACATTGACCTGCTTGAAAGAAACTTGCTTTTAGCTATGGACATGACTGTAAATGTTCCTTTATGTCAGGGAGCGGGGCTCTGTGTGGTGATCTCCCTGTGCACGGTGGTCATGTTAACCTCAAACCGCTTCCTTTAATATGGAGTCTGATAACCGGCACACTCTCAGAGAGCTGTGGACCCCAACTCCTAAAGGATCTCAACTTCCCAGCAGGACCAGCAGATTCAAGAGGGGAAAGGGTCAGTGTTAACGTGTGGCCATATCTCACATGACTTATTAAACAGAGTGGCCCTGTCGGCTCGCACTGGCCGATTTGAGACAAACCCTGTCCCAGGAAAGTTACAAAACTAAGACAAGGAGCTTACTCACCGCCCTGGCTCTCTGCATCGCTGCTCAGGTAGGTGTAGTATTCATGTGGCTGTCTGCAAACGTCGCTATCGTAAGCAACAATATCCTCGGGATACTGCAATTAATTCAAAGAAACACACTCACAACCAATAACCGAGGAGCAGGTCACCAAAATCCCAAAGAGATTCAGTGCTAGTACCCAAAGAAGGGTAGTCTTTACTTACAGGAGCGATGAGATAGCCTTCCATAGCGACCGGGCTTCTCGGACAATTCCTCTGGGCAGCTGAGCAGGTTCAGACAGCCAGGAACATACTTTTTTATCCCCAAGAGTTCCCCAGCAGCAGAAAAGGCGGCCACACCTGTTCCAATTGCTATTCCAATGTTTCCACTGTAGATCTGGATGAGGGATTTGCTGCACAAATAGTGAGGAGTTAAGTTTACTTTGGAAGTGTTGGGCGCGCCTCTGTCACATTAGCTGGAACCCGCTGCCTTAAAGTGCTAGTAGCCAGCCAGCAGAGAAACAGGAACCTCTTGAGATCAGGGTTGGTGTCATCAGACTCCACCTCTCTCTCGGAGTGTACTTCACTCCTGCACAGGGGAGGCAGCAGCCAGCCCCAAACAGCCTGGCCAGGGACCTGAGTGTCAGGGGTATCTATGGATGCTATTCCAGCTAGTTTGTCAGGCTGGGGACCATGTTTCTTCACCAGCAGCTTCTTTCTCAAAGCTTGGTCAGATAGATACCCTTCCCATAGCTCTTTCCCCTGGGCTAAGGGTGGGAGAGAGAAAGGAGCAGATGTCCCTTCCTGGATGGTTTCCAGGGAGAGTTGCTTTTCGAAAATGACACCATTGTCACCTGTTATTCCATTGCCCAAAGGGTGCGCCAGAGAGAGGATGGCAGATCCAGCAAAGTAGGAGACCATTCAACCGATTAATGGACGAGATTTTATGGCCTCGCTCGGGAGAGAGTGGAAATTCCCCACCCGAGGTCAACAGAGATTTCTGTTGTTGGAGCCTCGCCAACGCCGATTCCGTGGCGGGCGAGGTGGTAGCGTTCCGACCATTGTGTTTGTGCTAGCTGTCTGCAGGCACAACTCAACTTGTCCCGCTCCAACTTAAAATGCGCCAGAATGTGGTTGCTCACATCTGCAGCTTCTCCATGACAAACAGCAAGGAATTAGAAGCAACCCCATGTTTGTAGCATTAAACATTGCTACTGCCTTAAACATCATTACCAGTGGTTCCTGCCAAGGTTCCACAGGGGACCTCTGTGGCATCTCCCAGTCAATGTACCTGGCAGGTAATACATGTCCTGTTCAGGAAAGCATACCAATTTTTCAAATTCCACTTGGATGCTGAAAGCCAGGTTGCTAGAACATTTGGTTTTGGTCAAACACAGGTTTCCCACAAGTATAAGGTGCTATTGACTACACCTGTGGCCTCAAAAGCTCCCTGGAAACAGCCAGTCACATTCATCAATAGGAAAGGTCTCTATTCTTTGAACACTCAGTTGATACATGGTCACAGAAGATAAATCCTGCATGTTTGTGCTCAGTTCTCAGGGAGCTGTCATATTGTCTGTATTCTGACCCACTCTTGGGTGCCACAGGTTTTTGAAGGACCTCAGCAATTGCTCCTGCTGTTATTACACATTATAAGAAGTCTCACAACACCAGGTTAAAGTCCAACAGGTTTATTTGGTAGCACAAGCCACTAACTTTCGGAGCGCTGCCCCTTCATCGGGTGAGTGGGAGTTCTGTTCACAAACAGGGCATATAAAGACACAAACTCAATTTACAAAATAATGGTTGGAATGCGAGTCTTTACAGGTAATCAAGTCTTAAAGGTACAGACAATGTGAGTGGAGAGAGGGTTAAGCACAGGGTAAGGAGATGTGTATTGTCTCCAGCCAAGACAGTTAGTGAGATTTTGCAAGCCCAGGACTGTTGGACTTTAACCTGGTGTTGTGAGACTTCTTACTGTGTTCACCCCAGTCCAATGCCGGCATCTCCACATCATGATTACACATTATTACAGACAATTTCATACGCTCCTCCTGTTATTACACATCTGTTATTACAGTTTCACAGTCCCCTCATTATTACACACCTGTTACTACCGACAATTTTGCACAGTGACACAGTGGTTAGCACTGCTGCCTCACAGTGCCAGGGATCCAGCTTTGATTCCTGGCTTGGATCACTCCCTCAATGTACCCGAACAGGCACCAGGCGACTAGGGGATTTTCACAGTAACTTCATTGCAGTGTTAATGTAAGCGAACTTGTGACACTTTAGAATTGTGGCAAAAAGGGTCACATTGCAAAAGCTTGTTGGGCTAGTCCAGGTGTTATATATACAACATCCCTCCCCTTGTTGTCATGACAATAAATTACAATGTTTTACATTGGATCAATAATACTCTAGACACAGTACAATACATCATTATTGATTATACACAGTCAATAAGAAAGTTGATCAGGAGGTCATCTATTCATCTTTGGTATACGACGTTTTGTAATTTAGCTGTCCTGACCCTAGAAGTATGATTTGCTACTTCAGTAGACATTTCTTCTTTTCGAACCAATTCTGCATCATTCTCCTGTGGTATAGCAGCAAAGACTCAATCATCAGGCAATTCAGATTCAACAAAGTTTTCTGTAGGAGTGTTCACAACGCTAGGGACTAAAGGAGTTGGCACTTCTGGACATAATTCGGAGAAATCATTTTGTGATAACAATAATTGGTTAGCAAAGCTTCACCAAACTAGTTCATCTTTGGTTTGAACCATGTAAGAAATTGGACCTAAAACGATGGCAGGTACCCATTTCTCACTTGTGACAGAATTACATGCTAACACTCAATCTCCTTGTTGAAATGAGCATTGTTTTGCCTTCATTTCTCATCTAGCAAGTTGAGATTATTGTTGGCGCTCTACTATCTCTGAAGTTTCTGGAGGAAATAACAAATAAAACAGTGTTCTCAACTTTCTCTAAGAGTAGTAATGCAGGTGAACTTTGGGTAGTAGTATTTCTATAAGATGGCAACAAACTATTCAAACAATTTGATAATGAACCTTGCTCTCTTGAAGCTTTTAAAGAAGGATTCATACAATCCTTGAAACATTTAGCTAATCCATTGGTTGATGGATGATAAAGTATGGATTTTATATACTGAAAATCATTCACTTTGAGATAATCCTTAAACTCTTGAAGTAAACTCTGAATCATTGTTGTTAACAATCTGTCTGGGTACCAAGTTTGCAAAATAATTCATCAAGCTTTTCAATGGTTTGTCCAGACCTCATGATAACTACTTCTGGCCACCACTTTGAGTGTGCATCAACTATGACCAAGAATATGTAACCCTTAAATAGAGCTGCAAAATTTACATGCAATTGTTGCCTAAGGGTGTAAAGGAGACAACAGTGATGTATTTTTTATTTGTGCACAGGATTGATGCTCTCCCACCTTTTTGTTAATCTGGGCATCCAAACCCGGCCTCAAAAATAACTACCTGCCCTAATTCCTTCATCTAGACTATACCAGGATGTCCTTCATGTAGTTGATCAAGAACTCATTCATGCAGACTTGGAGGAATGATCACTCAGATTTCCCATGGTCAACTCAAGCTTTCCTGCCACATTTCAAATCAGGATGCATACGATGCATTCCAGCTATCATTCCTTTCAATACCACACCCATCACCTTCTCCATCACAGGATTGTTTCTGTATGTCTCTGAACTCGAACAGCTCTCACAGACAAATATTCTACGACAAAAAATAAAGATTATTAGCTAAACAAGTTGTCCACACAGGACAGCATGTGCATTCCCCTGGTCAAGTTGGCTCAATACCCAAAAATCAGGCAGCCACGGTCTCCAAGCCCTTGGTCAGTGAGGCACCACACTTCCTTCCCATGTCGACACTCCAGGGGTTTGCAATCTTGGCAGAAACTCCAAAAACTGTTAGAGTTCTCTTGGGTAACAGCAATCTAAAGGCATACTCAGTCGACTCTTAACACAAACAGCGCTGGGTACCATGCATCCAATGCAAGGTCTTTAATTACTTGTGCATAAGGAGAACTCTCTATGGCCAACATGGAATGCAGTAAGGGGTCTAACAACACCAGGTTAAAGTCCAACAGGTTTATTTGGTAGCAAACGCCACTAGCTTTAGGAGCACTGCTCCTTCGCCAGGTGAGTGGGAGATCTGCTCATACACAGCAAACAGGGCATATAAAGACACAAACTCAATTTACAGAACAATGAAATAATGATTGGAATGCGAATCTTTACAGCTAATCAAGTCTTAAAGGTACAGACAATGTGAATGGAGGGAGCATTAGCACAGGTTAAAGAGATGTGTATTGTCTCCAGACAGGACAGCCAGTGAGACTTTGCAAGTCCAGGCAAGTTGTGGGAGTTACAGCTAGTGTGACATGAACCCAAGATCCCAGTTGAGGCTGTCCTCATGTGTGCGGAACCTGGCTATCAGTCTCTGCTCAACGACTCTGCGCTGTCGTGTGTCGTGAAGGCCGCCTTGGAGAACGCTTACCCAAATATCAGAGGCCGAATGCCTGTGACCGCTGAAGTGCTCCCCAACAGGAAGAGAACAGTCTTGCCTGGTGATTGTCAAGCGGTGTTCATTCATCCATTGTTGTAGCGTCTGCATGGTTTCTCCAATGTACCATGCCTCGGGACATCCTTTCCTGTAGCGTATCAGGTAGACAATGTTGGCCGAGTTGCAAGAGTATGTACCATGTACCTGGTGGATGGTGTTCTCACGTGAGATGATGGCATCCGTGTCGATGATCCAGCATGTCTTGCAACGGTTGCTGTGGCAGGGTTGTGTGGTGTTGTGGTCACTGTTCTCCTGAAGGCTGGGTAGTTTGCTGTGGACAATGGTCTGTTTGAGGTTGTGCGGTTGTTTGAAGGCAAGAAGTGGAGGTGTGGGGATGGCCTTGGCGAGATGTTCGTCTTCATCAATGACATGTTGAAGACTCCGGAGGAGATGTCGTAACTTCTCCGCTCCGAGGAAGTACTGGACAACGAAGGGTACTCTGTCCACCATGTCCCGTGTTTGTCTTCTGAGGAGGACGGTGCGGTTTTTCGCTGTGGCGCGTCGGAACTGTCGATCGATGAGTCGAGCGCCATATCCTGTTCTTATGAGGGCATCTTTCAGCGTCTGGAGGTGTCTGTTGCGATCCTCCTCATCCGAGCAGATCCAGTGTATACGGAGGGCTCGTCCGTAGGGGATGGCTTCTTTAACGTGTTTAAGGTGGAAGCTGGAGAAGTGGAGCATCATGAGGTTATCCATGGGCTTGCTGTACAGTGAGGTGCTGAGGTGACCGTCCTTAATGGAGATGCGTGTGTCCAAGAATGCAACCGATTCCGGAGAGTAGTCCATGGTGAGTCTGATGGTGGGATGGAACTTGTTGATGTCATCATATAGTTGTTTCAGTGATTGTTCGCCATGAGTCCAAAGGAACAAAATGTCATCGATGTATCTAGTGTACAGCATCGGTTGAAGGTCCTGTGCGGTGAAGAAGTCTTGGTTCGAACCTGTGCATGAAGATGTTGGCATATTGAGGTGCGAATTTGGTCCCCATGGCTGTTCCGTGTGTCTGGATGAAGAACTGGTTGTTGAAGGTGAAGACATTGTGGTCCAGGATGAAGCGGATGAGTTGTAAAATTGCATCTGGAAACTGGCAGTTGTTGGCGCTGAGCACTGAGGCAGTTGCAGAAATGCCATCATCATGGGGGGTGTTGGTGTAGAGTGCCGAGACATCCATTGTTACGAGGAGTGCTCCTGGTTCAACTGCTCCATGTGTGCTGAGTTTCTGTAGGAAGTCCGTAGTGTCGCGACAAAAGCTGGGGGTTCTTTGTACAATGGGTTTCAGGATGCCCTCGACATATTGTATCGGGCAGTGGGACCCTGTGCGAGAACCTCTCCGGCTATGTCGAGGGCATCCTGAAACCCATTGTCCACTACGGACTTCCTACAGAAACTCAGCACACATGGAGCAGTTGAACCAGGAGCACTCCTCGTCACAATGGATCTCCCACTCACCTGACGAAGGAACAGCGCTCCGAAAGCTAGTGGCGTTTGCTACCAAATAAACCTGTTGGACTTTAACCTGATGTTGTTAGACTCCTTACTGTGTTTACCCCAGTCCAACGCCGGCATCTCCACGTCACAACATGGAATGGCCAGAGCAGTTCTGAGGTTACAGAAAAACAGCTCAGCAGTTATAGTCAAGTACAGCAAATCAGGAACAAGAGATTTTTTCACATCTTTCATTGACATACATACTCCACCAATCATAGCAAAGCCTTTTGCCCTTTCTTATCCAATAGAAAACCAATCCTTCATTAACATAATATGTCCCCATATCTTGCTATTTGGTAATCGCCATGGTAACTTGTTCTTTGTTTTCATCCTGCTGTCCTAACCTGGAATGCAGTTTTTACGGAACAAGGTTTTAGATATACTCGCTTATCCTGCGTACGTCAGTGTTGGCCTTACTGACGGCCTGACTAAAGGCCGTGTTTGGCTAATAATCATTTTCTATTACTTGATAGATTTTTTTTTGACAATTATAGAACTTCAATTTTCACAATCGTTGTAACCTAATTTCCACAGTGGCATCTGCTCAATAGGTTAAGGTAAGCATGATAATGCATCAGCATTAGAAATCATAGAAACCCTACAATGCAGAAGGAGGTCATTCGGCCCATCGAGTCTGCACCGACCACAATCCCACCCAGGCCCTACACCCACATATTTACCCGCTAATCCCTCTAACCTACGCATCTCAGGATTCTAAGGGGCAATTTTTAACCTGGCCAATCAACCTAACCCGCACATCTTTGGACTGTGGGAGGAAACCGGAGCACCCGGAGGAAACCCACGCAGACACGAGGAGAATGTGCAAACTCCACACAGACAGTGACCCGAGCCAGGAATCGAACCCAGGACCCTTGAGCTGTGAAGCAGCAGTGCTAACCACTGCGCTACCGTGCATGCACTCTAATTGATGATACTTTATAAGAATGTGCAGATAAGGTCAGTGATGATCTTTGCAATTGACTAGCAGCTAACAATGGAATTCCTTTATACAGCCCAAAAGTAGTTAGGGGTTGATGATCAGACAATAATGTGAAATGCCAACCATATAAATAATGATGAAACGCCAAAAATTATACTCAAAGTTTCTTTTTCTAGCCGGGTATAGTTAGATTCAGCACCAGAGTATGCAAATCAAAATTTATTGGTCATTCTTCTCCCAAAGGCATAATATGTGAAACTACTGCCCCTACTCCATAAGGTGAAGTATATCACAAGCAAGCAGTAATGGTAACTTCGAATTAAAATGAACCATAACTTCATACTTCTGCAAAGCATCCTTGTATGCTTTCTCACAGTCTGTTGTTCAGTCCCATGACTGTTTCACACATGGTAAATTATACAATTGTTTCATAATGTAGCTACATTAGAAACCAATTTGCCAGAATCATTTACTTATCTTAGAAAGGATGTGAATTGCAGCACAATCATCGGACGTGGTGCTTCTAAAATAGCTTCCATCTTTTTAGATGCTTTACTATCAATATTGACCCAAATACTGGACTGACTGCTGGAGAAAGTCACACTTTATTTCTTGATATGCAGACTATGTTCTTGAAGACCTACTAATGTTGTTTCTAAGTTATTCAAGTATCCCTGTTCACTGGATCCTGTAATTAGAATATCATTCAGGTAACATTGTACACCAGAGAAACTACTTAAAATCTGATCCATGGATCTTTGGAATGGGGCTGGTGCAGATGTCATTCCATAAGGCAATCTTTTATTACAAAAAAGACCTTTATGAGTAACAATGGTAAGCAATGGTTGAGATTAAGCAACTACATTCATCTGTAAATCTGTTTGTGAAAGATAAATCTTGAAAAATTTGTGCCCACCTGATTACACAGTATACAAATCTTCAATTAAAGAAAGCAGATATTGATCAGCACACAACACAGGATTTATGGTTGTTTTAAAATCACCACATATGAACTAAAACATCTGATTTCATGAGAGGTACAACGGGGGTAGCGCAGTCATTCACTGTAACTGGCTCCAACACACTAGTGTTAACAAAATCATACTAATTTTTCTTCAACCTAGGGACAAATTGCAAATGGCACTGTTTTTGCTTTGAGACATTTGGTTAATTATTAGGCTTTATAGAAACATAGAAACATAGAAACCTACAGCACAAAACAGGCCCTTCGGCCCCACAAGTTGTGCCGAACATATCCCTACCTTTTAGGCCTACATATAACCCTCCATCCTATTAAGTCCCATGTACTCATCCAGGAGTCTCTAAAAGACCCTATTGAGTTCGCCTCCACCACCACTGATGGCAGCCGATTCCACTCACCCACCACCCTCTGTGTGGAAAAACTTCCCCCTAACATTTCCCCTGTACCTACACCCCAGCACCTTAAACCTGTGTCCTCTCATAGCAGCCATTTCCACCCTGGGAAAAAGCCTCTGAGAGTCCACCCGATCTATGCCTCTCAACATCTTATATACCTCTATTAGGTCTCCTCTCATCCTACGTCTCTCCAAGGAGAAAAGACCGAGCTCCCTCAGCCTATCCTCATAAGGCATGCCACTCAATCCAGGCAACATCCTTGTAAATCGCCTCTGCACCCTTTCAACCTTTTCCACATCCTTCCTGTAATGAGGCGACCAGAACTGAGCATAGTACTCCAAGTGGGGTCTGACGAGGGTTTTATATAGCTATTTATCTTGAGTTTTACTTGAACTCTCTTCACTGAGCCATGTGTCTCTTCAAATACAAAGAACAAAGAAAATTACAGCACAGGAACAGACCCTTCAGCCCTCCAAGCCTGCACCGACCATGCTGCCCAACTGAACTAAAACCCCCTACCCTTCTGGGGACCATATCCCTCTATTCCCATCCTACTCATGTATTTGTCAAGATGCCCCTTAAAAGTCACAACCGTATCCGCTTCCACTACTCCCCCGGCAATGAGTTCCAGGCACCCACCACCGTCTGTCTAAAAAATCTGCCTCGTACATCTTCTTCAAACCTTGCCCCTCGCACCTTAAAGCTGTGCCCCCTAGTAATTGACTCTTCCACCCTGGGAAAAAGCTTCTGACTATCTACTCTGTCCATGCCTCTCATAACCTTGTAGACTTCTATCAGGTCGCCCCTCAACCTCCGTCGTTCCAGTGAGAACAAACCAAGTTTCTCCAACCTCTCCTCATAGCTAATGCCCTCCATACCAGGCAACATCCTGGTAAATCTTTTCTGCACCCTCTCTAAAGCCTCCACATCCTTCTGGTAGCGTTGCGACCAGAATTGAACACTATATTCCAAGTGCGACCTAACTATGGTTCTATAAAGCTGCAGCATGACTTGCCAATTTTTAAACTCAGTGCCCCGGCTGATGAAGGCAAGCGTGCCATATGCCTTCTTGACTACCTTCTCCACCTGCATTGACACTTTCAGTGACCTGTGTACCCGTACACCCAGATCCCTTTGCCTATCAATACTATTAAGGGTTCTGCCATTTACTGTATATTTCCCATCTGTATTAGACCTTCCAAAATGCATTACCTCACATTTGTCCGGATTAAACTCCATCTGCCATCTCTCCGCCCAAATCTCCAACCGACCTATATCCTGCTGTATCCTCTGATGGTCCTCATCGCTATCTGCAAATCCACCAACTTTTGTGTCGTCCGCAAACTTACTAATCAAACCAGTTACATTTTCCTCCAAATCATTTATATATATTACAAACAGCAAAGGTCCCAGCACTGATCCCTGAGGAACGCCACTTGTCACAGCCCTCCATTCAGAAATGCACCTTCCACTGCTACCCTCTGTCTTCTTTGACTGAGCCAGTTTTATATCCACCTTGCCAGCTCACCTCTGATCCCATGCGATTTCACCTTCTGCACCAGTCTGCCATGAGGGACCTTGTCAAAGGCCTTACTGAAGTCCATGTAGACAACATCCACTGCCCTACCCACATCAATCATCTTTGTCACTTCCTCGAAAAACTCAATCAGGTTAGTGAGACACGACCTCCACTTCACAAAACCATGTTGCCTCTCACTAATACGTCCACTTATTTCCAAGTGGGAGTAAATCCTGTCTCGAAGAATTCCCTCCAGTAATTTCCCTACCACTGATGTAAGGCTCACCGGCCTGTAATTACCTGGATTATTCTTGCTACCCTTCTTAAACAAAGGAACAACATTGGCTATTCTCCAATCCTCTGGGATCTCCCCTGTAGCCAGTGAGGATACAAAGATTTCTGTCAAGGCCCCAGCAATTTACTCCCTTGCCTCTCTCAGTATTCTGGGGCATATCTCATCAGGCCCTGGGGACTTGTCCACCTTAATGTTTCTCAAAAACCGCAATATCTCCTCCTTTTTGATTTCAACATGACTCAAACTATCTACACATCCTTTCCCAGACTCCTCATCCACCAAGTCCTTCTCTTTGGTGAATACTGATGCAAAGTACTCATTTAATACCTTGCCCATTTCCTCTGGCTCCACGCATAGATTCCCTCCCTTGTCCTTGAGTGGGCCAACCCTCTCCCTGGCTACCGTCTTGCTCTTTGGATTTTCCTTAATCCTGCTGGCCAATGCTTTTTCGTGACCCCTTTTAGCCCTTCTTACTCCTTGCTTAATTTTCTTTCTACTTTCCCCACTGACCGACATTTCGAGCACCAATTATTTGAGAAAATTTATAAAACTCTTATCTTCACTTTTACCTCCTCACTGTGGCCTTTTTTTTTTGGTCAGAGGAGGAGGGACAGAAACACACTAATGTAGTGTTTTGGGCTTACCACTCCTTGACACCAGATCTTCCGCTTCCCACTTCTTGGTACATTGAAGGAAATTGTGTTACTCCTGCTTCAACTTCAGAGATCCAAGAATTCAGATATTTATAAAACTATAGCCCACTGGAGGTAATGGACACTCATTCATTGCTCCATTGTCAATGCACTGTTGACACTTATCACACCTTAAAATGAAGCCTTTTAACTGGGCAAATTTGCATAAATAAATACAGTCTGGTATTTATCAAGGTGCTGTCGACCACTCACGTTGTTTTGTTTCTTAAAGACTTGATTAGTTGTAAGTATTCGCATTCCAACCATTATTCATGTAAATTGAGTTTGTGTCTTTATATGCTGTTTGTGAACAGAATTCCCTCTCACCTGAAGAAGGGGCTTGGAGCTCCGAAAGCTTGTGTGGCTTTTGCTACCAAATAAACCTGTTGGACTTTAACCTGGTGTTGTTAAACTTCTTACTGTGTTTACCCCAGTCCAACGCCGGCATCTCCACATCATGACCAATCTGTTGACAGCACTCCAGTTAAGTTTTATCTTCTCCAACCATGCTGGAAAACTACCACGGACCAAATAGAGAGGCAACCCCACTGTTTGTCCACTCAATTTTACTTTGACCATGATGTAACCATGTAACGGCATGATTTCTTCTGTGTATGTCCTTAAAATCACATCAGCTGGTTTTAAAGGACGATGGTTCAGCTTTTGTTAGTATGTAGTCTAAGGAATTAAAGATAAAGCAGCACCCACAAAGAACAGTACAGCACAGGACCAGGCCCTTCGGCCCTCCAAGCCTGTGCCGATCATGTCGTCCTAGCTAGACCAACCGCTTGTATTCCTCTATTCCCCGTCTGCTCATGTGTCTTAAATGTCACTAAAGTATCTGCCTCAACCATCTCACTTGGCAGTGCACTCCAGGCCCCCACCACCCTCTGCGTAAAACACTTCCCCCAATCAACTCTATTGAAACTTTCCCCCCTTACCTTGAACTTGTGCCCCCTTGTAATTGTCATTTCTACCCTGGGAAAAAGCTTCCAACTGTTTACCCTATCATCACCCCTCAATTTTTTAAACTTCTATTATGTCGCCCCTCAGCCTCCATCTTTCCAGGGAGAACAATCCCAGTTTATTCAATCTCTCCTCATGACTAATACCCTCCATGATGTGGAGATGCCGGAGTTGGACTGGGGTAAACACAGTAAGAAGTTTAACAACACCAGGTTAAAGTCCAACAGGTTTATTTGGTAGCAAAAGCCACACAAGCTTTTGGAGCTCTTAGCCCCTTCTTCAGGTGAGTGGGAATTCTGTTCACAAACAGAGCTTATAAAGACACAGACTCAATTTACATGAATAATGGTTGGAATGCGAATACTTACAACTAATCAAGTCTTTAAGAAACGAAACAATGTGAGTGGAGAGAGCATCAAGACAGGCTAAAAAGATGTGTATTGTCTCCAGACAAGACAGCCAGTGAAACTCTGCAGGTCCACACAACTGTGGGAGTTACAAATAGTGTGACATGAACCCAATATCCCGGTTGAGGCCGTCCTCGTGTGTGCGGAACTTGGCTATCAGTTTCTGCTCAGCGACTCTGCGCTGTCGTGTGTCGCGAAGGCCGCCTTGGAGAACGCTTACTCGAATATCAGAGGCCGAATGCCCGTGACCTGTGGTAGTTTTCACGGGCATTCGTCCTCTGATATTCGAGTAAGCGTTCTCCAAGGCGGCCTTCGCGACACACGACAGCGCAGAGTCGCTGAGCAGTCCAACAGGTTTATTTGGTAGCAAATACCATAAGCTTTCGGAGCAAGTGTCCATCTGACGAAGGAGCAGCGCTCCGAAAGCTTATGGTATCTGCTACCAAATAAACCTGTTGGACTTTAACCTGGTGTTGTGAGACTTCGTACTTTGCTGAATGAATCAAGTTCTGGAGCAAATTGAAAGTTGGTGCAGACTTGATGGGCTGAATGGCCTCTTCTGCACTGTATGATTCTATGACTTCCTATTGTACTGAGAAAAACTGGTACAAACAACTCGTTTGCAATTTTATATCCTTGTACAAAGCACTGAAACCACTCAGCATAAAAACATCAAGATTCATTTTCTTCATTGCAAGGCCCCATGGATCCTAATTAACCCATCATTTCTCTTGCAGGCACTAGGAACTCGAGACTGCTCAGTATATTATTTTTACTGTCTTCCCAGTACTCCTCTTTTCACCCTAGAGATGGTTGACTTAATTTTTTTTCCAAATGACCCAGCCATACAAGAAAGCATCCCTTCTTCTTAAGTATGCCGGATACTGCCTGGAATCTCACCCTTCTCTGATCAGAATAAATTGCCTTTTTAGAACCACAGAGCTTTTCCCATCCTTGGTCTTCCTGCACTGGCACTTCAATCTATAATCCTGTTGTTGCTTCTCCCCAGCTTTCTAATATTCGACACGCAAGGACCCATAATGTTTTTTTCTTAACTAGATGTTCTCAATGAAAGAAAGTCCGGACTCATCGCCAATTTTCTTTTTGTTACTATGTTAGGAATCATGGGTTTTAAACAAAAATTGTGGTTTGCTTATCTACAAGTTCTTGTCTGTACAAAGTAGAATGAAACTAAATATCAGTCTGTGAAACACCCTAATTGTTAGCAAATCATTTGACCATTGCATTAATCATGCAACAACTTAAATATATAACAATATTCTCCTCTTGTTACTACACACGTTATTACAATGTCGCAGTCTCCCCGTTATTACACACCAGTTATTACAGTGTCACACTCTCCATATTACACACCTGTTAAACTTCTTTTTGCAGCCTTTATTTAATTCATTCAATTTTCATCCAATTTGTAATAACCTTTGTTTTGCAACTCTCTTGCGATCCCTCCCAGTCATTCTGAACTTGTTCATTTACACATTTTCCTGATATTCTAAACTTATTGTGCTCCTCTTATTACAGACATCTGGCTATTACAGCTGTTTCATTTCTGACATTGTAATTCTTCTCTTCTTCCCAGTTCTTCATTATTACAACTTTTCTATTGCTGTATTCCTTCCTTTGTTACATTTCTCCCATTACTCCTCATTATTACAGTCCATCTCCTAGTGTCTTATTGATATTGTCTAGTTATCCTTGCATTTCAATATACACTTTATTAAAGCTGCCCCATTTGGGGTTAGAGCAGTGCCTAAAATTTGGCTGTCCAACAACTGGAGATCTTGTGAATGAGCCTTGTATTAATGTAATTGTGTAGTTTAAATGTGGCATTGGACTAGTTATCCTTTATGCCACTTGCACACCAATCTATTCCTGCAATCAAAGCAACCCTCAACTTTACCCAACCTGATTTGACCTAAACTTCCCATGGCACGAAACACCTGACCCAAAACCCATCACAATGCGAGATTTAGCATGGGCTTGATTCCAATGTTGCCAGTTTTGAGATACCGTATGGTATTACAACACTATCAGTATGAACCACCTCTATTTTGGCCAGAAGCTGAAATCAGACACTCAGTGGGTGTTATGTTAATTACACACAATTGTCTGAAAGGATGCAAGTGGAGTTTTGATCCTAAGAACATAAGAACATAAGAAATAGGAGCAGGAGTAGGCCATCTAGCCCCTCGAGCCTGCCCCGCCATTCAATAAGATCATGGCTGATCTGACGTGGATCAGTACCACTTACCCGCCTGATCCCCATAACCCTTAATTCCCTTACCGATCAGGAATCCATCCATCCGCGCTTTAAACATATTCAGCGAGGTAGCCTCCACCACCTCAGTGGGCAGAGAATTCCAGAGATTCACCACCCTCTGGGAGAAGAAGTTCCTCCTCAACTCTGTCTTAAACCGACCCCCCTTTATTTTGAGGCTGTGTCCTCTAGTTTTAACTTCCTTACTAAGTGGAAAGAATCTCTCCGCCTCCACCCTATCCAGCCCCCGCATTATCTTATAAGTCTCCATAAGATCCCCCCTCATCCTTCTAAACTCCAACGAGTACAAACCCAATCTCCTCAGCCTCTCCTCATAATCCAAACCCCTCATCTCCGGTATCAACCTGGTGAACCTTCTCTGCACTCCCTCCAATGCCAATATATCCTTCCTCATATAAGGGGACCAATACTGCACACAGTATTCCAGCTGCGGCCTCACCAATGCCCTGTACAGGTGCATCAAGACATCCCTGCTTTTATATTCTATCCCCTTCGCAATATAGGCCAACATCCCATTTGCCTTCTTGATCACCTGTTGTACCTGCAGACTGGGCTTTTGCGTCTCATGCACAAGGACCCCCAGGTCCCTTTGCACGGTAGCATGTTTTAATTTGTTTCCATTGAGATAGTAATCCCATTTGTTATTATTTCCTCCAAAGTGTATAACCTCGCATTTATCAACGTTATACTCCATTTGCCATATCCTCGCCCACTCACTCAGCCTGTCCAAATCTCTCTGCAGATCTTCTCCGTCCTCCACACGATTCACTTTTCCACTTATCTTTGTGTCGTCTGCAAACTTCGTTACCCTACACTCCGTCCCCTCCTCCAGATCATCTATATAAATGGTAAATAGTTGCGGCCCGAGTACCGATCCCTGCGGCACGCCACTAGTTACCTTCCTCCAACCGGAAAAACACCCATTTATTCCGACTCTTTGCTTCCTGTCGGATAGCCAGTCCCCAATCCACTTTAACACACTACCCCCAACTCCGTGTGCCCTAATCTTCTTCAGTAGCCTTTTATGGGGCACCTTATCAAACGCCTTTTGGAAATCCAAAAACACCGCATCCACCGGTTCTCCTCCATCAACCGCCCTAGTCACATCTTCATAAAAATCCAACATGTTCGTCAAGCACGACTTTCCCCTCATGAATCCATGCTGCGTCTGATTGATCGAATTGCAGAATTGCCATAATTTGTACTTAATTTAAGCTAAATAAAGGCAGAGGAGAAATTCAAAAGCAGCTAGGATAATGTCAGTTTGAGCAGTGTTTTGATTAAAATAAGCAGAGTGGGTAAAATGATATCAGGGAAAGTTGTAAAAATGTCAAAGTTAAGCCACGAAGTTATCACAACAAATTTGATGTTAATAGCCTAGAAATGAATATCCATTACAGAGATGTGGTTACAAAGTGACCAAGGTTGGAAACTACTTTCTCCAGAATACTTAACTGCTGTAGAAGATATTAGTTTGGTAGTACAGACTTGTCTTGCACTCATCTGGACATGACACAAGGATACCAGTATAAGGGGAAAATAAATTAATAAGTGACAGCCATTCATTCACTCATTGCTCAGGATAATGCCTTGACCAATCAAGGTCAGTCAAGGTCAAACTACCAGGTTTAAATTTTAAACAATGCTTGGCAATTAACTATCAGTCACCTGATGCATTCTCCATAGCAACAGCTCTACCAGAGTCTACATGTCAACTAATCAGCACATTTTTCTTATACAGTATAAATTGTTATTTTCCTCCTATATCAGAATTCTTATGAATTGTAAGACAAGTGGAAAATGAAAAGCTTCAGTGTGTCTCTTTCTTTCAGCAATACTCAAATTTCATATAAGAGATGGGCAAAATGGAAAAGGAGGATGTGTGGCCCAATTAATAAGGGATGGGTTGAAGAATGAAGAGAGAAAAGATCTTCACCAGAAACCTCTGACCTCGCCCATGGCTCCAATGCAGCGCAATGCCAAATTCACCATTCTCATTAGCAGCAGGGTGGGTACAGACAAGATCAGAGGATCCCACCCCTTAGCTTTGAAAATCAAGAAATATATTCAATTTGGGTGGAGTTAAGAAACAAGGAGAGGCAGAATACATTGGTGGGAGTTGTTACCTCTATTATTCTCACTGACCCACTCTGCTACTCAGAATAGCTGTAGTTGCAGAGTATAAATCAGGAATTTATAGGCACACATAACAATGATAATATAGCATCAATGAAGGACTTTAATCTTCATATAGATTTGACACACCAAATTTGTAGTAAAAATGTTGTAGATGTGTTCATGGAATATGTACAAGATAGTTTTTGAAATCAGCATTTCAAGGAACCAACAAACTATTTTGATCTAGTATTTTGCAATGAGATAGGGTTCATTAATAGCCTTGCAGGACACCGTGGCATGCAGCTTGATTCAGAGATCAAGGCACAGGGGGCACAGTTTAGTGCTCAGCACACTGAAGATTCTGGTTGAGGAAGTCCAAAAAGGAAGAGGCATCCTGAATTTGTGGGGGACTTGTCCCTCTCTCCTGTAGAAAATGGTACTGCTCTGCCTAGTCTCATCTCCCCCTCACATTTCTCATCCACACCATGGGTGTTGTCTCTCTCTCTCCCCTGCTAGCTTCTATAAGGTGGAATAGCACAGTCCTCACTATTTTAGGTGCAATCTTCAGAGGTATTCCATCACAACGGTTACTCGAGTTTCGGTGAAGGCTCGACAAAATGTTTTCTCAGAAAATGTCCTGATATTTCAGAAATCCAGCACAAGAGAACATGAAATGCTCAAGTATCCCTTTTGGCAGCCACTGAAATCTGCATCACCTGCACTGATATTGCGCTCTTATTCGTCACAATGTGGCTGCAAAATATAGCAAGAGTCAGGACATGAGAATCTTGCCGGCAAGATTTCGTTTTCCGACTCCCTCTGCCTCTCACTGATGATGTAATGTGGTTCCCAACCTTTCATTGAAATAAATTATCTCACTTCGGGGCTTCCTCACTATACATTTCCCCCCCCCCCCCCCCCCCCCCCCACCCGTCTCCCAACATTGGGATCCCCTCGTCTCGATGTGATGTCACATGGGTGCAATTTACAACATGTTTTCAAAAATGGAACTAGGTGGTAGAAAACCCCGGGGGCGGGGGGGCGGGGGGGGGGGGGGGGCACAGATAAGTAGAGGAGAGGGACAGGTTTTGGCAGTAGCCTGGCACTGCCCCCTCTGCAGAGCTCTATTGGGTGGGTCCTCTTATTGGTGGACGGGGGAGGGTTCCCAGTGTCTGTTGGGGAGACGAGGTTTCCCTTATAAGTGTGGGGATGTTCTGTTTTCTCTCTCAGAAACCTGGTCATCCTTTAAAAAGCAACCCCCCAGATGGGGTTGGCCCGGATAAAGCAACTGGATTCCCATCAATGTGAGCTATGCCTGCAGATGATGGATTACCTGGTCAAGAAAGCTGGCGAGCTCCCCACTGGTTTTCCCGCCTCAGCCAGGACTGAAATTCAACCCATCCTCATGCTCACTGGTAATAATCCTCCCAACGGCTGTTCCTGGTACACATTATGTGGAGATGCCGGCGTTGAACTGGGGTAAACACAGTAAGAAGTCTCACAACACCAGGTTAAAGTCCAATAGGTTTATTTGGTAGCAAAAGCTTTCAGAGCACTGCTCCTTCGTCAGGTAAGTGGGAGTTCTGTTTTCTAAATTGAGTTTGTGTCTTTATATGCCCTGTTTGTGAACAGAACTCCCACTTACCTGACGAAGGAGCAGCACTCCAAAGCTAGTGGCTTTTGCTACCAAATAAACCTGTTGGACTTTAACCTGGTGTTGTGAGACTTCTTGCCTAATACACATTCCCATTCCTTTAACAAGGCGTCTCTTGAATTAAACAGGAGGCTCATAACCAATGTTGCAGCTTCAGAACCTATCTTGGCAGGAACTTTGGTGTTAAAATATTCTGGGAAAGTAGTCCACTGGGAATAGAGACTGGGAATAGAGGGATACAAATGAATGGTCTAGTTGGGCACATGAGCAGCGCAGGCTTGGAGGGCCGAAGGGCCTGTTACTGTGCTGTAATGTTCTTTGTTGTTTAACATCTGGCTTTTGCAAATTTACCCATAAATTCCTGTTATTACAATATTACTGTTATAACAGTTAGCCTGTTGTTATTCTCCTTCGATTCCAATTGCTTCAGTTGTTAGAGTCCAAATGCTATTACAAAGCTTCAGTTACTACAAGCCTGCCATTACAGTCCTGTTGTTACAATATTCAACGATTGCAATCTCTTGATTATGTTGCTGTCTTGAAGAGGGTCGTTAGTAGGTTAGAGTTCTGATGTCCTCATTCAAAATAGCCCTGGTCACGTGGAATAGGTCTAAGCAATGGACCAAAGACAGACTCGGTGGCCAAGGCTAGTGACACTCTGGCACAGGCCTGGGCACTGGGTTAGCCATCAACCAAGCTATGGGAGTAGAAGGAGAAAATGGTTTGGGACAGAGACTTTGCACTGAGAGAAAATTCACTTCCTGTATCAGTGAGCCTGTGCTAATGAGTCATCCAGGAACAACACATCAGCCAATCCCACACACACTGGAACTGAAAGCAAACATAAAGGCCGGAATTCTTCTATGTCATATATAGTCCACCAGCTCTGACAGCGAGAAAGGATAATTTGGCACTTTGCCAAATCTGCATTCACTGCAGTGGGACTGGAGAATCATGGGTCATGGGTGAATTGGAGAATTCCGGCTAAGTAGATTTGAGTAAGAAATAGTGATAATAAGAAGAGAACCATAGATTCATGCTCAGTATTCTCCACGAATTGTAATATTTGGAAATTTGCATCATTGAAATGAGAGAGAGAGAGAGAGATTGTCGAGGACTGTCACTGATAGTGATCAGAAAACAATAAAAGCAGTCTCCTCAAAACTCCATCTATCAGGATGTACATATAACCTGTTCAGAAATGGCCATCTCTTTTCAAACATGACAGATAATCAGGTAATTCAGCTAAATACCAACAGGATAATATTTATAGGGGTTTAATATTTACAGGTGGAAGAATTCTCCCAAACTTTGGCTGTCAGTTTTGGTGTGAAAACTGGTGGGATTCCTTCATTAGGCCCTTTGTAAAAAGAAATTCCTCACATGAAAAATGCCACACCCCGGCTCTGTGTCCCAGGGGGCAGCGGAGCAGTTAATTCAAGGGAGTGCTGCATTTAAACACCTCCACAGCACTTGCTCAAGAGGATGGCAGCAAGTAAGCCAACTCCAAGTTTCATGGAGGGAGCTCTCACCCATCTGCTGGACACTGTAAAAGGAGGGAAGGGTGACAATCTACCCTCAGGCTAGCAGATCTGTCAGTAAGGTGACCAACCCAGTCTTGGAGACAATGGCCACCGTGGTGAGTGCCAACACCCGCCACATGAAGACAGCGGGTGCAGTACAGGAAAGAAATGAATGACTTCCTCTGTACTGCTAGGGTAAGTTCTTTTACCTTTCGATCAGCCCTCCCCATACCACTTGGAGCTCACCTGTTGAAACCTCACTGTGCCCCACCACCCAAGCTCCCACATGCTTTCTCATCTCCCCAGACTCCTCTCCTCATCATTCATCCTTGCTCATACTCAGCACCCACACATGCCAGGTAGCGTTAGAACATAGAACATAGAAAGCCAGAGCACAAACAGGCCCTTCGGCCCACAAGTTGCGCTGATCATATCCCTACCTCTAGGCCTATCTATAGCCCTCAATCCCATTAAATCCCATGTACTCATCCAGAAGTCTCTTAAAAGACCCCAACGAGTTTGCCTCCACCACCACCGACGTCAGCCGATTCCACTCACCCACCACCCTCTGAGTGAAAAACTTACCCCTGACATCTCCTCTGTACCTACCCCCCAGCACCTTAAACCTGTGTCCTCTCGTAGCAACCATTTCAGCCCTTGGAAATAGCCTCTGAGAGTCTACCCTATCCAGACCTCTCAACATCTTGTAAACCTCTATCAGGTCACCTCTCATCCTTCGTCTCTCCAGGGAGAAGAGACCAAGCTCCCTCAACCTATCCTCATAAGGCATGCCCCCCAATCCGTTGCCCTCTGACCCAGCATGTGACTGCTCACAACCTCCCCAGTGTCTCCTGCAGGACAAATTCACTCACAAGCATGGCAAGAGAGCAAAGACAGACAGTGGAACTCGGGATCCTCACACTATACGAGGAGCTGGCAGGGAGGAACAGGAATGGGCCTGTGCAGAGGGCAAGATGGGTGGGAGAGAAAAGTGAGGACATAATCAGTGCCGCTCAAAAATACGCCAAGGCATTTTCAGCCCTGCAGAGGACGGCTGCCAAGCAATCTGAGGCATGAAGGCATTGAAGACAACATGCTGCCTTCACCTCAGATGTGCATTCTGGGGACATATCTAGATGGAGTGGGAGAGTATGCAAGGTTAAGGAAATCTGGTTTCACAATTTGGGCACAGGTGAGGTTCAACACTATAAACTCTGGAATACTGTTATCTGTCTAACTTTGATCTTTCACTATATTCAATAGAATTGATGCTCACCACTTTTAGGCTTCACAAACTTAATTTACTCTTTAATGGCATGGCACTCCTCACCATCGGGACACATGTGGTCTCACTGGGTCGACATGCACTCCAAGCAATGAGATCTCCTTTGTGTGATTGTCTCATTCACAGTGACTGGACTCCGTCATAATGCAGGGAGTCCTAGACCCTCACCCCTAACCCCCCTCAAGAGCACAAGGACCATAGAATGTAGCGTGCAACCTCGTTCTGACACGGAGCTGGGGAGTCAGCGAGCTGGAACCAGACAGACAGGAGTCAGACTCTTGAAGAGATTCACAAACCATTTCTCACTGCAAGTTATCACCACTCTCCTGCATTGAGTGGGCAACTGACACTACTGACTCCCACTCTCCAGCTCCCTGATTGGTGAAGGCTCGCCCCTCCTCCACCACCAGGTTGCAGAGGGGTGATGATGTCCTAGAGGGCACCCAGTTGTCCACCCACTTAATTCCCCCCCCCCAGATGAATTGTGAGGTGATGTACATGTCTCTAGCCCACCTGCCCATGCGCACCATCGCCCCCACCTGGTCTCCATCCTCGGCCTCATCAAGCTCTTCCTCACTGCCCTCCTGCACATCCTCCCCATCTGAGGACACATGGTGCTCCTCTGACAGCTCCTCACCCCACTGCAGAGCAAACAGCCACAATGCCAGAGACCCTCTGAAGGCAGAACTGCAAGACTTCACCAAATCTGTCTAGGCATCTTTAAGTCCAATGCACCGCTTGATTACCGAGCAAGTTGCATTGTGTGTGCCTTGTTCTATCGGTTCTCTGTGGCATGCTGTGGCCTCTGCATTGGTGTCATTGGTTACAACCTGAGGGGATAACCCTTGTCCCCAAGGAGCCATCCCTGTAGCTTAGAGTATCCCCTCATCAGTCCAGGGATCAAGGACGAAGCTGCCAAATACACTCCCTGGAAAACAGGCACACATTTGGTGGTCGCACATCAGCTGCACCTTAGGTAGTTGAACCCTTTCTTGTTGATAAAGGGGACTCCCTGGTGCCATGGGGTACAGAAGCCACATGGGTGCAGTCAATTCCCCCTGCACCTAGGGCAAACCCACAACCTCCAAATTCCATGGATCTCTCTCTCTCTCTCATCCTGACTGGCCTAGCTCTGGTCAAAATTAATGCAGTCACTCATAGAATCATAGAAGTCCCCCCAGTGCAAAAGGAGGTCATTCAGCCCATTGAGCCAACAACAACAATCCCAGCCACGCTCAATCTCCATAACCCTACATTTGATGGGCCGGCGGCACAGTGGCACTGTGGTTAGCACTGCTGCCTCACAGCACCTGGGACCCATGTTCAATTCCGGCCTCGGGTCACTGTCTGTGTGGGTTTCCTCCGGGTGCTCCGGTTTCCTCCCACAGTCCAAAGATGTGCGGGTTAGGTTGATTGGTTGTGATAAATTGCCCCCAAGTATCAGGGGGACTAGTAGGGTAAATATGTGGGTTTACGGGGATAGGACCTGGGTGGGATTGTTGTTGGTACAGGATGGCCTCCTTTTGCATTGTAGATTCTATGCATTTACCCCGCTAATCCTCCTGACACTAAGGGGCAAGCCAATCAACCTAACCTGCACATCTTTGGAGTGTGGGAGCAAATCCGAGCCCCGGAGGGAATCCGAGCCACCGGAGCAAAACCGAGCAGACACAGGGAGAATGTAAAACTCCACAACCTGATGCCGGAATTGAACCCAGGTACCTGGCGCTGATGCATAGAAATCCAGGGTTGCTGTGACCTTGATAGTCACAGAGAGCAGGTGCCCTTCTGCGCCATGTGACGCCAAGTCCTCCAGCACATTACCGAGGTGCCTCATCGCTTCTTTTGTGAGCCTCAGTCTCCAGCAGCAGATGCTAACGGAAAGCTCCATGAAGGAGATCCAAGTGCGGGATACTCTGGTGCGTCTTCATCATCTTCGAGCTCTCTCCATGGTTGGTGCAGCCTCCAGCTGTTGATTCTGGCCTGTGGTCCTCTACGCTCTTCATTCTGAAGCTCCATCATCAGTGCCAGCTGCTGCAGTCTCTCCTCCTCCAACGCTGTGATCAGGATCACCGAGAGCTTCTTGGCTCCATCTCCAAATCGTCCCGGATCCTACAGGAGAGAGAGATAGAGTGCTAGAGAGCGAGTGAGGATGCGTGAGGAAGAAGTAGGCATTCTACTGACTGATCATTACCATCCCCTGACCCATTGACCTGGGAGCAGCCAGTTCAGGAACATCACCTGCAGCAATCACACAATTTCCAGGACAGGGAGGTCCCTTGCATTTGACCTCATGCACTGACTCATCGAGGGATGCCCTCCCCCACACTGGAGACAACTTGGACATCTTTCAGGAGGGAAATGTGTTCAGTCATTTCAATTGGCTGTGGACATCTGGATGGTGAGGTGCAGCTTGGTGGGGGGCAGGGAGATGGGGCGGTGCTGGACGAGCCTAACTTACAGGAGCTGGGGACCCTGGGGAGATGCAAGCCCCCTTGGCTTTCTTCCAAAGGCACTAGCTAAAGTGGAGTCGCAGCTTGGCTTGACACTGGGGAGCTGATAGTGCGAAGGGTTAACTCCTAGAATCAAGCAGTTAGCAAGCATTAAACTCCGCATACTAACTGAGCTCAATGCCTTTCTCCTTCGGGGAGAAGCAGTGTTCATAGGCAGCCTGCTTAGACAGGCTGGAGATTTCAGAGAGCATGGGCTGAATTTTCCCAAAACATTTCTAAGGGTGCGATCTTGCAACCTCGTTCCACCCATAGATCGGCATGATGAGATCATAAGATCGTGTGAAAAGCCACAAATGGGAATCATGGCAGTTTTCCTGCTGGCTCCCATTGCATCAGACATTTTTTCCCCCGGGGATGAGGAGGAGCATGGCCAAATAGGGCGAAATGTCAATTAGCATTCATCTCAATATCATTAATGTGGTAATCTCGCAATCGTCCCCCCCCTCATTTACCTTAACACCCTCATTGGGGGGACGTCACGCGGGGAGAAAAACACCTGCTCCATAAGTTTGCTGCAGTTGCAAAGGGGAACAAGGAGGTAGGTCGCTGTGACCATCGGCCGCTGGAGTGCGGGAAGTTGGGAGGGGGGGGGGGAAATGGTCTCAGGCACAGCCGTGATGCGTGGTGGGGTGGGTGGGCTTTGGGTATTTTGGTGAGGGGAGTTGGGGGGGGCTTGTGCCAGTCATGGGGATGCACAGCTCGGGGTTTGGTGCCGGCTGGTGTGGAGTGCATTTCCCCCCAGCTTCTGAGTGATCCTCCGATGGTTCCGAGTGTGGGCAGCAACCTCAATGCAGTCAAAGAATAGTACAGCACAGGAACAGGCCCTTCGGCCCACCAAGTCTGTGTCGACACAAATGCCTCTCGCATTTAATATTTTCTTGC
The DNA here is from genome assembly GCF_964213995.1 of Mustelus asterias. Taxonomy (NCBI): domain Eukaryota; kingdom Metazoa; phylum Chordata; class Chondrichthyes; order Carcharhiniformes; family Triakidae; genus Mustelus; species Mustelus asterias. The sequence goes on from NC_135809.1 coordinate 69,764,614, forward strand.
CTCTACATGGTCCATATGCCTCTATTCCCTGCTTATTCATGAATCTTTCCAGATGCCTCTTGGATGTTGCAATAGAGTCTGTCTCCACCACCTCCACCAACAGCATGTTCCAGGCACTCACCACCACCTGTGTGAAAAACCTGCCCCTTACATCTCTTAAACTTCCCCCCTCTCACTTTCAACCTGTGCCCCCGAGTAATTGACCCTTCGACCCTGGGAAAAAGACTGACTATTCACTCTATCCAAGTCTGTCATAATCTTGTAAATCTCTATCAGGTCCTTCCTCATCCTCAGACGCTCGAATGAAAACAATCCAAATTTTTTCAAACTTTCTTTATAGTCCATATCCTCCAAACCTCCTGGTAAATCTCTTCTACATCCTTTCCAATGCATCAACATCCTTCCGGTAGTGTGGTGACCAGAATTGTACACAATACTCCAAATGCAGCCTAACAGCTGCAACATGATTTTCCACTTCCTATAACGCCCCAACCAATGAAGGCCAGCATGTCACACGCCTTCTTGGCCACCTTGTCCACGAGTTGCCACCTTCAGGGAACTGTGGATCTGCATGCTTAGATCTCTCAATATGTTAATATTTCTAAGGGCTCTACAATTTACTGTATCCTTTCCTTCTGCAGTAGACCTTCCAAATCTCATCACCTCACATTTGTCTGGGTTAAATTCCATCTGCCATGTTTCGGCCCAGGTCTCCAACCTATTTATATCCTGCTGTGTCCTCTGACAATCCTCCTCACTATCCGCTATTCCCCCAATTTTTATTCCATCTGCAAAGTTACTAATCAGACTATCTACATTTTCCCCCAAATCAATATATTACAAACAACAGAGGCTCAACACTGATCCTTGTGGAACACGCTTGTCACAGACCTCCAGCTAGAAAAGTACCCCACCACTGCTAGTCTGTTTTCTATGCCCAAGCCAGTTTTGTATCCATTTTACCAGCTCACGTTGGATCCTATATGGCTTCACCTTTTGCATCAACCTGCCATGAGGTACCTTATCAAAGGTTTTACTAAAGTCCATGTATACAACATCCACTGCCCCGCTCTGGTCAATTTTCCTTGTCACTTCCACAAAAAAGTCAATCAAGTTTGTGAGACACTACCTCCCCTTCACAAAACCTATCACTAATTAACCTATTCTCCTCCAGATGTGAGTACACCCTGTCTCTAAGTATCAGCCGCCATGGCACCCTTCCATTTTTCAGCTACACAGGCTCATTGGTTGACTGCTGATATTCCATCCCAGTATCACCACTGACACAAACAACAAGCAGGTCTCAGAGCTGCTGCTCCAAACAAGGGAGCACAGGTGCTAACATGGCTGCTCACACAGCATGGACACATCAGTGCTGCCCTCCATGGGAACCCATCCCATGATGGTAACAAGGGTGCCCCTCCCCCATCCGTATGAACCTCGAACAATTCCTGGAAGGCACTGCACCATACATCCAGCTGGCTGCACCCATGTCTATGCTTCAAGGCTTACCAATGGGGACTCCCGCACAGCCCCCATTTGCTCTTGGTGCCCCTCATGATGAGGGTATGGCACCAGGGATGGTGTTGGCTTGCCACCATCCACACTCAATGGGAGGGTGTGCAGGTCCGGGATGGAGAACCTCACGGGATTTCGCTCTCTTTCTCCAGCAACTCCACCCCACTGCTCCCCTCCCCCCCACCCCACTCCGGAGCAAAGATGGACTTCGCCATGGAACCAATAGACCTGACAGTGATTCTTGTGGCTGCTGCTCCTGAAGAGGAGGAGGAGGAGGAGGAATTGCGGGCACTGCAAGGCCAGCCCAGGGCAGAGGCTGCAGCAGGAGGAGAGTGGGGTGCCGGCTGGGGGAAGGAGGCAGGCACCCATCGGCCTGAGGCAGGGCCCAGGGCACCGAGGAGACGGAGACCCCAGCGGTTCAGGACATGCATGTCCTTCGAGGAGCTGCCAGACAGCATGTGCCGCCGCAGGCTCCGGCTCTGCAAGGAGATGTCATGGCACCTGTGCCAGGTCTTCATGGACTTGGCACCTCTGCGGACACCTGCTCCCGGCGGCGGTGAAAGCAGCCCCTCACGTTTATGACATCGGGTCCTTCCCTCTGTGGGATCTCCCAGTCCTCGGTGCGCAAGTGTGTCCGCGACGTGATGGATGCCCTATTCGCCCGGGCTGGCCATTACATTAACTTCAACCTGGGCCAGGCCGAGCAGGAAGTCCAGGCTTCAGGTTTTGCCACCATTGCCAGGATGCCGAATGTGCAGGGGGCAGTCGCTTCCTGGGGGACAAGGACTACCTGTTAAGGACTTGGCTGATGACGCCAGTGCGGAGGCTACAGACCGAGCGGAGACCGGTTATAACTAGGCCCACGCAGCTACCCGATCCATCCTAGAGCAGTGCATTGGGCTCCTCAAGATACGGTTCTGGTGCCTGGACCACTCTGGCGGGGCCCTCGAATACAGTCCCATGACAGTCTCCTGCATCATCATGGTGGTCTGCCATGCGGTCCACAATCCAGTGCAGTAGAGGGGAGACTTCATGGAAGAGGAAGGCGGTGACTAGCCGGATGCCCCTGGGGAGAATGGGCCCAGGGGTTCACCCACTTACGGTGTACCAGCAGCAAACACCACCCTTACCCTCAGTAGTCTGCAACCGCAAACCCTCCCCCCCACCATGGGTCCAATTCACATCACACCAGGGTGATGGGCCTGGGATGTTCATGCAAGCGGGTTTCCAGGCAGGTGGGTGATGATGATTCGCTGTGCGGCACAATGTGATGCTGCCCTGATGCCACATAAGTCTGACTCCTATCTGTTCTCCGAATGCACACCGGCACCTGGGCTCACGTCTATGGGTGGGGGGGGGTGGGGGGGGGGGGGGTAGGCACGGTCCCACGATCCAAAGGGTGCTGGGGATGCCTTCCAGGTTGTGTGACACTGTGGACTTGCAGGACACCCACAACTGGTACAGTTTGTCGTGAGTGCGTGGAATGCAACATCAGTCATGGATATGCCACAGGCACTGGGATATGGGGATCGCATACTCTGTGAGCTGAAGAACCTCTCTCCGCAGGACGACACTCTGAACCCCTCTGGGTCAAGTCAGGGTACGGCCATTCCTGTGGGAGAGAATCACAGACAGATTAGTCACAGCTGTGAGGTGCAATAATATTTACTGCTGAAACTGACAGTGGAATAACATGAAGTGGTGATATTTAACTGTGCAATATTACAGGTATGCATGATACTGAACGGTGCCTAGTTTTCTAAACCTAACTCATGCAGTCCTTCACCCATGCTGTCTTGTTGACCCTCATCTTACATTGCTACGTCAACGTGTCTTCCCAGGATGTACATCGAAGGTGGAGGTGGTCAGTTGTATACTGCGCCCCGTGATGCCTATGGCAGCTGCCCCCTGGAGGGCCGGGACCTGAAGGTCGCAGCAACCCTCAACCTTTATGCCACCGGGTCCATCTGGTCCTCTATGTGATCTCCCCGTCCTCTGTCCACAAATGTGTCCATGAGGTGACAGAAGCCCCATACAGTCAGGCTGGCCAGTACAGCAATTTCAAACTGGACCAGGTCCAGCAGGAAGCCCAGGAAACAGGATTTGCAGCAGGATGGGCAGGAGGCAATTGGCTGCATGCACGTCACCCTGAGGTCCCCTGACTGGAACAGGAAGGGTTTCCATTCCCTTAACATTCAGCTGCTGTGCGACCACAGGATGCACATCATACACGTGTGTGCCTGACACCCTGGCAGTGTGCATGGCAGCTTCATCCTCAGGAGGTCGGGCAATCCCAAAGTATTCAACGAGCAGCCCAGGCTGCTGGGGTGGCCTGTGGGGACATGGGATACTCACTCTGGACTCGGCTGATGTTGCCAGTATGGAGGCCACAGACCGAGGTGGAAAACAGTTATGAAGAGGCCCATGCTGCCATTCGGTCCATCCTGGAGCAGTGCACTGGGTTCCTAAAGATACAGTTCCGGTGCCTGGACTGTTCTGCTGGGGCCCAAGTACTGCCCCCCCAAGTGTCGGCTGGGTTCTGAGGATGCCATGGCAGCTTTAGTGACCGGGTGGGCCTGCATCTTACCCACGGCTGGCATTGTTTGCTTTGAGCACTTCAAATTTAACAGCAGTGATGGGTATACCACATGTGCTTGGATTTGGGATCGCAATAGCAGTGCACCGAAGGCCTTCTCCCCATGCACAACGATGTTCAGAGCCCATCTGGCTGAGGTTGGGGTATGGTCATCCCTGCTGGAGGATAATCAGAGACATATTAGTGACAGCGGGGGGCTGGTATAATAACATTTATTGTCAGTGACAATGCAATAACTCAAAGTGCTCATACTTCACGTGCGCGTGATATTTACATGTGCCTAGTTCCCTCAACCTGGGTGTTGCCCTCCTTCACCCATGCCGTCTTGGTGACCCTACAACTTCTTTACCTTACATGGCCTACCAGAGGCTCTCTAATCTCCCCAGGATATACATCAGAGGTGGAGGCAGTTAGCTGCGTCCCATACCCCATGGCCTGTGATGCCCTTGGCTGGTGTCCCCTGGAATGCCCCGGCTGACTCTCTGGTGTCACGGAAGTATCCATGCCACCCTGTTCATCCCGCTGCCCTGGAGGTGCACCAGTGTCATGAACGCTGATAGCAGGAAGCCTGCAGGGTGTCAGGGGGCCTCATCGGCCAGGGATTGTGAGGGGCTTTGGGAAGGGGGGTGTTGAAGGCAGGTGCTAAGGGGTCAGGAGCTGGGGGGAGGGGGGGGGGTCAAAACCCTGTAAATATTAAACTCCATCATAGGCTATTCATGTTTGGCTGACCAGTATAGACCAATTTATCTACTCTTACCCATTCTAATCTCTCAGAATCTAGACAGAAACTTTCAAAACTACAAGAGAAGACCATCAGTGTGCACGATTAAAATGCATGTACAGTATCGCCAAGTGTACAGTTGGGACAACAAGTTCACTTCCTGGTTCCCAAAGAAGGTAGATGGACAAAGTGACAAGCACTTGTCCAGAACCAAGGTCTTATGAAATTATTACACACAAAGTCACAATGGTGAGACATAACCAAGGATAAATCACAACCATTCCAGTTCCTTGACTGCTGTACAGTCCTATTACATCATGGACTAAATCCCAAATGCAACCAGGAACAATATTCAAGTATGACAATCTCTCAGATCACAGTAAGTAATTATAGACACCTCCATGACAAGATCTGGATGTACCAGCAACTTAGTTGGCTGTGGTAGATTGTGAAACATTAAAAGGAATGACAAAGGATAGGCAATAGCAAACATTCAAGCAGCGCATGGGTGAACTGCAACAAATGTTTAGTCCTGTCTGGCGCAAAAATAAAATTTGGAAAGTGGGCAAACCATGGTTTACAAGGGAAATTAGAGATAGATTAGAGAATCCAAGGGGGAGGCAGACAAATTGGCTAAGGAAACAACAGACCTGTGGGTTGGGAGCAGTTTAGAATTCAGCACAGGGGAATTTATAATAAGACCATAAGACCATAAGACATAGGAGCGGAAGTAAGGCCATTCGGCCCATCGAGTCCACTCCACCATTCAATCATGGTTGATTTCAACTCCATTTACCCGCTCTCTCCCCATAGCCCTTAATTCCTCGAGAAATCAAGAATTTATCAATTTCTGTCTTGAAGACGCTCAACGTCTCGGCCTCCACAGCCCTCTGTGGCAATGAATTCCACAGACCCACCACTCTCTGGCTGAAGAAATTTCTCCTCATCTCTGTTCTAAAGTGACTCCCTTTTATTCTAAGGCTGTGCCCCCGCGTCCTAGTCTCCCCTGTTAATGGAAACAACTTCCCTACGTCCATCCTATCTAAGCCGTTCATTATCTTGTAAGTTTCTATCAGATCTCCCCTCAACCTCCTAAACTCCAATGAATATAATCCCACGATCCTCAGACGTTCATCGTATGTCAGGCCTACCATTCCTGGGATCATCCGTGTGAATCTCCGCTGGACCCGCTCCAGTGCCAGTATGTCCTTCCTGAGGTGTGGGGCCCAAAATTGCTCACAGTACTCCAAATGGGGCCTAACCAGTGCTTTATAAAGCCTCAGAAGTACATCCCTGCTTTTGTATTCCAAGCCTCTTGAGATAAATGACAACATTACATTTGCTTTCTTAATTACGGACTCAACCTGCAAGTTTACCTTTAGAGAATCCTGGACTAGGACTCCCAAGTCCCTTTGCACTTTAGCATTATGAATTTTGTCACCGTTTAGAAAATAGTCCATGCCTCTATTCTTTTTTCCAAAGTGTACGACCTCGCACTTGCCCACGTTGAATTTCATCAGCCACTTCTTGGACCACTCTCCTAAACTGTCTAAATCTTTCTGCAGCCTCCCCACCTGGGAAACAAAGAAATGGCTGACCCAACTAAATACATACTTTGGTTCTGTCTCCAGAAAGGAGGACACAAAAGATGCCAGAAATATTGGGAAACACAGGGTTTACTGAGAGGGAGGAACTGAAGATCAGTAATAGTAGAGAAATGGTGTTGGGGAAACTGATGGGATTGAAGGCTGATAAATTCCCGGGGTTGATAATCTACATCCACTTGAAAAACAGTGGCAGGATCGAACAGAATCAGCATGGATTTATGAAAGGTAAATCATGCTTAACAAATCTATTGGAACTTTTTGAGGATATAACTAGTAGAGTTGATGAGAGAGAGCCAGTGGATGTGGTTTATTTGGGCTTTTAGAAGGCTTTTGACAAAGTCCCAAGTAAGATATTGGCGTGTTAAGTTAAAGTGAGTGGGACTGTGGGTAGTGTATTGAGATGGATAGAAAACTGGCTGGCAGACAGGAAACAAAGAGTAGGAATAAATGGGTCTTTTTCCAAATGGGAGGCAGTGACTAGTGGGGTATCACAGGGATCAGTGTTGAGACCTCAGCTATTCGCTATATATATTAATGATTTGGATGAGGGAACAAAATATAATATCGCCAATGACTCTACTGTGCTTTTAAGAAATGTATTTTAATCATGTTTCTCTGCAGTTCTTTTAAGAGAGCCTGCCCTATTATCTGTACCAATATCTTTTATGGTTGCTGTAGCAGGATAATTGCAGCAATGTTTATTTTTAATTTGGGCCTAATGCAACATCCTGGAGTTTTACAACCACTTTGAATTGTCTAGTTTGTGACTAATTGACAGGTCAAGGTCAGGTCTTCACAGGGAAATCATGGGTGGCACAGTGGCAGAGTTGTTAGCACTGCTGCCTCACAGTGTCAGGGACCCAGGTTCAATTATGGCCTTAAGTCATATTTGCACATTCTCCCAGTGTCTGCGTGGGCTTCCTCTGGGTGATCCGGTTTCCTCCAACAGTCTAAAGATGGGGGTTAGGTTGATTGGCCATGCTAAATTGATCCCAGTGTCAGGGGACTAGCAGAGTAAATATGTGGGGTTACAGGAGTAGGGCCTGGGCGGGATTGTGGTTGGTGCAAACTCAATGGGCCGAATGGCCTCTTTCTGCACTGTAGGGATTCTATGATTCTAAATCCAGAGTTACTTCCTGTTTAGTTCAAAGCTGTTTGCAATCCAGAATGGAAAGCTGTGTGTTTCTGTCTCTCTCCCTGGTATTGGAAATTGAGCTTTTGGTGGCTGGCTAGTGATGAGAGACAAGGAGTACCTCTGTGTCTTGAAGTGTGCTGAAAGTTCCAGCATTTTCAACTCACCATCCAACGGAGTAAACCACAGAGGGGGTTGGAAAACTGCAAGATCCAGCATCATGTGAGCATACTTACTTTGTGCGAAACCTTGGACAGGTTTATGAGTATAAGAATGTTGTTTGGTTGGAACAGTACATTGAGCTGTTAAGGTTTACACAATGTTGTGGGTTTTTTTCTCGTTTGTAATTAGTAAAAGCTATTGCTAATTTTCTTTCTATGCGTTAGCTGTATTCGTAAATAAACTATTTGACAAAAGCTCCTTATTAGGTCATTTGAATCATAGCTGGAGTGAAACATCTTGGCAAGGATTATCCTAGCACGCTGCCCTGCCCGAGCAGCGCAGCAGGCTGGGAGACATCAGTGGGACTCGCAAACAGCATCTGGCCCTTTTTTCCTCCACGTAATCAGCCCCGCGCCTGAAATCACTATTTCCATATGATTAGTGAGCCTGGGACAGTAGTCTCTGCACCCACTAGTGTCTTTCCCTCCCCTCTGTCCCAGGAGAGGTTCCAACCAGCGGGGTTTCCAACTGGTCCACACCAATGAGGACCAGGTGTGCTCACACCATTAGGGGGAACAGAGGCCATTGAGGCCCTCCCCAGCAGGTTGGTGGTAGGGGGGGGGGGGGGGGGGGGGTGCCTCTTGGGCAGTGCCAGACTGGCACCTTGGCACTGCCAACCAGGCAGATCCCTCCTGCTGCATATTCTGCAATGGGATCGGGGAGACAGAGAGAGGGAGAAGGCGATCAGGGCTGGTCCTGGGGTGGGGGTCGATCTGGGCTGGTGGTGGGTTGGAGTGGGGGAGAAGGGAGCTGGGCTGGTCATGGGGATGGTGGCGGGGGTTGGGGGAGAAGAGATCTGGACCGGTCATGGGGGCGTGGGGAGGAAGAGATCCGAACTTTGGGAGGCAGGGTGGGGAGGACAGTGCGCATGTGGCAACCTCCCCACTGACAGATCAGTGCATGTGCAATCGCCCACTCAGCGCTATGCTGCTAGCCTCTCCAATGAGATGAGGCCTCACCCCTCCCACTTACCAGCATGAGTCCCTCTGAGGCACTGTGTGATACAGAGTGCCGGAGATTAGTTCAGAAAAAACAGGTGGGAAATTCTCCCACTTTCTTGCCCATTGGGCACTTAGATTTTTTTGGGGAGCGTGCCGGATCTTAGGCTTACCCACATCAAATTCAAAGTGCAAAAGATGTGATCTAGGCTGACTTCATAAAAAATCTTGGAGTTTCTGACCTGGGTTATAACACTCCAAATTTGCAGATGACACAAAGCTGGGTGGGAAGGTGAGCTGTGAGGAGGATGCAGAGATCCTCCAGTGTGATTTGGACAAGTTGAGTGAGTGGGCAAATAAATGGCAGATGCAGTATAATCATAGAAACCCTACAGTGCAGAAGGAGGCCATTCAGCCCATTGTGTCTGCATCGACAACAACCCCACATCAGACTCCAACCCCACAAATTTACTCCACTAATCCCTCTAAACTACACATTCTGGGACATAATAATTTGGATAGATGTGAGGGTATCTACTTTGATAGCAAAAATGGGAAGGCAGATTACTATTTGAATGGCCATAAATTAGGAGAGGGGAATGTGCTAAGAGACATGGGTGTCCTTGTACACCAGTCGCTGAAGGCAAGCATGCAGGTGCAGCAGGCGGTAAAAAATGCAAATGTAAGTTGATGGAAAAGGTCCTTGGGGATGGAATTTACGACCATTTAGAAAGATGCGGATTAATCCGGAATAGTCAGCACGGATTCGTGAAGGGCAAGTCGTGCCTCACAAATTTGATAGAATTTTTTGAGGAGGTAACTAAGTGTGTTGATGAAGGTAGGGCAGTTGATGTCATATACATGGATTTTATTAAGGCGTTTGATAAGGTCCCCCATGGTCGGCTTATGATGAAAGTGAGGAGGTGTGGGATCGAGGGAAAGTTGGCCGATTGGATAGGTAACTGGCTATCTGATCGAAGACAGAGGGTGGTGGTGGATGGAAAATTTTCGGACTGGAGGCAGGTTGCTAGCGGAGTGCCACAGGGATCTGCTACTGTCCTCTGCTATTTGTGATTTTTATTAATGACTTAGAGGAGGGGGCTGAAGGGTGGATCAGTAAATTTGCTGATGACACCAAGATTGGTGGAGTAGTGGATGAGGTGGAGGGCTGTTGTCGACTGCAAAGAGACATAGATAGGATGCAAAGCTGGGCTGAAAAATGGCAGATGGAGTTTAACCCTGATAAATGTGAGGCGATTCATTTTGGTAGGACAAATTTAAATGTGGATTACAGGGTCAAAGGTAGGGTTCTGAAGACTGTGGAGGAAGAGAGAGATCTTGGGGTCCATATCCACAGATCTCTAAAGGTTGCCACTCAAGTGGATAGAGCTGTGAAGAAGGCCTATAGTGTGTTAGCTTTTATCAACAGGGGGTTGGAGTTTAAGAGCCGTGGGGTTATGCTGCAACTGTACAGGACCTTGGTGAGACCACATTTGGAATATTGTGTGCAGTTCTGGTCACCTCACTATAAGAAGGATGTGGAAGTGCTGGAAAGAGTGCAAAGAAGATTTACCAAGATGCTGCCTGGTTTGGAGGTAGGTCTTATGAGGAAAGGTTGAGGGAGTGAGGGCTGTTCTCTCTGGAGCGGAGGAGGTGGAGGGGAGACTTAATAGAGGTTTATAAAATGATGAAGGGGATAGATAGAGTGAACGTTCAAAGACTATTTCCTCGGGTGGATGGAGCTAGTACAAGGGGGCATAACTACAGGGTTCATGGTGGGAGATATAGGAAGGATATCAGAGGTAGGTTCTTTACGCAGAGAGTGGTTGGGGTGTGGAATGGACTGCCTGCAGTGATAGTGGAGTCAGACACTTTAGGAACATTTAAGCGGTTATTGGATAGGCACATGGAGCACACCAGGATGATAGGGAGTGGGATAGCTTGATCTTGGTTTCAGATAAAGCTCGGCACAACATCGTGGGCCGAAGGGCCTGTTCTGTGCTGTACTGTTCTATGTTCTATGTTTTGTTGGCCTTCATAGCGAGAGTGGAGATGTCTTGATGCATTTATATGGGGCCTTGGTGAGGCCACACCTGGAATACTGGCCGCGATTCTCCCAAAAGTGTTGAGTTGGTGGGAGAACTATTCTAAATCCGACTGTTCTGTCAGTTCAGCCTCTCACACAAATCTCCGCACTCTGGGCTCTCTGCAGAGAGCCCAGTCGTGAATATCATTAAACGCTCGAGGGACAGGGTCTATTCGCGCCAAAGAGCCTAAAGTCGGCGGGATGAGTGGTAACCCATGCATGCGCACATCGCTGGGAGATCGCGGAAAAGACCTCCCAGCATCCAGATCACTGCCATCCAAACCCCACACACATCTCTGGCCTCATCGCTGGCCCCCACAACAACCCCCCCACATACATCGCTGGCCTCCACAACTGCCCCACAGAGACATCACTGCCCCCCCACACACAGACATGGCTGCCCGCTCACCTCATGCCCCCATGGATCCGGATAACGCGGGTATGGAATCCCTCCATCCCTTGAACATACTGTCCTCACTGCTGCCCTGCAGAGAACTAGCATTGTGCTGACATGCACAACCCCAGCTTGTGATCATTCCCTCTCTTGAATGGGAGCCTTGAGTTATGCACCCCCCCCAGACACAGCAGCCTATTGAATGGCAGCCAATCAGCACCCCGAGGGATTAATGACACTCAACTGAATGCAGCCTTCAAAATCTCTCACAAGTATTTGTTGCCAACGGGCCCTTGACTGGTCGCACTCACTGCACCTGCACTCCTGATGCAGCTGGCCCACTGGGAGCACTCTGTGTGCTCTGGTAAGATCTGGTGGGTGTCTGCTAGCTGCTAGCATTCTGTATGCAGTTCCATTAGAGTCATCACTTAGGGGAAAAGAACTTCTGTCTCTCTCCAACAACTGAGCAGGGTGTTGGTGCTGTTGTTGATGTAGCCTGAAGTCTGGAACCTGAAGTCTGGGGTTATGTTTCCAGCCCTGTCTCCATTGCTTTCTCTGCCTGCAGTGGTCCATGAAGCAGAGTCCAAGCCATCCCGAGGCCTTAGTCAATTCCCCCTCCTGAGCCTTCCTTTGATTCCTGTTTGAGAGACAAAGACTGTTTTCCATTTGCCTTTTTTTTGGTACTTGCGTAAGCACGTTTGTTCCAGCTGGGACTTGTTGAAGCGATGTTCCAGCTGAGACACATGTGCTCTGAAAGGCATGGCCCAGGAAGGTGCAACCCCGGAAGACCCAAGCCAGGAAGGAGTTCTTCAGAAACTGTAGTTCAGGAAGGTTCAGCTCCGGAAGGTGTAACCCCAGAAGGTGCAGCCCCAGCAGCTGCAACTTTGGAAGATCTGGCCCAGAGGGGTGGACCTTGGAAGAATGTAGTTGAACTTTGGATGATGTAACATTGACAGGCGAAGCTCTGGAAGGCGAAGCCTCCGGAATGTCTAAAGATTTTATGACTGTTAATGGATTGTCTGTTACTGTATCATGAGGTTTTTCCTATTGTATTAGTTGGTTGGTTATTCCTTCCCCCCCCCCCCCCCCCCCGCCCCTTGCATTATTTGTGGCCCGGGGGGCATCCCCCGCTGGATAGAGTAACCCCCGGGGGGTGTAACATCCGGTTAGGGAGAGTTCTGGGTGGTGAAGCCCTGAACATAGTAACACCGGAGTCTCCATTCTCTGGGAGAAAATCCGGAAGTGCAGCCCGGACTGAGTATCCCGGAGAGCCTCCCCCACCGCCCCCACTGAAAATCCGAAATGGAGGGTCCAGACAGAGTAGGTCCGGGGTGGCCTCCCAAAGTTCTTCCCCCCCCCTCTGGCCGAACATCCGTAAGGTGTAACCCCTGGGCATAAGTACCTCTGGAGGGTTGCACCCCCCGGCAGGGGAAAACCCAGGAGGCAGTGCCCTGGAGGGCACGGATATGCTTCAATGTTTATTTTCATTGTGTACAGTTTGCTGTGTTATACTAATGTTTGTAGATTTATAAATTGAGGTGTATTTAGAGGTCAATGCCCTGGAAAACTATAACCGACAATGAACTCTTCCTAAATGGAAGGTAGTAGTTGTAGGTTATTGAAAAATGGATGGCGTTAACTATTGGTAATGTATCTTTCATATTCGTTCTTTGAATATTTGTAATTGTTTCGTAATAACCTATTTGTAATAAACAAAAGAAATCCCCTAATAAGCCAAAGCTGTCTATAAGCTGCAGGAATGGACACAGCCAGTCACGCCACAAAGATGGCTGTGCGCAAACCGGCTCCCAAATATTCGGAGACAGACCAGGAGCACCTGCTAGATGCTGTGGAGGAGAGGCGTCATCGTCTGTTCCCTGGCCAGGGCTCCAACCCAAGGGGTGCATCTGCCACGGCATTGTGGGAGGAGGTGGCAGAAGTGGTGAATGCCAGGAGCCTGACACCGCGCTCTGGCTGGCAAAAAAATTCTGCGAGCAACAAGGGTGAGTGAGCATCCCTCTTGGAACCGTGCACATGCTTGGCACGGATCTCCAACCCTGCTTACACACCTGAAGTAAGAAGTCTTACAACACCAGGTTAAAGTCCAACAGGTCTATTTGGTAGCACAAGCTTTCGGAGTCTCGCTCCTTCTTCAGGTGAGTGGAGAGTTGTGTTCACAAACAGGGTATACATAGACACAAACCCAATTTACAAGATAATGGTTAGAATGCGAGTTTTTACAGGTACAGACAATGTGAGTGGAGAGAGGGTTAAGCACAGGTTAAAGAGATGTGTATTGTCTCCAGCCAGGACAGTTAGTGAGATTTTGCAAGCCCAGGCAAGTCATGGGGGTTACAGATAGTGTGACATGAACCCAAGATCCCGGTTTAGGCCTGATGCGCGATAAATCACACGGGAGGCAGGATGTACCCGGGAAATAAAGGCTTTTATTGCCAACAATAACGGAGCTACTATATACAATCCCAGACTAAAGGGTCACCAGGCAGAGCAGTGACCTTTATACCTCTCCCAGAAGGCGAAGCCAACTGGGGTGTACCATAGGACTATATTACCAGGTAGAACAGCCCAACCCTAACCCCAACAGTAACATATATACAGACTCATAGTACTGGCCAGACCATGGCTCAGCACTACCTGGTGGGAACCAACAATGGTTCACCACATTCACCCCTCCTTTTAAAACAAAGGCCGGCGGGGTACAAAACACAGAACAATTGTTCATCTGTCTATAAGTTCAAACGGTCTGGGGGACCGCACCGTCGTTGTGACCTCCTCAACACCGGCGATGACACCGGTTCAGGCAATCGCGGTGACATTCTCTCCAAGGCGATGTCCAGCGACTCCTCCAGTGCCTCACGGGCCGGTAGACCCCGAGGTGGTGACAATCCGCTGGACTCGAGCACGCCTCGAGGTGGCGACAATCTCCTGGACTCAGGCAAGCTGTACACGGGAGTAAGAGGGTTAAGTGGTGGTCCCGATACTGCCCGCGCCGTGTCAGGAGGGGAGATAATGGTTGGGGGGTCCCTAACTGGGGGTGTGGGAGCGACAGGGGTTTCCAAGCCCCATGCTGGCGCCAGATCTCTAATCGAGACCGTGTCCTCTCGCCCGTCAGGATATGCCACATAGGCATATTGAGGGTTGGCGTGGAGGAGATGGACCTGTTCAACCAAAGGGTCAGACTTGCGGGTCCTAACATGCCGCCGCAGGAGGACAGGTCCTGAGTACGTCAACCAAGACAGTAATGAGGTCCCAGAGGAAGACTTCCTAGGGAATGAAAACAGCCTCTCATGAGGAGTAGCGTTGGTTGCCGTACACAGGAGTGAGCGTATGGAGTGGAGCGCATCAGGGAGTACCTCTTGCCAACGGGAGACTGGAAGACCTTTAGACCACAACGCCAGTAAGACAGCTTTCCAGACTGTAGCATTCTCACGTTCAACCTGTCCGTTACCCCTTGGGTTGTAGCTCGTGGTTCTACTAGAGGCAATCTCATATGAGAGCAGGTATTGCCTCAAGTCGTCGCTCATGAACGACGAGCCCCTATCGCTGTGGATATAACAGGGGTAACCGAACAGGGTGAAAAGATCCCGTAATGCCTTGCTAACCGTGGCAGCGGTCATAACAGAACAGGGAATGACAAAAGGGAATCGTGAGTACTCGTCAATCACATTGAGGAAGTACATGTTCCGATCTGTCGAGGGAAGGGGGCCCTTGAAGTCCACACTCAGTCTTTCAAAAGGACGAGTGGCCTTAATGAGGTGTGCCCTGTCAGGTCGGTAGAAGTGCGGTTTGCATTCCGCGCATACCTGGCAGCTTCTGGTTATGGACCTGACATCCTCCACCGAGTAGGGTAGATTCCGGGCCTTTATGAAGTGGAAGAGCCGAGTGACCCCCAGATGGCAGAGGTCATTGTGGAGAGCCTGTAATCGATTCTCCTGCACACTAGCGCATGTTCCACGTGACAGGGTGTCCGAGGGCTCGTTGAGCTTCCCTGGATGATACATGATATCATAATTGTAGGTGGAGAGTTCGATTCTCCACCTCAAGATTTTATCATTCTTGATCTTACCCCGTAACGTGTTGTTGAACATGAACGCCACGGACCGCTGGTCCGTGAGCAGAGTGAACCGTTTTCCCGCCAAGTAATGGCGCCAATGCCGAACGGCCTCCGTAATGGCGCCAATGCCGAACGGCCTCCACAATGGCCTGGGCCTCCTTTTCCCCCGCAGAATGCCGAATTTCAGGGCCTTGGAGGGTGCGAGAGAAAAAGGCGACGGGCCTGCCCGCCTGGTTAAGTGTGGCGGCCAGGGCGAAATCAGATGCATCACTCTCCACCTGGAAGGGGATGGACTCATCAATAGCGTGCATCGTGGCTTTCGCGATGTCGGCTTTTATTCCTGCAAAGGCTAAGTGAGCCTCTGTTGTTAGGGGAAAGGAGGTAGACTTGATGAGCGGACGGGCTTTGTCTGCGTAATTGGGAACCCACTGTGCATAGTATGAGAAGAAGCCTAAACATCTTCTCAGTGCTTTGATGCCAGTGGGCAGGGGAAGTTCGAGGAGAGGACGCATACGGTCTGGATCAGGGCCAAGGACCCCGTTTTCCACCACGTATCCGAGGATAGCTAGGCAGCGCGTGCGAAATACACACTTCTCCCTGTTATAGGTCAGATTCAGGCGAGATGCAGTGCGTAAGAATCTAAGAAGGTTGGCATCGTGGTCCTGCTGGTCATGGCCGCAGATGGTGACGTTATCCAGGTACGGGAAAGTAGCCCGCAGCCCGTTCTGGTCCACCATTCGGTCCATAGCACGCTGGAAGACCGAGACCCCATTCGTGACACCAAAGGGAACCCTTAAAAAGTGGTACAGGCGACCATCCGCCTCAAAGGCCGTGTATTGTCGGTCCTCTGGGCGAAAGGGAAGCTGGTGGTAAGCAGATTTTAAGTCGATGGTGGAGAACACCCGGTACTGCGCAATCTGATTGACCATGTCAGATATGCGCGGGAGGGGATACGCATCCAGCTGCGTGTATCTGTTAATGGTCTGACTATAGTCTATGACCATCCGGGGTTTGTTCCCATTCTTAACCACCACGACTTGCGCCCTCCATGGACTAGCGCTAGGTTGGATGATCCCTTCCTTGAGGAGCCGCTGAACTTCAGATCGAATGAAGATCCGATCCTCAGCGCTGTAACGCCTGCTCTTTGTTGCGATGGGCTTGCAGCCTGGCACGAGATTCTGGAATAGGGAGGGTGTGGTAATCCTGAGCGTCGAGAGACTACATGTGGAGCGCGTTGGGCAATTTAGAGGCTGCAGAGCTCCCACTGAAAGCGGAGGGAGTGGCCCATCGTACTGCAGGGTTACACTCTTCAGGTGGACCATAAAATCTAGTCCTCGGAGTATTGGCGCGCAAAGGTGCGGTAACACAAGGAGCCTGAAGTTCTCGTAAACCATGCCCTGCACCGTCAGGTTGACCACGCAGCTCCCTAGCACGGTGACAGACCGGGACCTTGACGCCATCGAAATTGTCTGCTTGACAGCCCGAATCTGGAGACCGCACCGCCTCACGGTGTCAGGGTGAATGAAGCTCTCCGTGCTCCCGCTGTCAAACAAACAATAAATCTGGCGTCCGTTTACCTGTATGTCCATCATGGACTTGTCGAGTCTGTGAGGCTTGGCCTGGTCCAGGATGATTGACGCCACCGTTGGATCGTGGGTGCAACTGCAGGCAGCTGAGATGGTTGACGACGGCCCCTGCTGGTCATTTGTGGTCGGTGCCGACCAAAATGGCCGCCCCCATAGGTCGCACGTGGTCGATGGCGCCAAAACCGGCGGCCCCTGCAGGTCGCACGTCTCTTGCGACTCCGTCGTTAGGAATGGCGACGCCCTGGAATCGCACGTGGTGGAAGACCTCGAAGACGCTGAAGACAGGGAGACCGGCTCCGGGAAGTCACACGCCACACTGCTGTGTTTGGAGGGTGGTTTGGTCCGGCATACTTTGGAGTAATGTCCCTTCTTGCCACAGGCGGAGCACAACACCGCTTTAGCTGGACATCGCTGCCGAGGGTGTTTCACCCGCCGCCACAGAGGTAACACCGTGGGCCACCTGGAGCTGCTGCCGTCGTCAGGCCCGAGGCTGGAAACGCAATCGCGCAGTTTTTTGAACCCGCTGAATAAAGTGGAGTCTGCGGCTGCCCCTGCCACAATGTCCCCACACGGTCGTCGGGGTACATCTCCAGACGTTTGGAGGCCGTTTCTAGAGCGTCAGCTAACTCTACGGTTTTAGTGAGGTCGAGGTTACCTTGCTCCAGCAGCCGAAGGCGGATGTACGACGAGCCGATTCCCGCCACGAACGCATCTCGAACTAGGTCGCTCATGTACTGGGCTGCCGACACTGGCTTGCAGTTGCAGGCTCTGGCTAGCTGCTGAAGTTCACACACGTACTGTTCCGTCGTTTCGCCGGGCTGCCGCCGTCGAGTGGCTAGAAGGTGTCGAGCATGGATCTCATTCGGCGGTTTGTTGTATCGCTTTTTGAGAAGCTCGAGGGCACCTTTGTAGTCTTGGGCCTCACGGATCGCTAAGTATACAGCGTCGCTTACCCTCGCGTGGAGGACCCGGAGTCTGTCGGCGTCGTTGTGGACCGCTGTGGAGGCGTCGAGGTAATCTTGGAAACACTTCAACCAGTGGTCGAAAGTGTTCGATGCTCCCGCCGCACGTGGGTCCAACGTAAGCCGTTCGGGTTTAAGCATTTGCTCCATGGTTTTCTTTTGGTTTTTTTTGTCAAAATTTTCTTGTTGGCAATAAAATTGATGCGCGATAAATAACACGGGAGGCAAGATGTACCCGGGAAATAAAGGCTTTTATTGCCAACAATAACGGAGCTACTATATACAATATACAATCCCAGACTAAAGGGTCACCAGGCAGGGCAGTGACCTTTATACCTCTCCCAGAAGGCAGAGCCAACTGGGGTGTACCATAGGACTATATTAACAGGTAGAACAGCCCAACCCTAACCCCAACAGTAACATATCTACAGACTCATAGTACTGGCCAAACCATGGCTCAGCACTACCTGGTGGGAACCAACAATGGTTCACCACAAGGCCGTCCTCATGTGTGTGGAACTTGGCTATCAGTTTTTGCTCAGCGATTCTGCGCTGTCGTGTGTCGTGAAGGCCGCCTTGGAGAACGCTTACTTGAAGATCAGAGGCTGAATGCCCGTGACCGCTGAAGTGCTCCCCCACAGGAAGAGAACACTCCTGCCTGGTGATTGTCGAGCGGTGTTCATTCATCCGTTGTCGTAGCGTCTGCATGGTTTCCCCCATGTACCATGCCTCGGGACATCCTTTCCTGCAGCGTATCAGGTAGACAACGTTGGCCGAGTCGCAAAAGTGTGTACCATGTACCTGGTGGATGCTGTTCTCACGTGAGATGATGGCATCCGTGTCGATGATCCAGCACGTCTTGCAGAGGTTGCTGTGGCAGGGTTGTGTGGTGTCGTGGTCACTGTTCTCCTGAAGGCTGGGTAGTTTGCTGCAGATAATGGTCTGTTTGAGGTTGTGCGGTTGTTTGAAGGCAAGAAGTGGGGGTGTGGGGATGGCCTTGGCGAGATGTTCGTCTTCATCAATGACATGTTGAAGGCTCCGGTGAAGATGTCGTAGCTTCTCTGCTCCGGGGAAGTACTGGACGACAAAGTTCCGCACACATGAGGACGGCCTCAACCGGGATCTTGGGTTCATGTCACACTATCTGTAACCCCCACGACTTGCCTGGGCTTGCAAAATCTCACTAACTGTCCTGGCTGGAGACAATACACATCTCTTTAACCTGTGCTTAACCCTCTCTCCACTCACATTGTCTGCACCTGTAAAGATTTGATTACCTGTAAAGACTCGCATTCCAACCATTATCTTGTAAATTGAGTCTGTGTCTATGTATGCCCTGTTTGTGAACACAACTCTTCACTCACCTGAAAGGAGGAGGAACACTCCAAAAGCTTGTGCTACCAAACAAACCTGTTGGACTTTAACCTGGTGGTGTGAGACTTTTTACTATGCTTACCTCAGTCAAACGCCGGCATCTCCACATCATACACACCTGAAGGCCATGCAACAAGTGACCCTACCCCCAGGAACAGAATCTAACTCCTTCCCCTCACCCTTCAATGAACACCCTTCAGTGGTAACCACTTTCCCCGCAACTGTCAGCACAATGCCCGAGACACAGGTACGCATTGCGCACCATGCACTGCAATATGTTAATGCTTGCTATCCACCTTATGTTCCCACAGGAAAAGAAAATCCACAATGCACAGGAAATGACAGACTGATGGTGGTGTGCCTGACCTGCAGCAGCTGAGTAGCATGGAGGAGCGTGCCATTGAGCTGGCAGGGGGTGATGGGCCATCCCAAATGGTCACCGACAGCCAGGTCGGCGTACAGCATGCAAGTGAGCAGAAGCGCACCCTCAACCTTGGTCCTCCTCTAAATAAGTGCGATGCTCCATGGAATGTTTTGCCTCCCTCCCCCTAATGTGCATTCTTTTTTCCAGCTCTGGACCCAGAGGAAGCCAGCCCTTCGGGTGTTGCTGCTGCCCCGCTGCTCTGGAGCAAACTGCCCGCGACCCCCTGGATGACACCTCGGAGGGAGGCACTGAGAAATCCTCCGAGGGCAGCATCACTAAAGCATCATCGGCATGTACCACACAACCCACCAACACAGAGACGAGCACCACGGTGGGTACCTTTAGTATTGAGGCTTCTGGGTCACGAACTGGTGAGCACATCACAGACACTGATGCACATCGGGTGGAGGCGGGCACATCTGAGGGCTCGGGCACACGGAGCTCTGCCGGAGGCCAGGATTCAGCTGTCCCCAAGCCAGCTGCTGGGCCTCTGGGTTTGTTCCTCCCAAGGCTGGTGGAGATGCATCAGGAAACCCGGGGAGTTGTGGAAGGGCTGTCAGCTGCCATACTGCAACTGCAAAGCTGTTTAGGGGAATCAAACAGAGTGCTGTTGCAGGAGGTGGTGCCGACACAGCGTGAGACCCAAGCCAACACTGCAAGGGTGGTGGCCACAGTGGAAAGTTTGGCTCAGGGGTCTGTCCTCATGGGTGACAGGGTCCAGGCCATCCTGGAGACACTATGGGCCATGGGCGAGTGTGTTTCCCGCATCCAGGAGGCACAGCGTTCGATGGCCATGGGTGTCGGGGGCATGTGGGAGACACTGCTGGCCATGGCTGGGACTCTCGCTGGCATTCTGGAGAGACAGCAGGTCGTGGCTGTGAGCCTCAACAACTTAGCCCAGGCTCAGAGGGCTACTGCTGAGGGGCTCCAGAGCCTGGCTTGCTCATAGAATGCTGCAGCGGAGGGGCTCTGGAGCTTGGCTGAGTCTCAGAGGGCCAGGGCTGAGGGATCACACATCATGGGGCAGACGCATCTAGGCCTCCAGGACTGGCAGAGCCAGATGACAGCGGAGCTTCTGGAGCTCAGTCCAGCTACGCTGGCATCCCATGGCGTGCCCCGGGGCCTCTAGGCACCCCAGGGGAGGAGGAAGGGCTTGAGGCCATGCCGGTATCTTCCATTCAGGTGATCCCGGATGCCCAGAGACCTTCCGACTCCCCCTTTCCTCACACCGGGGCATCTCAGGGCCAACGAGATGAACAGGGTGGCACCGAAATAGTGCCATCTGCAAGTCAGACGGGCCCTCCAGGTCCCCGCCACCCAGGGGACATCCGCCAAGGGCATCACAGGCAATGAGACGTGCATCACAGCTGGACACCTCCACTTCCGATGTACTTCCTGGGGTAGCACCGAGAAGAAGCAGGAGACAGCACAAAGTTAGAAAGTTGTAGTTCACTAGAAGGCACGGGTGAAGGTCAGCATTAGGTAATCATTTATGTTAAGAGCACAATAAACTGTTAATTGCACATCATGCTGTGACTAATGTGTCTCTGATTCTCTCCCCCCGCCCCCCCGCCACCCCCACAGCTCAGTGTTCCCGACTCCCAAACATAGAAGTGCTGTCTGTTGAGCCTTGCAGACTCAGCCCATGTTTCAGAGTGCCTGCCCTACCTTCCCCAACATCCACCAGACCCTTGGTGCAAGTGCCCACCCCCCCTCTACATAGAACATAGAACAGTACAGCACAGAACAGGCCCTTCGGCCCACGATGTTGTGCCGAGCTTTATCTGAAACCCAGATCAAACTATTTCCTCCCTATCATCCCGAAGTACTCCATGTGCCTATCCAATAGCTTTTTAAATGTTCCTAAAGTGTCTGACTCCACTATCACTGCAGGCAGTCCATTCCACACCCCAACCACTCTCTGCGTAAAGAACCTACCTCGGACATCCTTCCTATATCTCCCACCATGAACCCTATAGTTATGCCCCCTAGTTACCGCTCCATTCACCCGAGGAAATAGTCTTTGAACGTTCACTCTATCTATCCCCCTCATCATCTTATAAACCTCTATCAAGTCTCCTCTCAACCTCCTCCGCTCCAAAGAGAAAAGCCCAAGTTCCCTCAACCTTTCCTCATAAGACCTACTCTCCAAACCAGGCAGCATCCTGGTAAATCTTCTTTGCACTCTTTCCAGCGCTTCCACATCCTTCTTATAGTGAGGTGACCAGAACTGCACACAATATTCGAAATGTGGTCTCACCAAGGTCCTGTACAGTTGCAGCATAACCCCACGGGCTCTTCAACTCAAACCCCCTGTTAATGAATGCCAACACACTATAGGCCTTCTTCACGGCTCTATCCACTTGAGTGGCAACCTTCAGAGATCTGTGGATATGAACCCCAAGATCTCTTGGTTCCTCCATAGTCTTCAGAACCCTACCTTTGACCCTGTAATCCACTCTCTTGGCCAAAAATCATGTGTCCCCAATCCTTACAGCTACGTGGGCCAGGCTGGCAGCGTGCATTCGGAGTACAGGTAGGAGTCAGACTTGAATGGCACCAGGGGCAGGATCCCAGTGAGCACAACAACAAGTCGTCACCTTCCTCCAGCCTTCAACCAAGACTCACAACCATTACCAGCACAGGCACATTAACAGGGTCGGATGTTTCTGGGGGATAGGGTGGTGGGATGACAGGAGCAAGGGAAGGGTGATGTGGTGGTTTGAGGGCCAGGTTGGTTTGGAGGGGGAATAGCGGCTGCACTTGCTCCTGGGGTGTGGTGGATGTGTGTTGGTTACAGCCCCCTCACTGCACAGCACCATCTGGGTGAAGCGGACTGCAATCAAGTTCCTCGCCGCTCTTCCTTGCCAGACACTTACCATTGCCGCCCGCTGTACTTCCTCCGGCTCTTCATGTGGTGGGGCACCCACCTCACTCCTGCTCCTCCTGCTCCAGCTGGTCTCCCCGCTGCTGGACAATGTTGTGCAGAGCACAGCAAATGATCACGATGCGTGAAGCACGCACAGGGTCATACTGTAGGGCCCCCCAGAGCGGTCCAAGCAGTGGAACCCCATCTTTAGCAGGCCGATGCTCAGCTCAACGATGGACCAGGTGGCTGCATTGGCCTCATTGTAGCGGGCTTCCGCCTCCGTCTCGGGCCTCTACACAGGCGTCATCATCCATGACCTTAGCGGGTAACCCTTGTCACCCAGTAGCCATCCTGGGAGCCTGGGCTGGTCTTCAAAGAGCCCAGGGATGTCCGACTGCCGGATCACAAATCTGTCATGGACACTCCCTGGGTGGGGTGCATCGACCTGCATGATCTTGAGCCGATGGTCGCAGACAATTTGGACGTTCAGGGAGTGGAACCCTTTCCTGTTCACAAATCGCTGCGGCCCTGCATGTGGGGCCCACAAGGTGATATGTGTGCCATCCATTGCGCCCTGCACATTGGGAATCCCAGCGATGGAGGTGAAGCCGAGAGCCAGGGCCTCCTGCAGTGCATGGCCCACATCAAAATTAATGAACTGCCCTGCCCAGCATACAGGGCATCTGTGACCTGCCGCACACATCTGTGCACAGAGGCCTGGGAGATCCCAACTAAGTCGCCACTGGGAGCCTGGAATGACCCGGAGGCATAGAAATTGAGGGTTGCCGTCACCTTCACGTCCACAGGGAGCGGGTGACCGCAGCCCCCCCAAGGTGCTAGATGTGGGAACACCTCACAAATGTGATGCACTGTGGTCTTGGACAGGCGCAGCCGGAGACGGCACATCTCCTCCAAGAGCATCTCGAAGGAAGTGCGGGGCCTTTACCTCCTTGGCCTTGGCACCCTCCACCTTCTGTGCACCCTCTCGGGAGCCTACTCACCCACCTCCTGGCCCTCAGCGGCAGCCTCCTGCCCTCCTTCCTGAGGGCCTGGTGGATGCTGCTCTTGTGGTGGTCTCTCCATGCCCGCCACCTCCTGAGCTGCCTCCACCTCTTCCTCCGCCCCTGCTGCTACCAACATGGCCAGCTCCAGACCGAGATCCATCTGCACAGTGGGGTTTGGAAAGAGCAGAGAATGACGGATTATTATCATTGGCTGCATAGACCCAGCACCACCCCAAACCCTCACTTGGGCCAATACCCCCACTTGTGGGAGCTGGCAACACCACACAATCCATGGTGCCATGCGTGGCCCGATTAGGGTTGTGTGAGATTCCCATCATGACAAATGCTGGCACAGATTGTGCAGGTCGGTGTGCAGACATGGGCAATGTGCACCCTTGAGCCATTGCTGTGTGTAATAACTGCAGCATCCGTTACAGGCATGTGTGGCTGGTCCGTGTCACAGGGCGGGGCGGGGACAGACTGCAAATCAGCACCAGATGGGTGCCCAGTGACAGCAGATTCCACACAGTCCATTCTAAACCTCTGCACCACGGCCTGGAGCAGCAGCTGCTTCATCTGGTTGGGCCTCAGTCAGCACATGGTGCACTCCCCCCCCACCCCAGAACACCAGCACACAGTCAAGTCCCTGACCAAGACAATGCCACAGCAAAGTGCTGGGGTGGGGGGGGGGGGGAAGCGGGAGCCCTTGACACTGCCTTTCTCAGTGCGCTTCAGCGCTGCTTGGAGAGGGTGAGGGGGATGGGGAAGCGGGAGCACTCGAAGCTGCCTCTCTCAGTGCACTTCAGCGCTGCTTGGGGGAGGGGGAGCACTCGACGCTGCCTCTCATAGTGCGCTTCAGCGCTGCTTGAGGGGGGTGGGGGGGTGGGAGCAGGAGGAAGGCCACCAGGCATCTCCAGGGTCTGCCTGCAATATCCCCCATGCTCCGCTAGCAGCACTTCCCTCCTCATGCCAGTTCAAGGCTGCCATGCCAGGTTGCGACTTTTAAATACCTATTCTGATTCGCGCCAAAATTACATTACGCCAGAGGTGGGAGACGCAGACGTGGGCGGAAATTGCGTGTGGATTCCGGTAATGGTATGTAAAGGTAATGTAAGCTCATGTTAATCAGTGGCCCGCCAGTTTTCGTTCCCGGCGGCGTCATTTTTCTCCGGCTGGGAGATGCCTGTGGGTTGTAAAAACTGTCGGGGAACCCGCGAAATGACCAACACACGCATCTCCTGGCCCGACCCGACAGAAAAGTTGCATGTCGCAGTGGGAGAATCGTGGCCACTGAGTGCAGTTTTGGTTTCCTTATCTGAGGAAGGATGTTCTTGCTCTGGAGAGAGTGCAAAGAAGTTTATCAGACTGATTCCTGAGATAGTGGGACTGATGTACGAGGAGAGATTGAGACAGTTAGAATTGTATTCGCTGGAGTTCAGAAGAACGAGGGAGGATCTCATAAAAACCTATAAAATTCACACAGGACTAGATAGGATAGATGTGAGAAGGATGTTCCCAATGGTGGGTGTGTCCAGAATCAGGGGTTACAGTCCGAGGATACAGGGTAGACCGTGTAGGACTGAGATGAGAAGAAATTTCTAAACCTAAAGAGTGATCAGTCTGTGGAATTCACTACCGCAGAAACATGAGCATGTATTGTAAATAGTTTTACTCCTTTGGAAGGGAGGAAAGTATCTTTAAAAGGTGGATGTTGGAATATGCCTTTAAGGACTAGCAGCATGGCATTAAAAGGAAACATCATGTGATCTGGTCTTGTTTCATTTTGTTTCAAGCAGAACATACCTCATACACACATACATATATACCATGCATGCACACGCACCCAACCCCCAGCCCCCCCGACATGCACATACACTGGCCCCCAACGCCCACATGCACCCACCCACTCCATTCCTTTCCTTGCTCTGTCTCCCTGTCTCGCTCAAAGCTCCTCTCCCTCCTCCTTCTCTCCCATCCTTGACAACTCTTCCTTTTTTCCTCCCCCTAACCCTTTACCCATCCCCATTCCCTTGCTTAGCCCCCTCCTCAACCTCTCACCTGTTCACCCTCCTTGGCCTCTTCCCTCCATCTATCTCCCCCCGCCCCCCCATCTATCTCCCCCCCCCCCTCCATCTATCTCCCCCCGCCCCCCTCAGAGTTCCTGCTCATTGTAGCCTCTCCTCTATATGTTGTCTGTTTTGCAGACCCAGAGTCACTGTAACCACAATCCCTATACCTCTTTCAGACCTGGTAACCAAATCTCTGAATGGATATACCAACGGACCTCCAAAACAAACCACAACACTTCCACAAAATTTACTGTAGCAGAAGTTAAGTCAAAACCACCTCACCTGAACACAAGTGGTGAGATCCTTGATGCAGCTGAGTGCATGGACAGCAGCAAGTGATTAACACAGGGCTTTCAGTAGAAACTGTACTCTGAGTTTCAGAAAACTCTCTGAAAACGTGATTGGCTCTTTCATAGAATCCCTACAGTGCAGAAGGAGGCCATTCGGCCCATCGAGTCTGCACCGACCACAATCCCACCCAGGCCCTACCCCCACATATTTACCCACTAATCCCTCTAACCTACGCATCTCAGGACTCTAAGGGGCAATTTTTAACCTGGCCAATCAACCAAACCCGCACATCTTTGGACTGTGGGAGGAAACCGGAGCACCCGGAGGAAACCCACGCAGACACGAGGAGAATGTGCAAACTCCACACAGACAGTGACCCGAGCCGGGAATCGAACCCGGGACCATGGAGCTGTGAAGCAGCAGTGCTAACCACTGTGCTACCGTGCCGCCCCTGATGGTTGCGGGGTGGGGGGGGAATTGAACACATGTCACACTCAGGTTAATGCATCCCCGGTGTATGCTGTACCACAAGATATTGGAAATGCACACATAGCTTTCAGCCTTCGGTAACCCTGGGACCAACAACATTGTGGAGTCAGGTTTCAGAGTGAAGCCATTCCAGATCTTTCTCATCCCAACATGATGACATCATAGATTGATCTTTGACCTGCCATGTCTAAAGTCACGCACAATAAAGCCATTGGATTTTATTTTAGTGGGTGGGAGTGGCACCCTCACTGGTGCCATTGGGCTGTGTCTGAACTTTGCTGATAGCTATTAAAACTATTTGGCTAGCTCTCTCCTAGTTATAAAGTAAGCAGCAGCTAGCGACACTCCTTTTCCTCAATTACCTCAAATTGAGTCACTTTCCCTGAAACTATTCAACTCAAGTCCCTCAGTGGAAAGCTTTTGAAGTTTGGCTTTTAAGCTTTTTAAGCTGGAACAGAAGAGCTCTTCCTTATCACAGGTGAGCCTTGGAACTTTCTTTCCAGCCAGGGTCTGAGGAGCCACTTCAAGACTGGGCTCGACTGGTGGGACTCTGGGTATGAATTCTGTAGACTTGCTGCTGTCCAGGATTGGAAAGTTCTAATAGTTCAGTTATCCTATCTATTATCTATGCCCAATGGACTAAGGGCCATTAAGATTCACAAGGTAGGTTTGAATACTGGGAGCTGTTTATTGGAAGATGTGAACTCATTCACAGTCAAGTCACAGGGTCCCACACTGGGCGTAGCTAATACCCGAGGGGTCACCTGACTCATACTCTTAAAGGGGCAGTCCACACCTTAAACCCCAACATACTATAAATATATATAGAAAAAACTATATGTAAATTGTATACATATATATATATAAATATATATCTGTGTGTGTGTGTGTATATATATATATATATATATATATACATATATAGATATGTAAATAAAGGGATTCAGGTTCCTGGATCATTGGGACCTCTTTAGGGGCAGGTGTGACCTGTACAAAAAAGCCGGGTGGTACTGGAATCCCAGGGGGACCAATATCCTGGCAGGAAGGTTGGCTAAGGCTACTGGGGAGACTTTAAACTAGAAAGGTTGGGGGGAGGGAATCGTGATGAGGTGACTGAGAGCGAGGAGGTTAGCCCGCAAATAGAGAAGGATTGTAGACAGTGTAAGAGGGAGAATAGACGGGTGATGGAGAAGGGGAGAGCTCAGACCAAAGGTTTGAGATGTGTCTATTTTAACGCCAGGAGTGTAGTGAATAAAGTGGATGAGCTTAGAGTGTGGATCGATGCTTGGAAGTGTTATGTGGTGGCCATTACGGAGACTTGGGGACAGGGACAGGACTGGATACTTCAGGTGCCGGGTTTCAGATGTTTCAGGAAGGACATGGAGGGAGGCAAGAGAGGGGGTGGAGTGGCACTGCTGATCAGGAATAGTGTCACAGCTGTAGAGAAGGTGTATGCTGTGGAGGGATTATCTACAGAGTCTCTGTGGGTGGAGGTTCGGAGTGGGAAGGGGTCGATCACTTTGCTGGGAGTTTTCTATAGGCCGCCCAATAGTGACAGGGAGGTGGAGGAGCAGATAGGGAAACAGATCCTGGAGAGTTGCAATAATAGCAGAGTTGTTGTGATGGGAGACTTTAATTTCCCAAACATAGATTGGAATATCCCTAGGGTAAGGGGTTTGGATGGGGAGGAGTTCGTTAGGTGTGTTCAGGAGGGTTTCCTGACACAGTATGTGGACAAGCCTACAAGAGGAGAGGCTGTACTTGATCTGATACTGACCAATGAGCCTGGACAGGTGTCAGATCTCTCAGTGGGAGAGCATCTTGGGGATAGCGATCATAACTCTATCTCCTTTATGCTTGCATTGGAAAAAGAGAGGATCAGGCAAGCTAGGAAAGCGTTTATATGGAGTAAGGGGAAATATGAAGACATAAGGCAGCAAATTAGAGGAGTAAATTGGAAGGAGGTATTCTCAGGGAAATGTACTGAAGAGAGGTGGCAGTTTGTCAAGGAATGTCTATCTAGGGTTCTACAGGACAATGTTCCGAGCAGACAGGGAGGTGTTGGTAGGTTAAAGGAACCGTGGTGCACGAAAGCTGTGCGGGACCTAGTCGAGAAGAAAAGGAAAGCGTACAAAAGGTTCAGAGAGCTTGGCGAAGATAGGGATCTAGATGAGTATACGGCTTGTAGGAAGGGACTAAAGAAGGAAATTAGGAGAGCCAGAAGGGGTCATGAGAAGGCCCTGGCAAGTAGAATTAAGGAAAACCCTAAGGCGTTCAATAAATATGTGAAGAGTAAAAGGATGAGACGTGAAGGAATAGGGCCTATAAAAGGTGAAGGCGGGAAAATCAGTACGGAACCAGTAGAAATGGCAGAGGTGCTCAATGAGTATTTTGCCTCGGTTTTCACAGAGGAGAAGGACATGGGTGGTTGTACTGTGGGCTTGCGGTGGACTGAAAAGATTGAGTATGTGGACTTTAACAAAGAGGTTGTGCTGGAATCTTTGAATGGCATCAAGATAGATAAGTCGCCGGGTCCGGATGGGATGTACCCCAGGTTACTGTGGGAGACGAGGGAAGAGATTGCAGAGCCTCTGGCGATGATCTTTGCGTCGTCGATGGAGACGGAAGAGGTGCCAGAGGATTGGAGGATTGCGGATGTGGTTCCTATTTTCAAGAAGGGGAATAGGGATAGCCCAGGAAATTACCGACCGGTGAGTCTAACCTCAGTGGATGGTAAGCTGATGGAGAAGATCCTGAGGGACAAGATTTATGAGCATTTGGAGAGGTTTAGTATGCTCAAGAATACTCAGCATGGCTTTGTCAAGGGCAGATCGTGCCTTACGAGCCTGGTGGAGTTCTTCGAAAATGTGACTAAACACATTGACGAAGGGAAAGCGGTAGATGTGGTTTATATGGATTTTAGCAAGGCATTCGATAAGATCCCCAATGCAAGGCTTCTAGAAAAAGTGAGAGGGCATGGGATCCAAGGTGCTGCTGCCCTGTGGATCCAGAACTGGCTTGCCCAAAGGAGGCAGAGAGTGTGTATAGATGGGTCTTTTTCTAAATGGAGGTCGGTCACCAGTGGTGTGCCCCAGGGATCTGTTCTGGGACCCTTGCTGTTTGTCATTTTCATAAATGACCTGGATGAGGAAGTGGAGGGATGGGTTGGTAAGTTTGCCGACGACACGAAGGTTGGTGGGGTTGTGGATAGTCTGGAGGGATGTCAGAAGTTACAGAGGGACATAGATAGGGTGCAAGACTGGGCGGAGAAGTGGCAGATGGACTTCAACCCAGATAAATGCGTAGTGGTCCATTTTGGCAGGTCAAATGGGATGAAGGAGTACAATATAAAGGGAAAGACTCTTAGTACTGTGGAGGATCAGAAGGACCTTGGGGTCCGGGACCATAGGACTCTAAAATCGACCCCGCAGGTGGAGGAGGTGG
Source organism: Mustelus asterias (assembly GCF_964213995.1). Taxonomy (NCBI): domain Eukaryota; kingdom Metazoa; phylum Chordata; class Chondrichthyes; order Carcharhiniformes; family Triakidae; genus Mustelus; species Mustelus asterias. Next base: position 69,794,415 of record NC_135809.1, read on the forward strand.
TTAAGAAGGCATATGGTGTGCTGGCCTTTATCAATCGAGGGATTGAGTTTAGGAGTCCGGGGATAATGATGCAGCTATATAAGACCCTCATCAGACCCCACTTGGGGTCAGTGCTCAGTTCTGGTCACCTCATTACAGGAAGGATGTGGAAAAGATTGAAAGGGTGCAGAGGCGATTTACAAGGATATTGCCTGGATTGAGTGGCATGCCTTATGAGGATAGGCTGAGCTGAGGGAGCTCGGTCTTTTCTCCTTGGAGAGACGTAGGATGAGAGGAGACCTAATAGAGGTATATAAGATGTTGAGAGGCATAGATCAGGTGGACTCTCAGAGGCTTTTTCCCAGGGTGGAAATGGCTGCTACGAGAGGACACAGGTTTAAGGTGCTAGGGTGTAGGTACATGTTCGGGGGAAGTTTTTCACACAGAGGGTGGTGGGCGAGTGGAATCGGCTGCCGTCAGTGGTGGTGGAGGCAAACTCAATAGGGTCTTTTAAGAGACTCCTGGATGAGTACATGGGACTTAATAGGATGGAGGGTTATAGGTAGGCCTAAAAGGTAGGGATATGTTCGGCACAACTTGTGGGGCCGAAGGGCCTGTTTTGTGCTGTAGTTTTCTATGTTTCTATGTTTCTATAACTCTATCTCCTTTACGCTAGCATTGGAAAGAGATAGGATCAGGCAAGCTAGGAAAGTGTTTATCTGGAGTAAGGGGAAATATGAAGCCATCAGGCAGGAGATTAGAGGCATAAATTGGAAGGAGGCATTCTCGAGGAAAAGTACTGAAGTAAGGTGGCAGATTTTCAAGGAATGTTTGTCTGGAGTTCTGAATGACAACGTTCCGATGAGACAGGGAAGTGTTGGTAGGTTACGGGAACTGTGGTGCGCGAAAGCTGCGCTGAACCTAGTGAGAAAGAAAAGGAAAGCATACAAAAGGTTCAGAGAACTAGCCGATGATAGGGACCGAGATGAGTATACGGCTTGTAGGAAGGGACTTAAGAAAGAAATTAGGAGAGCCAGAAGGGATCACGAGAAGGCCTTGGCAGGTAAGATTAAGGAGAACCCTAAGGCGTTCTATAAATATGTGAAGAGTAAAAGGATGAGATGTGAAGGAATAGGACCTATAAAAGGTGAAGGTGAGCAAGTCTGTACAGAACCGGAAGAAATAGCAGAGGTGCTTACTGAATATCTTACCTCGGTATTCCCGGTGGAAAAAGACCTGGGTGGCTGTACTGCAGGATTGAGGCGGACTGAAAAGATTGAGTATGTGGACATTAAGAAAGAGGATGTGTTGGAAATTTTGAATAGCATCAAGATAGATAAGTCGCCGGAACCGGATGGGATGTACCCCAGGTTACTGTGGGAGGCGAGGGAAGAGATTGCAGAGCCTCTGGCGATGATCTTTGCATTGTCGATGGAGACGGGAGAGGTTCCGGAGGATTGCGGATGTGGTTCCTATATTCGAGAAAGGGAATAGGGATAGCCCAGGAAATTACTGACCGGTGAGTCTAACCTCAGTGGTTGGTAAGTTGATGGAGAAGATCCTGAGGGACAGGATTTATGAACATTTAGGGAAGTTTAGTATGCTCAAAAGTAGTCAGCACGGCTTTGTCAAAGGCAAATCGTGCCTTACGAGCCTGGTGGAGTTCTTTAAAAATGTGACTAAACACATTGACGAAGGAAAAGCGGTAGATGTGGTTTACAAGGACTTCAGCAAGGCATTCGATAAGGTCCCCCATGCAAGACTTCTCGAGAAAGTGAGAGGGCATGGGATCCAGAACTGGCTTGCCTGCAGAAGGCAGAGAGTGGTTGTAGATGGGTCTTTTTCTGAATGGAGGACGGTCACCAGTGGAGTGCCCCAGGGATCTGTTCTGGGACCCTTGCTGTTTGTCATTTTCATAAATGACCTGGGTGAGGAAGTGGAGGGATGGGTTGGTAAGTTTGCCGACGACACAAAGGTTGGTGGTGTTGTGGATAGGTTGGCGGGATGTCAGAAGCTGCAGCATGACGTAGATAGGATGCAAGACTGGGCTGAGAAGTGGCAGATGGACTTCAACCCGGATAAATGTGTAATGGTCCATTTTGGCAGGTCAAATGGGATGAAGGAGTATAATATCAAGGGTAAGACTCTGAGCAGTGTAGAGGATCAGAAGGACCTGGGGGTACGGGTCCATAGGATTCTTAAATCGGCCCCGCGGGTAGAGGAGGTGGTTAAGAAGGCGTATGGTGTGCTGGCCTTCATCAATCGAGGGATTGAGTTTAGGAGTCGGGAGATAATGATGCAGCTTTATAAGACCCTCGTCAGACCCCACTTGGAGTACTGTGCTCAGTTCTGGTCGCCTCATTACAGGAGGGATGTGGAAATGATTGAAAGGGTGCAGAGAAGATTTACAAGGATATTGCCTGGATTGAGTGGCATGCCTTATGAGGATAGGTTGAGGGAGCTCGGTCTTTTCTCCTTGGAGAGACGAAGGATGAGAGGTGACCTGATAGAGGTGTACAAGATGTTGAGAGGTATAGATCGGGTGGATTCTCGGAGGCTTTTTCCCAGGGCTGAAATGGTTGCTACGAGAGGACACAGGTTTAAGGTGCTGGGGAGTAGGTACAGAGGAGATGTCAGGGGTAAGTTTTTCACTCAGAGGGTGGTGGGTGAGTGGAATCGGCTGCCGTCAGTGGTGGTGGAGGCAAACTCGATAGGGTCTTTTAAGAGACTCCTGGATGAGTACATGGAACTTAATAGGATTGAGGGTTATAGGTAAGCCTATTTATAGGCGTAGGTAGGTAGGGACATGACCGGCGCAACTTGTGGGCCGAAGGGCCTGTTTGTGCTGTATTATTTCTATGTTCTATGTTCTATTAAATATACATATTTCACACCCCTCCTCCTTAAATTCAAAACTTCCCAACTGAAAATACATATATACAAACAAGGAAGAACATAGTTAAATACAATAACTATTTATACAGAACATCACAAACTGTCACAGTCCCCAACATAAAGTCCCTTCTGACAATTCACACATCAGGGTGATGGCATTTTCATAGAGGTTGTTTCCTCATTGCCAGAACCTCTTCCAGAGTACTCTCCTAGGATTCTGAAAGATCCTGTTGTTCAGCAGGAGGATCCCTTTCTGATTGGCCGCAGGAGGTTGGTGCCACATGCTGCGTCCTCCCTTGCGGTGATCAACTCTGACTCTGAAACACTAGACTTGGATAACTCCACTGGGCAATGTGGGCTGTTCCATTATTTGTGAGGCTTCCCACCTCTGATGTGGTGCTGCGACCAACTGGTCCACATGTTTTCTCCACACCAGTTCATCCCTGGTCTATACTGTGCAGGACAAAGATCCCGTTTATGTAACAATGGTAGCTAGTACCCACTTTTCTCCAAAATATGCTGGTTGACTTTCCTCTCAGAACTAGGTAAACCACCTGTTTCAGAATCGGATTGTTCCGGGTGACATTCTGCACCTGGCTAGTGGTTACCAGAACTTTATCTTTCTAAATGAAGTACATTATCTTCAGATTCCAGCCAGAAGCATCTTTATCTCCAGGCAAAGGCAGCCTTGACAGAGCATCTGCATTGCTATGTTTCTGTGACTGACAGTACCGGATGTCATATGAGTAGGCTGATAGCACTAACACCCATCTTTGTAATCAAGCTGCCGCCATGGACAGTATCCAGGTGTAGTGCCCTAAAATGGATGTCAACAGCCTATGGTTTGTCAGAAGTACGGAATGCCTACTATATAGGAAGGAATAAAAATTCTTGACACCAAAGACAATGCCCAAGTCTTCTTTTCCCACCTGAGCATACTTTTCCTCAGCCTTTGTCGATGATCTTGAAGTGAATGCTATGGGTCTTTCCTCCCCATTTAGCATAATATGGGACAGGAGAGCCACAATCCCATAAGGCGAGACCGCACATGCAAGCTGCAGCGGTCATATTGGGTTGAAGTGAATTAACACTCCCAATCTCTTCAAAGCCTGCTTTACTGCCAGGTAGGCCTCCTCATATTCTTTTGTCCACTTCCATGGATGTCCTTTCCCTAGCAACTGCTACATTGGTTTCAACACCGTCATTAGTTCTGGAATGAATTTGCCATAGTAATTAATAAGTCCGAAAAATGACCTCAACTGGAACACATTGTCTGGTCTTGGAGCCTTCATGATGGCCTCCATCTTCTTGGACGCCTTGTGTAACACATCACCATCAATTAAATGAGCTAGGTATTCAATGGAGTCCTTGAAGAACTCATATTTCTCTCTCTTGACTTGTAGGCCATGCTCCAGCAACCTTTTTAAGGTATTATCCAAGTTCTTTAAATGCTCCTCCTCTGTTGAACCCATAACCAAGATATCATCCAGGTAACACTAGCCTACTGTCAATCCACTCAAGATTTGATCCATGGCCCTCTGGAAAAGAGCCAGAGCTGGCGTATAGCCAAATCAAAGCTACTTATAGTGGAATAGGCCCCTATGTGTGACTATCGTTAGCGGCAGTTATGAATACTTCACTACCCCCATCTACAAGTAAGCCTGAGGTAGGTCCATCTTGGAGAATTTTCTTTCCCCCTGCCAGGCAGCTGAATAAGTCCTCTATGAGAGACCGCACACAGGGCTGGGTTTACTGTCACTTTAATATCCCCACAAATACTCACCAATCCATCTGATTTCAAGACCGGAACAACTGAGAAGGCCCATTCACTGGTGATCACTGGTTCCAAAGCCCCCAAATTCACTAATTATTCCATTCAGCCTCCACCGAAGGCCAAATGGTGTACGGTACCGGACATGCCTTTAAACTCCTTGGACAACTATCGCCTCTAGCCGTAATTTCACCTTGACACCCTTCCTCACTCCAAGGGTTCCTTAAGACATCTTTAAATTTCCCCAAGATGTCTTGTTCGAGTCTGCCAGCCTATTAACACCCTCCTGTTAAATTTCAACTTCTGTAACCAGGTGTTAATGCAGCTCGTCACCTTTTATCACATATAGTGGCAATTCTGCATATTGGTCCTCAACTATACTTTCACAAGTACATAACCCTCGAGGGGAACCATTTGCTCTGTATATGCTCGTAATGTGATCTTTGCAGTCTTCGATGGTAGGGCTTTCAACTTCTCCCGGTATACTGCTTCAGGAATCAGACACAGCCACCCCATATCCACTTCCATTTACACAGTTTTCCCTTCCAGTTTAGGGAGAACTCAGAACCGATCGCCTTCACCTTGTACCAACAGAATATTTAGCCTGAGTTCATGTTGCCCTGAATTTGTCTGCTCCTTCTGCAGACCCGACTGACTCCATATCCTTTCCATGGCTGACAACATGGCAGATTTCCTTCCCTAAAGAACATTAGTGAACCAGATGGGTTTTTCCGGCAATCGACAATGGTTTCATGGCCATCAGTAGATTCTTGGTTCCAGATATTTTTTACTGAGTTCAAATCCCACCATCCGTCACTGCAGGATTTGAACCTGGGTCCCCACAAGATTCGCTGAGTTTCTGGATGAATAGTCTAATACCACTAGGCCATTACCAGCCATGGTGGGGGAAATATCAGGAGGGCGGAAAGTAGTGACATCTGTGAGCGGTGTTTGAGTACATAGCCATGACATAAACATGCTGCTGTGCCTGTGCAGACTGCTGCCGAGTGCCTGCCAATTGAGACTCCAGGCAGATCATCATATTGAATGGCAGAGCAGGCTCAAAGAGCTGAATGACTTACCCTTGTTCTTTTGTGAAATGCTGACCTATTAAAAAGATTCTGTATCTGCCGGGAGTCAATCGATGGGAACCCTATGATTTGAACATCTCCAACATTACTTTTAACAGCTGCTGGGAGATTGAGGGTAATTATTGTAGTCTCCTGGTCATTTTGGGAAGGTTGACAACCTGAGAGTTTTGGAGGTGTTAATAAAAGCAGGAGTTTGACAGAAGTTCCATATTTACACGTTCCAGTTTAATATACAGAGGGCTTTCAAGGCCTTTAGTGAAAAGGGTAAACTGTACATTAGCTCAATCACTATACATACACACACACACACACACACTCCCGCACCTGACACATGCGAACTTGGTCACTAAGCCTGCCTGATTTCCAGCCTCTATTAAGGACAAAGAACAAAGAAAATTACAGGCCCTTCGGCCCTCCAAGCCTACACCGACCATGTTGCCCGACTGAACTAAAACCCCCTCCCCTTCGGGGGACCATATCCCTCTATTCCCTTCCTATTCATGTATTTGTCAAGACGCCCCTTAAAAGTCACTACCGTATCTGCTTCTACTATCTCCCCTGGCAGTGAGTTCCAGCACCCACCACCCTCTGTGTAAAAAACTTGCCTCGTACATCTCCTTTAAACCTTGCCCCTCGCACCTTAAACCTATGCCTCCTAGTAATTGATTGTTCCACCCTGGGAAAAAGCTTCTGACTATCCATCTGTCCATGCCCCTCATAATCTTGTAGACTTCTATCAGGTTGCCCCGTCAACCTCCTTCGTTCCAGTGAGAACAAACCAAGTTTCTCCAGCCTCTCCTCATAGCTAATGCTATGTTTAGTGTTTAGTGCTGCTCTGGGGGTTTGTAATTCAGGTCAAACTCACAGGTTCATGGTACCGCATGTTGAACCTGTTTATTTCAGTGATGTTCAGGTTCCAGACTCTTCCCTTTTGTTTAGTTAGCCACACTCCAAGTTCTGCTCTTTGGAGGAAGTCTCTGGTTCACTGTGGCTTTGTTGGAAGCTCTATTCTCTGAAATCAGAATTATTAAAAACATTTAGTTCCTCTCTCTCTCTCTCTCTCAGTCACCTTTACCCAGAAATGAACAGCATATTATTTGCTTCCAACCACCAAGCAATTTAACCCCTTATATACTGCACCATGTTTTACTGCTATTTCTTGCTGGAAGTTTCTTTCAGTGTTCCTACATTTGGAGGTGACAATGGTGATATTTGGCCATCTCTCTGTTAGTTTAGCCTGAAATCAAAGCACACAAGGCAGTCTATTAGAGAAAGCTATGCCTCTGATCACTGCCTTTCAGTGTTTTCAAATCCCTACTTGGCCTTGCTCCTCCCTATCTCTGAAATCTCCTTCAACACCACAACCCTCGGAGTGCTCCTCGAGCATTCCCCATTTTAATCACTCTACCACCTGTGGCCAAGGCCCAAAACTCTTGTCATCTCTCTCTACCTCTTTACTTCACTTTAAGATATTTCTTAAAAGCTACCTATTTAAGAAAGCTTTGGTCACCTCTCCTGATATCTCCTCAACTTTGGTGTCACATTTTGCTCGGTAATGTATTTCACTCCTGTAGAAAACCTCGGGAAGCTCTATTCCATTCAAGGCACCCTTTGAGAAACAGCTCCAATCATAGAAACATAGAAGATAGGAGCAGGAGGCCATTTGGCCCTTCGAGCCTGCTTCACCATTCATTACGATCATGGCTGATCATCCAACTCAATAGCTTAATCCTGCTTTTTCCCCATAACCTTTGATCCCATTCACCCCAAGTGCTATATCCAGCCACCTCTTGAATAATTCAATGTTTTGGCATCAACTACTTCCTGTGGTAATGAATTCCACAGGCTCACCATTCTTTGGATGAAGGAATGTCTCCTCACCTCCGTCTTAAATGGTCTACCCTGAATCCTCAGACTGTGACCCCTGGTTCTGGACACCCCCACCATCGGGAATATCCTCCCTGCACCTACCCTGTCTAGTCCTGTCAGAATTATAGAAGTCTCTATGAGATCCCCCCTCATTCACCTGAACTCCAGCGAAAACAATCCTAACCTAGTCAATCTCTCCTCATACATCAGTTCTGCAATCCCCGGAATCAGTCTGATAAACCTTCGCTGCACTCCCTCGAGATCAAGAACATCCTTCCTCGGAAAAGGAGACCAAAACTGTACACAATACTCTGGATGTGGCCTCACCAAGGCCCTGTATAATTGCAACAACACATCCCTGCTCCTGTACTCTAAACTTCTCGTGATGAAGGCCAACATGCCATTTGCCTTCTTTACCGCCTGCTGCACCTGCATGCTTACCTTCAGTGAATAGTGCACAAGGATACCCAGATCCTGCTGCACACTCCCCTCTCCCAATTTACAGCCATTCAGGTAGTAATCTGCCTTCTTGTGTTTGCTTCCAAAGTGAATAACCTCACATTTATCCAAATTATACTGCATCTGCCATTGATTTGCCCATTCACGCAACCTGTCCAGATCATTCTGAAGGATCTCTGCATCCTCGTCACAGTTCACCCTCCCACCCAACTTGGTATTGTCTGCAAACTTTAAGATGTTACATTTTGTTCCCTCATCCAAATCATTGGCTGTCCTTTAATGAAGTTCGCTTAGAGAATATTGGGTGACCGTGCCCCTTGACCTCTAACCTTCCTAAAGGGAGGGTGGGGCTCTGGATTCTTTTCTCTTTCCAACTCTGGGAGATTGAGGCCAATTTAGCAACATGGTAAAAGATATCTGCTGATGACCGGAAGTGATTTGGAGTGGGAGCTGTATGGTCTACATAGGAACCAATGACATAGGTAGAACTAGCAATAAGGCTCTGAAGAGAGAGTTTGAGAAGATAGGGTCCAATTTAACAGAGCAGAATTTTACAACTGCACTTAACATGCTTTCAGCTATATGATAGGCCCAACCCTGACCAGGTTCCTATAATACTGACCCACCTACCCGTAGACCTTTTGAGGCCCTTTAGTGGCCAAATGGCCATTTGAAGACATCAGCCAGCCTCCACTGCCATAATACACTGGGCACTGCAATGCAGCCAATAATGGGAAGGCTTTTTCTTGTCAGCAAAGTTGGTGAAAGGGTGGGAAATGAAACATCATTTGTGGGGAAGGTATCCTGTGTGCATCAAGGCACCCTTCCATCCACCCTCTCACCCCCTCCCAAAGGTGCCTAATCCCTGCCCACCCTAAAAGCCAAGGATTTACCTCAGTCCCACCATGGCTCTTCTTCCTAGACATGTTTGCAATCGCAGCAGTGCTCACTACTGAGCAGTGGAGCTGCTTAGACTGCAAAAACTGCTGCCAATCGGCTGGCTGGCAGTGCTTGAGAGTGGAGCTTATTGCCGCAGAGGGACAGAAGTCTCACTCTCAACTTGTCAAGGTCACTGCTGGTGTAATATCACTGCGGGCCAATCTGTTTTCCAAACCACTTTGCCCACTAAAGGAACTCAATAGGTTTACAGGCAAGTGGGTCAGTACTGTAGGAACCCGGTCAGGGTTGGGCCAGCCACTCATCATATAACTGAAAGTAATAGCACCCCCCCCCTCCGCTCCCCCATTCCTCCCACCTCACCCCCTCACAACTCTGTAAAATTCAGCACATAACCTTGAGATTGAGCCACAGGTAGAATGGCATAGATTCAAACAGATTCCAGTGTTGAAAGTGTGTCTGAAGGAGGAGTGCAGGAGACAGGAATTTCAATACTCAGGGAAAGAGGGAACTCCTTCCTTGCAGTAGACTGTCCTTTAATTGGACTGGGGCCAGTCCCATGGTACATCATATCATCAGCGCGGGAGATAGGGCTTTGAAGTAAAAGCAGATGGAGTAGTAGGGGAAGGGAAAATTCAGATTGCTGCAATCATAGCTACAGAAAGTTTGCTGAAAAGTGCTTCCAGCCTCTTGTCCTCTAACAGAATAAGAAGTTTAACAACACCAGGTTAAAATCCAACAGGTTTACACTCCAACAGAATACCAGGATTACCAAAGGATGGAGGGGGCAGGGCCTAATGGGCATGGCTTGGTGGGTTGATTGGTAGGGCTGGGGGTGGGGGGTCCCATTGCCACTCTGCATAGGGTTCAGTAGGAGAAAGAGGGAGACCAGCGATCGGGGCAGGGTGGGGGTGGGGGGTGGGGGGGTCAGCCGGGGCAGGCGGGATTCAGGACTGCAGGAACGGGGATCAGGTCGGGACTGTTGGGTGGGTCAGTACTGCGTGGACGGGAGGGAGTCGGGTCTGGGGGGGTAACTGTCGTGGGGGGGCTGTAGATTGGGGCGGGTCGGGTGGGGGCGCATTGAGACTGGGCTCAAGAATGGTCAGGGGGGAAGCAGTGATCGGGCTGAGGGGGAGTTGAGGGCTGGTGATGCGGGGGTCACAGGGCTGGCCAGCGATCAGGAGGCCGGCAGTGCGGGGCAGATCAGCGCATGGGCAGTAGCCCACTCGGCACACTGATTTCAGCCTTTCCAGTGGGAATAGGCCCCCACACCCCGAGTTTTAAATGGTATTCACGCTGGTGGCCTCTGCAGTGCACAAAGTATGGAAGATTCTTCTCTGAACTCCCACAGTAAAAACCAGCGTGAATTACTCAAATTTTCATGTGAATTCAACACTTAGAATTTTTTTGTGAGAATTCCAGCCATGGTGTTTGAATGCACGAAGCATTTGGAACAAAATTAATGAGTTAACCGCCCAAATAGAGACAAAGGGGTTTGATTTGGTGGCAATTACTGAGACATGGTTAAAAGGAGACTGGGTGGAATTTTCCCATCATGCCCGCCAAGGGAATTGTAGTGGGCGGGGGCAGACCATACAAAGGTCCATTGACCTTCTTGTGGGATTTTCTGGTCTTGGGGCGAGTGTGGCCGGAAAATCCTACCCCAAGTCTGGGAATTAAATATCCAGGGCACTCAGTATTTCAAAAGGATAGACAGAAAGGAAGAGGAGGTGCTGTATTTTTGCTAGTGAAGGAAGAAATCAGTGTTGTATTGAGAAATGATTTGAGCACTGGATGTGGAATCAGTCTGGATAGAAACAAAAAATAATAATGGAAAAAAGTCCCTGAAGGGAGTAATCTATAGGTCACTAAATAGTAGTTCCACAGTGGATCACAGTATAAACCAAAATATCCTGAGGGCTTGTAAGAAAGGTACGGCAATAATCATGGTGATTTTAATTTGCATGTAGACTGAATTAATCAAATTGGCAAGGGTAGTCTCAAGACAGAGTTCACTTAATGTATTACAGATTATTTATCTCTATATATCCTCGATATATTGTGAAACCAACCAAAGAACAGGCGACTCTGGATTTGGTATTGTGTAATGAGCAGGAATTATTTAATGACCTCATAGTTAAGGATCCTCGAGGGCAGAGTGATCATAGTAATGATAGAATTCAAAATTCAGATTCAGGGTGAGAAACCAGAGTCCCACACTCAGATTCTGGAGTTAAACAAAAGTAATTATGTAAACATGAGGACAGACTAGGCCCTAGTGGGCTGGGCAGGAAGGCTGAAAGGTAGGACAGTTGAGCAATGGCAGTTGTTTAAGAAGATATTCCCCCCGACTAAAATATATTCTGGAGAGGAAAAAAGATTGTAACAGGAGAAAAAAGCATCCATGGCTAAGCAAAGAAGTTAAAGACAACATAAAGACAAAAACTAAAGCATACCATACGACATAGGTCGGAAAAGGGATGAGGTCCTGAAATGTGAATATAGAGAGTTAGGCAGAAGGCTAACGTGCAGGACCTCGAAGGTAGTAATTTCAGGACTACTACTGGTACCACGTGCTAATGAGAGTAAGAATAGGAGGATTAGGCAGATGAATGCCTGGCTTGAGAGCTGGTGCAGGGAGCAGGGATTTAGATTTTTGGATCATTGGGATCTTTTCTGGGGAAGGGGTGATCTGTTCAAGAGGGATGGGTTACATTTGAACTGGAGGGGGGCTAATATCCTGGCAGGGAGATTTGCTAGAGCCACTCGGGAGGGTTTAAACTAGTTTGGCAGGGGGGGTGGGATTCAAAGCAGTAGGGAGACAAGAGAAATTTGAGGACAGCACAGAAGTTAAAGAGAGCACATTAAATAGTAAAGGCAATGTCAGTAATCCTAGTACCAGACAGATCAGGCAAAAGCAAGATAGAGAGCAAGGGAAGTCCAGATTAAACTGCATTTATTTCAATGCAAGTGGCCTGACAGGCAAGGCAGATGAACTCAGGGCATGGATGGGTACGTGGGACTGGGATATTATAGCAATTACTGAAACATGGCTAAGGGAGAGACAGGACTGGCAGCTCAATGTTCCAGAGTACAGATGCTATAGGAAAGATAGAACAGGAGGTAAGAGAGGAGGGGGGGTTGCACTTTTGATTAGGGAAAGCATCGCGACTGTACTGGGAGGGGATATATCCGAGGGTTCGGCCACTGAGTCTATATGGGTAGAACTGAGAAATAAGAAGGGGGAAAGCACTTTGATAGGTGATGCACTATCAATCAAGCAAAGACTAGTTTGTATGCAAGAACAAATAGGCTTTTATTCGCAAAAGACTTGGAGCACACCCATGCTGATGAGCTGGTCCAGAGACTGAGGCAGGAGGGTGGGGAGCAGTCACCTTTATACCTGGACCAGGGGGGGAGGAGTCTCAGGCAGGGCCGGCAGGGGCATGCCCAGGCATGTCTCACACATACACACACACAGGCAATAAGCTAACAGTGGTTTACCACATTCATCCCCTGCTTTTAAAAAAGAGTCAGGCGGGGGTGAGGTGGGTGGAACGATATTTACAGAATTACAAATTTACAAATTCAGTCTCTCTGGGGCTTGATCTGCCGCTGCGACCGCCGTAGTGCCGGTTGTGGTGTCGGTTCCGGTGGCCGCGGTATTGGTTCAGGCGCCAGGCCGTAGTCGCTCGAGTCGTCTGTAGTCCCTTCCGGTTGTCGGGTGTGTGGTGGCGGCTCCTGGGGCTCAGGCGTGCTGTATACGAGGGTTGGGGGTGTGGGGTTGTAGGTCGTCGTGGTCCCTGGGGCACCTGCGGGTGCCAGGTCTCGAATGGAGACCTTGTCCTCCCTCCCGTCGGGGTATGCCACATAGGCGCATTGGGGGTTGGCGTGGAGGAGCTGGACCCTTTCGACCAGGGGGTCCGACTTATGGGTCCTCACGTGCTTCCGGAGCAGGACAGGGCCTGGGGACGTCAGCCACGACGGTAGTGCGGTCCCCGAGGAGGACTTTCTGGGGAAAACAATCATTCTTTCGTGAGGGGTAGCATTGGTAGCTGTGCAAAGGAGTGACCTAATCGAGTGTACTGCATCAGGGAGGACCTCTTGCCAGCGGGTGACTGGAAGACCTTTAGATCTCAGAGCTAGTAAAACGGCCTTCCAGACTGTCGCGTTCTCCCTCTCTACCTGTCCGTTCCCCCTGGGGTTGTAGCTGGTGGTCCTACTCGAAGCTATGCCTTTGGAGAGCAGGTACTGTCGCAGCTCATCACTCATAAAGGAGGATCCCCGGTCGCTATGGATATAGCTAGGGAAACCGAACAGGGTGAAGAGGCTGTGGAGGGCCCTGACGACCGTGGCCGACGTCATTTCCGGGCAGGGAATAGCGAAGGGGAAACGTGAATATTCGTCAATGACGTTGAGGAAGTATATGTTGCGGTCTGAAGAGGGAGAGGGCCTTTGAAGTCGACGCTTAGGCGTTCGAAAGGGCGGGTGGCCTTTATGAGGTGTGCTTTGTCTGGCCGATAGAAGTGCGGTTTGCACTCTGCGCAGACCTGGCAGTGTCTGGTTATAGACCTGACTTCCTCAATGGAGTAGGGCAGGTTACGGGCTTTAATGAAGTGAAAAAACCTGGTGACCCCCGGGTGGCAGAGGTCGTTGTGGAGAGTCTGCAATTGGTCTATTTGTGCGCTGGCACATATTCCCCTGGATAGGGCATCTGGGGGCTCATTGAGCTTCCCGGGCCGGTATAAGATGTCGTAATTGTAGGTAGAAAGCTCGATTCTCCACCTGAATATTTTATCATTTTTGATCTTGCCCCGCTGCGTGTTGTTAAACATGAATGCAACTGACTGTTGGTCCGTGAGTAGGGTGAATCGTTTACCAGCTAAGTAGTGGCACCAGTGCTGTACAGCTTCCACTGTGGCTTGGGCCTCCTTCTCGACAGAGGAGTGTTGAATTTCAGGGCCTTGGAGGGTTCGTGAGAAGAAGGCCACGGGTCTGCCCGCCTGGTTAAGGGTGGTGGCTAGGGCGAAATCAGACGCATCGCTCTCCACCTGGAACGGGATGGATTCATCTACAGCGTGCATTGCGGCCTTCGCGATGTCTGCTTTGATGCGGTCGAAGGCCAGGCGGGCCTCTGCCGTCAGGGGAAAAGAAGTGGATTTGATGAGCGGACGGGCTTTATCCGCATAATTGGGGACCCACTGGGCGTAATACGAGAAGAAGCCCAGGCATCTCCTCAGTGCTTTGAGGCTGGTGGGGAGGGGAAATTCCAGGAGGGGATGCATGGGATCGGGACCAATGACCCCGTTTTCCACAACACAACCAAGGGTGGCGAGGCAGCGTGTGCGGAATACGCACTTCTCCTTATTATGGGTCAGATTTAGGAGAGTGGCGGTGTGGAGGAATTTGTGGAGGTTGGCGTCGTGGTCCTGCTGATCATGGCCGCAGATGGTGACGTTATCCAGGTACGGGAAGGTGGCCCGCAGCCCGTTCTGGTCTACCATTCGGTCCATCTCACGCTGGAAAACCGAGACCCCCATTGGTGACGCCGAAGGGGACCCTAAGGAAGTGATAGAGGCGGCCATCCGCCTCGAAGGCAGTATATTGGCGGTCTTCCGGGCGGATAGAGAGCTGGTGGTATGCAGATTTTGAGTCGATGGTGGAGAACACCCGATATTGCGCAATCTGATTAACCATGTCAGATACCCGTCCAGCTGCGTGTATCGGTTAATGGTCTGACTGTAGTCAATGACCATGCAATGTTTCTCCCCAGTCTTAACAACTACTACTTGGGCTCTCCAGGGGCTGGTACTGGCCTCGATGATCCCTTCCCTTAGGAGCCGTTGTACTTCGGACCTGATAAAAGCCCTGTCTCCAGCACTGTACCATCTGCTCTTGGTGGCGATGGGCTTGCAGTCGGGGCTGAGATTTTCAAAAGTGAGGAAGGGGCGACTTTAAGAGTCGAGAGGGTGCAGGTGGTGCGCGGTGGGTGATCTAAGAACTGGGGGTTGCAAACAGAGAACGGGGGGAAAGGCCCATTATACTCCATGGTGACACTCTTAAGGTGACACAGGAAATCTAGCCCTCCCAAGTACAGAGGTGGCGGCGGCTGCGGTGTCCAAGATGCGTCCCCGTGGTCGGGGGTGTAGGCCTCGAGATTACGGAAGGCCACCTCTAACGAGTCGGCAAGTGCCACAGTCTTTTGTAGATCCAGCCCATCCTGTTCCAGCAGTCGTTGTCGGATATAGTTTGACCTGATACCCATGACATAGGAATCTCTGATTAAGTCCTCAGTGTTTTGGGCGGCTGTTACGACCTTGCAGTTGCAGGCCCTGCCAAGTGCTCACAACGCACGCAGGAATTGGTCGCCCGATTCTCCTGGCTGTTGTCTGCGAGTAGCCAGAAGATGTCTGGCGTAGATTACATTAGTCTGTTTGTTGTACTGGCCTTTTAAAAGTTCGATCACATCCTCGTAAGTTTCAGCATCTCTAATCATCGAGAATACCTGATCGCTTACCCGGGCGTGGAGCACGTGGAGCTTGTCGGCTTCGGTCTGGACGACGGAGGTGGAGGCGGTGAGGAAAGTTTTGAAACATCGCAGCCAGCGATCGAAGCTGTTAGAGGCTCCTACGGCTTAAGGGTCCAATTCAAGTCTATTGGGTTTTAGTATCTGCTCCATCCCAAAACTTTTTGCAAATAAAATTGATGCACTATCAATCAAGCAAAGACTAGTTTGTATGCAAGAACAAATAGGCTTTTATTCGCAAAAGACTTAGAGCACACCCATGCTGGTGAACTGGTCCAGAGACTGAGGCAGGGGGGTGGGGAGCAGTCACCTTTATACCTGGACCAGGGGGGGAGGAGTCTCAGGCAGGGCTGGCAGGGGCATGCCCAGGCATGTCACACACACAAACAGGCGATAAGCTTAACAGTGGTTTACCACAATAGGGTTGTACGAGTCCCAAATTGTACTGCCCCCAAATAGTCAGCAGGAAATTGAGGAGCAAATGTGTAAGGAGATTACAGATAGCTCCAAGAAAAATAGGGTGGTAATAGAAACTCATAGAAACCCTACAGTACAGAAAGAGGCCATTCGACCCATCGAGTCTGCACCGACCGCAATCCCACCCAGACCCTACCCCCATATCCCTACATATTTTACCCACTAATCCCTCTAATCTACACATCCCAGGACACTAAGGGGCAATTTTAGCATGGCCAATCAACCTAACCCGCACATCTTTGGACTGTGGGAGGAAACCGGAGCACCCGGAGGAAACCCACGCAGACACAAGGAGAATGTGCAAACTCCACACAGACAGTGACCCAAGCCGGGAATTGAACCCAGGTCCCTGGAGCTGTGAAGCAGCAGTGCTAACCACTGTGCTACCGTGCCGCCCAATAATAGTCGGAGATTTTAATTTTCCCAACATTGACTGGGACAGCCATGGTATTTGAAGGTTGGATGGAGAGAAATTTGTTGAGTGTATTCAGGAGGAATTTCTCATTCAGTGTGTGGATGGCCCGACTAGAGAGGGGGCAAAACTTGACCTCCACTTGGGAAATAAGGAAGGGCAGGTGACAGAAGTGTTAGTGAGGGATCACTTTAGGACCAGTGACCATAATTCTATTAGTTTTAAGATAGCTATGGAGAATGATAGGTCTGTCCCAAAAGTTAAAATTCTAAATTGGGGCAAGGCCAATTTTGATGGTATCAGACAGGAACTTTTAAAAGTTAATTAGGGGAGTCTGTGGGCAGGCAAAGGGACGTCTGGTAAGTGGCACGCTTTCAAAAGTGTATTAACCAGGGTTCAGGGTAAACACATTCCTCTTAGAGTGAAGGGCAAGGTTCGCAGAAGTCGGGAACCCTGGATGACTCGGGATATTGAGGCCCTCGTCAAGAAGAAGAGGCACATGACATGCAGCTGGAATCAAGT
This sequence comes from Mustelus asterias, assembly GCF_964213995.1. Lineage (NCBI taxonomy): Eukaryota > Metazoa > Chordata > Chondrichthyes > Carcharhiniformes > Triakidae > Mustelus > Mustelus asterias. Next base: position 69,811,313 of record NC_135809.1, read on the forward strand.
GAATCTCTTGAAGAGTATAGGGGGTGTAGGAGTAGAGTTAAGAGAGAAATCAGGAGGGCAAAAAGGGGACACAAAATTGTTTTGACAGATAAGACAAAGGAGAATCCAAAGAGCTTCTACAAATACATAAAGGGCAAAAGAATAACAAAGGAGAGAGTAGGGCCTCTTAAGGATCAACAAGGTCATCTATGTACGGATCCACAAGAGATGGGTGAGATCCTAAATAAATATTTCTCATCAGTATTTACTGTTGAGAAAAGCATGGATGTTAGGGAACTTGGGGAAATAAATAGTGATGTCTTGAGGAGTGTACATGTTACAGAGAAGGGGGTGCTGGAAGTCTTAAAGCGCATCAAGGTAGATAAATCCCCGGGACCTGATGAAGTATATCCCAGGACGTTGTGGGAGGCTAGGGAGGAAATTGCGGGTCCCCTAGCCGAGATATTTGAATCATCGATAGTCATGGGTGAGGTGCCTGAAGATTGGAGAGTGGCAAATGTTGTGCCTTTGTTTAAAAAGGGCTGCAGGGAAAAGCCTGGGAACTACAGGCCAGTGAGCCTCACATCTGTGGTGGGTAAATTGTTGGAGGGTATTTTGAGAGACAGGATATACAGGCATTTAGAGATGCAAGTACTGATTAGGGACAGTCAGCATGGCTTTGTGAGTGGAAAATCATGTCTCACAAATTTAATTGAGTTTTTTGAAGGGGTAACCAAGAAGGTAGATGAGGGCAGTGCAGTTGATGTTGTCTACATGGACTTCAGCAAGGCCTTTGACAAGGTACCGCATGGTAGGTTGTTGCATAAAGTTAAATCTCACGGGATCCAGGGTGAGGTATCTAAATGGATACAAAATTGGCTTCTTGACAGAATGTGGAGATGCCGGCATCTTGACAGAAGCCAGAGGGTGGTTGTTGAGAGTTGTTTTTCAAACTGGAGGCCTGTGACCAGCAGTGTGCCTCAGGGATCAGTGCTGGGCCCACTGATATTTGTCATTTATGTTAATGATTTGGATGAGAATATAGGGGGCATGTTAGTAAGTTTGCAGATGACACCAAGATTGGTGGCATAGTGGACAGTGAAGAAAGTTATCTCAGATTGCAATGGGATCTTGATCAATTGGGCCAATGGGCTGATGAATGGCAGATGGAGTTTAATTCAGACAAATGCGAGGTGATGCATTTTGGTAGATTGAACCAAGGCAGGACTTACTCAGTTAATGGTAGGGCGTTGGGGAGAATTACAGAACAAAGAGATCTCGGGTACAGGTTTATAGCTCCTTGAAAGTGGAGTCACAGGTGGACAGAGTGGTGAATGCGACATTCGGCATGCTTGGTTTCATCGGTCAGAACATTGAATACAGGAGTTGGGACGTCTTGTTGGAGTTGTAAAAGACATTGGTAAGGCCACACTTGGAATACCGTGTGCAATTCTGGTCACCCTATTATAGAAAGGATATTATTAAACTAGAAAGAGTGCTGAAAAGATTTACTAGGATGCTACGAGGACTTGATGGATTGAGTTATAAGGAGAGGCTGAATAGACTGGGACTTTTTTCTCTGGAGCGTAGGAGGCTGAGGGGTGACCTTATAGAGGTCTATAAAATAATGAGGGGCACAGACAAGGTAGAGAGTCAATATCTTTTCCCAAAGGCAGGGGAGTCTAAAACTAGAGGGCATAGGTTTAAGGTGAGAGGGGAGAGATACAAAAGTGTCCAGAGGGGCAGTTTTTTCACACAGAGGGTGGTGAGTGTCTGGAACAAGCTGCCAGAGGTAGTAGTAGAGGCGGGTTCAATTTTATTTTTTATAAAGCATTTAGATAGTTACATGGGTACGATGGGTATAGAGGGATATGGGCCAAATGCGGGCAATTGGGATTAGCTTAGGGGTTTTAAAAAAAAAGGGTGGCATGGACAAGTTGGGCCGAAGGGCCCGTTTCTATGCTGTAAACCTCTATGACTCTATATTGCAAAGGCCAGTCGCAGGCTGGAAGATTGGGAAATTTTAAAGATCAACAAAGGGTTACTAAAAAAGTAATAAATTATGAAAGAAAACGAGCACAAAATATTTTTTTAAAATAGCCAAAGCTTCAATAAGTATATACAAGGGAAGAAAGTAGCTGAAATGAAGTGAATGTTGGGACCTTGGAGGATGAGGCTAGGGAATAGTGGGGAACATAGAAATGGTGGAAAGCGAAATCAATATTTTGCCTCAGTTTTCATAGTGGAGGACACTAGTACTATCCCAGTACTAACAGAAAATGCAGAAGTTATAGAAAGGGAGGAATTTAGAACAATCATAATCAATAGGGAAATAGTACTCAACAAACTATTGGGGTTGAAGGCAGACAAGTCCCCAGGGCCTGATGGCCTACATTAAAGGAAGTAGCGGGGATAGCGGATCCATTGGTTATAATATTCCAAAATTCCCTGAATACAGGAAAGGTTCCAGTAGATTGGAAAAATGCTAATATAACATCCTTATTCAAAAAGGGAGGCAGCAAGCAGGAAAATATCAACCAGTTAGTTCATAATAAAATATAGACCAGTTGTTGAGAAATTGCTAGATTCCATTATTAAGGAAGTAATAACAGGACATTTGGAAAGTCAAAATGCAATCCATCAGAGTCAGCATGTTTTTATGAAGGATAAATTGTGTTTGACTCATTTGCTAGAGTTCTTTGAAGATGTAACAAGCCAAGTGGCTAATGGGGATCCTTCAGATGTAGGAAATCTGGATTTTCAGAAGATATTGGATGAGGTGCTGCACAAAAGATTAATACACAAGGTAAGATCACATGGGGTTAGGTGTAATTTATTCAAGGTTTAAAGTTTATTTATTAGTGTGACAAGGCTTGGACAGCACAGTGGCACAATGGTTAGCGCTGCTGCCTCACAGCGCCAGGGACTTGGGTTCGATTCCCGGCTTGGGTCACTGTCTGCACGTTCTCCCCATGTCTGCATGGGTTTCCTCTGGGTCCTCCGGTTTCCTCCCACAGTCTAAACGATGTGCTGATTAGGTGTATTGGTCATGCTAAATTCTCCCTCAGTGTACCCGAACAGGCGCCGGAGTGTAACAACTGGTTTCCTGTAACAACTGGGGAATTTTCACAGTAACTTCATTGCAGTGTTAACGTAAGCCTACTTGTGACACTAATAAATAAACTTTTTAAAAACTTAGAGTAACGCTGCAATGAAGTTACTGTGATAATCCCATAGCTTGGATAGGAGACTCTCTAGAATAGACAGAAGACAGAAGGCAGAGAGTTGGGATAAATTTGTCTTTTTCATGTTGGCAAGATGTCACGAGTGGGGTGCCTCAAGCCGCAACTATTTACAATCTATATTAATGACTTGGATACAGAGATAGAAGATACTATAGCCAAATTTGCACTAAATGGCACTAAAATAGGTGAAATAATAAATTGCAATGAGGAAATAAGAAATTTACAAATGCATATTGATAGGTTAGATGAGCGGACCAAAATGTGGCAGATGGAGTTTCACCTAGGTAAGTATGAGGTTATTCAATTTGGCTGGAAGAATGGAAAGACAACTTACTTTCTAAATAGAGAGAGACTTTAGGATGCTTCGGTGCAGAGGGATCTGGATGTCCTTGTGAATGAGTCGCAAAACACTAAATGCAGGTACAGCAGGAAATAAGGAAAGCACGTGGAATTTTGGCATTTATAGCTAAAGGAATAAAGAATAAAAGTAAGTAAGTGTTGCTGCAACTATATAAGGCATTAGTAAGACTGCACCATGAGTACTTTGTACAGTTTTGGTCCCCTTTTTTGTGGAAGGATGTAGTGGCATTAGAGGCAGTTCAGTTGAGGTTCACTAGATTGATTCCAGAGATGAGGGATTTGTCTTATGAAGAGAGCTTGAGCAGTTTAAGCCTTTAGTTGTTGGAGTTTAGAAGAATGAGGGGGAGATCTAATTAAGATACATAAGGTGATAAAATGTACTGACAAAGTAGACGTAGAGTGAATGATTCCTCTTGTGGGGTAATGTAGAACAAGAGGTCATCGTTTTAGGGTAAGGGGTAGCAGATTTAAAACAGAGATGAGGAGAAAATACTCCTCTCAAAGGGTGGTGAACTGTAGAATTCACTACCCCCAGAGTGGTGGATGCTGGGACAGAGTAAATTTAAGCAGGAGATATTCAGAGTTTTAAATAGTAATGGGTTGATGGGTCATGGGGAATGGTCAGGAAAGTGAAGTTGAGGCCGAGATGAGATCAGCCATGATTGTATTGAATGGCGGAGCAAGTTCAAGGGGCTGAATTTCCCACTGCTGCTCCTAGTTCTCATTCTCTAATGTTCTCTTCTATGGCTGAAAGCTACTTCCAATGCAGGCATGCTATCCCAGCATAAGAGGTTAAAGAAGTCCCCCATGAAAAAGTCCACCAAGGACATCAGAACAAAGAACAAGCCTATTTAAGAAACTGCAATTGCACAGTGGTGAGCATTGCTGCCTCACAGCGCCAGAGACCTAGGTTTGATTATGGCCTTGAGTCACTGTCTATGTGGAGTTTGCATATTCTCCTCGCGCCTGCATGGGTTTCCTCTCGGTATTCCGGTTTCCTCCCACTGTCCAAAGACATGCAAATTGGGTAGGATTGGCCATGCTAAATTGACCATTAGTGCCAGAGGGATTAATGGTGTAAATACATGGGGTTATGGGTATAGGGCCTGGGTGGGATTGTTGCTGGTGCAGGCTCGATAGGCTGAATGGCCTCCTTCTGCAGTGTAGGGATTCCATGAACCAGCAGCTGCTAACACGACAAGACACGAGAAATCAAACTGCAGTTGAAAAAAACTGCAGTTAGTCAAGAAGAAGCACTTCAGATTTAATCAACCATGAAGGGAAACAAAAACAAACAAAGCCTGCTGTGAAATAGCCCGAACCTGTCAATCAGGTATCAACAATGAACTTTTTGATCTGCTCTGGAGTTGTCGATCAAACCAGTTCAAAATGGTCAGACAGCACCTGCTGCTCATTCAGGGTACAAAGGGGGATCCCCCTAGTGAAACTGACATCTGGGCTGGAATTCTCCAATCCTGCCCACCACTGGAAACCTAGCGGGCGGAGTAAGGGGGGAGCCGGATCATGTAAAGATCCATTGAAGTTGGTCGGGAATCTCTGGTTTTCAGGCGAGTGCAGCTGGAGAATCTGCCCCTACTGTCAATCAGAATGCTTCAAAGGAGTCTGGTCAAACCTGGGGCTTCTGAAATCAACAAAAGGCAGCCCCTTCTATAGAATGGAGCATTGCTATGTTTTTGAAGACCTCCAGGTGTTCAGAGGGCATAGATATTCATGTGACCAGGCCACTTCAAAGATTTTACAGGACACAGACAATAATAAAGATTTTTAACAGAAAGTTGCCTGAGATCACCATGTTAAGAGTGATCTCCATGTTTCCCAGGGCAAGAAGGAGAAGTCCAGCCATGAGACTCCCATCCCGGGGGAGAGTCCTGAGGTCAACCCCTTCTGCCAGAGGTGGAGCTCCCACCACTTCCCATGTCCCTTGGTAGACGCTTCGTCAGCAGCCTGGCTGTTCATCCAGCAGTAAGGATGCTCCAGTAGCAAGCAATAAAAGAACTAACTTCACAAAATAAATGTTTAATAAAGAAACTTCATTACACCACCATTTGGGCCACACCCTGGGCCACAAGTGCTCCCCACAAACTTCATCGGCTTTCTATTTAGACCAGGACAGCTGACCATCACATCATTTTGCCATTGGTTACATTGTCTACCTGGTCAGCTGAACCTCACAGCATGTTACCATTGGTTGCAATACAACAGATTCCCCTCTTTTCTTTTTTTTCAAATTAATTTTAGGTAATCATCCTCCAGTATTCTTCACAACTTTCCAGTACCTGCACTCCTTTTAGATAATTGGAGATCTATACCAACCCAGTTTAGCTTTGAAACCTCCTTGTTTTCCAGCATTTGTTTACTGTTGGCCAAATCAATTCTCAATTGCTTTTCTGTTACATTTTCTGTAGAGCGAACACATAATGCTTAATTGGTACCTTCCTTCCCGACATTTCCTTAATGTGTCAGAAAGATTTATCCCCATATCTACCGCTTCCACTAACGCTAGGGTTTTGGCTGCCATTGCATTTTGACCACACTTTATATTTTCTTTGCTTCCCAAGCCAAGGGGCAACATTTTCCTTCATTACCCACCAAGAATATTATGAATCCGGCACCGCTCGAATGTCCATCTGGGAGATTGGCATGTGAAGCATCACTAAACACAACCAGCTTCATGCCTTACGGTTCTCCCAGTGCTGGGAATTTAATTACATATTCCTCTAATTTTAGCTTTATTATTTGCCTGCAAGATCTCTCTGACTGAAGCACGCCTCAACATATTACTTAGCTCTAGATCATTATAGCTCCCATCCAGTTTTGTTTGTGTGCGTGGCCAATTTAACTGTTCTATCGTATTCCTCAAAAGTCCAGTTTCTTTTTCAATGGCCGGTTCTTCTTTCTTCAGTTGACCTTTCCCTGCTTGTGGGAATAAGATCACTGTTGATTCATTGTTCTCCTGGATTTGCTTTGGCATATACCAAGACCGAGATATTGAAAAGCAGCAGTTGCCTGACTCCCTACTTTAAATTCAGTCTTTAACCTATTAATTACCCTATTTTCAAATTTGTCTGTGTCACCCCATAGGGAGTCAACAACATGCATCATGAAAACTCCTGCCAATTTTCCTTTGGACTGCCAATAGAACATTACAGGGTCTACTTTTAACTGGACACAGACAGTTCTCAGCAATATGTTTGGCCTTACAAAAATACTGCTTTGATATCTATCGACTTGTATTCCCAATTATTAGACGCTAGGATGGCGAAAAAAAATTTCAGTGTCAGTTTCCTTGCTGTGAGTGAATAAACCCTAATGTCTCACCCTTCCAAGTGTTCCTCATACCCACAGGCTACTAATCTAGCCTTTGCTTTACAAGTCCCATATTGCAAAACTTGCTCTGTGCAAACCCACCGTTGGGATAGAGCAGGCTGCCCTTCATCTGGGACCCCAAGCTCTATCCAACTTCCAATTCTCTTTGTTTGGCCTCTCTTATTTCCATAATCTCCATCTTATTGGCAGCCACCAAGATTTCCCTATCATGGGGCTTCTACTCCTATTACACCTGGAGTACTGTGCACAGTTTTGTACAGCATGGGTTCATGAAGGGCAGTTTATGTTTGACTAATTTGGCGGAATTCTTTGAGAACATTACATGTGCAGTGGACAATGGGGAACCTGTGGGTTTGGTGTATCTGGATTTCCAGAAGCCATTTGACAAGCTGCCGCACCAAAGACTGCTACATAAGATAAAGTGCACAGTGTTACAGGTAATGTATTAGCACGGATAGAGGATTGGTTAACTAACAGAAAGCAAAGAGTGGGGATAAATGGCTGTTTTTCTGGTTGGCGATCAGTGACTAGTGGTGTGTCTCAGGGATCAGTGTTGGGACCGCAATTGTTTACGATTTACATAGATGATTTGGAGTTGGGGACCAAGTGTAGTGTGCCAAAATTCGCAGATGACACTAAGATGGGTGGAAGAGCAAAGTGTGCAGAGGACGCTGAAAGTCTGCAAAGGGATATAGATAATCTAAGTGAGTGGGCGAGGGTCTGGCAGATGGAGTACAATGTTGGTAAATGTGAGGTCATCCATTTTGGTAGGAATAACAGCAAAATGGATTATTATTTAAATGGTAAAAAATTACAGCATGCTGCTGTGCAGAGGGACCTGGGTGTCCTTGTGCAGGAATCTCAAGGAGTTGGTTTGTAAGTGCAGCAGGTAATTAAGAAGGCAAATGGAATTTTGTCCTTCATTGCTAGAGGGTTGGAGTTTAAAAACATTTAAAAAGATTATGTTGCAGCTGTATAAGGTGCTGGTGAGGCCACACCTAGAGTACTGTGTACAGTTTTTGTCTCCTTACTTGAGAAAGGATATACTGGCACTGGAGGGGGTGCAGAGGGGATTCACTAGGTTGAATCCGGAGTTGAGAGGGTTGGCTTATAAGGAGAGACTGAGTAGACTGGGGCTATACTCATTGGAATTCAGAAGAATGAGGGGAGATCTTATAGAAACATATAAGATTATGAAGGGAATAGATAAGATAGAAGCAGGGAAGTTGTTTCCACTGGCGGGTGAAACTAGAACTAGGCGGCATAGCCTCAAAATAAGGGGAAGCAGATTTAGGACTGAGTTGAGGAGGAACTTCTTCACACAAAGAGTTGTGAATCTGTGGAATTCCCTGCCCAGTGAAGCAGTTGAGGCTACCTCATTGAATGTTTTTAAGGCAAGGATAGATAAATTTTTGAACAGTAAAGGAATTAAGGGTTATGGTGAGCGGGCAGGTAAGTGGAGCTGAGTCCATGAAAAGATCAGCCATGATCTTATTGAATGGTGGAGCAGGCTCGAGGGGCTAGATGGCCTACTCCTGCTCCTAGTTCTTATGTTCTTATTACTGTCACTGGTTTGATTCCTAGCCTTCCTCTTTAAACTCCGGCCTCTACTGCCATGTCTGTCCCTGTCAGACCTCTGTTCTCTGTTAACGTAACTTCAGTCACAGATTTCCTGGGTTCACGAGTGCTCACTGACTCACCCTCAGAACTTAAATCTTGCTTTTTTGGCGTGCATCTTTCCACCCCATTTTCCCAATCTATAGCTTTTGCTCTTGAACGTTGAGCTAGTGTTTATACTTTCCTGATCTTCCAATTGTAGTGGAATCCCTTCACTCACTTGACCTTTGGGAATATATGATACCAGTGTACCCACTTTGGGTCACTGAACCTTTGAAATAATGACTTCATCTGCTGTCTCACTGTTAGTTAGCTGGTTATCAGATTTCCGCTTTTCTACAGCTGTCTGATCACCATAGTTGCTCGAGGTGAGTGTAAGTGAGATACAAGGTTCTTGTAGTTCTACATCTTGTTCAGATGCTCCGAATTCATAATCAATTTCTACTGCTCTCGAAGAGTGGGTTCACACTGCCTGGTTACCGTGATGTAGTATGTAGTAGTATGTAGTATGTAGTATAACTACCTTACATGCATCCCTATCAGTTTACCTGGCCCGTTCCAATCTTTTAGCGTAGATATGCTGAACCGGGTGGCCATGTCCACAAAGTGTAGTAAATAGATGCCTTTCACTTTTTCCAAAATCTTCAAATCCATCGCCATGACATCGTTGAAATGCCGGGCAAATGGTAGACTCATGACTGGATGTGGAGATGTCCTTCTATATTTTGCACAAATCTCACATCGGGCTGATATTTGCTCTATGTGGGGCGGCACGGTAGCACAGTGGTTAGCACTGCTGCTTCACAGCTCCAGGGTCCTGGGTTCGATTCCCGGCTCGGGTCACTGTCTGTGTGGAGTTTGCACATTCTCCTCGTGTCTGCGTGGGTTTCCTCCGGGTGCTCCGGTTTCCTCCCACAGTCCAAAGATGCGTGGGTTAGGTTGATTGGCCAGGTTAAAAATTGCCCCTTAGAGTCCTGAGATGCGTAGGTTAGAGGGATTAGCAAGTAAATATGTGGGGATAGGGCCTGGGTGGGATTATGGTCGGTGCAGACTCGATGGGCCGAATGGCCTCCTTCCACACTGTAGGGTTTCTATGATTTCTATGCGATCATTATAGCCATTATCCAGCACACCTTCATCCTGAAGCAGTGCTTTAGTCTCTGTAGTGCTGGATAAGCAAACTGCTTCTGCATTTTCAAAATAATCTTCTTTTTGTCCATCAAGCTGTTGTCTGTATTTAATACTAATGCGTCGTGAATCCTCTGGTTAGACATTTTCCATTCACTTAAGGGAAGGCAATAATGGCCTGACCTCGTAAAATGTAGATCTACTTATCTTCCAAATATCACAGCTTTGTTATGCTTCAAATCGATATTCATCTCGGCTTTTTTCATGGCAGGCCTGCTTAATAACAAAGGTAATTCACTTGAAACAATATCCGTACTTATGAACAAGTTGATTCCTGCAATTTTACAGGGGAGTAACATCCTTTTGGAAGAAGTTAAAGTATTATCATCTCCAAATCAAAAACAGGCAGAACTGTCACGTTCTTTAACTTTCTTTCGGTCTTTATGATCAAGAGACCCTAAATAGCAAAATACCAGAACCCACGATTGAGGAAGTAGCAACATGGCATTTTGGAAATCATTATCTCTTTAGTCAGAGTGAACATTGTTTTATGAAAGTGTTTGGCAAATCTATTTGGGTGTTTTTTCATGTTTCATGGCACACCTGCTTAATAACAAAGGTAATAAGACAGGTAGAGGGGAGCCCCGACATACGCCACCTGATCACTCCCATCCCAACACCCCTGACCCGGTGGGGTTAAGGGTGGCATGGTGGCACACTGCTGCCTCACAGTACCAGGGACCTGGGTTCAATTCTGGCCCTGGGTGACTGTATGTGTGGAGTTTGCATGTTCTCCCCATGTCTGCATGGGTTTACTCTGGGTCCTCCGGGCTGGGGGTGGGAGGGGTCAACTCAGTTGGGCCTCCAGGACTGGCAGAGCCAGGTGATGCCAAGGCTTCTGGAGGTCACTCCAGCTGTCGCGCCATGCGTGGCGTGTCCCTGGCGCCTACAGACACCCCGAGGGAAGGGGAAGCACTGGAGTCCATGCTGGGGCCTTTCAGTCAGGAGACCCAATCAATCCCCAGACCGAGTAAATTAGCAGATGATACAAAAATTGGGGGAGTAGCAGATAGAGAGGAGGATTGTCAGAGGATACAGCAGGATATAAATCAGCTGGAGACCTGGGCTCAAAGATGGCAGATGGAATTTAACCCTGACAAATATGAGGTGATGCGATTTGGAAGGTCTACTGCTGAAGGAAAGTATACAGTAAATCGTAGAGTCCTTAGAAATATTAGCATACAGAGGGATCTAGGTGTGCAGATCCACATTCCCAGAAGGTGGCAACTCAGGTGGACAAGGTGGTCAAGAAGGTAAATGGTATCGTTCGGGGTATAGGAATTGGAAAATCATGTTGCAGCTGTATAAGGCTTTGGTTACGTCACATTTGGAGTATTGTGTACAATTCTGGTTGCCACAATACCGGATGCATTGGAAAGGGTGTAGAAGAGATTTACCAGGATGTTGCCTGGTTTGGAGATATGAACTATGAGGAAAGGTTGAATAAACTTGGACTGTTTTCATTGGAGCATTGAAGGATGAGGGGGGACCTGGTAAAGGTTTACAAGATTATGACAGGTTTGATTAGAGTGGATAGTCAGAGTCTTTTTCCCAGGATCAATTACTCGGGGGCATAGGTTGAGAATGAGAGGGTGAAAGTTTAAAAGAGATGCAAGGGGCACGTTTTTCACACAGAAGGTGATGAATGTCTGGAACATGCTGCAGGAGGAGGTGATAGAAGCAAATTCTATAACAACATTCAAGAGGCATCAGGATAGATACATGAATAGGCAGGGAATAGAGGGAAATGGACAACATAGAGGCAAAAAAAATTAGATTAGAAAGGCACAGACTTGGTGGGCCAAAGGGCCTGTTCCTGTGCTGTGCTCATAGAATCCCTAGAGTGCAGAACGAGGCCATTTGGCCCATTGAGTCTGCATCGACTACAATCCCACCCAGGCCCTATTTCCATAATGTCACATATTTATCCTGCTAATCCCCCTGATGCTAAGGTCAATTTAGCATGGCCAATCCACCTAATCCGCACACCTTTGTACTGTGGGAGGAAACTGGAGCACCCGGAGGAAACCCACACAGAACATGCAAACTCCACACAGACAGTGACCCAAGTCGGGAATCGGACCCGGGTCCCAGGCGCTGTGAGGCAGCAGTGCTAACCACTGTGCCACCGCGCTGCCCAGGTACTGGTCTTTGTCCTTTTTGTTCCGATTCCCACCTTCCTGACATTGGAGCATCTCACAGGCAGCAGGATAAACAGGTTGTCATGGCTACATCAGTCTCGGTCCCCCAGGGGACACCCGTTCAGAATATCACAGGCCACATGGCGTGGATCAAAGCTGAGTGCCTCCCCCTTCAATGTGCATCCTGGGTGGATACCGAGATGCAGCAATAGGCCTCATAAGATTAACAAGTTACAGGGTCAAGGGGGCACGGGTGAAGGGGCTGCAATAGTTAGGTTAAGGACACTAGGCAGTGAATATAATCACATACACCTGTTATATTGCACAGTTAAATATCACCCCTTCATGTTATTCCACTGTTAGTTTCACCAATAAATGTTATTGCACCTCACAGCTGTGACTAATCTGTAATTCTCCCCCCACAAGGATGACCGTACCCTGACCGCACACACAGAGGCACAGAGCGTCGTGCTGCATGATAGAGCCCCTTTGGTCCACAAAGCATGCGCTCCTCACTTCCTAGCATCTGTGCCAGTCCCCCGTCTGAACTTGACGTGCTCACCCCAAGCAGTCTCAGCAGTCAGAGCCCTGTCAGCCCACAGTGATTGAAGGCCTTGCCCTGGCATCCCCAGCACCCACCAAACCCCTGGGTTGACCCCCCCAGACCCTCGCCCCTCCAGGACATTGCCCCGCACATTTGTGCCTCCAACCCTCACTTAGACCAGGTGCCAGTGTGCATTTGGAGAACAGGTTGGAGTCAGACATGTGTGGCACCAGGACAGCATCATATTGTGCCGCACAGCAAGTGGTTATCGTCCTCCTGCCTGGACCAAAAACTCACTCGCGCAGACAACCCAAGCCCATCACCCTGTTGGGATGTCAATGGGACCCTTGGGGGGCGGGGGAGGGGGGGTGGTGTGGACAAGGGGGGAAGAAGGGGCAGAAAAATGGGGGTGCGTTACGGCTCCAGGTATGAGGATTGCAGCTACCGGACTGCATGCTACCTTTGGATGAACCTTGCTGCGATGAGGGCCTCCCTCGCTGCCCTGCACTGTCGGACCCTCGCCGGCACCACCTGTCCTCCATCCTCTGACTCCTCCTTGGCCACTTCCTCCACTTCCTCCCGGGACCTGCTCCTCTTCCTCCAGGAGTCTCCTGGCTGCTGCACCAGGCTGCACAGCACACCACACCACGGTGACGCGGGAGACTCTGAGGGAGCTGTACTGGAGGACGCCGCAAGGGCAAAGAGGGAATCCGTGACTTGGCAGACACACTTGTGCAATGAGGGCTGCAAGGATCCACAGGTGTCCTCACTGGACACCTGGACGGACCCAGTGGCATGGAAGATGAGGGCTGCCATGACATTCACTTCCACCGGGAGCGGGTGTGCTCCTGTCCCTAAAGGTTCCAGGTCTGCGAGACTGCGAGGGCCTGACACAGGTGCTGCACTGTCTCCTGGGTCCCCACCCCCTCCCGAAACGACCAATGATCATCATCTCAATAGCTGCTAATTCAGAATCCATACCTGCGTTAAGGGCGCGCGGGGGGAGGGGGGTGGGGGGGGGGGGGAGGGGGGGGGGTGCGTTTGGATGGTGTGGAATTGACAATTCTGTAAAAAGGAAGGTTAATATCAGGCCACAATGGGAAATCAATATCAACCATTTCAGCTTTTGAGTGTTTTATGAGGTGTTTTGGTTTATGGAATTTTATAATAATTAAAGAATACAGAATAGACAATAATCTTTTTTAGCCCATCACCTTCTATACAATGTTTTATTAATTACTCTCTCTACCTGCTCTGCCACGGTGGGCAGCATGGTGGCACAGTGGTTAGCACAACTGCTTCACAGCGCCAAGGGACATGGGTTCGATTCCCGGCTTGGGTGACTGTGTTTGGAGTTTGCACATTCTCCCCTTGTCTGCGTGGGTTTTCTCCGGGTGCTCCGGTTTCCTCCCACAGTTCAAAAAATATGCTGGTTAGGTGCATTGGCCATGCTCAATTCTCCCTCAGTGTACCCGAGTGTTGCTGCTAGGGGATTTCCACAGTAACTTCATTGCAGTGTTAATGTAAGCCTACTTGTGACACTAATAAATAAAATAAAGTAAACTTTAAATAAACACCTTAGATGCTTTACATATATATGCAGCAAGGTCTCTCTGTTCCTGCACATCCTTTAGAATTCCTCCCTTTATACTGTTACAAAGGGGAGGGCGATCTCCTCTCAGAGAACTAACACTCAGAGAGAAGTACCTCCATTTCATAATCTATTAGAATGTGTAAGAAATAGTACGATCTGCCTACAGCAATTTTTAGTGGTTAAATCAAAATAACAACCTGAAACCCTCTCTTTAAAAGAAACCAGTAACACTTTACTTTAACTAACAGTGAACAGGTTAACTAAAATATTAACAAACCAAATAAAACACTATTCTAATGGATGCTGATTAGATAAGTACAATGCCCACTTATTAACAAAAAGAAAATATAATTTTTATTCGCTCTCAAATTGCAATCAGGTTTGTCGACTTCCAGAATATTCTTTCGTCTTTGTTAATCATAGAAAATGAAATCATAGAAACCCTACAGTGCAGAAGGAGGCCATTCGGCCCATCGAGTCTGCACCGACCACAATCCCACCCAGGCCCTACCCCCACATATTTTACCCACTAATCCCTCTAACCTACGCATCCCAGGATTCTAAGGGGCAATTTTTAACCTGGCCAATCAACCTAACCCGCACATCTTTGGACTGTGGGAGGAAACCGGAGCACCCGGAGTAAACCCACGCAGACACGAGGAGAATGTGCAAACTCCACACAGACAGTGACCCGAGCCGGGAATCGAACCCGGGACCCTGGAGCTGTGAAGCAGCAGTGCTAACCACTGTGCTACCGTGCCGCCCCGTTGACCTCCTGCGTTCCATTGGTCTGTTCTTCTGAGATGAAATGAGGCTTTCTCTTAAGACATAAATGTGGTTGTTATACTGGCAGAAAGTCTGTCTGTGTCTGTGTCTCTTTGTTTGAATCAAAATCAAATCCGATAGGCTGCTGCTTTTCAAATGCCTATTTCAAATTGATTGGTTAAAATTCAAAAACATGTTCTGATTCAATGCCTAAAGCCTGTTACCAAGGCAACCCTATTGTTTTTGCCTCTCAATACAGCGTTTCATTCTGGGTACTGGGCGCACCTGCAGCTCTTCAGTACAGTAAAACTAAACCACCTTTCAAACAAACAACTTTACAATCTTTTATAATTTTACAAACACTAGCTTTACAACAACACTGTCTCTCCATATTCTTCCTACCAAAATGAAGCTCCTCACACTTCTCTGCCTTGAACTTCATCTGCCACTTGTCTGCCCGATCCACTAACATACCTTAGATAAACGCAAAATGCTGCAGATACTGGAATCTAAAACCCGCTCTGACGAAGGGTCATCTAGACTCGAAACATTGGCTCTACTCTGTCTCTACAGATGCTGTAAGAAGTCTCACAACACCAGGTTAAAGCCCAAGATCACGAGGGGTCACGGGCTCAAGGTGAGAGGGGCGAAGTATAACTCAGATATTAGAGGGATGTTTTTTACACAGAGGGTGGTGGGGGCCTGGAATGCGCTGACAAGTAGGGTGGTGGAGGCAGACACGCTGACATCGTTTAAGACTTACCTGGATAGTCACATGAGCAGCCTGGGAATGAAGGGATGCAAACGACTGGTCTAGTTGGACCAAGGAGCGGCACAGGCTTGGAGGGCCGAAGGGCCTGTTTCCTGTGCTGTACTGTTCTTTGTTCTTTGTTCTTAATAGGTCTATTTGGCAGCACTAGTTTCGGAGCCTCAAGCTCCTTCTTCAGGTGAGTGAGGACTTGTGTTCACAAATAGGGCATATGAAGACACAAACTCAATTTACAAGAAAATGGTTGGAATGCGAGTCTTTACAGGTAATCAAATCTTAAAGGTACAGACAATGTGAGTGGAGAGAGAGTTAAGCACAGGGTAAAGAGATGTGTATTGTCTCCAGCCAGGACAGTTAGTGAGATTTTGCAAGCCCAGGCAAGTCATGGGGGTTCCAGACAGTGTGACATGAACCCAAGATCCCGGTTGAGGCCGTCCTCATGTGTGCAGAACTTGGCTATCAGTTTCTGCTCAGACACTCTGTCTTGTCGTGTGTCGTGAAGGCCGCCTTGGAGAACGCTTACCCGAAGATCAGAGGCCGAATGCCCGTGACCGCTGAAGTGTTCCCTGACCGGAAGGGAACACTCCTGCCTGGTGATTGTTGAGCGGTGTTCATTCATTCATTGTCGTAGCATCTGCATGGTTTCCCCAATGTACCATGCCTCGGGACATCCTTTCTTGCAGCATATCAGGGAGACAACATTGGCCGAGTCGCAAGAGTATGTACCGTGTACCTGGTGGATGGTGTTCTCACATGAGATGATGGCATCCATGTCGATGATCCGGCACGTCTTGCAGAGATTGCTGTGGCAGGGTTGTGTGATGTCGTGGTCACTGTTCTCCTGAAGGCCGGGTAGTTTGCTGCAGACAATGGTCTGTTTGAGGTTGTGCGGTTATTTGAAGGCAAGAAGGGAGGGGGGGAGGGATGGCCTTGGCGAGATGTTCGTCTTCATCGATGACATGTTGAAGGCTCCAGAGGAGATGTCGGAGCTTCTCTGCTCCGAGGAAGTACTGGACGACGAAGGGTATTCTGTCCACCGTGTCCCGTGTTTGTCTTCTGAGGAGGTCGGTGTGGTTTTTCGCTGTGGTGTGTCGGAACCGTCGATCGATGAGTTGAGCGCCATATCCTGTTCTTATGAGGGCATCTTTCAGCGTCTGTAGGTGTCTGTTGCGATCCTCCTCATCTGAGCAGATCCTGTGTATTCGGAGGGCTTGTCCGTAGGGGATGGCTTCTTTAACGTGTTTAAGGTGGAAGCTGGAGAAGTGGAACATTGTGAGGTTATCCGTGGGCTTGCAGTAAAGTGAAGTGCTGAGGTGACCGTCCTTAATGGAGATGCATGTGTCCAAGAATGCAACCAATTCCGGAGAGTAGTCCATGGTGAGTCTGATGGTGGGATGGAACTTGTTGATGTCATCATATAGTTGTTTCAATGATTGTTCACCATGAGTCGAAAGGAAGAAAATGTCATCGATGTATCTAATGTATAGCATCGGTTGAAGGTCCTGTGCGGTGAAGAAGTCTTGTTCGAACCTGTGCACTACGGACTTCCTACAGAAACTCAGCACACATGGAGCAGTTGAACCAGGAGCACTCCTCGTCACAATGGATGTCTCGGCACTCTACACCAGCATCCCCCACGACGACGGCATTGCTGCAACTGCCTCAGTACTCAACGCCGACAACTGCCAAGCTCCAGATGCAATTTTACAACTCATCCACGTCATCCTGGACCACAACGTCTTCACCTTCAACAACCAGTTCTTCATCCAGACACACGAAACAGCCATGGAGACCAAATTCGCACCTCAATATGCCAACATCTTTATGCACAGGTTCGAACAAGACCTCTTCACCGCACAGGACCTTCAACTGGTGCTATACACGAGATACAGCGATGACATTTTCTTCCATTGGACTCATAGCGAACAATCACTGAGACAACAATATGATGACATCAACAAGCTCCATCCCACCATCAGACTCACCATGGACTACTCTTCGGAATCGGTTGCATTCTTGGACACACGCATCTCCATCAAGGACGGTCACCTGAGCACTTCACTTTACCGCAAGCCCACAGATAACCTCACGATGCTCCATTTCTCCAGCTTCCACCTTAAACACGTTAAAGAAGCCATCCCCTACGGACAAGCCCTCCGTATACACAGGATCTGCTCAGATGAGGAGGATTACAACAGACACCTACAGACGCTGAAAAATGCCCTCATAAGAACAGGATATGGCGCTCGACTCATCCGTCGACAGTCCGACGTGCCACAGCGAAAAACTGCACCGACCTCCTCAGAAGACAAACACGGGACACGGCGGACAGAGTACCCTTCGTCGTCCAGTACTTCCTCGGTGCGGAGAAGCTACGGCATCTTCTCCGGAGCCTTCAACATGTCATTGATGAAGACGAACATCTCTCCAAGGCCTTTCCACACCCCCACATCTTGCCTTCAAATAACCGCACAACCTCAAACAGACCATTGTCTGCAGCAAACTACCCAGCCTTCAGGAGAACAGTGACCACGACACCACACAACCTCTGCAAGACGTGCTGGATCATCGACACGGATGCCATCATCTCACGTGAGAACAGCATCCTCCAGGTACACGGTACATACTCTTGCGACTCGGCCAACGTTGTCTACCTGATACGCTGCAGGAAAGGATGTCCCGGGGCATGGTACATTGGGGAAACCATGCAGATGCTACAACGAATGAGTGAACACTGCTCAACAATCACCAGGCAGGAGTGTTCCCTTCCAGTCGGGGAACACTTCAGCAGTCATGGGCATTCAGCCTCTGATATTCAGGTAAGCGTTCTCCAAGGCGGCCTTCACGACACACGACAACGCAAAATTGCTGAGCAGAAACTGATAGTCAAGTTCCGCACACATGAGGATGGCCTCAACTGGGATCTTGGGTTCATGTCACACTATCTGTAACCCCCACGACTTGCCTGGGCTTGCAACATCTCACTAGCTGTCCTGGCTGGAGACAATACACATCTCTTTAACCTGTGCTTAACTCTCTCCCCACTCACATTGTCTGTACCTTTAAGACTTGATTACCTGTAAAGACTCGCATTCCAACCATTATCTTGTAAATTGAGTTTGTGTCTTTATATGGCCTGTTTATGAACACAAGTCCTCACTCACCTGAAGAAGGAGCTTGAGGCTCCGAAAGCTAGTGCCGCCAAATAAACCTGTTGGACTTTAACCTGGTGTTGTGAGACTTCTTACTGTGTTTACCCCAGTCCAACGCCGGCATCTCCACATCATGTCGACAGATGCTGTCAGACTTGCTGAGATTTTCCAGCATTTTTCTTGTTTCTGTGTCTGTGCACTAACATACCTTTCCTGGATAGCCTGAAGGAGAGTCTCCAGTGAGATTTCACTGAACCGTAGGGGACCTATGTTGTCCACTCTGGGGCTTCCTGGTTAATGCAGTCCTGAACAACAGCCATACTGAAGCTCCTGGCCTGTACTGAGTGAGTGGCTGTCTGAGGGCACTTCAAATGTGGCGCCTGAACCTTCAAGCCCATAAGGTAACGAAAAGGACAGTGACTTCTTGCCACTTTCACTGTATAATTTGCCGAGTTCCTCATGGATGCATAAGTAATGAGATGAATAGCTCAAGATTGTGCATCAGCCATGCCACCCCACAGCGGAAATCACTCTCACTTCGGTTCTGGAGCCCGAGTTCGGATAAGGGTATAGTCGACTCCAGCCTATGAACAGATCAGAGGAGGATCCCAACTGGCAGAAATATAATGAGGAGCTGCGTTTTTATGTGTCTGTTGGTGCCTGTATGTGTTTGTGTCTGTCTTTGTGTACATGTGTACGACTGGTCATATGACTGTCTATGCTTGTG
Organism: Mustelus asterias; assembly: GCF_964213995.1. Taxonomy (NCBI): domain Eukaryota; kingdom Metazoa; phylum Chordata; class Chondrichthyes; order Carcharhiniformes; family Triakidae; genus Mustelus; species Mustelus asterias. The sequence goes on from NC_135809.1 coordinate 69,830,742, forward strand.
TTCATGTCTGTGTGTGTTCGCTTGTATGTGTTTCTGTGCATGTGTCTGTATGCTTGTGTGTGTCAATGTGTGCCTGTGTTTGACTGTGTGCTTGTATATGTCTCTATGTGCATATATGGCTGCGTATATGTGCATCTTGTGCATATAATAAAAGGCTTGTGTGCATGTGTCTGTCGCCAGACACCTGTGCATGTGTTTATATGTATGTCTTTGCATCTGTGGGCGTAAGTGTGTGTGACTGCACAGATATCTGTGTGTCGGAGAGTGCTTCTTGGTCTGTCAGACACTCTCTATTCCTTTACCCTATGGCTCTAACAGTGGTTGAATATTGGAATCTCACTATTGACCATTCTCTCCATCCCCAGTGAAGAATAGTGCTGGTCACAGCTGTAAATCCATGGCTGATCTGTCTGGTACAGCTCACACTCTGCAGAGCTGCTTTCCCCGTTCTCTTCCTCACCCAGTTACACAGTCAGTCCAGTTCCCTCAGCTGCCGGCCACACACTCTCTCAAACACACATCCTTCACCACACATCCCCACACACAGCATGCAGGTTCCTATCCCCCATCCAGCTGACAGCATGATCTCCGAGTCACCCTCCACCTCACCTCAAACCACTTGTGGCAAAACCCTCTCCTGGTCGCAGATCAGGTGTCTAATCATAGAGTCTTCACTTTGGCTGAGCTTTAGTATTTGTTTATTTGGTGTTTATTCCAGCTCCCTCCATTTAGCTAGTCTGGCTGATCACTTGCACTGGATCTCCTGCAGTACAGAGAGATCTGGCTGTCCTGGCACTTGAATCACAGATAGCTAGTGTGCAGGTACAGAAAGTGATTAGGAAGGCAAATGGCATTTTGGAGTTTATTGCAAAGGGAATGGAATCTAAAAGTAGGGATGTTCTCATGCTGCTGTACAGGCCCTTGGTGAGCCCAGATCTGGAGTATTGTGTACAATTGTAGTCTTCTTTTACAGGATAGAGCTGCATTAGAAGCAGTTCAGAGAATGTTTACTTGACTGATTCCTGGGATGAAAGATTTTGATTTGATTAGATTTATTTTTGTCACCTGTATTTGCATAGAGTGAAAAGTATTGTTTCTTGCGTGCTATACAGACAAAGCATATCATTCATAGAACAAAGAACAAAGAAAATTACAGCACAGGAACAGGCCCTTCGGCCCTCCAAGCCTGCACCGACCATGCTGCCCGACTTAACTAAAACCCCCTACCCTTCTGAGGACCATATTCCTCCATTCCCATCCTATTCATGTATTTGTCCAGACGCCCCTTAAAATTCACTATCATATCGGGCAGTGAGTTCCAGGCACCCACCACCCTCTGTGTGAAAAATCTGCCTCATGCATCTCCTTTAAACATTGCCCCTCGCACCTTAAACCTATGCCCCCTAGTAATTGACTCTTCCATGCAGGGAAAAAACTTCTGGCTATCCATTCTGTCCATGCCTCTCATAATCTTGTAGACTTCTATCAGGTCGCCCCTCAATCCCCGTCATTCCAGTGAGAACAAACCAAGTTTCTCCAACCTCTCCTCATAGCTAATGCCCTCCATACCAGGCAACATCCTGGTCAATCTTTTCTGTACCCTCTCCAAAGCCTCCACATCCTTCTGGCAGTATGGTGACCAGAATTGAACAATATATTCCAAATGTGGCCTATTTAAGGTTCTATAAAGCTGCAACATGACTTGCCAATTTTTAAACTCAATGCCCCAGCCGATGAAGGCAAGCATGCCATATGCCTTCTTGACTACCTTCTCCACCTGCGTTGCCACTTTCAGTGACCTGTGTACCTGTACACCCAGATCCCTTTGCCTATCAACACTATTAAGGGTTCTGCCATTTACTGTATTTTTTCTGTCTGTATTAGCCCTTCCAAAATGCATTACCTCACATTTGTCCGGATTAAACTCCATCTGCCATCTCTCCACCCAAGTCTCCAACCAATCTATATCCTGCTGTATCCTCTGATGGTCAACATCACTATCCATAACTCCACCAACCTTTGTGTCGTCCACAAACTTACTAATCAAACCAGTTACATTTTCCTCCAAATCATTTATATATATATTACAAACAGCGAAGGTCCCAGCACTGATCCCTGAGGAAAGCCACTTGTCACAGCCCTCCATTCAGAAACATACCCTTTTACTGCTACCCTCTGTCTTCTATGACCGAGCCAGTTCTGTATCCACCTTGCCAGCTCACCTCTGATCCCATGCGACTTCACCTTCTGCACCAGTCTGCCATGAGGGACCTTGTCCAAGGTCTTACTGAAGTCCATGTAGACAACATCCACTGCCCTACCATCATCAACCATCTTCGTAATTTCCTCGAAAAACTCGATCAAGTTAGTGAGACACGACCTCCCCTTCACAAAACCATGTTGCCGCTCGCTAATACGTCCACTTATTTCCCAGTGGGAATAAATCCTGTCTCAAAGAAGCCTCTCCAATAATTTCCCTACCACCGGCCTGTAATTGCCTGGATTATTCCTGCTACCCTTCTTAAATAAAGGAACAACATTGGCTATTCTCCAATCTTCTGGGACCTCCCTTGTAGCAAGTGATGATTCAAAGATTTTTCTCAAGGCTCCATAGAGAAGGAAACGAGAGAGTGCAGAATGTAGTGTTACAGTTATAGTTAGGGTGTAGAAAAAGATCAAAGGGTTGTCTAGGAAAGGTTGAACAGGTTAGAACTGTATTCATTGGTATTTAGAAGAATGAGAACTGACCTTATTGAAACATATAAGATCTTAAGGGGACTTGATAGGGTGGATACTGATCATAGAATCATAGAAACCCTACAGTACAGAAAGAGGCCATTCGGCCCATCCAGTCTGCACCAACCACAATCCCACCCAGGCCCTACCCCCACATCCCTACATATTTTACCCACTAATCTACACATCTCAGGACACTAAGGGGCAATTTAAGCATGGCCAATCAACCTAACCAGCACATCTTTGGACTGTGGGAGGAAACCGGAGCATCTGGAGGAAACCCACGCAGACACGAGAAGAATGTGCAAACTCCACACAGAAAGTGACCTAAGCCGGGAATCGAACCCAGGTCCCTGGAGCTGTGAAGCAGCAGTGCTAACCATTGTGCTACCGTGCCGCCCCGGTAGGATGCTTCCCCTTGGCAGGGAGACTAGATCTCAGAGACACAGTTTAAAACTAAGGGGTCTCAGATTTAAGACAAAGGTGAGCAGAAATCTTTTCTCTCAGAGGGCTGTTAGGAATTCTCTACTGCAGAGAGCAGTGGAGGCTGGGCCAATGAATATTTTAAGGCTGGGCTGGATAGATTCTTTATTGAAAAGGGAGTCAAGGGTGTAGGTAGTAGACAGGAGAATCAGATCAGCCATGATCTTCTCAAATACTGGAGCAGGTTCAAGGTACCAAATAGCCTCATCCTTTATATGTTCGTATGTAATCCCTCAACTTTTCCAACAACTCTTTGGAAATACATTGAATATCAGTGTCCTCCCATGGATCTTGCCATTTCTCACTCAAGCTAAGTTTGCCTCTGGTGTAGCATCAGAAAGGCATTTACATTCCTTGCTATTCCAAGGCACTGATGTCCCACTCCAAATTTAATTTGTACTCATTTTGTTGAATTCTTACTAAGGAGTCACAACAATGATCCATTGCTGAAAGATTAATGACAATTAGTATAATTAGTATGGAAAGCGATGAGCAATTTACAGCAGGAGATATACCAGGAATCCTGATTCTCCACAAATTGCTGAACCATTTGCACGATTAGCCTCAGAGAAACTGTAAGAAAATAACCTCACCATGAGCCACCCTATCGAAATACATTGTATGACATGAAATGGGCTGTTGTCACTAATCTCACTGTTGCATTTAGTCCTGGTCTCAGTTATTTACAACCTACTGTCTATTAATGATTTGGATAAAGAGGCAGAGAGTAATGCATCTACATTTGATGAAGATACAAAGCTAGTTGGGAATACAAGCTGCAAAGAAGGCACAAAGAGACTGTAAATAGATATAGACAGATTGGAGACTGGGCAATAGGCGGCAGATGGAGTAGAATGTGAAGTTATTTACATTGGTCATAAGAACAGAAAAGCAGAATATGTTTTAAAAGACATGAACCTTCTAAATTTTAATGTTCAGAGAGACATGAGTACAACAGGAGCATAGAAAGTTAGCCTGTAGGTGCACCAAGCAATTAGGAAGGCAAACAGCATTTGGCCTTTACTGCAAGAGGATTGGTGTACAAGAAAAAGGAAGTCTTGCTATAAATGTACAGAGTTTTGGTGAGACCACATGTGGAATATCGTGTACTGTTTTGGTCTCCACATTTAAGGAAGGATATATTTGCATTGGATGTGGTACAGTGAAGGTTCACAATTTGGTCCATGAATTGAGGGGGTTTCCTATGATGAGAGGCTGAGTGAATTGGGTTTATATTCCGTTTGATAAAGTCCCCCATGGTCGGCTTATGAAGAAAGTAAGGATGTGTGGGATAGAGGGAAGTTTGGCTGATTGGATAGGTAACTGGCTATCTAACAGAATAAGAAGTCTCACAACACCAGGTTAAAGTCCAACAGGTTTATTTGGTAGCAAATACCATAAGCTTTCAGATCTGATTTACCTTTTTAGTGATGCTAATTTCCTTCAATTCCTCCTTCTCATTAGACCCTTAACCACTTTAGCAAATGGTATTTGCTACCAAAGTTTGCACATTCTCCTCGTGTCTGCGTGGGTTTCCTCCGGGTGCTCCGGTTTCCTCCCACAGTCCAAAGATGTGCGGGTTAGGTTGATTGGCCAGGTTAAAAAATTGCCCCTTAGAGTCCTGGGATGTGTAGGTTAGAGGGATTAGCGGGTAAAATACGTGGGGGTAGGGCCTGGGTGGGATTGTGGTCGGTGCAGACTCGATGGGCCGAATAGCCTCCTTCTGCACTGTAGGGATTCTATGATTCTATATTCATAGATCTCTGAAGGTTGCCACTCAAGTGGATAGAGCCGTGAAGAAGGCCTATAGTGTGTTGGCGTTCATAAACAGGGGGTTTGAGTTTAAGAGCCGTGGGGTTATGCTGCAACTGTACAGGACCTTGGTGAGACCACATTTGGAATATTGTGTGCAGTTCTGGTCACCTCACTATAAGAAGGATGTGGAGACACTGGAAAGAGTGCAAAGGAGATTTACCAGGATGCTGCCTGGTTTGGAGGGTAGGTTTTATGAGGAAAGGTTGAGGGAACTTGGGCTTTTCTCTTTGGAGCGGAGGAGGTTGAGAGGAGACTTGATAGAGGTTTATAAGATGATGGGGGGGATAGATAGAGTGAACGTTCAAAGACTATTTCCTCGGGTGAATGGAGTGGTAACTAGGGGGCATAACTATAGGGTTCATGGTGGGAGATATAGGAAGGATGTCCGAGGTAGGTTTTTTACTCAGAGAGTGGTTGGGCTGTGGAATGGACTGCCTGCAGGGATAGTGGAGTCAGAAACTTTAGGAACATTTAAGAAGCTATTGGATAGACACACGGAGTACTTCGGGATGATAGGGAGGAAATAGCTTGATTTGGGTTTCAGACAAAGCTCGGCACAACAACGTGGGCCGAAGGGCCTGTTCTGTGCGGTACTGTTCTATGTTCTATGTTCTATATTCCCTGGAGTTTGGAAGGAGAAGTGATCTCGTTGAAGCATCAAGATTCTGAGAGGTTGGGGGATTGTTTCCCCCAAGCTGGGGATCTCGAACATGGGAGCATATTCTCAGGATAATGGGAATATCATTTAGGACTGAGATAAGGAGAAATTTCTTAACTCAAAGAGAAATTGATCTTTGGAATTCCTTGCATAGGAACTTCCCAGAAATGTTGGCGAACAGGGGTCTAATGAGAAGGAGGAATTGAAGGAAATTAGCATCACTAAAAAAGTAAAGTTTATTTATTTATTAGTCACAAGTAAGGCTTACATTAACATTGCAATGAAGTTACTGTGAAATTCCCCTAGTCACCACACTCTGGCGCATGTTCAGGTACACCGAGGGAGAATTTAGCATGGCCAATGCATCTAACCAGCATGTCTTTCAGACTGTGTGAGGAAACTGGAGCACCCGGAGGAAATCCACGCAGACACGGGGAGAACGTGCAAACTCCACACAGAAGTTCCAAGCCGGGAATCGAACCCAGGTCCCTGGAGCTGTGAAGCAGCAGTGCTAACCACTGTGCTACCGTGCCGCCCACAATCACAGCATTTAATTGAATTGATGGGCTGCCCGCCCAACTTTACCAGCACTTCCCTCTTGACCATCGCGTTCGCCAATCCTGAATTGGCACGAAACAGACATGCTCAATAAAAGTCCGATTCGAGCGCTCCATCAGTGAGGGTTAGTGAGGAGGTAAGTGTATAGCATCCGACGGCTCTCTGCTACTCACGGGTATCCTGTTGTTGTGGCCATTTTCTGTCTCAGGTCGGTGGCGGCTCTTGCTCTGCAGAGTCTCCGATGTTTGCCTTGCAGCATGGACTTGGGTCTCAGCACTGACCTCGGGTCTTGCAGTGCTGCTGGGTCCTAGTGCACTCAGCTCACTTCCAGCCGAAGAATGTGCACAAAGCCCTTGCAGATTTCACTGCTGCAGCCTCTCAACTTTGCTAGGAGCTGTGATTGTGGGGAGCATGTGGCTGGGGGAACTGGGAGAGCTGTGATTGTGGGGAGCATGTGGCTGGGGGAACTGGGAGAGCTGTGATTGTGGGGAGCATGTGGCTGGGGGAACTGGGAGAGCTGTGATTGTGGGGAGCATGTGGCTGGGGGAACTGGGAGAGCTGTGATTGTGGGGAGCATGTGGCTGGGGGAACTGGGAGAGCTGTGATTGTGGGGAGCATGTGGCTGGCTGGGGGAACTGGGGGGGCGGGGAGGTTGTGATTGTGGGGAGCAAGTGGCAGGGGGAATTGGGGGGGGCGGGAGGGCTGTGATTGTGGGGAGCATGTGGCTGGCTGGGGGAACTGGGGGGGCAGGGGGCTGTGATTGTGGGGAGCAAGTGGCTGGGGGAATTGGGGGCTGTAATTGTGGGGAGCAAGTGGCTGGGGGAATTGGGGGCTGTGATTGTGGGGAGCAAGTGGCTGGGGGAATTGGGGGCTGTGATTGTGGGGAGCATGTGGTGGCGGAGGGAATTGGGGGGCGTGGGCGCTGTGATTATGGATGTGCAAGGGGCAAACAGCATCGCATAACCTCTACATTTGTTCCTCTCCTCTCACCCCCCCACCCCCCCAACCCCCCCCACGTCCCCCAACTCCACCTCCACCCCGCCCCCCCCCCCCCCCCTTCAGATTGACGAGATGGCTTTTGCAATGCAGCCAATCGTTCTTGCTGTTCTTTTGGTTGCTGTTGGAGCTGAGGAGGAGGAGCAGAAGGAAGAATTGCGGGCACAGGAGGCCTGGGCCTTACCATTTCCAGGACCAGAGGGAGACGACCACCAGAGGCAGGAGGTGTCCACCGTTCACCCAAGGGGGGGTGGGGGGTGGGGGGGAGGAGGGAGCAGAGACCCCGGCAGTTCCATACACGAGTGTCCTTCGAGCAGATGTCGGACACCGTGTACCACCGACGTCCCCGACTCCGAAAGGAGACTGCGCAACACCTGTGCAACCTGTTGCAGGCGGTGGGGGGGCGGGGGGTGGGGCACCCACTCTCGGTGGCTGTCAAATTGATGGCCACTCTGAACTTCTACGCGACTGGTTCTTTCCAGACCCCGAGCGGAGATGTCTGTGGCATCTGCCAATCTGCCGTGCACACCTGTGTGAGGCAGGTCACGGAAGCCCTGTATGCCCGGGCTGGGCAGTACATCAGATTTAACCTGGACCAGGCCCATCAGGAGGCCCGGGCTGCAGGGTTCGCTGCCATTGCGGGGATGCCGAATGTGCAGGGGGCAGTTGACTGCACCCACGTCGCCCTCAAGGCCCCCCTACAGAATCCACAAAGATTTGTTAATAGGAAGGGGTTCCACTCCCTGAATGTTCAGCTAGTGTGCGGCCATAACATGACCATCATGCATGTCTGCGCCTGTGATCCAGGCAGTGTGTATGACAGTTTCATTGTCAGGAGCTTGGACATCCTGGAGGCATTTGAGGAGGAGCCCAAACTGCGGGGGTGGCTCCTGGGTGATATGGGCGGCACGGTAGCACAGTGGTTAGCACTGCTGCTTCACAGCTCCAGGGTCCCGGGTTCGATTCCCGGCTCGGGTCACTGTCTGTGTGGAGTTTGCACGTTCTCCTCGTGTCTGCGTGGGTTTCCTCCGGGTGCTCCGGTTTCCTCCCACAGTCCAAAGATGTGCGGGTTAGGTTGATTGGCCAGGTTAAAAATTGCCCCTTAGAATCCTAAAAAAAAAAGCGTAGGTTAGAGGGATTAGCGGGTAAATATGTGGGGGTAGGGCCTGGGTGGGATTGTGGTCGGTGCAGACTTGATGGGCCGAATGGCCTCCTTCTGCACTGTAGGGTTTCTATGATATTTCTATGGATTACCTGCTTCGGACATGGCTGATGACAGCTGTGCGGAAGCCCGTGTCTGAGGCGGAGACCCGCTATAATGAGGCCCATGTGGCCACCCGCGCGACAGTAGAGAGGTGCATTGGGCTCCTCAAGGTGCGATTCCGGTGCCTGGACCGATCTGGAGGGGCCCTCCAGTACAGCCCCCTGATCTCCTCCCGCATAGTGGTGGTGTGCTGTGCCTTGCACAATCTGGCTCTACAGTGAGGTGACCGCTTGGAGGAGGAAGAGGACGTGGAGGATGACCAGCCGGCTGTCACTGTGGAGGATGACCAGCAGGAGGAGGAGGAGGAAGAGGAAGAAGAGAACGCCTTGGAACACCAGCCAGGCGGTGGAGGGCTGACATTTTAACTGAGGCATGCGAGGGCAGCAAGGGAGGCCCTGATAACCAGGCGGTTCAGTCGCTATGGGATGGTGATTGTGGGTTCCATTTCCCTCCCACCCCCCAAATGCTTTCTAAATATTCTGCACATTGTCACAGCAGAGTGGTGGGCCTGGGTACTCTGTGTTAGTGAGTTTTTTGGCAGGCAGGACTCGCTAAGCACCATTCTGATGATGCCCTGGTGCAAACTAGTCTGACTCCAACCTGAGCTCCACATGCACGCTGGCACCTGGGCTCACATCTGTGAAGTGGGTAAGGGATCTGAAACCCCCATACAGGCCTGGGGCGAGTGGGGGGGGGGACGGGAGGGCATGCGTGACCAATGGTTTCCTTTTCTCAGGAACACAGCATTGAGGGGCCTCCCAACTGACATCAACACGAGGCATCCGTCGGGTGATCATCAATGGGACGGGAATTATAATCGAGACAACTTATTCGCAGGTGGGTGTTGAAAAAAATTTTTTTTACAATAAAAGTATTCAGATAAGCTGTTGTTACATAAAAACTTGTGAACAGAAAATGTTAAGGTGCTTCCATTTCTTTCTAACTAGTGCAGCCCTTCACCCGTGCTATCTCAGTGCAACTACAACTTCCTAACCTTACGTGGCCTACCACTATGTCTCAGTATCTCCCCAGAATGTACATCAGAGGTGGAGGGGGCCAGCTGCCTATCTTGCCCCGTGGCCTGTGATGCGCGTGGTGGGCATCCTCTGGAGGCCCTGGAGCTTGAGGACCCTGGCCTGCTTCCAGGTGTCTGGGATGTTTACATGACACCCTCTTCATCCTGCTGCCCCTGAGATGCCCCGGTGTCAGGAAGGGGGGAGTCAGAAGGTGTTGCCACAGCCACAGTCTCCTGGCTGGAAGGCCCCCGGTGAGGGCTCAAGCCTTTCCTCCTCCCTTGGAGTCCCTGTTGGTCCCTGGGCCACTCCATGGGATGGCAGTGCTTCTGCAGTGAGCTCCAGAAGCTTCGGCGTTACCTGGCACTGCCAGTCCTGGAGGATCACCTGCATCCAACCCATAGTGGTCGACCCCTCTGCGATGGCCACTTGAGTCGGAGGCCATCTCTCAATGGCTGCAGCAAGTGCTCTCTGAGATTGGGCCACACTCTACAAGCCCTCAGCCGTGGCCCTCTGAGACCGGGCCACGTTCTCAAGGGTTGCTGCCGTTGCCCACTGTCTCAGTGCTGTCCCGCTGGGTCTCCTACAAGCTCTCAAGCCTCTCAGCCATGGGCCGCAGAATCTCGAGAAGCCTGCTCAGTCCCTCCGCTGTGGCCTGCTGTGACTCGGCCATCACTTGGAGCCTGCCATTCATGGTGAGGATCCCATGCCCCAGGCTTTCCACTGCAGACACCACCCTTGCAGTATTGGCTTGGGAAGCACGCGAGACAGGCAATAGCTGGTCCACCTGAAAGCTTTGGGACTCCTCCCAGCAGCCTCGCAGTTGGTCCAGTGTGGCTGTCAGCCCCTTCTGCATCCCCTGGCTCTGTTGCTGCATCTCCAGCAGCTGAGGGAGAAGTGATCTCAGAGGCTCAGCATGTAGCCTAGGACCAGGCTGAGTCCTCACCTCCGGCAGGCCCCCGCTCGCCAGAGGCCTCGGATGTTCCCTCCGCCACCCGATGTACATCAGCAGATGTGTCGTGCTCACCAGAGAGTGACCCAAAAGCCTCAACATTAACTGGACCCACCGACATGTCAGTTTCTGCGATGGTGAGTTGTGAGGTACAAGCTGATGGATAAACACTGCCACCTTCGGAGGTCCCTTCACCCATATCCTCCGAGGACTCGTCCGAGCTATCGTTATCAGGATGCGTGGGAGCTGTAGCCGGGGCCTCTGGTCCAGAAGGCCCTGGGGTGTCTGGATCTGTCCCTGCAACACAGGGCACAAGGTTAACTGCAAGGGATGGAGAGGAATCCGGGATGCCAAACACATGAATCACATGTCTCCATTGAAGATAGAATAAAGCACCAACAAAATTATATCACATGAACAGCCCTGTAGCGACCCATCTGATTTGTTTGCCCCTACCCTTCTGTGGGCCATATACCTTCATTCCCATCCCATTCAGATAGCTGTAGAGATGCCCCTTAAAGGTCACTCTTGTATATGCATCCACAACCTCCCCCTGGCAGTGAGTTCCAGGCACCCACTACCCTCTCTATGCAAATAAACATGCCTCGTACATCTCCTTTACACCTTGCCCCTCACACCCGAGATGTTGCCTCAAAGTGAGTGGAGGAATGGCAGGTGCTCATATCTGGACGGCAGCCCGACCATGCTGTCACTGACAGCCTGCATCTCCCCTTCTCTGGAGAGCTCCAGCGCATGCTCTTCAAAGAGGGTGAGGACCTGGTGGTCTGGCTCACCAACCCCTGTCTTCGCCCTCTCATGGGTGTTGTGCTCGGTCTTCTCCTGTGGAGACAGAAGGAGCCATGAAATAAATGGTAGCGTGACTCCTGCAGAGAATCAGGTGGTGATCCTTAGAGGGCAAACACAGCGGGGCTCATTGGGGGGAAAGGAAGGAGGTGCTTGGGGGGTCAGGAGCTGGAAGCATGCTGGATGCTGGGGGTGGAAGGATCTGGGGGAGATATGGGGGAAGATGCAAAATAGGGTACAGCACTCCCCCTTGCTGCACGGATGAGGTCATTGAGTTTTTCCGGCACTGCGTCGCGGTTCAGGGGGCTACTGCCCTGGCACTGACTGAGGCGGCGACTTCCTCCCAGGCTGCATTTCCATCAGCCCCCCTGGGTCTGTGTCCTCCTGGGGGGAAGAGGGTGTCCCGCCTCGCCTCTGCTGCATCCAGCAGCCTCCCGAGGTCACCCTCAGAAAATCGGTGAGCTGGTCGTGAGCTCATTTTCTCCCTGCACTGCCTGCCTGCCTGTCCATTCTTGGGTTTTTATGGAGCTGCTCCTCGTCAGGGCAGATCAGCTGCAGGCAGTTTGGGAGAACATTCCAGCAAGTTCCATGCAGTTTGCTTGTTAGCATTGAGGGGAAAGTAAGTGAGCACTTGCAGGTGTGCTGATGGAGAGGGGGGGGGGGGGGGGGGGGTTGGTGGGGGGGGGGGTTGGTGGGGGGGCGGGGGGTTGGTGGCGGTGGAGGATGAGTGCCTCAATGATTGGGGAGAGGGGGGAGAGAGGGAGGTGTCACACAGCCATCGGATTCCAGAGGGGATGGGGGCTTGTGCGGGAGGGTCCAGGGTGGGGTTGAAGAGGATCACCCTGCCTGATATCTGTAGGTGGAGAGGGAAGGGTGGATCACTCTGCCTGAGGTGAGTGAGGGGGAGGGGGGACGGAGTCCGCTGCCACTCTGCCTGAGATCGATGGAGGGGAAGGGGGAGGGAGTCGTGATCGGACTGGGTGGTGGGAGGGAAGGGGGGGGATAAGTGGGTCTGTTATGTTGTGGGGGTGGAGCAATGTCTGTGGGGGCCAGGAGGAGGCATTAACCGGCCTGGGCGCGATGTGACAGGGGAGCGCTTTTCAATTGTTTTCACTGCACATGCGCAGTTGAAGGCTCCGATCGGAGAGCATCGTTTCGGGCACGATAAGCCCTGTCCACAGCGCAATTCAGATTCGCAAATACTTTTTTCAGGCTAAGTGCGTATGGGGGCGTCTGAGAACAGGTTTCCAAGTCGGATCTGAATTGCACCCAGATTTAGCACTTAGAATCAAAATGGTAAAATCGCCCCCTTAGTGTGCTGAAAGAACCCCCAAGTGAACCACGCTGGGATGGAGTTCCCAGGCGTGTGATTCGCCCAAACTGGCTTGCAACGGTGCACTGTTAACAAGGGGGAGCTGCATTTAAACGTTACCTCTGCACTCACAGCCAGTCAAGCCAGGAAGATGGCAGCACAGAGAGCAGCTCCACGCTTCTGGGTGCAGTGGAGGAGAGGCAGGTCACCCTTTACCCCCGAGAGCCGAGAGAGTAGATGACCCAGGAGCAGGGATTCGAATGCGACCTGGGATGCAGTGCCTGCGGCCATCTAATGTCAGTAGAAAATGAATGGTCTCATTTGAATGTCAAGGGTGAATGTTCATCTGTCTCGTCCTGGCATCAATCCCATCTGTCATACCTGGAATGTCCACATCAATCCACTCCCTGATGCCCCGCAGCCCATTCAGTCCCCGAACTTCCCCAGAATCGTCCCCAAAGCCCCCTGGCACCCCCTGGCACCCCTTGTCACAACCACTGTCTGCTGGAGCATAGTGTTGACACACAACCTGTTCCCTGCCCTCCCAACCCCACCCCTTGGGCTCACCATCCATCAGACTTTCAATCATCTGTCCCCACAGAAGATTGCCCAGAATAAAAGAGAGCAAGAGAAGAAAGGCAGGGGATTTCCTGAGTTGCACCTCCTAACCCTCTACGAGAGCAAGCAATGGAGATCTCAGGGGAGCTACATCAGAGAGCTGTGAGTGCCTGTGAGTTCAACCTGTGCCACAGAAGTGAGGACCCACAAAACCTTTACCCAAATAACCTTTTTCAAGTAAGTGGCAAGCTGCCCAGATACTTGTCCCTCCCTTGCACTGAACCATGTTTCTTCTCTTGCAGGAGCAACGCCTGATGAGGCCAGGCCCTCAGGAGTCAGTGCTCCACTGCAACCCCCACCAGCGCCTCAGAGGAAAGCTCTGAGGAAAGTACCAACCAGGTGCCACAGACATCAGCCACATGCTCTCAGTGGGTAATATCAGCAGACAGGTTTCAGGGTCACTTTCTGTTGAGCACCACACAGCCGCTGACATATATCAGGTGGAGATGGAAACATCTGAGATCTCGGGTGGGCAGAGGTCTGCTGGATCCCAGGAAACAACTTGCCCCAGCCAGACGCCGAGCCGCTGGGATCAGCTCTCCCAAAGCTACTGGAGGTGAAAAGTCAAAGGCGGAAACTGCAGGAGGGGCTGTTAGCAACTTTCCGGCAACTGCAAGGTTGGTTGGAGGAGTCCTACAGCCTTCAGGGCAAGAAATAGTGCTGGCCCTATGGTCACAGGACCCCTTGTGAGCAGCATGGAGCCGTCCAATGGTAAGCACTTACCTCCTCACTAACCCTCACTGATGGAGCGCCAGAATCGGACTTTTATAGAGCCTGTCTATTCCAGACCAATCCGGATTGGGCGAATGCAGTGGTAAAGGCAGACGTGCTAGTAAAGTGGTGCATGCAGCGCTCTAATTGGATTAAGATACAAGCAAAATTATTTGAATTGACATCGCGCCCGTTTTGGGCGGGTTCCTGATCGCGTCGATTTTTTGGTCTCTGAGGGTTAGTGAGGAGGTAAGTGCTTACCATTGAACGGCTCCATGCTGCTCACAAGGAGTCCTGTACCAGGGAGCTTGTATTCTATGAGTCCTACAGGGAGGTCAATCAGTGATTCCCCTTGAAATTGGTGGGGTTATCACAGCGCCCCCCGCCCCCTCCGAGTACAAGTGCTCTCCCTTGTTCTTTCCTGCCCAAAGCTTTCCACTGCAGTCACCACTGTAAAGTGCGAACCAGCGTGAAAACGGGCGCAGATCGCATTCCTCTCCTCACACCCGACTTTACCAAATTTGTGCACCCGAAAAAGGGTGCAATGCGATGGTAAAATACTGCCCATTAAATCCAACAATTTGCCCTGATCTAGTCTGTTATTAAAAAGCAAGTAAGATCTTGGGTTCATGTCACACTATCTGTAATACCCACGACTTGCCTGGGCTTGCAAAATCTCACTAACTGTCCTGGCTGGAGACAATACACATCTCTTTAACCTGTGCTTAACCCTCTCTCCACTCACATTGTCTGTACCTTTAAGACTTGATTACCTGTAAAGACTCGCATTCCAACCATTATTTTGTAAATTGAGTTTGTGTCTTTATATGCCCTGTTTGTGAACAGAACTCCCACTCACCCGATGAAGGGGCAGCGCTCTGAAAGCTAGTGGCTTGTGCTACCAAATAAACCTGTTGGACTTTAACCTGGTGTTGTGAGACTTCTTACTGTGTTTACCCCAGTCCAACTCCGGCATCTCCACATCATTAAAAATCAAAACATTCCAACAGGTTTGTCAAACATAACTTTCCTTTCATAAATCTATGTTGACTCCGGCCAATCCTATCATTTTCTAAGTGTCCAGTTATCGTGTCCTTTGTTACAGATTCTAGCACTATTGCCACAGCCGATGTCAGGTGAACAAGTCTGTAGTTCCCCATTTTCTCTCTCCCTCCTTTCTTAAATAATGGGGTTACATTTGTTCCCTTCCAATCGCAGGCACCATTCCAGAATCTATAGAGTTTGGGAAGATGATCACCAACACATCCACCATCTTTACAGCCACCTCTTTCAACACAGATATAGATCATCAGGTCTGGGGAATTTTTCAACTTTCCATTCCATTAACTTCTCCAGTAATACCTTTTAACTTACACTACTTTCTTTCAGTTCCTCATTCTTGGTTGTCTAGTATTCATGGACTCCATGGCCACACACTCTGGTGGGCACCATCAGGATGTAGGCCACATGGGGTCGGAGCAACTTGACCTCCCTCCAGGTGCACCATCTCTCACAGGAGTCAGGTCAGGCCCCCCTGACATCCTTAGGCCCCACAGTTGCCTGGACCTGCCGAGTTTCACTGGCTGTCTTGTCTGGAGACAATACACATCTTTTTAGCCTGTCTTGATGCTCTCTCCACTCACATTGTTTTGTTTCTTAAAGACTTGATTAGCTGTAAGTATTCGCATTCCAACCATGATTCATGTAAATTGAGTTTGTGTCTTTATGTGCCCTGTTTGTGAACAGAATTCCCACTCACCTGAAGAAGGGGCTTAGAGCTCCGAAAGCTTGTGTGGCTTTTGCTACCAAATAAACCTGTTGGACTTTAACCTGGTGTTGTTAAACTTCTTACTGTCCTTAGGCCTCGCCATCAGTATCTTCATACTGGCCCTCAGCAGCCCCCTGAGCTTCCTGGAACTTCCGTTCTTCATCATCTGATGAGCTCTCATCCTCCTCCAGTTCACCCTCTGGTAAGAGATCATCCATAGCCAGACTGTAAAGAGCACAACACAATGTGACCATGCAGGGGTACCCTCTCGAGTATGTAATATAGAGAACCACCTGAACCATCCAGGCATCTAGAGCACATCTTCAGGAGTCCTATGGTCTGCTCTATAGGAACATAAGAACATAAGAACTAGGAGCAGGAGTAGGTAATTCAGCCCCTCGAGCGTGCTCCGGTATTTAATACGATCATAGCTGATCTCAGCTCAGCCTCAACTCCACTTATTTGTCCATTGTCCATATCCCCTCAAACCTCTACTCATTAAAAATCTGTCCACCCCTTCCTTAAATTGACTCAATTTCCCGGCATCCATCACACTCTGGGGTAGTGAATTCCACAGACTCACGATCCTTTGAGAGAAGTAATTTCTCCCCTTCTCCGTTTTAAATCTGCCGCTCCTTATCCCAAAACTATGGACTTCTTATTCTCGATTGCCCTAAAAGAGGAAACATCTTCTCCACGTCTACTTTGTCAATCCCCCTTATCAACTTGTACACCTCAATTACATCTCTTCTCATTCTCTAAACTCCATGGAATATAGCCCTAAGCTGCCCAATCTCTTTTTGTAAGACAAAACCCGTCCGCTGGAATTCTACTGCTCTGCCCGCCAGGTGAATTGGAGCGGGTGAGGGGCGGACAATGGGAATTTCCAGTCTCGGGTCAAGCGAGGTTGTAATCCCACCGCTCATCTCTGGAATCAACCTAGTGGACCTCCTCTGAGCAGCCTCCAATGCAGCCTACATCCCTCCTATACTGAGGTCTCACCAATGCTTTATACAGGTGCAGTAACACTTCCCTGCTTTTATATTCTATTCCATTAGCAATAAATACATAGAACATAGATAGAACAGTACAGCACAGAACAGGCCCTTCGGCCCACGAGGTTGTGCCGAGCTGTGCCGAGCTTTATCTGAAAATGCCAAAATTCCATTTGCCTTCCTTATTACTTGTTGTACCTGCATACTAGTTTTCTACAATTCATGCACAAGGACACCCAGATCCCTCTACACTGAAGCATTTTAAAGTTTCTCTCCATATAGATAATAAGTTGCTTTTCCATTTTTCTGACTAAAATGGATAACTCACATTTATCCACGTTAAATTTCATCTGCCAGATTTTGTCCCATTCGCTTAACCTACCCATAAGCATTTGTAAATTTCTTATTTCATAATCGCAACTTAATCACAGAATCACAGAATTCCTACAGTACAGAAGGAGGCCATTTGGCCCATTGAGTCTGCACTGACAACAAACCCGCCCAGGCCTTATCCCCATATATTTACCCTGACAATCCCCTGGCACAAGAGGCAATTTACCATGGTCAATCAACCTAATCCACACATTTTTGGACTGTGGGAAAAAACCGGCGCACCGGGAGGAAACCCATGCAGACATAGAGAGAATGTGAAAAATTCCACACAGACAATGGCTCAAGGCCAGAATTCAAGCCAGGTTCCTAGTGCTGTGAGACAGCAGTGCTAACCACTGTGCCACCGTGCCACTCTATTTTAGTGTCATCTTCAAATTTGGCTATGGTATCTACTATCCCTGCATCTTGGTCATTAATAGTGTAGAAGTATAGAATATAGAATCCTACAGTGCAGAAGGAGGCCATTCAGCCCATCGAGTCTGCACCGACCACAATCTCATCCAGGCCCTACCCCCATGCATTTACCCTAGCTAGTCCCTCTGACACTTATGTCAACTTAGCATGGCCAATCAACCTAACCTGCACATCTTTGGACTGTGGGAGGAAACCAAAGCACCCGGAGGAAACCCACGCAGACACGGGGAGAATGTCTAATATAGATTGTAATTGCTGGGGCCTGGATAACTGCAGCTCTAACAACACTCAAAAAGTTCAACCATCCAGGACAAAGTAGACTTGATTGACATCCCATCCATCACTTTAAACACCCACCCTCTCCACTAACAATATCCAATGGCAGCTGTGTGTACCATCTACAAGATGCACTGCAACCACTCCTTAAAGACTACTTAGATGATGCCTTCCAAACCCATGACCGCCACCATTTAGAATGATGGGAAGGCAGGATCAAGCTATTGAATTTGATGATCAGCCATGATCAAAATGAATGGCAGAGCAAGCTTGAAGGGCCAAATGATCTACTCCTGCTTTTATTTCTATGTTTCTATAACAAACGCAGGAGAAGGGGAAAGCCACCTCCGCAAAATCCCCACCAAGTCACTCACCATCCTAATTTGGAAAAATGTCACTGTTCCTTCATTGTCACTGGGTCAAAATCCTGGAACTCCCTTCCTAACAGCACTGTGAGTATACCTGCACCTCAGGGGCCGCAGCAGTTCAAGAAGGCAGCTCACCACCATCTTCTCAAGGGCAATTAGGGATGGGCAATAAATGCTGGTCCAGCCAGTAACACCCATATTCCACAAAATACTTAAAACAGTTAATAAAAAAATAACCCAAACATCGGGAAACATAGAGATTGATGAAAGTCTTTACTTCCCTCCTCAGGTAAAACATTTCTGTTCATGCGGCACGGTGGCAGTGGTTAGCATTGCTGCCTCACAGCGCCAGGGACCCGGGGCAGCACGGTGGCACAGTGGTTAGCATTGCTGCCTCACAGCGCCAGGGACCCGGGGCAGCACGGTGGCACAGTGGTTAGCATTGCTGCCTCACAGCGCCAGGGACCCGGGGCAGCACAGTGGCACAGTGGTTAGCATTGCTGCCTCACAGCGCCAGGGACCCAGGGCGGCACAGTGGTTAGCAATACTGCCTCACAGCGCCAGGGACCCAGGGCAGCACGGTGGCAGTGGTTAGCATTACTGCCTCATATCGCCAGGACCCGGGGCAGCACAGTGGCACAGTGGTTAACATTGCTGCCTCACAGCACCAGGGACCCAGGGCAGCACGGTGGCACAGTGGTTAGCACTGCTGCCTCACAGCGCCAGGGACCTGGGGCAGCACAGTGGCACAGTGGTTAGCACTGCTGCCTCACAGCACCAGGGACCTGGGGCAGCACGGTGGCACAGTGGTTAGCACTGCTGCCTCACAGCGCCAGGGACCTGGGGCAGCACGGTGGCACAGTGGTTAGCACTGCTGCCTCACAGCGCCAGGGACCTGGGGCAGCACGGTGGCACAGTGGTTAGCACTGCTGCCTCACAGCACCAGGGACCCAGGGCGGCACGGTGGCAGAGTGGTTAGCACAGCTGCCTCACAGCACCAGGGACCCGGGGCGGCACGGTGGCACAGTGGTTAGCATTACTGCCTCATATCGCCAGGACCCGGGGCAGCACGGTGGCACAGTGGTTAGCATTGCTGCCTCACAGCGCCAGGGACCCAGGGCGGCACGGTGGCACAGTGGTTAGCATAGCTGCCTCACAGCGCCAGGGACCCGGGGCAGCACGGTGGCACAGTGGTTAGCATTGCTGCCTCACAGCGCCAGGGACCCGGGGCGGCACGGTGGCACAGTGGTTAGCATTGCTGCCTCACAGCGCCAGGGACCCAGGTTCAAATCCAGCGTCGGTTCACTGTCTGTGTGGAGTATGCACATTCTCCCCGTGTCTGCGTGGGTTTCCTCCGGGTGCTCCAGTTTCCTCCCACAGTCCAAAGATGTGAGGGTTAGGTTGACTGGCTATGCTAAATTGACCCTAGTGTCAGTGGGGTTAGTAGGGTAAATATGTGGGGTTGCGGGAATAGGGCCTGGATGCGATTGTGGTCGGTTCAGACCTGGTGGGCTGAATGGTCTATGATTCTGACAATCTGATGATCAAAATACATATAGCTGGAGATTAAGCAAAGAATAGTGCTTCTCTGAAATGCAGTGTTTCATTTTGTGTTGTGTATTCTGAGGAAGGTTACAGTGAGTCTTCGGGCTCCTGTTTCCTGTTTAATGCTGACAAATAAAGTGCTCTGGCCACAGTGGAAGCTGCTTAACTCAAGCTGAAGGGCCAACTTGCTGATTCTATTACCTCCTGCCATTGCTATGCTTGAAACAGATTGCTGACCTTTTCCCACAGTTATCGAAATCCAAAACACCATCTTAGATCTGTCCACTTCTATAATGAATATAGAAAATGATGATTTCTGTTGGAAGGACAAACTGCGACCAAGTAAAGGAGCAATTTCCTTTTGATCCTTAAATAAGACACATTAGGTTATTTCCAGTTGGTTCTTGTGGTAACCAGAACGTGAACAATGAAATATCTCCTCCGAGGCCAGTGTCTCTTCACCAAATTTAGATTTATTTACACGGTCAGTAACAGTCAGACAGGTACTTCCTCGATAAAGTATAATCCTGGAATGCCAGCAACCTTGACGCTCCACTTTTTGTACACCTGCCGGATTCCCTGATTGGACAAGCCACTACTGTCTTAATCAAGGAGCTCATATTCTAAGAGGTCCACTTTATGGACCTGGTTAAAGTCATTACATCCCTCCCCCTCTAGGTCAAAGGAACCTTGACGGTTCATTTGCCTTGACAGTCTCTTGAACCTTAAGCGCCAGGTCTAGTTCTCAAGTTCTGTGTCTGAAGTAGGCGGGAGGTAGCAAACCTGGACTTGCCTCTTTCACTTAGAGTGCCGAAGATCATGTTCACTCCCTTCTTCGAGCAGTAAAGGTGCAGACTCAGCAATGTCAGCCGTTTCCATTTCAGGCTCAAAGGTTCCTCTGATAGTAGACGGAGAGCGGGAGGCAGTGGGTTCCAGATGTCTTCCGACGTGCTGGGTTCTTGGTTCCTGAACAGCCTGATAATTTAAGGCTTTCAAGTTATCCAGATGTTTCATCGGGACATCACTTCCTACACGGACTTTGTATGAAAACGATCCAGTCCTCGAATCAACCATGCCTTATAACCAAGCAAGGCTATTCCCACGATTCTTCAACAGTACTTTATTACCTGCCTTTAAGTGTTTCTCACAGCTGGTGGTGTTGTGAGCTCACTGAGCTTCTTGATGCCTTTCCATCCTCCCCCCCCCAGGTTCAGGAAGATCAGGCTCAATCTGGTGCAAAGTCGTTTTCCTATAAGCAACTCTACTGGCGCTATTCTGGTAGTTGCTTGGGAGTTTGTTCCATAGTCAATCAGTAATCTGGGAAGTTTAGTGTTCAAAGAGGCTGCAGGCTGTTTCTTTAAGTCTGCTTTCAAGGTCTGGACCGCTCTTTCTGCAAGACTGTTAGACAGTGCTTCGAAAGGTTAATCATGGCACAAATCAATTCCAGCCTCTTGGACTACCTGGATCCACTACAGTTTGCCTACCACTGCAACAGGTCCACAGCAGACGCCATTTCCCTGGTCCTGCACTCAACCCTGGAACACCTACATAACAAGGACACCTATATCAGACTCCTATTTATTGACTATAGCTCAGCCTTCAACACTATTATTCCCATGAAACTCAACTCCAAACTCCGTGGCCTGGGCCTCGGCATCTCCCTCTGCGACTGGATCCTGAACTTCCTAACTCACAGACCACAATCAGTAAGGATAGGCAACAACACCTCCTCCACGATCATCCTCAACACCTGTGCCCCACAAGGCTGTGTTCTCAGCCCCCCACTATACTCCTTATACACCTATGACTGTGTGGCCAAATTCCCCTCCAATTCGATTTTCAAGTTTGCTGATGACATCACCATCGTGGGTCAGATCTCAAACAATGATGAGACAGAGGACAGGAATGAAATAGAGAATCTGGTGAGCTGGTGCGGCAACAATAATCTCTCCCTCAATGTCAACAAAACGAAGGAGATTGTTATCGACTTCAGGAAGTGTAAAGGAGAACATGCCCCTGTCTATCAATGGGGACGAAGTAGAAAGGGTCGAGAGCTTCAAGGTTTTAGGTGTCCAAATCACCAACACTCTGTCCTGGTCCCCCCATGCCGACACTATAGTTAAGAAAGCCCACCAATTTCTCTACTTTCTCAGAAGACTAAGGAAATTTGGCTGGAGACAATACACATCTCTTTAACCTGTGCTTAACGCTCTCTCTACTCACATTGTCTGTACCTTTAAGACTTGATTACCTGTAAAGACTCGCATTCCAACCATTCATAGAAACCCTACAGTGCAGAAGGAGGCCATTCGGCCCATCGAGTCTGCACCGACCACAATCCCACCCAGGCCCTACCCCCACATATTTACCCGCTAATCCCACTAACCTACGCATCACAGTACTCTAAGGGGCAATTTTTTTAACCTGGCCAATCAACCTAACCCGCACATCTTTGGACTGTGGGAGGAAACCGGAGCACCCGGAGGAAACCCACGCAGACACGAGGAGAATGTGCAAACTCCACACAGACAGTGACCCGAGCCGGGAATCGAACCCGGGACCCTGGAGCTGTGAAGCAGCAGTGCTAACCACTGTGCTACCGTGCCACCCTACATTATTTTGTAAATTGAGTTTGTGTCTTTATATGCCCTGTTTGTGAACAGAACTCCCAGAACTTACCTGGTGAAGGAGCAGCGCTCCGAAAGCTTGTGGCTTGTGCTACCAAATAAACCTGTTGGACTTTAACCTGGTGTTGTGATACTTCTTCCTGTGTTTACCCCAGTCCAACGTCGGCATCTCCACATCATGGCATTATTATTGGCAGCTTACAACTATCAGTTGGAGCACTGACCGTGAAATCGAGTGGCAAATGCAGATGCCTTAAGTAGGCTGCCTTTAGCAGATACCCGACCAATGGTACTCAAAGAAGAAGAGACGGTAATGACTATGAATTTTCTGGATACCCTTCCAGTGGCTGTACATAATATACATTTCTGGACGCAAAAGGACCCTGTACTTGCAAAGGTGAAATACTTGGTACTGACAGGGGAAACTATGTTCTATGTTCTATGAAACAGAAAGGCCAGTCCAACCCCAATTCTACCTGTACTGGAGTAGAAGAGAGCAGCTCATGGTAGAAGATGGAATATGATTATGGGGGGAGGGGGGGGGGGGTGATATGAGTGATTGTTCTGAGTCAGGGA
Organism: Mustelus asterias; assembly: GCF_964213995.1. Taxonomy (NCBI): domain Eukaryota; kingdom Metazoa; phylum Chordata; class Chondrichthyes; order Carcharhiniformes; family Triakidae; genus Mustelus; species Mustelus asterias. The sequence goes on from NC_135809.1 coordinate 69,853,624, forward strand.
CACCGTGCCATTTTGGCTGAATTACATCATGGCCACCCAGGAGTGTCCAAAGTGAAGATGTTGGCCAGGAGCTATGTTTGGTGGTCCAGAATGGACGCAGACATAGTGGCATTTGTGGGTCGGTGCCAGGGATGCCAGCAGAGGCCAAGGTTATCACCGGCAGCTCCCCTACACTTGTGAGACTGGCCAGGTAGACCATGGACTCAGCTGTACATAGATTATGCAGACCTACAATCATGGGCTCGATGTTCTTGGTCATAGTGGATGCCCATTCAAAGTGGTTGGACATTCAGAGGGTGAATTCTGTGAACATGACAATAACGATAGTGAAAATTTGCACCCCATTTGCGACACATGGGATCTCAGAGGTACTAGTCTCTGACAATTTGCCAGCCAGGAGTTCACCCGGCTCATGAAGTTGAATGGGATTTGACATATCAGGATGGCACCATACCATCTGGTGTCAAACGAATCCACGGAGAGAGCGGTCCAGATTTTAAAAACCAGGTTAAAAAGACAGCCAGCAGCATCAATGGACACCAAACTTTCCCGTTGGTTATTCAACTACAGGACAACCCACATGCCACTATGGCAATAGCATCTACAGAATTATTCATGGGCAAATGACTCACACCAGAATAAGTTTGCTATTTCCTTCCTTACTCTGCTAATCCTCCCTCCCTCTGATATACCTCCCTCACTCTAATAAACCTCCCTCATGCTGTCTATGCCCTCTGTTTTGGATCTTTGCCAAGGACTTCACAGAATGAGTCAGTCCTTGGACATTGTCAGACGTTGCTTGGACGTCTTGCCCCGGCTTTCCACTGTGAACGCCACCCTTGCAATGTTGGCCTGGGTACCACACATTTCCAGCGCCGTCTCCTGTGAAAGAAGGGTTTTGTGCTCCTCCAGATGGGCTTGAAGTTACTGGAATGTAGCTGACAACCACTCCTGTAAAGCTTGGCTATGATTTTGATCTCGAGCAGTGATATGATTAACTTTTCCAGAGGCCTGGCATCAGGATTGGGGGCAACTGTTTCCTGGGAGCTAGAAGAACTCCAAATGCTGGCTCACTTGAAAGTTTATATCTCCACCCAATATGCATCAACAGCTGTGTGATGCCCACCAGTGAGTGCCCCAGATGCCAGTCTGCTAGCCTGTGCCACCAAGGTGAGTGTCTCTGGACTGGTGGATGGTGCTGGTGAAAGCAGTGCCAATAAATCAGTGTCCTCTCCGGAGCTTTGCTCTGATCGTTTGGATGGGGGCTACGACCCTGGACGGTCCGGCCTCATCTGATGGAAATCCTGGGGAGAACAGACATGGGGCCAATGTTTAGAAAGATCAAGGGTGTGGGGAATTATGGACTTAGTGAGGCAGATCGTGTGGATAAAGGTGCATTGGATTCTCACTTCCTCAGAGCAATCCGACCTCGCTCCGGGGTCTGGGAGCATTCTGACCTCGCTCCGGGGTCTGGGAACATTCCAACCTTGCTCCGGAGTCTCGGAGGATTCCAACCTCGCTCCAGGGTCTGGGAACATTCCAACCTTGCTTTGGGGTCTTGGGGCATTCCGACCTCGCTCCGGGGTGTGGGAGCATTCTGACCGTGCTCCGGGGTCTGGGAACATTCCAACGCCACTTTGGGGTCTTGGGGCATTCCGACCTCACTCCGGGGTCTGGGAACATTCCGACCTCGCTCCGGGGTCTGGGAGCATTCTGACCTCGCATTCTGGGGGATTGCTGGGAGGGGTCTGATAATAGTTTGGGTGTTTGAAGGTTGTGGGGTTTGAGGTGAGATGCCAGAGTTTAGAGATGGGAGTGGTGTGGGGACAGGCAGGTGGAGCAGGTCACTCATCTTCTGACTGCCTCTTGCTGCCGCTGCCACCACATCCCAGGTTCCACTACAACACGAGCTGGTAGCCTCCTGCCAATCCTTGGAAGGAGGGTGGCCCTCCTCTCCTCCACAGCATCTAACATCCCATCACTACAGCATCCAAAAATCTAGGGGCAGCTCTTCAGGTAGCCATGGTGCTGGTCGAAATGAGAGTGGGTGCTGCAGGGGATGCTTATATGCTGCTCCCTCCCGCTTGTTCGGCCTGAGTGCTGATTCCCAACTCCAGCAAATCAAACACAGCTGAGGCAGAAAATCAGTGAGATTCCCAAGGGGGGCAGGATAGTCCATGAGAATAGGCTGAATGAGGTCTGCTCAGTGTTGTTAATGCCATCGGGAAACATTCCAGTCTTCCTGCTGGTGTGGGCATTTATAGCCCATTTGGGTGAATTGTGGTCTTGGCCATTTTAACTTTTCAGTAAGTACAGCAAAAGTAAATTTGTTAAAACTCTGGTCAAACGCTGTGTACTCAAAGAACAACGAACAAACAAAATTACAGCACAGGAACAGGCCCTTCGGCCCTCCAAGCCTGCACCAACCATGCTACCCGACTTAACCAAAATCCCCTATCCTTCCAGGGATCATATCCCTTTATTCCCATCCTATTCATGTGTATTTGTCAAGATGCCCCTTAAAAATCACTATCGTATCTCCTTCCACTACCTCCCCCGACGAGTTCCAGGCACCCACCACCCTCTGTGTCAAAAATCTGCCTTGTACATTTCCTTTAAACCTTGTCCCTCGCACCTTAAACCTATGCCCCCTAGTAATTGACTCTTCCACCCTGGGAAAAAGCTTCTGACTATCCACTCTGTCCATGCCTCTCATAATCTTGTAGACTTCTATCAGGTCTCCCCTCAACCTCCGTCGTTCCAGTGAGAACAAACCAAGTTTCTCCAACCTCTCCTTATAGCTGATGCCCTCCATACCAGGCAACACCCTGGTAAATCTTTTCTGTACCCTCTCCAAAGCCTCCACATCCTTCTGGTAGTGTGGCGACCAGAATTGAACACTATATTCCAAGTGCGGCCTAAGGTTCTATAAAGCTGCAACATGACTTGCTAATTTTTAAACTCAATGCCCCGGCCGATGAAGGCAAGCATGCCGTATGCCTTCTTGACTACCTTCTCCACCTGCATTGTCACTTTCAGTGACCTGTGTACCTGTACACCCAGATCCCTTTGCCTATCAATACTCCTAAGGGTTCTGCCATTTTCTGTATATTTCCTATTTGGATTAGACCTTCCAAAATGCATTACCTCACATTTGTCCGGATTAAAATCCATCTGCCATCTCTCCGCCCAAGTCTCCAACTGATCTATATCCTGCTGTATCCTCTGATGGTCCTCATCGCTGTCCATAACTCCACCAACCTTTGTGTCGTCCACAAACTTACTAATCAATCCAGTTACGTTTTCCTCCAAATCATTTATATTTATTACAAACAGCAAAGGTCCCAGCACTGATCCCTGAGGGATGCCACTCATCTCTGCCTGGGGATTTGCAATTCTGGACAAGCTCCCAATTTCTTACGAGCCTCATAAAGACTAATAACATTTAAAATAAAACTAAATTCGAAGTTCCAGATAATGGCTGAAAGAACGACAGGATAAGTTGACATTTTAAGATGTTTACTGTAACAAAAGACTAAATACTCTATTGGCTAAGCACTATTTTTATAGGCACGTTATATTTTAAATCACAAAATGGAATAGTCCCCAAAACATACTTCACAGGTATATGCTACTAATAGACATTCAATCCTGTCAGAAACTGTCCAAAATGATTTTTAGCTTCTGAGGGTTTAACTTTCTCAGCCTGGTAACGTCTAACCCCAGAAATGTCCTTTACAGTGGGAGTATTACGTAAGATACTCCCTCCAGTGCAAACCTGATGAATCTTCCAATTTTGTTTTAATTCTTCATGATAATGTCAGTCTGAACTTCCACCCACATTCTGGAGCAGAGAGAGCCATAGAAATCTTTGGCTTCCAGCTGCTCTCTCTCTCTCCAGCACCATAGCAGACTAGCCTATCAGGGATCATTGAATCCCTACAGTGCAGGAGGCCATTTGGCACATCGAATCTGCACCGACCACAATCCCACCCACGCCCTATTCCTATAACCCCACATATTTACCCTGCTAATCCCCGACACTCGGGTCAACCCGGGTCCCTGGCGCTGTGAGGCAGCAGTGCCAACTACTGTGCCACCGTGCCACATAGTGATATTTTGGAAAAACCTGCAATTCAATATCACAATGGCTTTCTCTGTACCTCTCAAAGACCATCGGCATGGCCAACTGAATCACATGGGCCATGTAGTTGGGCAGATTCTGATTGGTTATCGTGGAGATTCCAACTTTGAAAAAAGGCCACACAAACTTGAAATATTAACTCAATTTCTCACTCCACAGATGTTGTCAGACCTGCTGAGATTTTCCAGCATTTTCTGTTCTTATTTATTATTAAAGCAGAACTATTTACAATCTGACATTCTCCACACCTTTCTGGGACTTTAGAGACACACAGTCTATCCACAATTAGCATACAGGAATTGTCTCCTAGCAACTTCTCTCCAATAAAACAATCTGGACCCTTTTTAATCTCTAACAATTAAACTACCCAGTCTTGCTCTCAGGCAGACTTCAGCAGATGCTCCATGGCCCACTTCATTTAGCCTAAATTTGAAAGACATGATACATAAACACAATCCCCAAGATTTTCCATTTCCACCACAGCATGTCTCCCACCAGCCATTTAAATTGCCATTTACTTTGGTGGGACTGCAATTTCCCGCCATGTTGAAGGGCCATAAAATTCTGGCCAATAAACTTAGTAACCTCATAATCCTAACAATCTTCCCCATCCACACACTTTAAGCCTCCCTACTCTCCTCTTTTAGTTTTACTGGGCAATGGAGTAATCCAGACATTACTACCTTCAAAGTCCTACTTTTTAACTTCTTCATTAAACTTGGCTGTAGGACATCAATGTCTGCCTCTCTATATTGTGGGTCCCAACAATGTCCGAGCTGCACTGCTGATGACCTGTACTCTAGAATTACAGCTATAACACTGGCATCTACCTGACAAAGTAGAAAATTACACAGCTGTGTTATTTCCACAAAAGCCATCCAAAGATGTGCAGGTTAGGTGGATTGTCCATGCTATCTCATCCCTTAGTGTCCATAGATGTGCAGGTTAGATTGATAGGCCCTGCTAAGTTGCCCTTAATGCCCAAAGTTGTTTAGGTTAGGTGTATTAGCCATGGTAAATGAGCAAGGTCAGTAAGAAGTTTAACAACACCAGGTTAAAGTCCAACAGGTTTATTTGGTAGCAAAAGCTTCACCTGAAGAAGGGGCTTGGAGCTCCGAAAGCTTGTGTGGCTTTTGCTACCAAATAAACCTGTTGGACTTTAACCTGGTGTTGTTAAACTTCTTACTGTGTTTACCCCAGTCCAACGCCGGCATCTCCACAAAATGAGCAAGGTTACAGGGATAGGGTGGGCTTGAGTAAGATGCACTTTCAGGGAGTCAGTGCAGACTCAAAGGGCCAAATGGCCACTTCCTCCACTGGAGGGATTCTATTGTTCTATTCTATGGTTCTATTAAATCCAATCCAGTGAGTTACTCCCATATCGGTCTACTCCCAATAATCTACAAAGTGATGGAAGGTTCTCCCTCCACACTGTCCAATCAAAACCTCTTATGATACAACAGCAAGTGACACTGTAAGGGTGGCACGGTGGCACAGTGGTTAGCACTGCTGCCTCACAGTGCCAGGGATCCAGGTTCGATTCCCGGCTTGGGTGACTGTCTGTGTGGAGTTTGCACATTCTCCCCGTATCTGCGTGGGTTTCCTCCGGGTGTTCCCACAGTCCAAAGATGTGCGGGTTAGACGGATTGGCCATGCTAAATTGCCCCTTAGTGTCAGGGGTCTAGCTAGGGTAAATGCACGCGGTAATGGGGGACAGGGCTTGGGCGGGATTGTGGTCGGTGCAGACTCGATGGGCTGAATGGCCTCCTTCCGCACTGCAGGGATTCTATGACAGACACTAATTAAAACTCTCTCTTCACTGTCGCATCAAACACTCCCACAAGAGAAGCACAAATTAGGTATAAAGAAAGTTTCATGTGCATCATTTGACTGAATAATGCCAGGGCAGGAACTATGTGGGTCAGACATTGATTAAAGCTTCCTCTACACTGTCCCCATCAAACATTCCCAGGAAAGATACAGCACAGGGTTAGGTACAAAGTATAATTCCCTCTACACTGTCCCTTCAAACACTCCCAGGGTAGGTACAGCACGGGGTTAGACACAGAGTAAATCTCCCTCTACACTGTCCCCATCAGACACTCCCAGGACAGGTACAGCACAGGGTTAGGTACAGAGTAAAGCTCTCTTTACAAATTGCGGGTCCCCTAGCCGAGATATTTGAATCATCGATAGTCACAGGTGAGGTGCCTGAAGATTGGAGAATGGCAAATGTTGTGCCTTTGTTTAAAAAGGGCTGCAGGGAAAAGCCTGCGAACTACAGACCAGTGAGCCTCACATCTGTGGTGGGTAAATTGTTGGAAGGTATTTTGAGAGACAGGATCTACAGGCATTTAGAGACGCAAGGACTGCTTAGGGACAGTCAGCAAGGCTTTGTGAGTCTCACAAAGTTAATTGAGTTTTTTGAAGAGGTAACCAAGAAGGTAGATGAGGGCAGTGCAGTTGATGTTGTTTACATGGACTTTAGCAAGGCCTTTGACAAGGTACCACATGGTAGGTTGTTGCATAAAGTTAAATCTCATGGGATCCAGGGTGAGGTATCTAAATGGATACAAAATTGGCTTCTTGACAGAAGCCAGAGGATGGTTGTAGAGAGTTGTTTTTCAAACTGGAGGCCTGTGACCAGTGGTGTGCCTCAGGGATCAGTGCTGGGCCCACTGTTATTTGTCATTTATATTAATGATTTGGATGAGAATATAGGGGGCATGGTTAGTAAGTTTGCAGATGACACCAAGATTGGTGGCGTAGTGAACAGTGAGGAAGGTTATCTCCAATTGCAGCGGGATCTTGATCAATTGGGTCAGTGGGCTGATGAATGGCAGATGGAGTTTAATTTAGACAAATGCGAGCTGATGCATTTTGGTAGATTGATCCAGGAAAGGGCTTACTCCGTTAATGATAGGGCGTTGGGGAGAGTTACAGAACAAAGGGATCTAGGGGTACATGTTCATGGCTTCTTGAAAGTGGAGTCAAAGGTGGACAGAGTGGTGAAGAAGGCATTTGGCATGCTTGGTTTCATCAGTCAGAACATTGAATACAGGAGTTGGGACATCTTGTTAAAGTTGTTCAAGACATTGGTAAGGCCACACTTGGAATACTGTGTGCAATTCTGGTCACCCTATTATAGAAAGAATATTATTAAACTAGAAAGAGTGCAGAAAAGATTTACTAGGATTACTAGGATACCGGGACTTGATGGATTGAGTTATAAGGAGAGGCTGAATAGACTGGGACTTTTTTCTTTGGTGTGTAGGAGGCTTATAGAGCTTATAGAGGTCTATAAAATAATGAGGGGCATAGACAAGGTAGATCGTCAACATCTTTTCCCAAAGGTAGGGGAGTCTAAAACTAGAGGGCATAGGTTTAAGGTGAGAAGGGAGAGATACAAAAGTGTCCAGAGGGGCAATTTTTTCACACAGAGGGTGGTGAGTGACTGGAACAAGCTGCCAGAGGTAGTAGTAGAGGTGGGTACAATTTTATCTTTTAAAAAGATAGTTACATGGGTACGATGGGTATAGAGGGATATAGGCCAAATGTGGGCAATTGGGATTAGTTTAGGGTTTTTTTTTTAAAAAGGGCGGCATGGACAAGTTGGGCCGAAGGGCCTGTTTCCATGCTGTAAACCTCTATGACTCTACACTGTCCAACGAAACATTTCTCAGATGTCGAATATGAACACTATTAAGACCAGAGTCCATCCAATTTATTTAAAGTGCCCTGACCCTGTATTCTCAATTGTACAAAAACACCATTTCCCCCTTATCTTCTGTCTTTAATTAACATTTGTCACTGTCAAGAGTAACAACTCATATTCAAATGCATTCTTCTGCTGAGGTCTAAACAGGAAATAGAAATGGGTGTTGAGACAAAAAAGGCGAATCGGTGTGGGGATTAAACATTTGTTCAGAGAAACATTTAAGGATGGTTATAAAATGACAAGATCGGTTTGGGAGCTTTCACACTCATGTTTCTCTCTCCTTCCTTCTGCTAAATGTTGTTTCTTCTTTTGGCTGGAATGTTAATATCTGGCATCATATAGAAACCATCTTAAGTCTGTGTGACATTTTTTGCAGCCGCACCTCAATAAACCCTGATTCCTTCTTGCCTTTGATTCCATCCTGTCATGATGACCACCAAGGCCAAGGGATATCATCAATAGATCTAGGTTTCGTGGAACATGAGCTACAATATTGAGTGAGTGGAGGCTTCCCAATGGGAAGCAGCCAGTGGGGATTTTTAAGCCTCTGACTTTACCTGGACTGTTGTAAGTGCCGAGGTAAAGACTGCCTTACTGTAAGCCGCGGGAGCAGCCTTTTCCTTTGGTGCACAATAAAGGGTGTTGATGATGGAAAATTAGCATGTGGCTGAATTACGATATTGGCGACAAAGAGAAAAATTATTTCTTCCTCTAACTTTTCCTCTGGATAACCTCCAAACGTCAAGAATTTATCTGGTAAGGAAAAGTCATTATCCCTGTTTTCAGGAAACTCGAATCCTATGAAACCAATGGCAGTGTACTTGGCTAGATTGCAGAAACTAGCTGAACAGCATTGATTTGGACTTCCTCTTAATGAAATGTTATGGAACAGACTAGTATGTGACATAAATGACCTAACCATCCAAAAGAAGCTGTTGACAGAACCCAACTTGGACTTAAAAGGTGCCGTTGAGACAGCTTGTCACTAGAGAACACGGAGAAAGGGGCTCAGGAGCTACAAGGGGCATCAAACAGCAATGTCTTCAACTGGAGGGAGGGACCTTGTGTAAGCAGTCCTCACTGTAGAGTGCTTGTGTCAATCAGGTGATAACGGGCCCCATTTGATAAAGGAACTCCAATGTCACCACCAGACAGTTAAGGAACAGCAGTGCTGACTCAAAGAGTATTAAAGAATATACTTCAGAAAGGTGCCTTTGCCGGTTGAAAGATTATTGCAAACATTGTCAAAGGACACAGCCGTGGCGATGTTTCAGGAATCGGCAAAATGCGTGCTGACTAGGAAGAAAGCCAAGCCTGGTACCTGAGTGTACCATGGAGATATCCTCTCCTCCAGAGACAGGGACACCACTACAGAATCATATTGTAACAACAAACGTTGCCCTGATAATGGTGGAATTACTAGTAAATGGCCATCCCTTGAAGGTGGAAGTGGACACAGGAACCGCAGTCTCCATTATTGGAGAACAGACCTACAAACACCTCCAATTGGACATCCAACTCCTGAGCTTGGAAGATACAAAGGCCGGACTAGCCACCCTCACCGGGAGAACCTTTACAAATAAAACACACCACACTGTCCCCAGTGAGTTTGATGCGCATCAATTGGACACGAGACTCGAAGCTTCGGTAAAAGAAGGCTTTTATTAACTAACAATGGAACTATCAGAACTTTAATACACTATCCCAGACTGAAGAGGTCCCGTCCAAGCAGGGGGTCTTATACCTCTCCCAGGAGGCGGAGCCCGACTGGGATGTGCCACAACAGTAACAACCACAGGTGTATCAATCCCACCCTAGCCCAACAACAACATTAGTACAATCCCACAGTGGGAACCAACGATGGTTCACCACATTCACCCCTCCTTTGAGAACAAAGGCCGGCGGGGTACGAAAACAGACTAAAATGTCAACAGATTATAAGTTCAGACGGTCTGGAGGACCGCACCGTCGTTGTGACCTCCTCAATACCGGCGGTGACACCGGAGTAGGCACTTGCGGTGGCGTTCTCCCCAAAACAGCATCCAGCTGTTCTCCCACAGACTCACAGGCCGGTTGACCCTGATGAAGTGGTAGTGCAGGGGATCCTGACACATTCTGCGGTGGCGACGATCTTCGGGGCTCAGGCAAGCTGTGCATTGGAGTAAAACTGTTAAGCACTGGTCCCGATGCTGTCCGCGCCACGTCCGGGGGAGCAATAAGGGATAAGGGATTCGTCACTGGGGGTATGGGAGCGACAGGAGTTGCTACGTCCCCTGCGGGCGCCAGGTCTCGGATCGAGACTGTGTCCTCTCGCCCGTCAGGATATGCCACATAGGCATACTGAGGGTTGGCGTGGAGGAGGTGGACCTGTTCGACCAAGGGGTCGGACTTGCGGGCCCTTACATGTCGCCGCAGGAGGACGGGTCCTGGGTACGTCAACCAGGCTGGTAAAGATATCCCCGAGGACGACTTCCGAGGGAATGAGAACATCCTCTCGTGCGGAGTAGCATTGGTTGCCGTACACAGGAGGGAGCGAATGGAGTGAAGCGCATCAGGGAGGACCTCCTGCCAACGGGAGACTGGAAGGCCTTTGGACTTCAACGCCAATAGGACAGCCTTCCAGACTGTAGCATTCTCTCGTTCCACCTGTCCATTACCCCTAGGGTTGTAACTCGTGGTCCTACTAGAGGCAATCCCGTATGAGAGCAGGAATTGCCTCAAGTCATTACTCATGAACCTGTCGCTATGGATATAGCTGGGGTACCCGAACAGGGTAAAAAGATCACGGAATGCCTTGATCACCGTGGCAGCCGACGTGTCCGCGCAGGGGACGACAAACGGAAACCGGGAGTACTCATCTATTATGTTCAGAAAGTACACGTTCCGATCTGTTGAGGGAAGGGGGCCCTTAAAATCCACACTCAGCCTCTCGAAGGGGCAAGTGGCCTTGACCAAATGTGCCCGGTCAGGTCGGTAAAAGTGCGGTTTGCATTCCGCGCAAATCCGACAGCTCCTTGTCACCGACCTGACGTCCTCCACCGAGTAAGGCAGGTTGCGGGCTTTGATAAAGTGGTAGAGCCGAGTGACCCCAGGATGGCACAGGTCATTATGGAGGGCGTTCAAGCGATCCTCCTGCGTAGTTGCGCATGTTCCACGCGAGAGGGCATCCGAGGGCTCATTGAGTTTCCCTGGACGATACATGATATCGTAGTTATAGGTGGAGAGTTCAATTCTCCACCGCAAGATCTTGTCATTCTTGATCTTGCCCCTCTGCGTGTTGTTGAACATGAACGCCACGGACCGCTGGTCCGTGATCAGGGTGAACCGCTTCCCCGCCAGGTAATGGCGCCAGTGTCTGACGGCCTCCACAATGGCCTGGGCCTCCTTTTCCACCGCTGAATGCCGAATTTCGGGGCCTTGGAGGGTGCGGGAAAAAAATGCGACGGGCCTGCCCGCCTGGTTTAGTGTGGCGGCCAGGGCGAAATCAGATGCATCGCTTTCCACCTGAAAAGGGATGGATTCGTCTACCGCGTGCATCGTGGCTTTCGCGATGTCGTGTTTCAATTCCTTGAAGGCCAATTGGGCCTCTGGCGTGAGTGGAAAAGTCGTGGACTTAATAAGCGGACGGGCTTTGTCCGTGTAGTTGGGGACCCACTGCGCATAATAGGAGAAGAAGCCTAGGCATCTTCTCAGTGCTTTTGCGCTAGCGGGCAAGGGAAGTTCAGCAAGGGGGCGCGTACGGTCTGGATCAGGGCCAATGACCCCGTTTTCCACCACGTATCCCAGGATGGCTAACCGGCGCGTACGGAATACACACTTCTCCCTGTTGTAGGTCAAATTCAGGCGAGATGCAGTGCGTAAAAAGTTCTGGAGATTTGTGTCATGGTCCTGCTGATCACGGCCGCAGATGGTGACATTATCCAGGTACGGGAAGGTAGCCCGCAGCCTGTTCTGGTCCACCATTCGGTCCATAGCACGCTGGAAGACCGAGACCCCATTGGTGACACCAAATGGAACCCTAAGGAAATGATACAGACGACCATCCACCTCAAAGGCCGTGTACTGTCGGTCCTCTGGGTGAATGGGGAGTTGGTGGTAGGCGGACTTAAGGTCTATGGTGGAGAACACCCGGTACTGCGCAATCTGATTGACCATATCAGATATGCGCGGGAGGGGATACGCATCCAGCTGCGTATATCGGTTAATGGTCTGACTGTAATCAATGACCATCCGGGGTTTGTTCCCGCTCTTGACCACCACAACCTGTGCTCTCCACGGACTAACACTGGGCTGTATGATCCTTTCTTTGAGGAGTCGCTGAACCTCAGATCTGATGAAGATCCGATCCTCAGTGCTGTAACGTCTACTTTTAGTAGCGATGGGCTTGCAGCCTGATACCAGATTCTGAAATAAAGAGGGTGTGGTGATCTTTAACGTAGAAAGATTGCAGGCGGGGCGCTTTGGACAATTTGAGGACTGCAGCTGTTCCCCCACTGCCAGCGAAGGGAGTGGCCCACCGTACTGTAGGATCACACTCTTCATGTGGACCATAAAGTTTAGTCCGAGGAGAATTGGTGCGCAAAGATGCGGCAACACAAGGAGCCTGAATCGCTCGTAAATTGTGCCTTGCACTTTCAAAGTTACCACACAACGTCCGAGCACAGCGACAGACCGGGACCTTGATGCCATAGAGATTGTCTGTTTGGCAGGTTGAATCTGGAGTCCACACCTCTTCACAGTGTCAGGGTGAATAAAGCTCTCAGTGCTCCCGCTGTCAAACAGACAATAAATTGCATGACCATTTACCTGTATATCCATCATCGAACAATCAAGCCTGTGAGGCTTAGCCTGGTCCAGGGTGATCGACGCCACCGTTGGTCCGTGAACGTCACTGCAGGCAGCTGAGGTCGATGCTGAGGACCCCTGCTGGTCGCTCATGGTCATCGTCGACCAAAATGGCCGCCCCCATGAATCGCACATGGGTGAGGGCGCCAAACGTAGCGACTCCTGGTGGTCATCCTCCTCCGACTCCGTCGACCGCAATGGCGTCGTCCTGGACTCGCACATGGACGAACCCCGTGAGTACTTCGACGACGATGGTGATGATCCCCGTTCCGAAGGGTCACAGGCCGCACTGCCGTTCTTGGGCTTCGATCTGCACACCGTCGCATAATGCCCCTTTTTACCGCATGAGGTACAGACTACCGCTTTAGCGGGACACTTTTGTCGTGGATGTTTGGCTCCTCCGCAGAAGTAGCACCGCGGGCCGCATGGGGCTGCAGCCGTCGTCTGGTCCACATGGGAGCACGCCATAACACTGCACTTCAAGCCCGAGGGGCGAGGAGGGATTTGCGACTGCTCCTGCCACGTTGTCTCCACGTGGTCCTCCGGATACAGGACCAAGCTCTTCGAAGCCGCCTCAAGCATTTCAGCTAATTCCATGGCTTGGGTCAGGTTGAGATTTCCCTTTTCTAGCAGCTTGAGACGGATGTATGAAGACCCGACCCCGGCCACAAACGCATCTCGGGCGAGGTCGTACATGTACTGCTCAGCCGACACAGCTTTGCAGTCACAGCCCCTGGCTAGCTGCAAGAGCTCATTGGCGTAATCCTCCATGGTTTTGCCCGACTGCCGACGTCGTGTAGCGAGGAGGTAACGAGCGTGGATCTCGTTAGGAGGTTTCGTATAGCGCTTTTTTAAAAGCTCGAGGGCCCTCGGGTAAGTGGTGGCCGCACGGATCGCGAGGTAGACTGTGTCGCTTACCCTCGCTTGGAGGACCCGGAGTCTGTCATCATCTGTGGTGACCGCTGCGGAGGCTGCTAGGTAATCTTCAAAACACTTCAGCCAGTGGTCGAAGGTGTTAGAAGCGCCCACCGCACGTGGATCTAGCGTCAGACGTTCTGGCTTAAGGATTTGCTCCATACTCTCCTTTCTTTTTTTTCTTCTGTCGAGAGTTTAATTTTAGTTAATAAAATTGATGCGCATCAATTGGACACGAGGCTCAAAGCTTCGGTAAAAGAAGGCTTTTATTAACTAACAATGGAACTATCAGAACTTTAACACACTATCCCAGACTGAAGAGGTCCCGTCCGAGCAGGGGGTCTTATACCTCTCCCAGGAGGCGGAGCCCGACTGGGATGTGCCACAACAGTAACAACCACAGGTGTATCAATCCCACCCTAGCCCAACAACAACATTAGTACAATCCCACAGTGGGAACCAACGATGGTTCACCACAGAGTTATAGACAGCAATCAGCTCGTCTCCCACTCAATGTTGTATGGGAGCATCGACCAAGTCTTATGGGAGAGATTGAGTCCAGCAGCCTGGGGAAAATAGAAGGAACCAAGACCAAGATCTACGCTGACCCCAATGATACACCTAGGCAATTAAGTGCCAGGCCAGTCCCTTGCTCCGTGCTGAAGAAGGTGGAAGCTGAACTAGGTCACCTTGAATGCTTGGGTATAAATAAGGCCTGTGCAATTTTCAGAATGAGTCATGCTCATAGTCCCTGTTCTTAAGCTCGACAAATCAGTTTGTCTTTGTGGGGACTATAAACTGATGGTCAATCGGGTCTCCAAACTCAATAGCTACCCTATGCCCCAGATCGAAGAATGCATTCGCAAGTTAGGAGGTGGCAAAACGTTCTCCAAGTTGAACATGAGCCACACTCATTTCCAGCTTGGTTTCCTCCCAGAAATATCTGACAATCAACAGACATAAGGGGTTCTACGAATATATGTGCTTTCCTTTCAGGGACTCGTTAGCGTGTGCCATCTTTCAAACAGCTATGGAAAACATTCTTCAAAGGCTACCCAAGGTAGAAATATACTTAGATGATGACTTGGTCACGGAGCTTCAGAACAGGAACATCTTACCAACCAAGAGCAAGTCTTGCAGAGATTTTCCAGAGCAGGAGTCGCTTGAAGAGGGAGAAATGTGTTTTCCAAGTGGCTGAAGTAACCTATTTAGGCTACAGTATAGAGGGCAAGGGGTTACATCCAGCAGAGGATAAAGTAAAGGCCATCAAGGAGGCACCAACCCCAGGAACACCATGGAGTTGAAATCCTTCCTGGGGTTAGTCAGTTATTACAGAAAGTTTAGCCCGAATTTGGCATCCACATTGGCACCCTTGCATGTCCGACTATGAAAATACCAGAGATGGTCTTGGAAAGCTCCACAGACAGAGATTTATTCTAAGTATAGATGTCAGTTACAGAAAAAAATACATTAAAAAATAGAAGCAGCAGTAGGCCATTCAGCCCTTTCAACTGGCCCCATCATTCATTATGATCAAAGTTTTGGCTTCAACTACTTTCTGTGGTAGTGAAATCCACAGATTCACCACTCCCTGGGTGAAGAAATGTCTCCTCATCTCAGTCCTAAAAGGTTTACACCTAATCCTCAAACTATGTCACCTTGTTCTGGACTTCCCCGCCATCAGAAATAGATTCTCCCAAAAATGCTGAATTGGTGGGAAAACTGTTCTAAATCCCGACTGTTTTTCCAGTTCAGCTTCTCACCTGAATCTCTGCACTCTGTGCATTAGAACATAAGAAATAGGAGCAGGAGTAGGCCATCTAGCCCCTCGAGCCTGCCCCGCCATTCAATAAGATCATGGCTGATCTGACGTGGATCAGTACCACTTACCCGCCTGATCCCCATAACCCTTAATTCCCTTACCGATCAGGAATCCATCCATCCGCGCTTTAAACATATTCAGCGAGGTAGCCTCCACCACCTCAGTGGGCAGAGAATTCCAGAGATTCACCACCCTCTGGGAGAAGAAGTTCCTCCTCAACTCTGTCTTAAACCGACCCCCCCTTTATTTTGAGGCTGTGTCCTCTAGTTTTAACTTCCTTACTAAGTGGAAAGAATCTCTCCGCCTCCACCCTATCCAGCCCCTGCATTATCTTATAAGTCTCCATAAGATCCCCCCTCATCCTTCTAAACTCCAACGAGTACAAACCCAATCTCCTCAGCCTCTCCTCATAATCCAAACCCCTCATCTCCGGTATCAACCTGGTGAACCTTCTCTGCACTCCCTCCAATGCCAATATATCCTTCCTCATATAAGGGGACCAATACTGCACACAGTATTCCAGCTGCGGCCTCACCAATGCCCTGTACAGGTGCATCAAGACATCCCTGCTTTTATATTCTATCCCCCTCGCAATATAGGCCAACATCCCATTTGCCTTCTTGATCACCTGTTGTACCTGCAGACTGGGCTTTTGCGTCTCATGCACAAGGACCCCCAGGTCCCTTTGCACGGTAGCATGTTTTAATTTGTTTCCATTGAGATAGTAATCCCATTTGTTATTATTTCCTCCAAAGTGTATAACCTCGCATTTCTCAATGTTATACTCCATTTGCCATATCCTCGCTCACTCACTCAGTCTGTCCAAATCTCTCTGCAGATCTTCTCCGTCCTCCACACGAGGTCCCAGTCATGAATATCATTAAGAATCCAGGGCAGGGCCTAAACGCGCTGGAGTTTGACAGTTCTGGAACTCTGCGCATGTGCAGTGGTCCCAATCTGTCAGACTCCCTGCCGGGACCACCGCAGTGCTGCCCCTCCAGCCCCCCCGAAGGTCCGATCGCAGCCCCCATAGCAATTCTCAGGCCAGCCCTGACCCCCCCTCCCACCCCTGTCACGGAGCACCCCATGCACAGCCCACCCCTCCCAGCAGTGGCGATACCCCTACCCTCCCCTCACCCAGGCAGACCCCCCCCCATTCCCCCCCTGACCTCCCAGGCAGAATCCCCCCGGGAGGCAGAATCCCTCGCCCGGGAGGCAGACTTCCCCCAGCAGACCACCCCCGCCCGCCCCCCACCCCAGCCCGCCCTAATCGTTACCTCCCTCCACCACAGACCGATCCTGTCTGCAGAGTGGCAGACTGCCCACCGATTGCCCCTAGGCCCTGCCCACAGTAGGCCCCGCCTCCTTGGCACTGCCCGATGGCCCATGGGCAGTGCCAAGGTGCCCCCTGGGCATGGTCACTTTGCCCTTGGGCAGTGCCAGGGTGCACAGGCTGGCACTGCCAGGGTACCCATGCCCGGGGGCACCCCCTGCCACCCAACCCTGTTGGGGGGGGCGGGGGCCCGATTCATTCCGGCGGGGCCTCCCACTAGCTCCCTGAATGTGGGGAGCTAGTCTGAACCCCGTTGGAATGAAGTACTCTCCGGGGTGGGAGATTCGATCGGGACCTGAAAGTCCCGATAATTAACAAAAATACATATTTAAAATAGATTAAAAACAGATTTAAAATACTTATCCGCCTTCCTGCCAGTTTCCAGCATGGTCTGACCGGCGACTGTTCGCCGGCTCTGGGAGATGCGCATGCATTCCCGGTGCATGCGCAAATCCCTGTTCAAGGCTGCAGATGCGCGTCTCCCGGCCGGACCTGCCAGAAAAGTGGAAGGCTGCAATGGGAGAATAGCAGCTCAAGTGTGGCCTCACCAACGCCCTATACAATTGCAGAAAAACATCCCTATCCCAATACTCAAATCCTCTTGCTATGAAGGCCAACTTACCATTTGCTTTCTTTACCGCCTACTGTACCTGCCCACTTACTTTCAGCGACTGGTGCACAAGGACACCAAGGAATCGCTGAGTATCCACTTCTCTCTCAATTTATGCCCATTCTAATAATCCACCTTCCTACTGTTGCTTCCAAATGGATAACCTCACATTTATCCACATTATACTGCATCTGCCATGCCCATGCGCTCAGCCTGTCCAAATCATGCTGAAGCATCTCTGCATCCTCCTCACAGCTCACCCTCCCACTCAACTACCTCTCATCTGCAAAATTGGAGAGAATGCATTCAGTTCCCTCTTCCAAATCATTAATATATAATGTGAACAGTTCGGGTCCTCGCACAAATCCCTGTGGTACCCCACTAGTCACTGCCTGCCAATCATATGAATGAGCCAGCTGGACAGTTATTTTATTGCACAGTAAAACATGTTTCTTTCTTTCCCTCTGTCCCTTCTTTCCCTGTGTCTCTTACCACTCTGTCTCTGTCATGCTCAAGTGCTCTCTGTATCACTTTCCCTGTCTCTCTTTCTCTATTAATCACTAGATGCCAATCAGAAAAAGATCCATTTATGCCTACTCTTTGCTTCCTATCTGCTAACCAGCTTTCTATCCATCTCGAGACATAACCTGAAATCCCATTGCCCTTTAACCTTACATTGGTAATCTGCTGTGTGAGGTCTTGTCAAAAGGCGTCTGAAAGTCTAAATAAACCACATTCAGCAGTTCTCCCTGGCTAACTCTACTTGTTACACCTTCAAAGAATTCCAGTATATATGCAAGCATGATTCCCCTTTTGTAAATCCAGGCTGACTTTGTCTATTTATATCGCTACTTTCCAAATACTGTGCTATGAAATCCTTGATAATGGACTTTAGCAACTTCCCTACAACCGACATTAGGTTCATTGGCCTACAGTTCCGTTTTTTCCCTACGTCCCTTTTTGAATAGCGGGCTTACATTAGCTACCCCCCAATCTGTAGGAACCATTCCAGAGTCCAAAGAATTTTGGAAAATGACCACCAATGAATCTATTATTTCTAGGACCATTTCCTTAAATACTCTGGGATGAAGGCTATCAGGATCTGGAGATTTATCTATCTTTGATCCCATTAATTTCCCCATAACCATTTCTCTCATAATACTGATTTCCGTAGCTCCTCACTAAAGCTTATGTTTCTCAGAACTTCCAGTTAATTATTCATATTTTCTTTTGTGAAGACTGAAGCAAAAGTACAAATTTAATTCCTCAGCCATTTCTTTGCCCCCCGTTATGAATTCTCCCTTTTCTGACTGTAAGGGGTCTACATTCATTTTTGCCAATCTTTTTCTTTACATACCTATAGAAACTTTTACAGTCACTTTTTAATGTTCCCCGCTAGCTTACTTCTATGATCTATTTTCCCTTCTTAATCAACCCTGTGGTCCGCCTTTACTGAATTTAAAACTGTTCCCAATCCTCAGGTCTAATGCTTCTTCTTGCCAATTTGTATGCTTCTTCCTTGAATCTAATACTGTCTCTAATTTTCCTTGTAAGCCATGATTTGGCCACAGTTCCCTTTCCACTCTTGCACCAAAACAGAAATAAACAACTTCTGGAGTTCACCTATTTGTTCCTTGAATGCCTGCCATTGCCTGTCCACTGTCCTTCTTTTCAGTAATGTTTCCCAGTCCATCATAGCCAACTCATGCCTCATATCATCACAGTTACCTTTATTGAGATTCAAGAGTCTGGTCTCAACATCAACTATCTGACGATCCACCTTGATAAAGAATTCTATCTTATTATGGTCACTCATCTCAAAGGATTCTTTCTCAACTAGACTGCCAACTAATCCTTGTTCATTGCACAATACTCAGGCCAAGATGGCCTGTTCCCTTGTTGGTTCCTTAATGTCTTGCTCCATCCCATATACACTCCAGAAATTCCTCCTCTATTCTACTGTAACTAATTTGACTGACCCAATCTATATGCAGATGTAAGTCAGCCATAATCACAGATGTTTGTTTACAAGATGCACCTCTGATTTTCTGTCTAATGCTTTTCCAACATCACCGCTATGGTTTGGTGGGTCTGTATACTGTCATTCAACTTACTGGCCCATTTTGACCCTAAAGAACTTATTTTAAGCTGTGACGCTTCCCCCTACGGGGTTGGTGCAGCGCTGTCACATCACTGGAAAGGTGGGACAGAAAAGCCCATCGTGTATTCCTCCAGGACCCTTTTAGATGCAGAATGACGATATTCTCAAATTGAGAAGGAAGGATTGGCGGTCATATTTGGTGCGAAGAAGTTCGATCAATACATATAGGGTTGACGGTTTTTTTATAGTTACCGACCATAAAACCTTACTGGGACCTGTCAAAGAGAACAAGCAATTTACCCTATTGCCTCTGCTTGGATAAAGCACTGCGCCTTGTTATTGGTGGCTTATGAGTATATTCTGGAATGCCGCCCTGGGACCTAGACAGCTAATGCTGACACACTGAGTCGTCTCCCATTGCCCACATGCCTGGCTCCTTTACCAGCAGAAGAAGAGGTTGTGATGACCCTGAACTTTTTGGAGATGTTACTAGTATCCTCAAGGCAGATTAAAGCGTGGACCCAAATAGGCCCAACTTTATCCAAAATTAGGCCATTATTTTTCACAGTGGATTCCAAGGACGATGCTCCGAAGAAATGAAACCATACCTCACTAAGAAATCTGAACTTAGTGTGGAGTACGGGATAATTCTTTGGAGTAATTGTTCTGCCCTCTGAGGTAATTGTTCTGCCAGTCAGCCAATCCTTTATCCATGCCAGGATCTTACCCTTAACACCCTGGGCTCTTAACTTATTTAACAGTCTTCTATGCAACATTTTGTCAAAGGCCTTCTGGGAATCTAAATAAATCACGTCCACTGGTTCTCCTTTATCTAACTTCCTTGTTACCTCCTCTCAGAATAGCTACCCCTTCCACAAACATTCAATCAGTGGCAGCCATGTGTACCAACTACAAGATGAACTGCAGGAATTCACCAAGGTGTTCCTTAGACAGCCCCATTCAAACCCATGACCACTACCATCTAGAAGGACAAGAGCAGCAGATGCCAGGGAACACCATCACCTGGATGTTCCCCTCCAAGTCACTCACCATCCTGACTTGGAAATATATCGTCGTTACTTCAGTCGCTGGGTGAAAATCGTGGAACTCCCTCCCTAACAGGACTGCTCCTACACCTCAGGGGCTACAGTGTTTCTGGAAGGCAGCTCACCAGCACCTTCTGCAGGCCAATTAGGGATGAGCAATAAATGCTGGCCTAGCCAGCAACACCCATATCACATGAAATAATTTTAAAATGTCCAGCAAGGTGCTGGGTACATTGGCTGGCATTCCAGACAGACCCTTGTCACTGTCAAGGATGGGTTCAGCTTCAACTTGGCAGAAGACATCTCACAGAGCTTGCCCTATCCACAGCCTCTGCTCCATCTCTCTTTCCTGCTGCAGACCCAGAGGATCTGCAACTGCTGCCTTTTTGCGGACTGGTCGCCTTCTCTCTGTGATCACTGTGAGGGTGTAGCATTTATTGTCCATCCCTAGTTGTACTGAGATGGCAGTTGTGAAGCTACTCTTACTGTACCTCTCAGGCTATGTGTCTTGTCCTTTTCTGTTGGTACCTCTGTTTTTATCGATCTCTGTCACTGCCTCTGCTTTTATCTTGCCTTTCTATTTTCTTATCTCCTCCTTCTATCCGTCTTTTCCCATCTCGTCCTGTCTCACTCTTTCTATTTTCTATCTCTTACTGAGAAAGATAGCTGTCCCTCTGTTCCCAGTTATCTCCTGTTTCACCATTGGCTATCAACAGTATAATTCTGTGAATGCACAATTGCGTAGAAGCAGATTGTGGAATGTTTTCTGTTTCTATCTAGTCATTCACTGACTGCATGAAACTGCTTTCAAACTGTTAATAAATGTCCTCACTGAGCATGACAGTTTGCAGCAAGGAAGTCATGTCTCACTCAGTGACATGTGAAGGGAAAGAGCATCCAAGGAGCCGACAAGTTAAAATAAGTCCTTCTTATTTTATTAAAAAGAATCAGTTCTAAATATAACAGATAGATAACAAATTAATAATCAACATTTTTAAAAATACACGCAGAGATTGGAATCAGGTTCCGCATTGCAACTGTATGCTTAATATGGGAATAATATTCAAATTTTACATAGTTTGGATCGCATTGAGGGAAAGATCACATTGAGAGTTTTTAAAAATCTTACGTTTCCAGTATTTTTACACAATCTGTGTCCTCTCGTATTGATGCTGAGTACAAGATGTCCCAAGTGGCCCATGTTTTATGTGGTGTGCAAAATGCTTACGGCCTTAAAGCCTTTATTTACATACCAGGACTGCAGAGGTCACATGGATGTGGCAAGCCACAGTGTACAAAAAGGTATTTATCCAAACATCCCCCTTTTAATAAAAAGGAAAAACATTTGCATGATCTATCATTTGCAAGTTACTCCACATACATAGTCCATAAAGAAAATGATTACACATGAACAAAAAAACTGTTTCTTCTTTCTAGTTTGTTCCAATTTCTTTTTTTCTTACACACACATTGAACACAGAGAGTGGAATTTAATGTAGGTGACAGGAATCTAGCCTGCTAGCAGGAGAGCTGAATAGATGCCGTAACACCTCTTTTCCGGAAGGTTAAGATCAAGGACCCTGGGATAGAAGGGCAGCAAGAGCAGGGGATGACTCTCCCCCTCCCTTCCCCATGCCAGGTCCCTACACCAGGCTCCAACTGCCTCTGAATGAGAGATCCCTCTGGGAGCCTGTAAGTTACACCGACAGTGTTTCCATTTCAGGATCCTTTAAGGCAAGCCCCCACTTTTGCTATTGGGCAGGATGAAGAGTGCCATTTAAGGGCCTCAATTAGTCATCCACATTCACGCCTGATTAAATGCCCCACTAACACCAAGATGCGGCACAGTAGCACAGTGGTTAGCACTGCTGCTTCACAGCTCCAGGGACCTGGGTTCGATTCCCGGTTTGGGTCACTGTCTGTGTGGAGTTTGCACATTCTCCTCGTGTCTGCGTGGGTTTCCTCGGGGTGCTCCGGTTTCCTCCCACAGTCCAAAGGTGTGCAGGTTAGGTTGATTGGCCAGGTTAAAAATTGCCCCTTAGAATCCTGAGATGCGTAGGTTAGAGGGATTAGCGGGTAAATATGTGGGGGTAGGGCCTGGGTGGGATTGTGGTTGGTGCAGAATCGATGGGCCGAATGGCCTCCTTCTGCACTATAGGGTTTCTATGATGACCACGGGGGGATATTAATTTCTGCCCATTGTCTTTAAAGAAATTCAGGTATTTGTACGGTACACACATATGTTGCTGGCTGTTCATGTGGTGTCTGCTGGTTCCTGCGTCCGTTGCCTTTGTGGTGAATGTAATTGCCATGGTGAGTGTTGCTGCTGGTGTAATTGTTGCTGCTGGTCCATTGCATTTATGAACATATGAAATAGGTGCAGGAGTAGGCCATTTGGCCCCTTGAGCCTGCTCTGCCATTCAGTAAGCTCCTGACTGCTGCTTTTGTTACAAGTTCCACATTCCGATTTCCCCCAATTACCTTTGATTACCATACCTAACAAGAATTTATCTCCCTACATCTTAAGGATATTCAGTCACCCCACCTCCACCACCTTCTGACACACAGTTCCAAAGTCATTCAACCCAACCCTCGGAGAAACTCTCATCTCTGTCCTAAAAGGGCGACCCCGAAAATTAAAATAGTGCCCCCTAGTTCTGGACTCTCCCACAAGAGGAAACATCCTTTCCACACCCACCTTATCAAGACCATTCAGGATCTTATATGTTTCAATCATGTCATCCCTCACTCTTCCAAATGTCAATGGAAACAAGCCCAGTCTGTCTAACCTTTCTTCATAAGAC
The DNA here is from genome assembly GCF_964213995.1 of Mustelus asterias. NCBI lineage: Eukaryota > Metazoa > Chordata > Chondrichthyes > Carcharhiniformes > Triakidae > Mustelus > Mustelus asterias. Next base: position 69,876,962 of record NC_135809.1, read on the forward strand.
AACCCGTTCAATCCAAGATAAACCTTCTCTGAACCATTTCCAACACAATCACATCCTTCCTTCAGTAAGGAGGCCAAATCTGAATACAGTATTTGAGATGTGGTCTCACCAATGCCTTGTATAACTGAAGCATAACCTCCTTACTTTTATATTCAATTCCTCTCATAAAGGACAGCATTCCATTAGCCTTCTTGATTGCATATTATAGCTGCACACTAACTCTTTGTGACTCATGCACTGGAACACCTAGATTCCTCTACACCCCACAATTCTGCAGTCATTCTCCATTTAAGTAATATTCTGTTCTTTTATTCTTCCTACCAAAGTGAACAACTTCACATTTTCCCACACTATATTCCAGCCAGGATTCATCGGGCCCATTAGCCCCTGGTGGGAATACCGATGGCCTGTTGAATTGAGTGTCAGGCCTTAAACGGGAATCGTGCTCGCCTTGGTCAGGTTCCTACACAGACCAGGCGGGTGCCCAGTGATTATGTGAAACCGTTTATTGTAATGTCATGAGCACGCTGGAAGCCTGATTCTGTAACCTCCCCGCTTCTCCAGCCAGAAGTCACACAGGTGTGAGTCGGTACGGATCCTGAAAATTAGGGACCTAACACCATGGAATCCAGGCGCAGTGGGGGGCAAGGGAGTAAATTACCTTAACTTTATTCTGAGCAGTAAGAGGGGGTTGTACAAATCACCTTGGGGGGTCCTCCAAAGGCGGGGGTGCCTTGGCTGAACTTCGTCATTTTTAAAAAATTCATTTGTGGGACATGGACATTGCTGGCTTGCCAACATTTATTGCCCATCCCTAGTTACCCAAGGGCAGTTGAGAATCAACCATATTGCTGAGGCTCTGTAGTCACATGTAGGCCAGACCAGGTGAAGACGGCAGATTTCCTTCACTAATGGACATTAGTGAACCAGATGGGTTTTTTCGACAATTGACAATGGTTTCATGATCATCAATAGATTCTTTGGGGGCGATTCTCCCAAAAGTGCTAAATTGGCGAGAAAACTGGTCTAGATCACAACTGTTTTTTCAGTGCAACTTCAGACCCGAATCTCCCACACTCTCTGCAATGCAGAGGTCATAATCGTGAATATCATTAAAAACTCAGGGGGCGGAGCCTATTGGTGCCGGAGCTTGTCAGCTCCAGAACTCTGCACATGTGCAGTGGTCCCGATCTGTCAGTTTCCCCGTTTGCTGGCCAGCCCGATCACCGGCCAGCCTGGGAACCTCTCAGTGTTGCCCCCTCCAGCCCTCCCCACAGCCTGATCATGGCCCCCATAAGCATTTCCAGGCCAGCCCCGACCCCTCCTCCAACCTGCCCCCCTCCGTCTCGCCCCAGAGCACCCTGATGTCCAGCCCCCCCGCACCCAGCAATGGCGATCCCCCCACCCCCTCATCGTGGCAGACCTCCCCCCCGCAGACCCCCCTGATGGGAGGTAGACCCCCCCCCCGGCAGAACAACACCCCCAGCTTACCCCGATCGCTGACCTCCCTCCAGCTCAGACCGATCCCCACGCAGAGTGGCAGTGGGACCCCCCCACCCATCGCCCCCTAGGCCCCACTCACAATAAGTCCTGCCCCCTTGGCACTGCCTGATGCCTGGTGGGCAGTGCCAGGGAGCACAGGCTGGCACTGCCAGGGTGATGTCCAGGGGGCATCACCCACCCCACCACCCGACCCCCTGGGGGGGCCCGATTGCTCCCCTTTCACTCCCGCAGGGTCTCCCGCTAGTTCCTCGAATGTTGGGAGCTACTCCAAACCACGACGGAGTGAAATACTACAGGCAGGGTGGGCGATGCTATCCGGCCCGGAAAGTTCCGTGACAGGCTCATAACCACATTTAAAATACATTTGAAATACATTTTTAAAAGATTTAAATCCCTTACCTCTCTTCCCACCAGTTTCCAGCGCGGTCCCGACTGCGACTGTTCTCCGTCTGTGGGAGATGCTCATGCATCGGGAACGCAGGCGTGGATCCCATGAAATGGCCGACACGTGATTCTCCCACCCCGACGCACCAGAAAACATGCACGTTGGGATGGGAGAATCACCCCCCCTAATTCCAGATATATTTTATTGAATTCAAATTCCACCACCCACACGCCTAAAAATCAACTCCTACAGCCTAACAATCACTAACACTGCTCTTTTAAATTTACTTGCAGGTCTAGAGATCCTCTGACCTCCGAAGGAAGACCCTGACCTGGCAATGACCCAGCGGACCCAACACACGGACCCGACCACTAACTCATCCGCAACCCCAGAGATGTCATCCACTTCCCGGCCTTCAACCCATCCATGCTGGAGCGTGGTCTGGATATCCACCGACTCGCGAAGACAAACAGCAGCCCGACGGTGATCCGGAACACCCGACCGCGCAGACCCACCTACCGACACAGGAACTGCAAGCAAGGCAACAAATCCTCCATCCACTCACCGACCAGAGCGAAGAACCTCATTGGACACAACTATACCCTTAACACCACAAACCACTCTCACCGTCTCCCAGGCTCGAAAGGCAGCAGTCACTGAAACGTGGAAAACGTGCAGGCCTGCAGCTGAGAGTGATACAATGCGGTCCCAAGACCACACCCCCCCCCCCCCCCCCCCCCCCACCTCCCCAGCTTACTGCTTGCAAATGTCCAAACTCTGGAAAACAAGCTAGACAAACTTAAAGTCAGACTCACTTTCCAAAGAGAACTGAGGGACTGCTGCGTGCTCTGTTTCACAGAGATCTGGCTCACTCCTGCTTCACCAGAGAGCTTCTCAATCCATCAAATGGACCGTACAGCGGCCTCAGGCAAAGCTAGGAGAGGTGGGGTCTGGTTCCTAATCAACACCTCATGGTGCCTAGACGTTACAACACTGGCAAGTTTCTGCTCACAGTAAGAGTTTTAACAACACCAGGTTAAAGTCCAACAGGTTTATTTGGTAGCAAATACCATTAGCTTTCAGAGTGCTGCTCCTTCGTCAGATGGAGTGGAAATTTCCTGGACCTGCAGAGTCTCACTGGCTGTCCTGTCTGGAGACAATACACATCTCTTTAACCTGTCTTGATGCTCTCTCCACTCACATTGTTTGTGTCTTAAAGACTTGATTAGCTGTAAGTATTCGCATTCCAACCATTATTCTGTAAATTGAGTTTGTGTCTTTATATGCCCTGTTTGTGAACAGAATTCCCACTCACCTGAAGAAGGGGCTTAAGGCTCCGAAAGCTTGTGGCTTTTGCTACCAAATAAACCTGTTGGACTTTAACCTGGTGTTGTTAAACGTCTTACTGTGTTTACCCCAGTCCAACGCCGGCATCTCCACATCTTGTTAATCATGGCCAGGGACTTAAATCAGGCCAAGCTCAAGAGTGTACTACCAAGTTACCACCAACACGTCTCCTGCTCCACCAGAGGCCCAAACATCCTTGACCACCACTACACAAATATCAAACATGCCTACCGCTCTATCACCCGCCCACACTTTGGCAAATCAGACCACAAGGATGTGCTCCTGCTCCTAGCTTACAAGCAAAAACTGAAGTGGGAGAATCCATCAAAGAGAGTCATGCAATGTTGGTCTGAGGAATCAGATGATCTCCTATGGGACTGCTTAGAGTCAGTGGACTAGTCAGTATTTAAAAACTCTGCAACCAGCCTGAACGAGTACGCCACTACAGTAACTGACTTCATTAGTAAGTGTGTAGAAGACTGTGTGCCAAAGAAGCAAATCCGTGTGTTCCCCAACCAGAAACCATGGATGAACAGGGATATCCACTGCCTGCTGAAGTTTTTACGTCTGAGTCGTTCAAGTCAGGCGACACTGACCTATACAAGAAAGCCAGATACAATCTAAGAGATCCATCAAAGATGCCAAAAGACAGTACCGGACCAAGCGAGAGTCCCAGGCTAGGCACACCGACCCCTGAAGACTATGGCAAGGTCTGCAAGACCTAACAGGCTACAAGATGAAGGAATGTAAAATTGCCGGCTCCAACGCCCTGATGAGCTCAATGGAAAGCGACTGGCCCAGATGGGGTACCCGGACGAGAACTCAGATCCTGCGCAGATCAGCAGACGGGGGTATTCGCAGACATCTTCAACCTCTTTTTACAACAATCTGAGGTCCCTATCTGCTTCAAGAAGATGGCCATCATCCCGGTATGTAAGAAAAGTCAAGCAGCTGTCCTCAACGACTATCGTCCGGTGGTTCTAACATCCATCATCATCATAGAATCATAGAATCCTACAGTGCAGAAGGAGGCCTTTTGGCCCATCGAGTCTGCACCGACCACAATCCCACCCAGGCCCTATCTCCATAACCCCAAGCTTTTACCCTGCTAGTCCCCTGGTACTAAGGGGCAATTTATCCTGGCCAATCCACCTAACGTGCACCTGTTCTTCGAAAAGCTAGACATGGCACAAATCAATTGCAGCCTCCCAGACTACCTGGATCCACTACAGTTTGTCTACCTCCGCAACAGATCCGCAGCAGACACCATCTCCCTGGCCCCGCACTCAACCCTGGAGCACCTAGATAACGAAGACACCTATATCAGACTCCTATTTATTGAACACAGCTCAGCCTTCAACACCATTAGAACATAGAAAAAATACAGCACAAACAGGCCCTTCGGCCCACAAGTTGCGCCGGTCATGTCCCTACCTACCTAGGCCTATATATAGGCTTACCTATAACCCTCAAACCTATTAATCATAGAAATCATAGAATCCCTACAGTACAGAAAGAGGCCATTCGGCCCATCGAGTCTGCACCGACCACAATCCCACCCAGGCCCTACCCCCATATCCTTACATATTTACCCACTAATCCCTCTAACCTATGCATCTCAGGACACTAAGGGCAATTTTAGCATGGCCAATCAACCTAGCCCGCACATCTTTGGACCATGTACATTAAGTCCCATGTACTCATCCAGAAGTCTCTTAAAAGACACTATCGAGTTTGCCTCCACCACTACTGACGGCAGCCGATTTCACTCACCCACCACCCTCTGAGTGAAAAACTTACCCCTGACATCTCCTCTGTACCTACTCCCCAGCACCTTAAACCTGTGTTCTCTCGTAGCAGCCATTTCAGCCCTGGGAAAAGGCCTCCGAGAATCCACCCGATCTATACCTCTCAATATCTTGTACACCTCTATCAGATCACCTCTCATCCTTCGTCTCTCCAAGGAGAAAAGACCGAGCTCCCTCAACCTATCCTCATAAGGCATGCCAACCAATCCAGGCAACATCCTTGTAAATCTTCTCTGCACCCTTTCAATCATTTCCACATCCCTCCTGTAATGAGGCGACCAGAACTGAGCACAGTACTCCAAGTAGGGTCTGACGAGGGTCTTATATAGCTGCACCATCATTCCTATGAAACTCATCTCCAAACTCCGTGGCCTGGGCCTCGGCACCTCCCTCTGCGACTGGATCCTGAACTTCCTAACTCACAGACCACAATCAGTAAGGATAGGCAACAACACCTCCTCCACGATCATCCTCAACACCGGTGCCCCACAAGGCTGCGTTCTCAGCCCCCTACTATACTCTTTATACACCTATGACTGTGCGGCCAAATTCCCATTCAATTTGATTTTCAAGTTTGCTGATGACACCACTGTAATGGGTCGGATCTCAAACAATGACAAGACAGAGTACAGGAAATGAGAGAGAGAATCTGGTGAACTTGTGCGGCGACAATAATCTCTCCCTCAATGTCAACAAAACGAAGGAGATTGTCATTGAGTTCAGGAAGCGTAAAGGAGAACATGCCCCTGTCTACATCAATGGGGACGAAGTAGGAAGGGTCGAGAGCTTCAAGTTTTTAGGTGTCCAGATCACCAACAACCTGTCCTGGTCCCCCCATGCCAACACTATAGTTAAGAAAGCCCACAATGCCTCTACTTTCTCAGAAGACTAAGGAAATTTGGCATGTCAGCTACGACTCTCACCAACTTTTACAGATGCACTATAGAAAGCATTCTTTCTGGTTGTATCACAGCTTGGTATGGCTCCTGCTCTGCCCAAGACCGCAAGGAACTACAAAAGGTCATGAATGTAGCCCAATCCATCACGCAAACCAGCCTCCCATCCATTGACTCTGTTTACACTTCCCGCTGCCTTGGCAAAGCAGCCAGCATATAGGCCTTCTGTGAAGAAGGCCTATAGTGTGTTAGCTTTTATTAACAGGGGGTTGGAGTTTAAGAGCCGTGGGGTTATGCTGCAACTGTACAGGACCTTGGTGAGACCACATTTGGAATATTGTGTGCAGTTCTGGTCACCTCACTATAAGAAGGATGTGGAAGCGCTGGAAAGAGTGCAGAGGAGATTTACCAGGATGCTGCCTGGTTTGGAGGGTAGGTCTTATGAGAAAAGGTTGAGGGAGCTAGGACTGTTCTCTCTGGAGCGGAGGAGGCTGAGGGGAGACTTAATAGAGGTTTATAAAATGATGAAGGGGATAGATAGAGTGAACGTTCAAAGACTATTTCCTCGGGTGGATGGAGCTATTACAAGGGGGCATAACTATAGGGTTCGTGGTGGGAGATACAGGAAGGATATCAGAGGTAGGTTCTTTACGCAGAGAGTGGTTGGGGTGTGGAATGGACTGCTTGCAGTGATAGTGGAGTCAGACACTTTAGGAACATTTAAGCGGTTATTGGATAGGCACATGGAGCACACCAGGATGATAGGGAGTGGGATAGCTTGATCTTGGTTTCAGATAAAGCTCGGCACAACATCGTGGGCCGAAGGGCCTGTTCTGTGCTGTACTGTTCTATGTTCTATGTTCTATAATTAAGGACCCCACACACCCAGGACATTCTCTTTTCCACCTTCTTCCGTCAGGAAAAAGATACCAAAGTCTGAGGTCACGTACCAACTGACTCAAGAACAGCTTCTTCCCTGCCAGACCTTTGAATGGACCTACCTTGCATTAAGTTGATCTTCCTCTACAACTTAGCTGTGACTGTAACACTATAGTCTGCACTCTTTCATTTCCTTCTCTATCAACAGTATGCTCTGTCTGTATAGCGCGCAAGAAACAATACTTTTCACTGTATGTTAATACTTGTGACAATAATAAATCAAATCCAATCAATTCTGCCATGGCAGGATTCAAACCCAGGTCCCCAGAGCATTAGCTGAGTTTCTGGATTAATTGTCTGGCGATAATACCATTCATCTATCACCTGGTGTTGCAGTTAAATACTAGCAATACACTCAATCCATTTGGTTTCCTACAACAATCCTGTCACATTTGGCTTTGCCCTTGGTTCATCTAATGATCCACAGCTGTTGCCTCTCCTCTCTGAACTCTTTCCTCTCACAGGGTATCTTGCTTTCACAAGGGCTTTCTCCCTTTCAGATTTCACTGAACCCAAGTTGCTAGCACATCTCTTTGATCTCCCTTCATTGACAGCTGCACAACAGATGAGGGATGGGCATAGTTGAGGTCATATTTCTTCTCCATAACATACCTTCCTACCTATCATTGTGTCATCCACAAATTTAGCTATCAGGCTTTCGCTCCCCTCATCTAAATCATGGAGGTAAATTGTAAAAATTTGAGGTCCCAGTACAGATCGCAGGGGGACTCCACTCATCACATCCTGCCAACCAGAAAAATACTCATTTATGCATACTCTCTGTTTTCTGAAGGCCAGCCAATCTTCAATCCAGGCTAATACGTTACCCTTTACACAAATAGTTTTTATTTTCCACAATAATCTTTGATGTGACAGCTTATCAATGCCTTCTGGAAATCCTTAGTGATTCACAGCATGTGTTTCTCCTTTACATTCTCCCTTTCACAAGACCATGCTGACTCATCCCAATTACATAGAACATAGAACAGTACAGCACAGAACAGGCCCTTCGGCCCATGTTGTTGTGCCGAGCTTTGTCTGAAACCCAGATCAAGCTATTTCCTCCCTATCATCCCGAAGTACTCCATGTGCCTATCCAATAGCTTCTTAAATGTTCCTAAAGTGTCTGACTCCACTATCACTGCAGGCAGTCCATTCCACACCCCAACCACTCTCTGAGTAAAAAACCTACCTCGGACATCCTTCCTATATCTCCCACCATGAACCCTATAGTTATGCCCCCTCGTTACCACTCCATTCACCCGAGGAAATAATCTTTGAACGTTCACTCTATCTATCCCCCTCATCAATTACCTTGAGTTTCTCTGCGTCCCCAGCTATAATCTCCTTCATGATTGATTCGAACACCATTCCTACTACAGATGTCAACCAACTGACCTCTAGTTTCCTGTTTTCTGCCTCCCTCCCTTCTTGAATAGAGGAGTTATAGTTCCTACTTTTCAGTCTGATGGAGCCTTTCAAGAAGTTAATGAATTTTGGAAAATTAACAGAAACGCAGCTACATCTCATTAGATCCTAGGATGAAGTCCATCTGGGCCCTGAGACTTGTCAGCCTGCAGCTCCATCAGTTTACTCAGTGCCACTTCCCTCATGATTGTAATTTCCCCAAGTTCCTCTCTCCCTTCCACCTCCTGATTTATAGTGATTACTGGAATGGTTTTCATATCCTCCATGATGAAGAAAGAAGCAAAATATTTGTTTATTTTATCCACTAAACGTATGGTAAGCTCATTTGATGGCAAGGCATGTTAAGCTCTCTGTCAGGCAGGAGTCAGATACATTGCTGAGGATGAGAGGAGCATTGCATTGTTCTCAATGCAAGTCATCATCATTCACCCGCAAAGTCTGGCCAATAGCTTGCCCATGACTCCTGGCAACAGCAGGAGAGCATGCTGCTGGCACCACCTAACTGGTTAGATGTTAGTCCCAGTGAGAGTTTTACCAACACCAGGTTAAAGTCCAACAGGTTTATTTGGTAGCAAATGCCATTAGCTTTCGGAGCAGCGTGGTGTTGTTAAAACTCTTACTGTGTTTACCCCAGTCCAACGCCGGCATCTCCACATCATGACTACCATAGATGTTAGTCCCCATGGTGGGAGAGCTGTTGGCTCCCTAGTCCAGTTTGTCCCAAAGCAAAGCGCTATGAGGCCTAGCATGTTGGCCCAGTTGGGCCCTAACCATTGCCTGGGCTTCTTCCACATCCTCCTTTGTGTAGTCACCCTCACTGCCCTCCTTGACATCCTCCTCATCCAAGGAGAGGTGGTACTCCTCCATTCCCTCTAGGACCAGTGCCAAGTTATGGAGAGCACAGCAGAGTCGAATGATGCGGGAGACCCTCTAGGTGATATTGTAGAGCAACTCCGCTTCCCCCGCCGGCCCCCCCTCCCCCGCCCCCACTAGTCCAGGCACCTGAATCACATTTTCAGCAGGCCAATCACCTGCTTGACCAGCATGTAGCGTGAGCCTCATTGTAACGAGGTTCTGCTGGTGTTTTGTGGCCTCTGCACTGGTGTCATCAGCCACTTCCTGAGTGGGTAGCCCTTGTCCTCAAGGAGCCACCTGTCCAGCTACTGCTCTCCTTCAAAGACGGTTGGGATCGGAGAGTGCCCCAAGATGTAGCTGTCATGGATGTTCCTCGGGAAACAGGCACACATCTGCATAAAGTTCATCGTATGCTCACAGACGAGCTGCATATAGAGGGAGTGGAATTCCTTATGGTTCATGAATGGTGCCGTGTGGTGCCCAGAAGCGCGCAGGGGGATATGGGTGCAGTCAATCAAACCTTACACCTGGGGGAAGTTTGCTAAGTGGTCCTGGCATCTTGGCTTGCTTGGTCCCAGTCCAAGTTGATACTCATGTGAGCCCTTGCAAAAAAAGGCATCTATAACCTCACAAGTGCTTTCTTGTGTGGTCGGCTGGGAGATGCCACACTGGTTGCCATGCTGCCTTGGAATGAGCCACTCGCATAGAAATTCAGAGCAGTTTTGAGTGTTGGTGCAGTGTATTGCAGTCAGTGTCCCCCCACTTCATGTGGTGTCAGCTCTTGAAGGGTCTGGCAGAGTTGGTCCACCATACCCCGGGACAGATGCCGCCTTCTATGGCACTGCATCTCTGACATCTGCAGGTACGATGACATCGGAAAACCCTCAACCGGTACCTACGCATCTTTGGTACCGCTCCTGGAACAGCAAGAAGCCCAGCCTCTCCGTCCTCCGCAGGGCGCTGGCCCTGGCCAGGTGCCATGGCATGTCGATGTCTCTGCTGTTGCTCTATGCCAATAAGTAGGATTGCCAACTCGACAGGCTCCATGATCCTCCAGACCATGCACTGTAAAGAAGAGAAAACCATAGCGAGCTATAAGCGTTTGTGAGAAAGTCTCAATTCTCTCTCAATTCCTATGGGACTATCAACGAATAGCAGCACATTCAATAGGTGCCTCAGCGCTATCCCTCACACCCTCCATTCAGATATTATAGCCACAGTGGGCCCTGTCAACTCCAGCAGGATGCAATGTGTACAGGGGTCTGAGTGGCACCAAATGTCTGCATTCACCAGCCCCCAAGTCCCTTCAAAGAAACCTGGTGTCACATTAACGAGCAGTTGAGTGACTGTGTGCAACCAGAGTTTGCATCCTGATGGGGAACCTCCCAGATGCACCCCATCATGGCCTGAATTGAGGTGCATTACATCACATCATGACATCACAATCACGCCTTGCATAGGTGTGTTCAGTGTTATCTGACTGATGTTGCAGTCTTTCTGGGAATATCAGCTCAATGCTTGCGGCAAATGCTTAAAAGGTGGTCTCTACTATATGGCAGTGCTGTTTGGCGGCACAGCATTTATTGGCATAACCACTAGAAAGGGGAGACTGGGGTGGTTGTTCAGTCAAGTATCTGCCTCTTGTGGCAGATGAGGCACAGCTGAATCGTGCAAAGCCAGCAATTAGCATGTCCAGTGCATTCCTCTTAGTTCCTTTGCCTCTGTTGCATTTGTTCCGATGATGCCACTTTCCAAAGTGATGCTTCTAATATGTGCTCCTTTTTTCAACTGTGGATTCCCACCTACAGTTGTCGACAGGGCTCTCAACAGCATGTGGTCCATCTCCTGTACCACGACCCTCACCCTCTCCCCGCCCTCCCAGAACAAGAATAGAGTCCCCCTTGTTCTCACATTTCACCCCGCCAGCCTCCACATGCAAAGCATAATCCTCCGCCATTTTCACCAACTCCAGTGTGATGCCACCACTAAACACACCTTCCCTTCACTCCCTCTGTCAGCATTCCGCAGAGACCATTCCCTCCGGGATAACCTAGCCCACTCCTCCACTATACCCAACACCTCACCCATCATCCATGGCACCTTCCCATGCAATCGCAGAAGGTGTAACACCTGTCCCTTTACCTCTTCCATGCTCACCGTCCAAGGTCCAAAACATTCATTCCAGGTTAAGCAGCGTTTCACTTGCACCTCTTTCAATTTGACCTATTGCATTCGCTGCTCCCAATGTGGTCTCCTCTATATCGGAGAGACCAAGCGTAGATTGGGTGGTCGCTTTGCTGAGCACCTTCGGTCTGTGCGCAATCAGGACCCTGACCTTCCTGTTGCTTGCCATTTTAACACATGATCCTGCTCCCATACCCACATGTCTGTCCTTGGCTTGCTGCAATGTTCCAGTGAAGCTCAACGCAAACTGAAGGAACAGCATCTCATCTTCCGGCCTTCTGGCCTCAACATCAAATTCAAAAACCTCAGATGATTTGCTCTACCCAACCTCGACCCCTTTGTTTTCACTGCATTTAATTTTTTACTGTACTCTATCTTTTATTTCTTTATTGTCTTTATTTTTCTTCCCCCCTACTCTTTCTCCCTATTTTATTCCCTCTTTCCTTACCTTTTGCCTCCCCTTCCCCCCTTTTTCTAAATTTTACCTCTCTCCCATCCATTCCCCCACCTCCGCCACCCCCCCCCCCCGCCCCCCGCCCCCCATCTTCATCTGTCACAGCTTACTCTCTGATTTCAACTTCTCTGTCGTTTGGCCATTTACACCCTTTATTCTCTCTACGAACAGTCATTAACAGCCTTTTCCCCTGGTTTCTGTGGTTATGACTCATCTTTCATTCCCTCACCCTGCTGTATAAATATCTCCCACTTTCTATGCCTTTTAGCTTTGACAAAGGGTCATCTGGACTCAAAACATCAACACTTTTCTCATCGCTTCTCGGCCTTTTGGCTAAGATCAAGTGTGGTCTGCAGATTTTTTTAAATACTTTTCCAATTCAATCAAATCAAGTCCAATTCAGAGTCTCAACAAGTTGAGACATTTCCAATCCAAGCTGACAAGACAGGGCAAGCGACCACTTACCCTGTCCTGGGCCTGATCTACATGAGCCAAGCTGATTGGAGCAGGCGGAGAATTCCTCCTCCAAGGCTTGATCTCATTTGCATCCCAGCCAAAAGGCCGAGATACCGCTTTTAAAAATTGCTTCATATGAAACATGTGAAGCCCAAATGCAACCCAATGACCTCAACCAAGTGCACCATCCGCATAACTACACTTGATCTTAGCCAAAAGGCCGAGAAGCGATCTGCAGATGCTGCACTTGGTCGTGGCCGTTGGGTTGCATTTAAGCTTCATTTTCATATGAAGCAATTTTTAAAAGCGGCATCTCAGCCTTTTGGCTAAAATGCAAATGAGATCAAGCCTTGGGGGTGGAGACGTCTGCCTACTCCAATCAGCTTGGCTCATGTAGATCAGGCCCAAGACAGGGTAAAGGGTTGCATACCCTGTCTTGTCAGCTTGGATTGGAAATGTCTCAACTTGTTGAGACTCTGAATTGGACTTGATTTGATTGAATTGGAAAAGTATTAAAAAAAAACACTTTTCTCTCCTGACAAATGCTGCCAGACCTGCTGAGAATTTCCAGCATTTTCTCTTTTGGTTTCAGATTCCAGCATCTGCAGTAATTTGCTTTTATCCTGGAGGGCACCCTGTTTCTCCCAGCTCACAAGTTGAGCAGCTTCCATGACCCATTGAGATGTACCAATACACACAAACACTCCTGACAATTGGTTTTGGACTTCAGGGCAGTTTTGTCCTCACACTGCTGCCTGAGTGTGGGTTCCAGTCACCTGCCTCCGAGTGCGAGGCCCTTCAGGTCGCATGAGGGGAGACACAACCCATTCCTAAATCTCCCACTCTGCCCTTACAGCCTCGCCTCTCATGAAACCTCATCTGGGTAACTCATAGTCACCCTCAGTGCTGGGCCTCTTGTTTTCAAATCCTCTCACCAGCTCTCATTAAGGAAGGGCACTCCCTCAGCTCCGATATGGACAAGAACCCAGGAAGGAGGACATTGGAAGCGCTGCCTGCACACCAGCCTTCATAACCCCTTTAAAGCAAGGGGCATCCCGACATGAAGGGAAAGTAATGACTCCTCCTGACCCCACTCTTCGAAATGGTGATTCTGGAGCCCCCACTCTAGCCCCGAGTTGAACTTATTTGTGTCCCCTGAGTCCTCTCCGGTGCCCTCTGAGCAGTGCACACTGCAGAGGGTGCTGGCTGCCTGAGCACTCACCTCCAAAACCCCCCTTGGAGGTGAAGGTGCCAGGTTCACGCTGATGTTGAGCTGTTGCAAATGGCGCCAGAGTGATGTCACGCCAGTACCCACTGATTATCCAGTGAGGGGGGGTGTGCCGGGGAGGGTGCTTGCTAATGATATGCTAATGCATTAAAATGAGCTTTCTATGTTCCCACAGCATGTTTCATGTCACTGCCTGACCTGGGAAGACTGGAACTCGGCAACTCGCTGGTGCGTATCACGCTTTCTGGATTTTGAGCGCACCGCAATTCCCGCAGGCAGAGAGTGTGGACTCAAAATTGCCCCCCTACTCTTTAACCTACTCTTCTCCTTTTCAAACTGGGTGTAAAATTCACTCATGTTGTAGTTGCTGCTATCCAGGGGTGTCTTTACTCTGAGGTCATTAATGAATCCTGTCACATAACACAATTCCAAGTCTGATATAACCTGCTCTCTGGTTGGTTCCAAACTATGCTGTTCCAAGAAACTATCTTAAAAATATTCCAGAAATCTGCATCCAGGCTATGACTGCCACTCTGCTGTTCCCAGTTTATATGTAGGTTAAATTCACTCACCCACTGGGCATTGGGCAATGCCAAGGGGGTGGGGCCTGAAGGGGGTGGGTCCATGACAGGGGGCACAACCGTGATGGGGGAGGCAGGGGGAGATCCTTGGCTGGTGGGGGGAGGGGGGTTGTGGTGAACCATCGTTGGTTCCCACTGTGGGATTGTTCTAATGTTGCTGTTGGGTTGTTCTAATGTTGTTGTTGGGCTAGGGTGGGATTGATACACCTGTGGTTGTTACTGTGTTGGCACATCCCAGTCGGGCTCCGCCTCCTGGGAGAGGTATAAGAGTCCCTGCTCGGGCGGGACCTCGTCAGTCTGGGATAGTGTGTTAAAGTTCTGATAGTTCCATTGTTAGTTAATAAAAGCCTTCTTTTACCGAAGCTTCGTGCCTCGTGTCCAATTGATGCGCATCAATTTTATTAACTAACATTAAACTCTCGACGGAAGAAAAAAAAGAAAGGAGAGTATGGAGCAAATCCTAAAGCCAGAACGTCTGACGCTAGATCCACGTGCGGTGGGCGCTTCTAACACCTTCGACCACTGGCTGAAGTGTTTTGAAGATTACCTGGCAGCCTCCGCAGCGGTCACTACAGATGATGACAGACTCCGGGTCCTCCATGCGAGGGTAAGCGACACAGTCTACCTCGCGATCCGTGCGGCCACCACTTACCCGAGGGCCCTCGAGCTTTTAAAAAAGCGCTACACGAAACCTCCCAACGAGATCCACGCTCGTTACCTCCTCGCTACACGACGTCGGCAGTCGGGCGAAACCATGGAGGATTACGCCAATGAGCTCTTGCAGCTTGCCAGGGGCTGTGACTGCAAAGCTGTGTCGGCTGAGCAGAGCGTGTACGACCTCGCCCGAGATGCGTTTGTGGCCGGGGTCGGGTCTTCATACATCCGTCTCAAGCTGCTAGAAAAGGGAAATCTCAACCTGACCCAAGCTATGGAATTAGCTGAAATGCTTGAGGCGGCTTCGAAGAGCTTGGTCCTGTATCCGGAGGACCACGTGGAGACAACGTGGCAGGAGCAGTCGCAAATCCCTCCTCGCCCCACGGGCTCGAAGTGCAGTGTTATGGCGTGCTCCCATGTAGACCCGACGACGGCTGCAGCCCCATGCGGCCCGCGGTGCTACTTCTGCGGAGGAGCCAAACATACACGACAAAAGTGTCCCGCTAAAGCGGTAGTCTGTAATTTATGCGGTAAAAAGGGGCATTATGCGAAGGTGTGCAGATCGAAGCCCAAGAACGGCAGTGCAGCCTGTGACCCTTCGGAACGGGGATCATCACCATCGTCGTCGAAGTACTCACGGGGTTCGTCCACGTGCGAGTCCAGGACGACGCCATTGCGGTTGACGGAGTCGGAGGAGGATGACCACCAGGAGTCGCTACGTTTGGCGCCCTCACCCATGTGCGATTCATGGGGGCGGCCATTTTGGTCGACGATGACCATGAGCGACCAGCAGGGGTCCTCAGCATCGACCTCAGCTGCCTGCAGTGACGTTCACGGACCAACGGTGGCGTCGATCACCCTGGACCAGGCTAAGCATCACAGGCTTGATTGTTCGATGATGGATATACAGGTAAATGGTCGTGCAATTTATTGTCTGTTTGACAGCGGGAGCACTGAGAGCTTTATTCACCCTGACACTGTGAAGAGGTGTGGACTCCAGATTCAACCTGCCAAACAGACAATCTCTATGGCATCAAGGTCCCGGTCTGTCCCTGTGCTAGGACGTTGTGTGGTAACTTTGAAAGTGCAAGGCACAATTTACGAGCGATTCAGGCTCCTTGTGTTGCCGCATCTTTGCGCACCAATTCTCCTCGGACTAAACTTTATGGTCCACATGAAGAGTGTGATCCTACAGTACGGTGGGCCACTCCCTTCGCTGACAGTGGGGGAACAGCTGCAGTCCTCAAATTGTCCAAAGCGCCCCGCCTGCAATCTTTCTACGTTAAAGATCACCACACCCTCCTTATTTCAGAATCTGGTACCAGGCTGCAAGCCCATCGCTACTAAAAGTAGGCGTTACAGCACTGAAGATCGGATCTTCATCAGATCTGAGGTTCAGCGACTCCTCAAAGAAGGGATCATACAGCCCAGTGTTAGTCCGTGGAGAGCACAGGTTGTGGTGGTCAAGAGCGGGAACAAACCCCGGATGGTCATTGATTACAGTCAGACCATTAATCGATATACGCAGCTGGATGCGTATCCCCTCCCGCGCATATCTGATATGGTCAATCAGATTGCGCAGTACCGGGTGTTCTCCACCATAGACCTTAAGTCCGCCTACCACCAACTCCCCATTCGCCCAGAGGACCGACACTACACGGCCTTTGAGGCGGATGGTCGTCTGTATCAGTTCCTTAGGGTTCCATTTGGTGTCACCAATGGGGTCTCGGTCTTCCAGCGTGCTATGGACCGAATGGTGGACCAGAACAGGCTGCGGGCTACCTTCCCGTACCTGGATAATGTCACCATCTGCGGCCGTGATCAGCAGGACCATGACACAAATCTCCAGAACTTTTTACGCACTGCATCTCGCCTGAATTTGACCTACAACAGGGAGACGTGTGTATTCCGTACGCGCCGGTTAGCCATCCTGGGATACGTGGTGGAAAACGGGGTCATTGGCCCTGATCCAGACCGTATGCGCCCCCTTGCTGAACTTCCCTTGCCCGCTAGCGCAAAAGCACTGAGAAGATGTCTAGGCTTCTTCTCCTATCACTGTCTGTGTGGAGTTTGCACATTCTCCTCGTGTCTGCGTGGGTTTCCTCCGGGTGCTCCGGTTTCCTCCCACAGTCCAAAGATGTGCGGGTTAGGTTGATTGGCCAGGTTAAAAATTGCCCCTTAGAATCCTGAGATGCGTAGGTTAGAGGAATTAGCGGGTAAATATGTGGGGGTAGGGCCTGGGTGGGATTGTGGTCGGTGCAGACTCGATGGGCCGAATGGCCTCCTTCTGCACTGTAGGGTTTCTATGATTTCTATGATTATTATGCGCAGTGGGTCCCCAACTACGCGGACAAAGCCCGTCCGCTTATTAAGTCCACGACTTTTCCACTCACGCCAGAGGCCCAATTGGCCATCAAGGAATTGAAACACGACATCGCGAAAGCCACGATGCACGCAATAGACGAATCCGTCCCTTTTCAGGTGGAAAGCGATGCATCTGATTTCGCCCTGGCCGCCACACTTAACCAGGCGGGCAGGCCCGTCGCGTTTTTTTCCCGCACCCTCCAAGGCCCCGAAATTCGGCATTCAGCGGTGAAAAAGGAGGCCCAGGCCATTGTGGAGGCCGTCAGACACTGGCGCCATTACCTGGCGGGAAAGTGGTTCACCCTGATCATGGACCAGCGGTCCGTGGTGTTCATGTTCAGCAACACGCAGAGGGGCAAGATCAAGAATGACAAGATCTTGCGGTGGAGAATTGAACTCTCCACCTATAACTACGATATCATGTATCGTCCAGGGAAACTCAATGAGCCCTCGGATGCCCTCTCGCGCGGAACATGCGCTACTACGCAGGAGGATCGCTTGAACGCCCTCCATAATGACCTGTGCCATCCTGGGGTCACTCGGCTCTACCACTTTATCAAAGCCCGCAACCTGCCTTACTCGGTGGAGGACGTCAGGTCGGTGACAAAGAGCTGTCGGATTTGTGCGGAATGCAAACCGCACTTTTACCGACCTGACCGGGCACATTTGGTCAAGGCCACTCGCCCCTTCGAGAGGCTGAGTGTGGATTTTAAGGGCCCCCTTCCCTCAACAGATCAGAACGTGTACTTTCTGAACATAATAGATGAGTACTCCCGGTTCCCGTTTGTTGTCCCCTGCGCGGACACGTCGGCTGCCACGGTGATCAAGGCATTCCGTGATCTTTTTACCCTGTTCGGGTACCCCAGCTATATCCATAGCGACAGGGGCTCGTCGTTCATGAGCAATGACTTGAGGCAATTCCTGCTCTCATACGGGATTGCCTCTAGTAGGACCACGAGTTACAACCCTAGGGATAATGGACAGGTGGAACGAGAGAATGCTACAGTCTGGAAGGCTGTCCTATTGGCGCTGAAGTCCAAAGGCCTTCCAGTCTCCCGTTGGCAGGAGGTCCTCCCTGATGCGCTTCACTCCATTCGCTCCCTCCTGTGTACGGCAACCAATGCTACTCCGCACGAGAGGATGTTCTCATTCCCTCGGAAGTCGTCCTCGGGGATATCTTTACCAGCCTGGTTGACGTACCCAGGACCCGTCCTCCTGCGGCGACATGTAAGGGCCCGCAAGTCCGACCCCTTGGTCGAACAGGTCCACCTCCTCCACGCCAACCCTCAGTATGCCTATGTGGCATATCCTGATGGGCGAGAGGACACAGTCTCGATCCGAGACCTGGCGCCCGCAGGGGACGTAGCAACTCCTGTCACTCCCATACCCCCAGTGACGAATCCCTTATCCCTTATTTCTCCCCCGGACGTGGCGCGGTCAGCACCGGGACCAATGCTTAACAGTTTTACTCCAATGCACAGCTTGCCTGAGCCCCGAAGATCGTCGCCATCGCAGAATGTGTCAGGATCCCCTGCACTACCGTTTCATCAGGGTCAACCGGCCTGTGAGTGCGTGGGAGAACAGCTGGATGCTGTTTTGGGGAGAACGCCACCGCAAGCACCTACTCCGGTGTCACCGCCGGTATTGAGGAGGTCACAACGACGGTGCGGTCCTCCAGACCGTCTGAACTTATAATCTGTTGACATTTTAGTCTGTTTTCGTACCCCGCCGGCCTTTGTTCTCAAAGGAGGGGTGAATGTGGTGAACCATCGTTGGTTCCCACTGTGGGATTGTTCTAATGTTGTTGTTGGGTTGTTCTAATGTTGTTGTTGGGTTAGGGTGGGATTGATACACCTGTGGTTGTTACTGTTGTGGCACATCCCAGTCGGGCTCCGCCTCCTGGGAGAGGTATAAGACCCCCTGCTCGGGCGGGACCTCTTCAGTCTGGGATAGTGTGTTAAAGTTCTGATAGTTCCATTGTTAGTTAATAAAAGCCTTCTTTTACCGAAGCTTTGTGCCTCGTGTCCAATTGATGCGCATCAGGGGTACTCTGCATCTGGGTGTTGGAGATCAACTGGGACGGGGCGGTGATCGGGGGTTGGGCTGGCGATGTCCGGAAAGGTGGGTGGAGTGACATGTCCCAGTATATTGTGTAAATGCTTATACACAGTGCACTGGGAGATCATGGTGCCTGTGCAATGGTGCACCTAGAGCCCAACAGCTGGCTGCCCAGTGAGAATAAGCTCTGCCCCTCCTCTTCCTGCTGAGAATTACATTTGGGCTCTTTTTCTTTTCTAAGTGCCATACATTTGTGTCTGAGAGCTCATCCAAAAAATCAGTGTGATTCTTCCCCTGTTTTCACGCTTGTTCATTCTTAGAATTTGTTTGGTAAGATCACTCCCTTCATTTTTTAATAATATCATCTCCAATATTTTAATTTGTATATTTCCTTTTCTCCAATCATTCCTGTATCTTGTGTCTCTAACCTTCCATGGTGTCTATCCTTCTATCGCCAAGTCAAAACCTATTCCCCCTTCTCAACCTTTACTGTGCTGATACCTCCATCTTGAACAATTCTCCATGTCTCTATCACTCTATCTTCAATCCTTAAAGGTATCTATTAATCTTTTCCAATCCATTATTGTATTTCTCTTTCCATCACCAATCCTTCACTTTCTCCTTACATCTTCAATCTGTCACTCTACCTATCCCTTCATTTCCAACATTTCATATTTCTGTCCCTCCATCTCCAATCCTTAATTGACCCATTTCTTATCTCACATTCCCAGTGCCCCTTGGGTGAAGAATGTGCTTTCTGATTCCATGAACAGCCTGTCTCTACTCTTAAGCTAATATTCCATTGCAATGAATTGGGAGGCGATGACCTAATGGTATTATCGCTAGACTATTAATTCAGAAACTCAGCTAATGTTCTGGGGACCCTGGTTCGAATCCCACCACTGAATTCAGTAGAAAGAAATTTGGAATTAAGGATGACCATGAAACCATTGTCAATTGTCGGAAAAACCCATCTGGTTCACTAATGTCCTTTAGGGAAGGAAATCTGCCATCCTTACTGGTCTGGCCTACATGTGACTTCAGAGGCACAACAATGTGGTTGACTCTCAACTGCCCACCAAGGACAACTAGGATTGGCAATAAATGCTGGCTAGCCAGCGATGCCCACGTCCCACAAATGGATTTTAAAAAGGACCGTGATATTGTGAGAGAGGATCTGAGTGGGCCTAGTGGCTTTCTTCCCATTGAGTGGACGTGTTCATTTCCTGCCCACAGTGAACCTGGTCCTCAGTAAATTTCCAATAGTCTGCAACATGATGAAACTTTCCAGGGCGGGGAAAGAAAAGGAGAAGGATAGTTAATATTTAACCACTTCAATGCTGAAAGACACCTTTTGAAACTCACCCAGCATGCTTTGTTGAAATTGCTAATGTGTCTGCAGGAAACGAGATTTCTGCAGAAGCCACCATTGCTTCTTTCTGTCTCCACAGTTCTGTCTCTCATATCTCCATCACTTTCCAGGCTGTCGGATCAGCTGTGACTCAATTGGGAGCACCCTTAACTCTGGGTTAGAAGGTTGTGGCTTTTAGTTCCACACCAGAGACCTAATCAAAACAGTTTATTTGATCATTATGACATTACTGGTTATGGGATCTTGCTGTGTGCACATTGGTTACTGCTTTTCTTACATTACAACAGCAATTACACTTAAAAGAGAATTCCATTGGCTGTGAAGTGTTTTACAATGGTCTGACATTGCAAAATGCTTTATTTATTTCCTTTGTGAATCCCAAATGCAAAGCAATTAACACATTTATTTTCTTGGTTTTTAAGGATGATCCTGTTACGTGTGTTCTTTGCCAGTACTGAGCATGCCCAGTTCACAAAGACAATCTTCAGCCACTGAGCATGCTCAAATCATGCAGCCACTGAGCATGCTCAGTTCACAGAGATAAGCATTTTTCTGGGCTGAGGAATTTTCCATCCTACCCACCACAGGAATTGTAGAAGGTGGGGGACATGCCATGCAAAGGTCTGTTGACCTAGGGCGGAATTTTCTGGTCTTGGGGCGAGTGCGGCCGGAAAATCCAAC
Organism: Mustelus asterias; assembly: GCF_964213995.1. Classification (NCBI taxonomy): domain Eukaryota; kingdom Metazoa; phylum Chordata; class Chondrichthyes; order Carcharhiniformes; family Triakidae; genus Mustelus; species Mustelus asterias. The sequence goes on from NC_135809.1 coordinate 69,898,155, forward strand.
CAATGTCTGTTAATGGAGTGGAAAAAGGTACAGAGAGTTGCTTATTGGAGTTTGCAGGTTACATGATGTTAAGTAATACAGTTAGTTATACAGAAGGAAGCAGGAAGTTCCAATTGTTCAGATTAAGTAATTGAAAAAAATGATGGCAGATGGAGTTCAGTGTGGAGAATGGTTAGGTCATCCATTTCTTGCAACATACATTGGGAGTATATCCTCAACGGTGAAAGATTAGCAAGTGTGGGGAACAAATAAACTGTCCACGTATACAACACAAAAAATCTGGTACATGATATAAGTGATGCACATCAATTTAGACACGAGGCTCGAAGCTCAGTAAATGAAGGCTTTTATTTACTATTAATGAAGCTATCAGAACTTATGTACACTATCCCAGACTGAAGGGGTCCCGGCCAGAGCAGGGACTCTTATACCTCTCCCAGGAGGCGGAGCCCGACTGGGATGTGCCACAACAGTAACATACACAGGTGTAACAACCCCACCCTAACCCAACAGTAACAATAGCACAATCCAACAGTAACATATGTACATCCTTGTAGTACTGGCCAGACCCTGGCTCAGCACTATCCAGTGGGAACCAACGATGGTTCACCACATTCACCCCTCCTTTGAAAACAAAGGCCGGCGGGGTACAAAAACCAGAATAAAGTGTCAGCAGTCTATAAGTTCAGACGGTCAGGGGGACCGCACCGTCGTTGTGACCTCCTCAATACCGGCGGTGACACCGGAGTAGGCACTTGCGGTGGCGTTCTCCCCAAAGCGGCGTCAAGCTGTTCTTCCACGGACTCACAGGCCGGTTGACCCTGGGGTGACGGTGGTGCAGGGGATCCTGACACGCCCTGCGGTGGCGACCATCTTCTGGGCTCAGGCAAGCTGTACATCGGAGTAAAATGGTTAAGCAATGGTCCCGATGCTGCCTGCGCCGTGTCCGGGGAAGAAATGAGAGATAATGGGTTTGTTACAGGGGGTATGGGAGCGACAGCGGTTGCTACGTCCCCTGCTGGGGCCAGATCTCGGATCGAGACCGTGTCCTCTCGCCCGTCGGGGTATGCCACATAGGCATACTGAGGGTTGGCGTGGAGGAGATGGGCCTGTTCGACCAAGGGGTCGGACTTGCGGGCCCTTACATGTCTCCGCAGGAGGACGGGTCCTGGGTACGTCAACCAAGACGGTAAAGATATCCCCGAGGAAGACTTCCGAGGGAATGAGAACATCCTCTCGTGGGGAGTAGCATTGGTTGCCGTACACAGGAGGGAGCGAATAGAGTGAAGCGCATCAGGGAGGACCTCCTGCCAACGGGAGACTGGAAGACCTTTGGATTTCAACACCAATAAGACAGCCTTCCAGACTGTAGCATTCTCTCGTTCCACCTGTCCATTACCCCTAGGGTTGTAACTCGTGGTCCTACTAGAGGCAATTCCATAGGAGAGCAGGAATTGCCTCAAGTCATCGCTCATGAACGACGAGCCCCTGTCGCTATGGGTGTAGCTGGGGTACCCGAACAGGGTAAAAAGATCACGGAATGCCTTGATCACTGTGGCAGCAGATGTATCCGAGCAGGGAACAACAAAAGGGAACCGGGAGTACTCATCGATGATGTTTAGAAAGTACACGTTCCGATCTGTTGAGGGAAGGGGGCCCTTAAAATCAACACTCAGTCTCTCGAAGGGACGAGTGGCCTTGACCAAATGTGCCCGGTCAGGTCAGTAAAAGTGCGGTTTTCATTCCGCGCAAATCCAACAGCTCCTTGTTACCGACCTGACGTCCTCCACCGAGTAAGGCAGGTTGAGGGCTTTTACAAAGTGGTAGAGCCGAGTGACCCCAGGATGGCACAGATCATTATGGAGGGCGTTCAAACGATCCTCCTGAATACTAGCGCATGTTCCACGCGAGAGGGCATCCGAGGGTTCATTGAGTTTCCCTGGACGATACATGATATCGTAGTTATAGGTGGAGAGTTCAATTCTCCACCGCAAGATCTTGTCATTCTTGATCTTGCCCCTCTGCGTGTTGTTAAACATGAACGCTACAGACCGCTGGTCCGTGATCAGGGTGAACCGTTTTCCCGCCAAGTAATGGCGCCAGTGTCTGACGGCCTCCACAATGGCCTGGGCCTCCTTTTCCACCGCTGAATGCCGAATTTCGGGGCCTTGGAGGGTGCGGGAAAAAAATGCGATGGGCCTGCCCGCCTGGTTAAGTGTGGCGGCCAGGGCGAAATCAGATGCATCGCTTTCCACCTGAAAGGGGATGGACTCGTCTACCGCGTGCATCGTAGCTTTCGCGATGTCGTCTTTCAATTTCATGAAGGCCAATTGGGCCTCTGGCGTTAGGGGAAAAGTTGTGGACTTAATAAGCGGACGGGCTTTGTCCGCGTAGTTGGGAACCCACTGCGCATAATATGAGAAGAAGCCTAGGCATCTTCTCAGTGCTTTTGCACTAGCAGGCAAGGGAAGTTCAGCAAGGGGGCGCATACGGTCTGGATCAGGGCCAATGACCCCGTTTTCCACCACGTATCCCAGGATGGCTAAACGGCGCGTACGGAACACACACTTCTCCCTGTTGTAGGTCAAGTTCAGGCGAGATGCAGTGCGTAAAAAGTTCTGGAGGTTTGTGTCATGGTCCTGCTGATCATGGCCACAGATGGTGACATTATCCAGGTACGGGAAGGTAGCCCGCAGCCTGTTCTGGTCCACCATTCGGTCCATAGCACGCTGGAAGACCGAGACCCCATTGGTGACACCAAAGGGAACCATAAGAAAATGGTACAAGCAACCATCCGCCTCAAAAGCCGTGTATTGTCAGTCCTCTGGGCGAATGGGGAGTTGGTGGTAGGCGGACTTAAGGTCTATGTGGAGAACACCCGGTACTGTGCAATCTGATTGACCATATCAGATATGCGCGGGAGAGGATACGCATCCAGCTGCGTATATCGGTTAATGGTCTGACTGTAGTCAATGACCATCCGGGGTTTGTTCCCGCTCTTGACCACTACAACCTGTGCTCTCCACGGACTAACACTGGGTTGTATGATCCCTTCTTTGAGGAGCCGCTGAACCTCAGATCTAATGAAGATCCGATCCTCAGTGCTGTAACGCCTACTTTTAGTAGCGATGGGCTTGCAGCCTGGTTCCAGGTTCTGAAATAAGGAGGGTGTGGTGATCTTTAACGTCGAGAGGTTGCAGGCGGGGCGCGTTGGGCAATTTGGAGACTGCTGCTGTTCTCCCACTGCCAGCGAAGGGAGTGGCCCACCGTACTGTAGGATTACACTCCTCAAGTGGACCATGAAGTTTAGTTCGAGAAGTATTGGCGCGCAAAGATACGGCAACACAAGGAGCTTGAAGCGCTCGTAAACTGTGCCTTGTACTTTCAAGGTTACCACGCAACTCCCTAGCACGGCAACAGACCGGGACCTTGATGCCATAGAGATTGTCTGTTTGGCAGGTTGAATCTGGAGTCCACACCTCTTCACAGTGTCTGGGTGGATAAAGCTCTCAGTGCTCCCGCTGTCAAACAGACAATAAAGCACATGATTGTTTACCTGGATATCCATCATTGAACGATCGAGCCTATGAGGCTTGGCCTGGTCCAGGATGATCGACGCCACCGTTGGTTCATGAACGCCACTGCAGGCAGCTGAAATCGATGCGGAGGACCCCTGCTGGTCGTTCGTGGTCAGTGTCGACCAACATTGCTGCCCCCATGAATCGCACGTGGGTGAGGGCGCCAAACTCAGCGACCCCTGGTGGTCATACTCCTCCGACTCCGTCGACCGTAATGGCGTCGTCCTGGACTCGCACGTGGACGAACCCCGCGACGACTTCGACGATGATGATGATGATCCAAGCTCCGAAGAATCGCAGGCCGCACTGCCGTTCCTGGGTTTCGATCGGCACACCTTTGCATAATGCCCTTTTTTACCGCATGCGGTGCACATTACCGCTTTAGCGGGACACTTTTGTCGGGTATGTTTTGCTCCTCCACAGAAATAGCACCGCGGGCCGCATGGGGCTGCAGCCGTCGTCTGGCCCGAATGGGAGCACGCCATAACACAGCATTTCGAACCCGAGGGGTGAGGAGGGATTTGCGACTGCTCCTGCCACGTTGTCTCCACGTGGTCCTCTGGATATAAGACTAAGCTCTTTGAAGCCGACTCGAGCATTTCTGCTAACTCGATGGCCTGGGTAAGATTAAGGTTACCCTTTTCCAGCAGTTTGAGACAGATGTACGACGATCCGACCCCGGCCACAAACGCATCTCGGGCGAGGTCGTACATGCTCTGCTCAGCCGACACAGCTTTGCAGTTACAGCCCCTGGCTAGCTGTAAGAGCTCATTGGCATAGTCCTCCATCGTTTCGCCCGACTGCCGTCGTCGTGTGGCTAGGAGGTAACGAGCGTGTATCTTGTTAGGTGATTTTGTATAGCGCTTCTTTAGAAGCTCGAGGGCCTTAGGGTAATTAGTGGCCGCGCGGATCGCGAGGTAGACTGTGTCACTTACCCTCGCATGGAGGACCCGGAGTCTGTCATCATCTGTAGTGACCGCTGCGGAGGCTGCTAGGTAATCTTCGAAACACTTCAGCCAGTGGTCGAAGGTGTTAGAAGCGCCCACCGCACGTGGATCTAGAGTCAGACGTTCTGGCTTGAGAATTTGCTCCATACTCTCTCTTCTTTTTTTTCTCCGTCGAGAGTTTAATAATAGTAAATAAAATTGATGCACATAAATTTAGACACGAGGCTCGAAGCTCAGTAAATGAAGGCTTTTATTTACTATTAATGAAGCTATCAGAACTTATGTACACTATCCCAGACTGAAGGGGTCCCGGCCAGAGCAGGGACTCTTATACCTCTCCCAGGAGGCGGAGCCCGACTGGGATGTGCCACAACAGTAACATACACAGGTGTAACAACCCCACCCTAACCCAACAGCAACAATAGCACAATCCAACAGTAACATATGTACATCCTTGTAGTCCTGGCCTGCCCCTGGCTCAGCACTATCCAGTGGGAACCAACGATGGTTCACCACAATAAGCAACAAGGGAAATGTTGGGGTTAGAATACAAATTGACACTTCAGTTGAACAGAGTCTTGGTCAGACCCTATCTAGAGCACTGCATTCACTTTTGGACATTGCATCTCAAGAATGATATAGTGGCCGTGGCGAGGGGTGCACCACAGAATACTCAGAATGGTTAACCAGGACTTAAAACATTTTTATTTCTTGAGTTTAGAAAGTTGACACATGGGCCAGAGTTTTGCCATCCTGCCCACCACAGGAATCAGAGTGGGCGAGGGGCGGACCATGGAAAGGTTCGTTGACCTCAAGAGGGATTTTACAGTTTTGGGATGAGCAAGGCCATAAAATCCCACCCGAGTTCTAATCATGACATTTTAAATGATGAAGGCAATCATCAGGGTAGGTACAGAGAAATTATTTCCTTGTGAACTTATTATCTCCGTGAACTGGGCATGCTCAGTGGCTGCATGATTTGAGCATGCTCAGTGGCTGAAGATTGTCTTTGTGAACTGGGCATGCTCAGTACTGGCAAAGAACACACGTAACAGGATCATCCTTAAAAACCAAGAAAATAAATGTGTTAATTGCTTTGCATTTGGGATTCACAAAGGAAATAAATAAAGCATTTTGCAATGTCAGACCATTGTAAAACACTTCACAGCCAATGGAATTCTCTTTTAAGTGTAATTGCTGTTGTAATGTAAGAAAAGCAGTAACCAATGTGCACACAGCAAGATCCCATAACCAGTAATGTCATAATGATCAAATAAACTGTTTTGATTAGGTCTCTGGTGTGGAACTAAAAGCCACAACCTTCTAACCCAGAGTTAAGGGTGCTCCCAATTGAGTCACAGCTGATCCGACAGCCTGGAAAGTGATGGAGATATGAGAGACAGAACTGTAGAGACAGAAAGAAGCAATGGTGGCTTCTGCAGAAATCTCGTTTCCTGCAGACACATTAGCAATTTCAACAAAGCATGCTGGGTGAGTTTCAAAAGGTGTCTTTCAGCATTGAAGTGGTTAAATATTAACTATCCTTCTCCTTTTCTTTCCCCGCCCTGGAAAGTTTCATCATGTTGCAGACTATTGGAAATTTACTGAGGACCAGGTTCACTGTGGGCAGGAAATGAACACGTCCACTCAATGGGAAGAAAACCACTAGGCCCACTCAGATCCTCTCTCACAATATCACTTCCTTGCTGGACTAATTTTGGTGTATTTTCATCTCCAGCGTATCCTGCCCCTCCTGAGCCCAGCTCTATAGGCTCCCAATAAAGTGGGTTCAGCCTTGCTACTGTCAGGTCACTTCCTCCTATGAGTAAGTTGACTAATACAAAGCCCTGGTGTTCACTGGCTTTTGCCTCTCAGCAAGAATGAAAGCAATAGTAAAGCAAGCTTAACAGCCAAATGTCCACTCCAAACTATAAAGAGCCACTTACAACAAAAGAAACATGAAATCAGAACAGATTACTGAGTCCATTAAACCAGTTTCTCTGGCAGAGAGGTACTCTCCACCCTTTCATATAATTTACCCATTTGTTTAATTTCCTTCCACACTTCATGTACAATCTACCCCACCATGAGCTCTGCCCACTTATTTTATCTACTTTCTCAGCCCACCTACACTCTGTACCACCATGGACAACAGCATCCATCCTCAGACTGTGCTGAGTAAACTGGTATCACTTGTTTGAGACTTTTTATTAGTCTGAGAACCCATGAATCGGAAGAGTAAAAGCCTCCTGTTTGATAACCAGTGACCCCTGGTGGTAAAGGGAAGACACAGTAAGAGTTTTAACAACACCAGGCTAAAGTCCAACAGGTTTATTTGGTAGCAAATGCCATTAGCTTTCGGAGCGCTGCTCCTTTGTCAGATGGAGTGGAAATCTGCTCTCAAACAGGGCACAGAGACACAAAATCAAGTTACAGAATAGGGGAATAGGTAAAGGGAAGGACAGTATCGGACTTGGCTGTGACTTGTGCCTCCTTGAGTTGGATAACTAAACGGTGCCCACACTCCAGGCTCATCTATGATAAACTGGCTCTTTGCTGGGGTAGTAGTAGATCACAGTATCTGTGGAACTATTCACATCTCCAGAGCAAGCAGAGTGAGAGAATGGGTGTGGAGAAGGAGTGGTCTGGTTGTGTTAAAGGCATCAGCAGAACACTCTGAGTGACACCACATCCCACGTGGGCAATGTGACAGACTATGTTTGCTGCTTCTACCTTTTGTGGATATTTTTGATATAAGTGATCAACTCAGTCATATTATTCAGAATCTAACAACCAGGAAGTGACCAAAGACTCAGACTTGTAAAGACAGTCTCCCTTTCCGCAGCTCTCAGACACATCTTAAAATGCTTTTAGCTGCTACTGTTATTTGCAGCAATTGTTGCTAAGCAACAGCCTGCCTTCAGTAAGGTCTCAGAAACAGCAATGATGCTGATGAAAGAATCATCAGTGTCAAGAATACCTGGGGAAGTTCCCTGCTGTTAAGCCAATTCATGCTCTTGAAACCTTGGCATAATTTAAATTCAACAGAAAGGACAGAAAGAACAAGGCGACATCATTTACAGCAATCCCTCAGCATTGCACTCAAGCATAAGCCCAGGTTGTGCACAGTACTTTTATAGGGTAAGATAGTGACAGGGGACAGTTAACAACACTGATATATCAAATCATCTGGAACGGACCACTCATCAGATTGTTTCAATCCCTTTGTCGATTCTTGCAACTCCAATCTTCTATGTATGTCCATTCCTCCAGTGTGTCTATCTATCCATTTCCACTCCTTCAGTGTATCAATCCATCCATCCTCACTCCTCCAGTGTGTCCACCCATCCATCCATCCCCACTCCTTCAGTGTCTCCATCCATCCATCTCCAATCCTCCAGTATGTCTATCCATCCATCCATCCATCCATCCATCCATCCATCGCCAATCCTTCAATGTGTCCATCCATCCATCTCCAATCCTCCAATGTGTCCATCCATCATCCATCCATCTCCACTCCTTCAGTATGTCCATCCATCCATCCATCTCCAATCCTCCAATGTGTCCATCCATCATCCATCCATCTCCAATCCTCCAATGTGTCCATCCATCATCCATCCATCTCCAATCCTCCAATGTGTCCATCCATCATCCATCCATCTCCAATCCTCCAGTGTGTCGATCCATCATCCATCCATCCATCCATCCATCCATCCATCCATCCATCCATCCATCCATCTCCAATCCTCCAATGTGTCCATCCATCCATCTATCTCCCATCCTCCAGTGTGTCCATCCATCATCCATCCATCCATCCATCCATTTCCAATCCTCCAATATGTCCATCCATCCATCCATCTCCAATCCTCCACTGTGTCCATCCATCCATCCAACTCCTATTCCCCAGTATGTCCATCCATCATCCATCCATCTCCAATCCTTCAGTATGTCCATCCATCCATCCATCTCCAATCCTCCAGTATGTCCATCCATCCATCCATCCATCTCCAATCCTTCAGTATGTCCATCCATCCATCCAACTCCAATCCCCCAGTATGTCCATCCATCCATCCAAAGAACAAAGAACAAAGAACAGTACAGCACAGGAAACAGGCCCTTCGGCCCTCCAAGCCTGTGCCGCTCCTTGGTCCAACTAGACCAATCGTTTGTATCCCTCCATTCCCAGGCTGCTCATGTGACTATCCAGGTAAGTCTTAAACGATGTCAGCGTGCCTGCCTCCACCACCCTACTTGGCAGCGCATTCCAGGCCCCCACCACCCTCTGTGTAAAAAACGTCCCTCTGATGTCTGAGTTATACTTCGCCCCTCTCAGCTTGAGCCCGTGACCCCTCGTGATCGTCACCTCCGACCTGGGAAAAAGCTTCCCACTGTTCACCCTATCTATACCCTTCATAATCTTGTATACCTCTATTAGATCTCCCCTCATTCTCCGTCTTTCCAAGGAGAACAACCCCAGTCTACCCAATCTCTCCTCATAGCTAAGACCCTCCATACCAGGCAACATCCTGGTAAACCTTCTCTGCACTCTCTCCAATGCCTCCACGTCCTTCTGGTAGTGCGGCGACCAGAACTGGACGCAGTACTCCAAATGCGGCCTAACCAGCGTTCTATACAGCTGCATCATCAGACTCCAGCTTTTATACTCTATACCCCGTCCTATAAAGGCAAGCATACCATATGCCTTCTTCACCACCTTCTCCACCTGTGTTGCCACCTTCAAGGATTTGTGGACTTGCACACCTAGGTCCCTCTGTGTTTCTATACTCCTGATGACTCTGCCATTTATTGCATAACTCCTCCCTACATTATTTCTTCCAAAATGCATCACTTCGCATTTATCCGGATTAAATTCCATCTGCCACCTCTCCGCCCAATTTTCCAGCCTATCTATATCCTGCTGTATTGCCCGACAATGCTCTTCGCTATCCGCAATTCCAGCCATCTTCGTGTCATCCGCAAACTTGCTGATTACACCAGTTACACCTTCTTCCAAATCATTTATATATATCACAAATAGCAGAGGTCCCAGTACAGAGCCCTGCGGAACACCACTGGTCACAGACCTCCAGCCGGAAAAAGACCCTTCGACCACTACCCTCTGTCTCCTATGGCCAAGCCAGTTCTCCACCCATCTAGCCACTTCTCCTTGTATTCCATGAGCCTTAACCTTCTTAACCAACCTGCCATGTGGGACTTTGTCAAATGCCTTACTGAAATCCATATAGACGACATCCACGGCCCTTCCTTCATCAACCGTTTTTGTCACTTCCTCAAAAAACTCCACCAAATTTGTAAGGCACGACCTCCCTCTTACAAAACCATGCTGTCTGTCACTAATGAGATTGTTCCGTTCTAAATGCACATACATCCTGTCTCGAAGAATCCTCTCCAACAACTTCCCTACCACGGACGTCAAGCTCACCGGCCTATAATTTCCTGGGTTATCCCTGCTACCCTTCTTAAACAACGGGACCACATTCGCTATCCTCCAATCCTCAGGGACCTCACCCGTGTCCAAAGAAGCGACAAAGATTTCCGTCAGAGGCCCAGCAATTTCCTCTCTCGTCTCCCTGAGCAGTCGAGGATAGATGCCATCAGGCCCTGGGGCTTTGTCAGTTTTAATGTTCCCTAAAAAATCTAACACTTCCTCTCTCGTAATGGAGATTTTCTCTAACGGGTCAACACCTCCCTCCGAGACACTCCCGGTTAACACGCCCCTCTCCTTCGTGAATACCGATGCAAAGTATTCATTTAGGATCTCCCCTATTCCCTTGGGTTCTCAGCATAATTCCCCTCCTTTGTCCCTGAGAGGTCCGATTTTCTCCCTGACAACTCTTTTGTTCCTAACGTATGAATAGAATGCCTTAGGATTCTCCTTAATCCTGCCTGCCAAGAACATCTCGTGCCCTCTTTTTGCCCTTCTAACTCCCCGTTTGAGATCTTTCCTACTCTCTCTGTATTCCTCCAGAGCTCCATCTGTTTTCAGTTGCCTGGACTTAACGTACGCCTCCCTTTTCATTTTAATCAGATCCTCAATTTCCCTGGTTATCCACGGCTCTCGAATCCTACCTTTCCTATCTTTCCTTTTTACAGGCACATGCCTATCCTGCAGCCTTATCAATAGTTCCTTAAAAGACTCCCACATGCCAGACGCGGACTTACCCTCGAACATCCTCTCCCAATCAACATCCACCAATTCCTGCCTAATCCGGCTATAGTCAGCCTTCCCCCAATTTAGCACCCTGCCCGTAGGACAGCACTCATCCTTGTCCATTACTATCCTAAAGTTAACAGAGTTGTGGTCACTATTTGCCACATGTTCCCCTACCGAAACTTTGACGACCTGACCGGGCTCATTTCCCAGAACTAGGTCCAGTATAGCCCCCTCTCTAGTCGGGCTATCTACATACTGTTCCAAAGAACCTTCCAGTACGCATTTTACAAATTCCTCCCCGTCCGGTCCCCCAGCTCTAAGCACTTTCCAGTCTGTGCCAGGGAAATTAAAGTCCCCCACTACAACAACCCTATTTTTTCTGCACCTATCCAGAATCTCCTGACATATCCTTTCCTCCACTTCCCGTGGGCTGTTGGGTGGTCTGTAGTACACCCCCAGCATAGTGACTGCACCCTTCCTGTTTCTGAGTTCCACCCACAGCGACTCAGTACATGACCCCTCTAAGTTGTCTACCCCCTGCACCGCGGTAATATGCTCCTTAACTAATATCGCTACTCCCCCACCTTTTTTAGCCCCTCCTCTGTCTCGCCTAAAACACTGATACCCCGGAATATTCAGCTGCCAGTCCTGTCCTTCTTTTAACCAAGTTTCCGTCACCGCAACCACATCCAAATTCCGCACAAGCATTAAGGCCCTAAGTTCGTCTGTTTTACCCGTTACACTCCTCGCATTGAAGCAGATGCACTCCAGACCTCCAGGCCCAGTCAGGTCCTCCTCCTCCAGAGTGCTCCTCTTCTTAGCTAGCCTTGCCCTGGCCCCCAGCTCGACCCCAGCCTCAGTATTTACTGACCTCCTGTTTTGTTCCCCAACCCCCTGCCACACTAGTTTAAATCCTGCCGAAACACTCGAGCAAAACTCCCAGCCAGGATATTTGCTCCCTTCCAGTTAAGGTGTAACCCATCCTTTCTGTACAGTTGCCATCCTGACTTGAAGATTTCCCAGTTATCTATGAATTTAAAACCCTCCCTCTTGCACCAGTCCTTTAGCCACGCGTTCAACTGTAGAATCTCCCTGTTCCGAGCCTCACTTGCACTAGGCACCGGGAGCAGTCCAGAGATTGCTACACTGGAGGTCTTACTTTTTAGCCTAGCACCCAACTCCCTGAATTTCTCTCGTATGACCCCCCTGCTCTTCCTACCTACATCATTTCCCCCAATGTGTACAATCACATCCGTTTGACTACCTTCCTTTTTAAATATGCTTCCTACCCTCTCGGAGACATCCAGTACCCCGGCACCAGGGAGGCAGACTACCATCCTGGATTCTCGTTCAGTCCCACAGAAGCGCCTGTCCGTGCCTCTAACTATTGCGTCCCCCACAACTATCGCTCTCCTAAACCCCTTCTTTCCCTTCCGGACCCCTGAGCCTGTCTCCGTGGAGGCGATCTGGTCCTCGTGGCTTACCCCTGGAGGGTCATCCCCCTCCACAGAATCCAAAACAATATACCTATTGTGGAGGGGGACAACCACAGGGGATCCCTCCACAGACTGCTCACTCCCTTCCCTTCTCCCATCTGTTGCCCATCCCTTTCTCTTATGGGAGACTGCCACTGGGGTGCTTTCTGGCACATAACCCTTCTGACTATTACCCCTCCTAACCGTGACCCACGTGTCTTCCTTCCGAGATCCATCCATCCATCTCCAATCCTCCAGTGTATCCATCCATCTATCTCCAATCCACCGGTGTGAATCTAATTTCACCATTTAGTGCTCCAAGGAGCCTTAGCCCTTGCAGCTTTCCAACAAGTTTGTAGTTCTTGCAGCTTGTGTGGGCAAGAGCAGGGCCTGCAAGACGGATGAACAAACTGATTGATGGAGGAGACCATTCAAGTGGGGTTAATAAATGAAACATATTTTATTAGGATGTACAATGGTTAGTGAGATACATTCATTTCTCCATGAGTCATGAAGGCTGTGATGCCTATTCGATGCCACGTGGTTGGAAAGAAACTTGGAATGGGAGGGGAAGGATCCAGTTGTCATGGTCCATGTTCATGCCAATGATTGATAGGACTAAGAAAGAGGTTCCTATTTTGGAAAATGAGCAGACTAAATTAAAAAGCAGGTGTACAAAGTAATTGTATTACTACATAAGCCACAAGAAAATTGGCAAAGGGTAAACAAGGTTAGAGGGATGATTCCATATCTCAAAGGCTGGTGTATGAGAAATGGGTTTTGATTTAGGGGTGCACTAGCACCAGTATTGGGGAATGAGAAAGATGTACCACTGAGACGGCATTCACCTGGACTGCACTGGGACTAGTGTACTGATAGTAGTATAGCTAGGAATGTAGAGGGCACTTTAAAATAAATAACGGAATAGGCAGGTGTAGTGGGGAGGTTGTGAGATTTGGAAAGGTAATGAGGAATGACTAGCCAACAGTTCAAAGTAGTGATGCAGGCAATTATTCAAAAGTGTGGCAAGTAAGGACCAGGTGTTCAAACATAAAATACCAGCAGGAAATAAGGTCACAAAAGAAAACCCATAAAGAGACAGGGTTAAAGGCTCTTAAAGGTGCAGCATTCATAACACAATAGATGAATTGATAGGATAAACAGAAATAAATAAGAATGATATGATAGTCATTACAGAGACATGGTCACAAAGTGACCATGGCTGGGAGTTGAATATTCAAGGATATTTCAGATTTTGGAAGAACAGCAAGGAAGGAAAGGATGTGGGTAGCTCTGTTATTCAAAGATGAGAGCCAATACTCTCCCAAAAAATTCTAAGTGTTGAATTTGCTTGAAAACTAGAGTATTTCACGTTGTTTTTTTCAAGTGGGAGTTCAGAGAAGAATCTCCCAACACTCTGTGCACTGCAAATGTCACTAGTGTGTATATCATTAAAAAGATGGGGGCGGAGCCTATTCCCACGAGAGAGCCCGGCAGCATAGTGCTGGGTGCGCTATTGGCGCATGCGCAGTGGCCCCGCACTGCCTGCCTCCTGATTGCTGGCCAGCCCCATGATCCCCGCATTGCCAGCACTCTGAGCCAACTCATGGCTCAATCACTGGCCCTCCCGGCCATTCCCGGGCCAGCCCCAAACACTCTCCTTTCTCCCAGCCTGCCCTGAACTCCAACCCTTGCCCCCACCTCGAGGTTACCCCTCGCAGAACCAACCCCCTTCCTGCAGTGCCAACCCCCCCTCACAGCCCAACCCCCCCCCCCCCCACATTGCCAACACCCCCGTAGCCCCAACCTCCCCCCCAACAAGCAGGCTCCCCGATCTCTGGCCTCCCTCCTACCCCACTGATCCTGTCTGCAGAGTTGCAGTGGGACACCCCCATTCCCGCTGATTGTCCCAGAGGCCCTGTCCCCATCAGGCCCCGCCCCCTTGGTACTGCCCTATGCCTGGTGGGCAATGCCAAGGTGTCCCCTAGGCATTGGCACTTTGCCTCTTGGGCAGTGCCAGGGGGCCCAGGCTAGGACTACCAAAGTGCCAATGCCCACGGGGCACCCCCCTGCCGCCTTACCCTCCGGTGGGCCACGATTGACCCCCTTCACATCAGCAGGGTCGGGCTGCTAGTTAGTTCCCCGTTAGTGGGGAGCTACTATAAACCCAGCAGGAATGAACCATTCTGGTGGGGGGGAGATGCTAGCGGGCCCGGAGATTTCAATCTGCTAACCTCATTTAAATAAGGTTCAAATGACAATTGAAATGATTTTCGCACCTCCCTGCCGATTTCCGGCGCGGAGCTGACATCAGAAATCCAGCAGTGGGAGCCGCTATCACAGCAGGAATGCATACGTGAACCCTGCAAATCGGCCAACACGAGAATCGCCCAGCTCGCTGCCCTAAAAGATTAGCGCAGCGGGGTGGGAGATTTGCGGCCGAGGTCAGTAGAGTAAAAATAAATGATCTTGGTTCAGGCGATGAAAATGTAGATTCTGTTTGCTGGAGATAAGAAACAGCAAGGGAAAGTAGTCATTGGTGGGAGCAATTTATAGGCATCTTAATAGTAGTTACACGGTAGGACAAAGTATAAATCATAAGATAATTGGGACTTGTAGGGAAGATAGTACAATAATAATGGATGATTTTAATCTTCATATAGATTGGAAAGAATCTTATTGGTAAAGGTAGCTTGAATGATGAGTTCATAGAGTGTATTCAGGACAGTTTCTTAGCACAATGTGTTCTGAAACCAAATAGGGAACAAGCTATTTTAGAGTCGGCAATGAGTAATGACACAGGCAACGTTTAAGAAATATTTATAGGAGCACTTGAAATGCCGTTGCATACATGGCTGCAGGCCAAGTGCTGGAAAATGGGATTAGAATAGATAGGTGCTTGATAGCTGACCAGACATGATTGGACAAAGAGTCTCTTTCTATGTGTTAAACTCTCTGACTCTATGAGACTTAATAAATACCTCACAGTAAAAGATCTCTGGGTAAGGGTGATCATAACATTGTGGATTTTCACATTTTTGAGGGTGAGAAATTTGGGATTGTAATTACGTTTTAAGTTTAATAAAGTCAATTACAAGGATTATAAGAGTTGGCTAAAGGAGACTGGTTAAATAGGTTAAAAGGTAAGACTGTAGAGAATCAGTGGTAAACATTTAGGGAGATATTTCATAATTCTTAACAAAAATATATTCAACTGAGAAAGAAGGGGTCAAATTGAAAGGAAATAGGTACAATGCTTGACTAAGCCTTGAATGATTGGCGCAAGAGAAGAACTTGTCTTCATGATAGATAATTATATATTTGAACCGAGTCAAAGCAGTTGAGTTCAGCAGTCATATTGGTACCAAAACCTGATGGAACTCAAAGATTTTGCAAGTGATTGCCAAAATAAAAAACTAATCCCACACTCCAAATTGCAGATTTCATTGATAGAGTTGGAAACTCAAAGTTGATCAGCAAGATTGACTTAATGAAAGGATATTGGTAAGTGACAGTAACAGATCAACCAAAGAAAATCTCTGCTTTTCTAATCGCAGATGGCCTACACCAATGTGAAGTGGTGCCATTTGGAATTAAGAATGCACTAGTTGCTTTTCAAAGACTAACAAATGAAACTATTCCTGTACTATCGAACTGTTGTCTGCACAGATGATTTAATGGTATACAGTCAACAGATGGGAAGACCATGTGAAACACCTCAATGCACCATTCAAGAGACTACATAAAGCTGACAGTGATAGATTATGTGAAAAGTGAATTTGCCAAAGCCTTGTTCCTAAAACCAAACGAGAGATACTGCTGTTCCTCAGAAAGTATGGATTTTGCAGGAAGTTTATCCAAATTTCAGCGCGGTAGCGATCCTATTAACTAATTGAAAAAAAAATGAAATATGACTGGTCAGAGTCTTGACAGACTGCCTTCGGGATTAAAGGCTGTCTCAATAAACAAGCCGGTATTGGCTGCTCCATATTTCCACAAACCACTCAAGATAACAATTGATCCATCATGCTATGATCATTCTTACCCAGAGATGGGAGCTATATGATTATAGAACATAGAAAGTCACAGCACAAACAGGCCCTTCGGCCCACAAGTTGCGCCGATCACATCCCCACCTCTAGGCCTATCTATAGCCCTCAATCCCATTAAATCCCATGTACTCATCCAGAAGTCTCTTAAAAGACCCCAACGAGTTTGCCTCCACCACCACCGACGTCAGCCGATTCCACTCACCCACCACCCTCTGAGTGAAAAACTTACCCCTGACATCCCCCCTGTACCTACCCCCCAGCACCTTAAACCTGTGTCCTCTCGTAGCAACCATTTCAGCCCTTGGAAATAGCCTCTGAGAGTCCACCCTATCCAGACCCCTCAACATCTTGTAAACCTCTATCAGGTCACCTCTCATCCTTCGTCTCTCCAGGGAGAAGAGACCAAGCTCCCTCAACCTATCCTCATAAGGCATGCCCCCCAATCCAGGCAACATCCTTGTAAATCTCCTCTGCACCCTTTCAATGGCTTCAACATCTTTCCTGTAATGAGGTGACCAGAACTGCGCGCAGTACTCCAAGTCATGTACTATAAGACAATGATGCAAACATTGAGTGTCCAGTCAGTTATTTTTCGAGAAAGCATCCTTGTCAATGAAAGTACTCCACGGTTGAAAAGTCTGGAACACGCTGCCTGGGGAGGTGGTGTGAGCAGCTACGATAGCAGCATTTAAGGGGCAACTAGACGAAGATATGAAGAGGGACAGGTAGTATTGAGGAAGCAGGGGCCTGCAGAAGGACTTGGACAGGTTAGGAGAGTGGGCAAAGAAGTGGCAGATAGAATACAATGTGGAAAAGTGTGAGGTTATGCACTTTGGAAGGAGGAATGGAGGCATAGACTATTTTCTAAATGGGAAAATGCTTAGGAAATCAGAAACACAAAGGGACTTGGGAGTCATTGTTCAAGATTCTCTTAATGTGCAGGTTCAGTCGACAGTTAGGAAGGCAAATGCAATGTTAGCATTCATGTCGAGAGGGCTAGAATACAAGAGCAGGGATGTACTTCTGAGGCTGTATAAGACTCTGGCCTTGGAATATTGTGAGCAGTTTTGGACCCCATATCTAAGGAAGGATTGCTGGCCTTAGAAAGGGTCCAGAGGAGGTTCACAAGAATGATCCTTGGAATGAAGAGCTTGTTGTATGAGGAATGGTTGAGGACTCTGGGTCTGTACTCATTGGAGTTTAAAAGGATGAGGGGGGATCTTATTGAAACTTACAGGATACTGCGAGGCCTGGATAGAGTGGATGTGGAGAGGATGATTCTACGAGTAGGAAAAACCAGAACCAGAGGGCACAACCTCAGATTAAAGGGACGATCCTTTAAAACAGAGATGAGAAGGAATTTCTTCAGCCAGAGAGTGGTGAATCTGTGGAACTCTTTGCCGCAGAAGGCTGTGGAGGCCAGGTCATTGTGTGTCTTTAAGACAGAGATGGATAGGTTTTTGATTAATAAGGGGATTGGGGTTATGGGGAAAAGGCAGGAGAATGGGGATAAGAAAAATATCAGCCATGATTGAATGGCGTAGTAGACTTGATGGGCCGAGTGGCCTAATTCTGCTCCTATGTCTTATGGTCTTATGGTCTTAGAGACGAATACATGAATAAGTTGGGAATGGAAGGATATGGACTCTGTAAGTTTGCATACGGTTTTAGTTTAGGCAGGCATCATGATCGGCGCAGGCTTGGAGGGCCGAAGGGTCTGTTCCTGTGCTGTACTTTTCTTTGTTCTTTGTTCTTATGTGCTAAGCCTTGTTTTGGCTCCTCAATAGTTTGAAATATATATATTTCTGGAACTGCCAGAAAGATTGTGATCAATATTGTTCTAATCCACAAATGTTTTTTTGAGAAATTCCAGACCAGGAATCTTCATTTGTTTCATTGGGATTTGTTGTTGCAACCATTTACCCTAAAAATGATTCATCTTGCAGGAAGGATAATAGAACATAGTGCAGTACTACAGTGCAGAAAGAGGCCATTCGGCCCATTGAGTCTGCACCGACCACAATCCCACCCTAACCCCATGACCCCATGAAAGCTAGTCCCCCTGACACTAAGGGGCAATTTAGCATGGTCAATCCACCTAACTCACACATCTTTGGACTATGAGAGGAAACCGGAGCGCCCAGAGGAAACCCACACAGACAATGACCCGAGGCCGGGAATCGAACCCGGGAATCGAACCCGGGTCCCTGACGCTGTGAGGCAGCAGTGCTAACCGTGCCGCCCACAATTGCAGGCATTTTATCCAGTTTGACAACTTGCTTAAATACCTCATAGAGGAGACATAAAAATTGTATTTAAATTGCAGAAGTTTAGGACATAATCTCTCTATCTAATTTAATGTTATCATCTTTTGATCAAGGACCTGAGATCACAAGATCATTTGAATTTTGATTAAACAATGGGAAAGTGTTTATTGTGTATATTGTATGTAATAAGATAGTTGCTAAAGTGTTTCTAACTTTAAAATATATAGAATTTTAAAGTATCTTGAAAAAATCCTAACTTTTTTCTTTTGAGAGAGAATGTGTGATGGACTTTGTGCTTCTGGGGAATAAAACTATTTGATGTTGGGGTGATAGTCCCATTAAGAGCTAAGTTTCTCTGAAAGATTTCTGGTAAAAAGCACACTGATCATGTGACCAAGCTTTCTGGGGGATAAACAATAGAAAGAAAAAGGGTCAAGCAGATGTTAATTATACGGGTGAGTAGGTTCCAGGATATGGTTCACTGTTTTAGCAATTCGGATTTATTATAAAACAAATTGGCTCATGGAAACATTTCTGTGTGTTGGTTAAAATGGCTTTTAAAAAACCAGGTTAATTGAAGGATTCTACAAGTTGGACTTCTGGGATAGCCAAACTGCGAAACAGAGAGAGTTCCTAGATACAAACTCCAGAGTTAAAGAACATTAGAGATGGGATGAAATGTAATCCAGGACACTGTGGGAGGCTAGGAAGGAAATTGCATGTACTCGAGCAGAGATATTTGAATTATCGATAGTCATAGGTGAGTGCCTGAAGATTGGAGGGTGGAAAATGTTGTGTCTTTGTTTAAAAGGGGCTGCAGGGAAAAGCCTGGGAACTACAGGCCGGTAGGCCTCACATCTGTGGTGAGTAAGTTGTTTGAAAGTATTTTGAGAGACAGGATCTACAGGCATTTAGATGTAAGGACTGATTAGGGACAGTCAGCATGGTTTTGTGAGTGGAAAATCATGTCTCACAAATTTGATTGAGTTTTTTGAAGGGGTAACCAAGAAGGTAGATGAGGGCAGTGCAGTTGATGTTCTCTACATGGATTTTAGCGAGGCCTTTGACAAGTTACCACATGGTAGGTTGTTGCATAAAGTTAAATCTCACAGGGTGAGGTAGCAAAATGGATACAAAATTGGCTTAATGACAGAAGATAGAGGGTGGCTGTAGAGGGTTGTTTTTCAAACTGGAGGCCTGTGACCAGTGGTGTGCCTCAGGGATCGGTGCTGGGTCCACTATTATTTGTCATTTATATTAATGATTTGGATGAGAATTTAGGAGGCATGGTTAGTAAGTTTGCAGATGACACCAAGCATGCCGAATGCCTTCTTCACCACTCTGTTCACCTGTGACTCCACTTTCAAGGATTGCAACGGGATCTTGATCAATTGGGCCAGTGGGCTGACGCATGGCAGATGGAGTTTAATTTAGATAAATATGAGGTGATGCATTTTGGTAGATTGAACCAGGGCAGGACTTACTCAGTTAATGGTAAGGCATTGGGGAGAGTTACAGAACAAAGAGATCTAGGGGTACATGTTCATATGCCCTTGAAAGTGGAGTCACAGGTGAACAGAGTGGTGAAGAAGGCATTCGGCATGCTTGGTTTCATTGGTCAGAACATTGAATACAGGAGTTGGGACGTCTTGTCATAGAAGTTCATAGAAACCCTACAGTGCAGAAAGAGGCCATTTGGCCCATCGTGTCTGCACCGACCACAATCCCACCCAGGCCCTACCCCCATACATTTACCCACTAACCCCTCTAACCTATGCATCTCAGGACACTAAGGGGCAATTTTTTAGCATGGCCAATCAACCTCACCCGCACATCTTTGGACTGTGGGAGGAAACCAGAGCACCCGGAGGAAACCCACGCTGACACGAGGAGAATGTGCAAACTCCACACAGACAGTGACCCAAGCCGGGAATCGAACCCAGGTCCCCGGAGCTGTGAAGCAGCAGTGCTAACCACTGTGCTACCGTGCCGCCCTTGAAGTTGTACAAGACATTGGTAAGGCCACACTTGGAATACTGTGTACAGTTCTGGTCACCCTATCATAGAAAGGGTATTATTAAACTAGAAAGAGTGCAGAAAAGATTTACTAGGACGCTACTGGGACTTGATGATTTGAGTTATAAGGAGAGGCTGGATAGACTGAGACTTTTTTCCCTGGAGCGTAGGAGGCTGAGGAGTGATCTTACAGAGATCTATAAAATATTGAGGGGCATAGATCAGCTAGATAGTCAATATCTTTTCCCAAAGGTAGGGGAGTCTAAAACTAATGGGCATAGATTTAAGGTGAGAGGGGAGAGATACAAAAGGGTCCAGAGGGGCAGTTTTTTCACACAGAGGGTGGTGAGTGTCTGGAACAAGCTGTCAGAGGTAGTAGTAGAGGCGGGTACAATTTTGTCTTTTAAAAAGCGCATAGACAGTTACATGGGTAAGATGGGGATAGAGAGATATGGGCCAAAATTGGGACCATCTTAGGGGTTAAAAAAAGGGCGGCATGGACAAGTTGGGCGGGTAGGGCCTGTTTCCATGCTGTCAACCTCTATGACTCTATGACTCTAGAGCTGTGAGAGTTCTGACCTGAAGTGGCTATGCTTAAGACACTTAGCAACACTTGCATTTAATGGGAAGTTACAACCATGGGGCAGTTGAAGGAGATTTGAAGGGTCAATCTTTCTAGAAGTAAGCAGAAGGCTCAAGAAATCTCGACACTTATATGAATCTTTGAAACAATACTCAAACAAAATGGTAGATCTTACAATCTTTGATCATTTGATGTTGGGTTTTTTGGGTGTAAGTTAAATGGGTGTAGAAGGAAAGTTGAGTTGAGTAATTCAGTTTGAGTCTAAGTAGTATCTTTAATGTAACTGACATTTTAAGTTAGATTGTAGTTATTAGTTTTCACGTTCTTTGATTTTGGTCAAGTAATTTTTTTTTGTTTTAAACAGTGAACTTTCTGGCGACATTCTTTTAGTTTTCAGATTTCAAAACCAAAATGTTACTGTTCAAGATCAGTAATACAATCTAAACAAAGATTAGAGTCACTCATGATTATTATATTCCAATAATTTCTTGTTTAATCCTTTGTTCAACAGTATAACTGTTATTAGGAGGCCTATAAACTACTCTCACCAAGAGTTTTCTGACTCTTGTTATTCCTTCCACCCATACTGATTCTACTTCATAATCTTTGAAGCCAAGATCCTTTCTCACTAACATGCTAATGTTATATTTGATTATCAGCCTACCCCTACCCTGCCATTCTGTCTTTTTGAAATGTTGTGTACGCTGGAATATGTATTTCCCAAATTTGGTTAGCTTGTAACTCTATGATGATTAGAACATAGAACATAGAACATTACAGTGCAGTACAGGCCCTTCGGCCTCGATGTTGCGCCGACCATTGAAACTAATCTAAAGCCCCTCTAATCTACACTATCCCAATATCATCCATATGTTTATCCAATAACCATTTGAATGCTCTTAATGTTGGCGAGTCCACTACTGCTGCAGGCAGGGCATTCCATGCCCTTACTACTCTCTGAGTAAAGAACCTACCTCTAACATCTGTCCTATATCTCTCACCCCTCAATTTAAAGCTATGTCCCCTCGTGTTAGCCATCACCATCCAAGGAAAAAGGCTCTCACTATCCACCCTATCTAATCCTCTGATCATCTTGTATGCCAAACCGGTTAGGTCAAACAGATTTATCTCTATTTGTGCCACTAATTCAGCTATTTTATTCTGGATATTTTGCATATACAGATAAGAGTCTTTATTTTATTTTGTACTGCTATTCCCTTCATGGAGCTGAATTGCTGATTCATCACTACCGTGACACATTCTGTCTCTTCTGGTCCGACTCTGCTTGTCTTTACACACACCATTATTGCCTCAATTTTTTTTATGGATTTCTAATTCTCCCTCCCCTTCCAATTTTATCAGCTTAAAGCCTTATCTACAGCCCTGGTTAGACAATTGGTCCCAGCCCAGCTTAAGTGATGCCCATCTCAATGGAACAGCTCACTCTAACCTGAAAACTACTGCCAGTGCCCCAAGAATTGAAAACCCCACCACTCTTTGAGTCATGTATTCTTAATGTGCTTAACCCAAAGTCAATTGGCATGTCTCTCACGTAACAATCACAGATGACCACCTTTGAGGTTTTGTGTTTTAATTTGGACCCTAACTGCTCAAAACTCTCAACAGAACATAATTTCATAATTTCTAGTCCTATCTATGTTGTTGGTTCAAACATGATGCACAGCATTGAATCCTCACCCCCCCATTTCAAATTCCTCTCCAGTCATGAGGAGATGTCTTTAATCCTGGCAACACAGCCGTGGGAGCTGCCTCTTATGGCTAAAGAGAATAGTATCTATCCCTCTGATATACTGTATTTTCTCACCATCACATTCCTTTTCGCTCCGCACACTTGGTGCCATGGTCAGTTTGCTCACCTACATTATAGTCCTTATTTTCATCCACACAGGTAGCAAGCATCTCATATCTATTGGTCAAAGTCAAGGGCTGAGGCTCCTCCATCACTACATGCTGGATCCCTATGACTCACAGCCACACTCACCTGTCGCTAACCATTGGCCAACTTTAAAGATCTACCTAGCCTAGGAGGCATGACTGCCTCCTAGAATCAAGTGTCTAAATAATCTCATTCTTCACAATGCTCCGCAATATCTGAAACTCAGACTCTAGTTCAGTTGAAGAATTTATTCTTCAGACAGCCACAAGTCAAACCATAGTACACCACCACTCCTGCCATGTCTGTCTAATCTCATCTAGTAAAATAATAAATTAATTATTAAGTTTGAACAAAGGACAGCACAAGAACAGGCCCTTCAGCCCTCCAAGTGTGCGCCGATCACATTGTCCTATCTAGACCAACCACCTATATCCCGCTATTCCCCACCTGTTCATGCATCTATCCAAATAAGTCTTAAATGTCGCTAACGTATCTGCCCTCAACCACTTCACTTGGCAGTGCATTCCAGGCCCCCACCACCCTCAGTGTAAAAACTTCCCCCACACATCTCCACTGAACCTTTCCCTCATTACCTTGAACTTGTGACCCCTTGTATTTGTCATTTCTGCCCTGGGAAAAAGCTTCCAACTGTTCACTCTAACCTATACCTTTCATAATTTTATAAACTTATATCAGGTCACCCTTCAGCCTCTGTCTTTCCAGGAAGAACAATCCCAGTTTATTCAATCTCTCCTCATAGCTAATACCCTCCATACTGGGCAAAATCCTGGTAAACCTTTTCTGTACCCCCTCCAAACCTCCACGTCCTTCTGTTAGCGTGGTGACCAGAATAGGTCACAGTATTCCAAATGTAGCCTAACCAACGTTTTATATAACTGTAACATAATTTGCTAACTTTTATACTCGATGCCCTGTCTGATGAAGGCAAGCATTCCATATGCTTTCTTCACCACCTTTTCCACCTGTGCTGCCACTTTTAAGAATCTGTGGACCTCTACTCCCAGATCTCTCTGTGTCTCTATGCTTCTGATGGTTCTGTAAGAAGTTTCACAACACCAGGTTAAAGTCCAACAGGTTTATTTGGGAGCACAAATAAACCTGTTGGACTGTAACCTGGTGTTGTGAGATTTCTTACTGTGCTTCCCCCAATCCAATGCCGGCATCTCCACATCCTGATGGTTCTGCCATTTATTTTATAGCTCCCACCTGAATTGGATCTACCAAAATGCATCACCTCGCATTTGCCCAGATTAAATTCCATCTGCCATTTCTCCGCTCAATTTTCCAGCCTATCTATGTCCTCTGTATGCTCTGACAATCTTCATCACTATTCACAACGCCACCAATGTTAGTGTTATCCGCAAACTTTGTTTGCCAAAGTAATGATAAATTTCAGTCTCCGAGCTTGGAGAAATAATAACTCACTCGAGGTTGGAAGAAAAGGTATAAAAAGCAGCACCACCTTCCTCTTTAGCAAATTCCCACTTGCACCAAATTCCTAAATTGGTACTCGCCCATCAAGGAGTCCATTCCTGGAAAACTCTCATTGCCCTTAACCCACCTGGCTCAGCTGATCTTGACAAAAGCGGTTTCTTATACATGATCTAATTTACAACTAATGTACTGGAAATATGTCAGAGGACTACAGCCCCACAACCCTCATTCAACTCCATCATTCAATACAGATGCTCTCTCACTTGGTCATCTTCTTCTCTCTGTGCTCTTACTTACTGTCATCTCCGTCTATCTGTTCTCTCTCTGTGTGCTCCCTCTTCCCATGCTCTCTCACTTCCTGTCATCTTCCTCTCTCTGTTCTCTCTCTTTCTCTGTGTTCCTTCTCCCTGTGCTCTCTCAGTTACTGTCATCTCTTTCTCTCTGTGCTCTCTCACTTACTGTCATCTTCCTCTCTCTGTTCTCTCTCTTTCTCTGTGTTCCCTCTCCCTGTGCTCTCTCACTTACTGTCATCTTCCTCTCTCTGTTCTCTCTCTTTCTCTGTGTTCCCTCTCCCTGTGCTCTCTCACTTACTGTCATCTTCCTCTCTCTGTTCTGTTTCTTTCTCTGTGCTCCCTCTCCCTGTGCTCTCTCAGTTACTGTCATCTCCTCTCTGTGCTCTCTCTCTCTCTCTGTGCTCCCTCTCCCCTGTGCTCTCTCATTGTGTGTCACCCCCTCACTCTCTCTCTCTCTCCTATTCAGTCTCTCTCACTCTTTATCTTTGTGTTTTCTCTCTAATCTCTGTCCCACTGTGCACTCTTTCACATTTGTTCTGTGCTCTCTCTCTCCCCCCCCCCCCCCGTGTTTTCTTTCCTACTCTACTCTCTGTTCGTGTCTCCCTCTTTCTCTGTGCGCTGTTGTTTTCTCTTATGTCTCTGTATCTCTTCTCTCTCCATCTGAACTCTCGCTCTCTCTCTTCTCTCTGAGTCTCTTACCCTATGTGCCCTCTCGCTGTCTCTCTCTCTCTCTCTCCCTTTCTGCTCTCTCTCCATATCTCTCTGTGCTCTCTCTGCACATTTCCTCACTGTCTCTATCTCTCCCTCTCTGTCTCTTTCTCCTTCTCTGACCACTTCCCCCTCTCATGCTCAAGAACACACAAGAAAGGACAGGTGTAAGCCACCAGCACCTTCAAGCCTGCCCCACCATTCAATACGATCATGACTGATCTATGCTGGCCTCAATTCCTTTTCTGTGCCATTGCCTCATAGCCTTCTATTCCTCGATCTATCAAATATTTATTCAACTCCACTTTGAAAACTACTAATGATCCAGCCTCCATCACCCTTTGGGGCAAAGAATTCCAGTGATTCACCACCCTCTGCAAGAAGACATTTTTATGCACCTCAGTTTTAAATGAGTGTCCCCTTACTTTGTAGCAGTGTCCCCTTGTTCGAGATTCTCCCACTAGTGAAAACCATCTAACCATCCACCCTATTGACTGTGCTCTTGTGACATGAAGCTGCTCTATATTTCTCCATTACATTCACTGAAGTTTAGAAGAGTGAGAGGGCATCTCAAAGAACAAAGAAAATTACAGCACAGGAACAGGCCCTTTGACCCTCCAGGCCTGCACCAACCATGCTGCCCATCTGAACTAAAACCCCCTACCCTTCCAGGGACCGTATCCCTCTATTCCCATCCTATTCATGTATTTGTCAAAACACCCCTTAAAAGTCGCTATTGTATCTGCTTCCACTACCTCCCCTGGCAGCAAGTTCCAGGCACCCACCAACCTCTGTAAAAGAGTAAAAAAACTTGCTTCATACATCTCCTTTAAACCTTGAACCTCACACCTTAAACCTATGCCCCCTAATAATTGACTCTTCCACCCTGGGAAAAAGCTTCTGACTACCCACTCTGTCCATGCCCCTCATACTCTTGTAGACTTTTATCAGGTCACCCCTCCACCTTTGTCGTTTCAGTGAGAACAAACCAAGTTTCTCCAACATCACCTCATAGCTCATGCCCTCCATACCAGGCAACATTCTGGTAAATCTTTTCTGTACCCTCTCCAAAGCCTCCACATCCTTTTGGTAGTGTGGCGAACAGAATTAAACACTATATTCCAAGTGCGGCCTGACAAGGATCTATAACATTGCAACATGACTTGCCAATTTTTAAACTCAATGCCCCGGCCAATGAAGGCAAGCATGCCGTATGCCTTCTTGACTACCTTCTCCACCTGCATTGCCACTTTCGGTGACCTGCGTACCTGCACACCCAGATCCCTGTGCCTATCAATACTCTTAAGAGTTCTGCCATTTACTGTATATTTCCCATCTGTATTAGATCTTCCAAAATGCATTACCTCATATTTGTCTGGATTAAAGTCTATCTGCCATCTCTCCTCCCAAATCCCCAATCGATCTATACTTTGCTGTAGCCTCCAAAGATCCTCATCGCTATCCGCAATTCCACCAACTTTTGTGTCGTCCGCAAACTTACTAATCAAACTAGTTGCATTTTCCTCCAAATCATTTGTATATATATTACAATCAGCAAAGGTCGTAGAAAGTTATTAAATTCTAACAGTAAAGAACAACATGTTCCTTACTCCAGGCCATTAATATAAATAGTGAACAACTGTGAGCCAAGAAATTATCCCTTCGGTTCTCCACCAGTTACATCTTTCCACTGTGAAAATGACCCATATATGCCAACTCTCTGTTCTCTATGTGACAGGCAGTTTTCAATCCACGCTATCACACTTTCTCCAATTCCAGGGGCTTTTACTTTATGCATCAGCCTCTTATGCAGCACCTCATCGAATGTCTTTTGGAAATCTAAATACACTACATCTACAGGTTCCCCTCTATCTATTCTCCCTGTTACATCCTCAAAGAATTCAAGCAAATTTGTCAAACGTGATTTACCTTTGATAAAACCCTGTTGACTAGGTTTGATTATTTTCAGCTTTCCTAAATGATTAGTTATTTCCTCTTTGATTAATGACAACAGTATCTTGCCAATAGTAGATGTTAAAGTAACTGGCCTATAGTACCCTGCCTTCTGCCTTTCTCCCTTTTTGAACCGTCTACTCTGTGTCTGTATTTCTTGCTCAGCGCACTCTCTCACTTTCACTCTCTTTCTGTGCTCTCCCCCTTTCTCTCTCTTGCTCTCTGTCTCTCTGTCTTTTCCTCTCTGCGCTCTCTTTCTCTGACTCTCATTCTCTCTCACTCTTCCTGTGCTCTCTTCCATACTAAGAAGTCTCACAACACCAGGTTAAAGTCCAACAGGTTTACTTGGAATCACGAGCTTTTGGAGCTTTTGGAGTATCAGGCTTCTTACTGTGCCCACCCTAGTCCAACACCGGCATCTCCACATCATGGCTACCTCTTTCATACTGTTCTCTCTTCGTCTATCTATTCACTCTCTCTCTGTACTCCATCTTTACCTTCCCCCCTCTCTCTATGCTCCTGATTCTCATTGAATTTTCTGATCCATTTAATACACTGTAGAACTGAAATTATCAATGCTGGCCTTCAGAATTATCCTCTAACTATTCGTTGCCTGCCACACTGATTATATCATTAACCACAGTCTGACCTATGAGTCTAGAACTGACCAAGCCTCTTTGTTTTCATGCATAAACCTCACAACTTTTAAGTTAAGAAAACCCTTTGCTAATTTGGCCTGACACATGCTTCTCAAAAGCTGGAATTGCTAATTTTACAGTAAAAAGTTGTGAAAGGATTGTCCCCAAGAATATGCAAATATATTTCCCTCTTGAGTCCCAGCTTGAATTTGCTGAGTGGCAAATGCTGTATAACTCTTTTACTGACATAAGATATATTTAGATGATAAAGAGAGCCTGCATAGGGGTACAGCTGTGCTACCAGAAACCACAAGTCAAAAGAAACAGAGAAAAGAATATTCAAGTATGGATGACATCCAGTTCGGCTTGTTAGGTTTATAAAAACAAAGAAAGGTTCAGCACAGGAACAGGCCCTTCGGCCCTCCAAGCCTGCGCCAATCATGATGCCTGCCTAAACTAAAACCATATGCACATACGGAGTCCGTATCCTTCCATTTCCATCCTATTCATGTATTCGTCTAATTGCCCCTTAAATGCCGCTATCGTACCTCTCCCACCACCTCCCCAGGCAGTGCGTTCCAGACATTCACCACCCTCTGTGTAAAAAACTTGCCTCACACATCTCCTCCAAACTTTTCCCTTGCACCTAAAACCTATGTCCCCTAGTACTTGATTTTTCTACCCTAGGAAAGAGCATCTGACTATCCACTCTGTCCATGCCACTCATAATCTTGTAGACTTCTATCAGGCCCCCCCTCAACCTCTGTCATATCAGTGAGAATAAACCAAGTTTATCCAACCTCTCTTCGTAGCCTAATACCCTCCAGACCAGGCAACAACCTGGTAAACCTCTTCTGTACCCTGTCCAAAGCATCCACATCCTTCTGGTAGTGTGGCAACCAGAATTATACACAATATTCTAAATGAGGCCTAACTAAGGTTCTGTACAGTTGAAACACGACCTGCCAATTTTTATACTCAATGCCCCGACTGATGAAGGCAGGCATGCCCTTTGCTTTCTTGACTACCTTATCCATCTACGTTGCCACTTTCAGTGATCGGTGGACATGTACACCCAGATCTCTCTGCCTGTCAATACTCCTAAGGGTTCTACCATTTACTGTATAATTCCTACATCATTGGACCTTCCAAAATGCATTATCTCACATTTGTCCGGATTAAATTCCATCTGCCATTTCTTCGCCCAAGTCTTCAACCGGTCTATATCTTCCTGTATCCTCTGACAATTCTCTTCACTATTTGCAACTCCACCGATTTTTGTATCGTCTGTGAACTTACTAATCAGACCAGCTACATTTTCCTTTAAATCGTTTATATATACTACGAACAACAAAGGTCCCAGAACTGATCCCTGTGGAACACGCTAGTCATAGCCTTCCACTCAGAAAAGCACCCCTCTACTGCTACCCACTGTCTCCTATGGCCAAGCCAGTTCTGTATCTGTCTTGTCAGCTCTCCTCTGATCCTGTGTGACTTCGCATTTCGTACTAGTCTACCATGAGGTACCTTGTCAAAGGCTTTACTGAAGTCCATGTATACAACATCCACTGCCTTTCCCTCATCTATCACCTTTGTCACTTCCTCGAAAAACTCGATCTAGTGAGGCACGACCTCCCCTTCACAAAACCATGCTGTCTATCACAAATTAGTTCATTTGTTTCCAAATGTGAGTAAACCTTGTCCCAAGAATCTTTTCCAATAATTTCCCTACCACTGACATAAAGCTCACTGGCCTGTAATTTCCTGGATTATCCCTGCTGCCCTTCTTAAACAATGGAACAACATTGGCTATCCTCCAGTACTCTGGAACTTCCCTTGTAGCCAATGAGGATATAAAGATTTCTGTCAAGGCCCCAGCAATTTCTGCCCTTGCCTCCCTCAGTATTCTGGGGTAGATCCCATCAGGCCCTGGGGACTTATCTATATTAATGCTTTTTAAGATGCCCAATACCTCCTCCTTTTTAATATCGACATGACCCAGAATATCTACACACCCTACCCTAGGCTCCTCATCCATCAAGTCCCTCTCTTTGGTGAATACTGAGGCAAAATATTCATTTAGTATCTTGTCCATTTCCTCTGGTTCCATGCATAAATTCCCTCCACTAGCCTTGAGTGGACCAACCCTTTCCCTGGCTTCCTTCTTGCTCTTCACATACGTAGAAAATGCCTTAGGAATTTCCTTAATCCCATTTGCCAAGGACTTTTCATGACCCCTTTTAGCCCTCCTAACTCCTTCCTTAAGTTCCTTTCTACGTTCTTTATATTCTTCAAGGGCTTCTTCTATCCTAAGCATTTTACACTTTATGCATACTTCCTTTTTCTTTTTGACAAGGCTCATAACATCCCTCCTTATTCAGGGTTCCCGATACTTGCCACATTTATTCTTTATCCACACAGGTCCTGAATTCCAATCAACTGACATTTGAAAGATTCCCACATATCAGATGTTGATTTACCCTCAAACAGTCTCCCCAATCTACACTCTCCAGATGCTGCCTAATGTTGTTGTAGTTAATCTTCCCCCAATTTAAACCTTTACTCGAGTACCACTCTTGTCCTTATCCACAAGCACCTTAAAACTTAGGGAATTATGAACACTGTTCCCGCAATGCTCTCCTACTGAAACTTTGATCACCTGGCCGGACTCATTCCCCAATAGGGCGGCATGGTAGCACAGTGGTTAGCACTGCTGCTTCACAGCTCCAGGGACCTGGGTTCGATTCCCGGCTTGGGTCACTGTCTGTGTGGAGTTTGCATATTCTCCTCGTGTCTGCATGGGTTTCCTCCGGGTGCTCCGGTTTCCTCCCACAGTCCAAAGATGTGTGGGTTAGGTTGATTGGCCATGCTAAAATTGCCCCTTAGTGTCCTGGGATGCGTAGATTAGAGGGATTAGCGGGTAAACTATGTAGGGATATGGGGGTAGGGCCTGGGTGGGATTGTGGTCGGTGCAGACTCGATGGGCCGAATGGCCTCTTTCTGTACTGTAGGGTTTCTATGATTTCTATGAATACCAGGTCTAATATGGCTCCTTCCCGAGTTGGGCTATTTACATACTGTTTCAAGAAACACTCCTGGATGCTCCTTACAAATTCTGCCCCATCCAAGCCCGTGGCAGTAAGTGATTTCCAGTCAATATCGGGAAAGTTAAAATCACCCACCACAACAACCCTGTTGTTCTTGCATCTTTCCAAAATCTGTCTGCATATCTGCTCTTCTATCTCCTGCTGGCTACTGGGAGGCCTGTAATAAACCCCCAACATTGTGACTGCACCCTACCTATTCCTGAGCTCTAACCATATTGCCTTACTGCCTGAACCCTCCGAGGTGTCCCTCAGTACAGCTGTGATATTCTCCTTAACCAGTAATGCAACTCCCCCACCCCTTTTACATCCCCCTCTATCCTGCCTGAAGCATCTACATCCTGGAATGTTTAGCTGCCAATCCTGTCCCTCTTTCAACCAAGTCTCTGTAATAGCAACAACATCATAGTTCCAAGTACTAATCCCTCCCCCCTCAAACTCAGGGAGTTTGCTGCTCAAAAAGTTCAGTTTACAATCCAAACCGACACTGTAAGGGAGTGCTGCACTATTAAAGGGTCAGTACTGAGGGAGTGCTGCACTGTCAGAGAGTCAGTACTGAGGGAGTGCTGCACTGTCAGAGAGTCAGTACTGAGGGAGTGCTGCACTGTCAGAGAGTCAGTACTGAGGGAGTGCTGCACTGTCAGAGAGTCAGTACTGAGGGAGTGCTGTACCGTTAAAGGGTCAGTACCGAGGGAGTGCTGCACTGTCAGAGGGTCAGTACCGAGGGAGTGCTGCACTGTCAGAGAGTCAGTACTGAGGGAGTGCTGTACTGTTAAAGGGTCAGTACTGAGGGAGTGCTGCACTGTCAGAGAGTCAGTACTGAGGGAGTGCTGTACTGTTAAAGGGTCAGTACCGAGGGAGTGCTGCACTGTCAGAGGGTCAGTACCGAGGGAGTGCTGCACTGTCAGAGGGTCAGTACTGAGGGAGTGCTGCACTGTCAGAGAGTCAGTACTGAGGGAGCGCTGCACTGCCAGATGGTCCGTACTGAGGGAATGCTGCACTGTCAGAGGGTCAGTACTGAGGGAGCGCTGCACTGCCAGATGGTCCGTACTGAGGGAATGCTGCACTGTCAGAGAGTCAGTACTGAGGGAGTGCTGTACTGTTAAAGGGTCAGTACCGAGGGAGTGCTGCACTGTCAGAGGGTCAGTACCGAGGGAGTGCTGCACTGTCAGAGAGTCAGTACTGAGGGAGTGCTGTACTGTTAAAGGGTCAGTACTGAGGGAGTGCTGCACTGTCAGAGAGTCAGTACTGAGGGAGTGCTGTACTGTTAAAGGGTCAGTACCGAGGGAGTGCTGCACTGTCAGAGAGTCAGTACTGAGGGAGTGCTGTACTGTTAAAGGGTCAGTACTGACAGAACGCTGCATTGCCAGAGGGTCAGTACTGAAGAAGTGCTACACTGTCAGAGGGCCATTACTGAGGGAGTGCTGCACTGTCAGGGGGTCAGTAATGATGGAGTGTTGCACTGTCAGAGGGTCAGTACTGATGGAGTGTTGCACTGTCAGAGGGTTAGTACTGAGTGAGTGCTGCACTCACTGTCAGAGGGTCAGTACTGAGGAAGTGCTACACTGTCAGAGGATCAGTACTGAGGGACTGCTGCTCTGTCAGAGGGTCAGTACTGAGGGAGCGCTGCACTGCCAGATGGTCCATACTGAGGGAATGCTGCACTGTCAGAGGGTCAGTACTGAGGGAGTGCTGCGCTGTCAGATGGTCAGTACTGAGGGAGTGCTACACTGCCAGATGGTCAGTACTGAGGGAGTGCTGCACTGTCAGATGTTCCATTTTTGCATTGAGTATTAAACCAAGGCTCAGGTGCTTATGGGTGATGCAAAAATTCCATGTCACTTATAGAAGAGAAAGTGCTAAAATCTATACGTCAACCAACATCACTGAAGTAGTTTATCTGATCTCATGGCTGTTTCTGGAGCTTGTTGCCCACAAATTAATTGCTGCAGTTTCTACATCACAATAATTTAAAAGTTTGTCAGTTTAAAGAGCTTTGGAGTATCCTGAGGTCATGACCAGCATTATTTAAATACACATCTTTCTTTCAATTGCAGGATAGACTGAGGACAGTCACAGACCTCTGGTGCAAAATAAAAATGAATTGCAGTAAGAAACTGTGCGATGCATCTTAATTTCAGCACAACAATGATGTAGGGATGAAGCACAGCATGTAAACAGGAGGAGTAGGCCATTCGGTCCCTCAAGCCTACTCTGCCATTCAAAAAGATTATGGCTGATCCTTGACCTTCACTCCCTTTTCCTGTCCTATCCCCACATTCCTTAATTCACCAATAGTCCAAGATATATCAAAGTTAATCTTGAATATTCTCAAATGCACAGAATAGAATTACAAAAATTCACAACTTTCTGTGTGAAGGAATTTCTGCTCCTGTTAACTCCACGTGGCCGTCTCCTTGTCCCCAGACTGTGCCCCCATGTTATACACTGCCCAGCTTGGGGGAAATCTTCTCAATATTTAGCCTGTCAAGCCCCTCTGAAGTAGATTTAATGCTATTACCTCTCATTCTTCTGAACTCCAGCCTATTCTACTGAACTCATCATCTCATCCCAGGAATCAATCCACTGAGCCTTCACTGCACCATCTCCAGGGTAAGCGTATCTTTCCTCAGATCTGGAAACCAAAACTCCATGAGTGTTCTCATCCAAACCCTATACAACTGAATCCTATGACACCCATAATATTGTGTCGGGGTTGGGGGGAGGGGGGGGGGCACAATCTCATTTTTTTTCTTTCAATCATATATATTTTAGATTCAGAAAGAATGTTCCCAATGGTGAGGGAGTCCAGAACTAGGGATTATAGTTTGAGGATAAGAAGTAAACGTTTTAGAACAGAGCTGAGGAAAAATTTCTTCACTAAGAGGGTGGTGAATGT
This sequence comes from Mustelus asterias, assembly GCF_964213995.1. Taxonomy (NCBI): domain Eukaryota; kingdom Metazoa; phylum Chordata; class Chondrichthyes; order Carcharhiniformes; family Triakidae; genus Mustelus; species Mustelus asterias. The sequence goes on from NC_135809.1 coordinate 69,932,195, forward strand.
GTGAAATTCACTACCACAGACTGTAGTTGAGGCCCAAACATTGTGTGATTTCAAGAAGAAATTAGATATAGCTCTTGGGGCTAAAGAGATCAAGGGATATGGCGGGGGGGTGGGGGTGGGGAATCAGGATATTGAATTCAATGAGCAGCCAAGATCAAGATGAATGGCGGAGCAGTCTCAAAGTGCGAAGTGGCCTACTATATATATGCATCATGGCTCATTTATATATTTTCTTAAAAAAACTGGACAAAGGCTTTAAAATGACTGAAGCCATGGCTGGCCACGACTCAAACAAAAGGAGCTCCAGCATTCAGAGAAGCTCACAACTCATTATCTCTAAAGAGACGCTAACAAAGTTTGTGAATGCAGAGGTTAAACTGATTAAATTGCAAGGAAATTGTACAAAGACTATTTGCATTTCTTAAGCCAGTTATGGACAGCAGAGCTGACCAGTTTGTGAAGACAAAGGGCCATAAAACCTCTTCTGAAATTACTAATGGTTGAAACACTGGCTTTCTCAAGGTTTCAGATGAAGGTATATACATCCTTTGTCCATGCCAAAATAGAGAGGTGAGAGTCAGGTGGCTGCACCCATCCCGCCACATGCTGTGGAACAGGTCATATTGCTTTGTGGGGCCACAAAGCTCAGACTGCCATTTTCCATCCAGCAAGTGACAGCTCAGAAAAAGGGCTCTGTCCAGGTTTGACTCCCCACTTACACTGCTTCTACTGGAACTTCTGCACCAACACCTACAAGACTTATTAATCTCTGCATGTCTATCGTGGACATCATCTCTACTGGAAACATGGATTATCCAGCATCAGTCTTCAAAATCAAGCAGCTGGGAAGCACAGCGCTGCTTATAAAGGGGGAGATCAAAAATCAAAAACACCTTCCTGTTCATGGACAGATGGTGAAAGGAGAAATAAAGGCTGTTTAAATTAAACCACCTCCTGACAATAAAAAGTGAATTGAGAAAGATTTCCCAATGCAGAATACCAAGTGTCATGTATCCAATAAACCCTGGATGACAGTATCAAATCGATGATTTGTAAATGGCAGTCTGCTTATCACCATGTCAGTCTATATAGATCATGGCAAAACAAGCTAAACCACACATTTTAAGATGTATAGTGTAATTTTTACTTTAAACAAATGCAGCACTTGAAGCAGAATGGCTCAGCGGGGTGGTAAAGAGGAATACGTCTGATGACATCTGGCATCCTCCAACATACCTGATGTGGACAGTCATAATTTCATGTCAGGAATATAAGTTGTGTTGCATCTAGTCTCGCAACACCAGGTTAAAGTCCAACAGGTTTATTTGGAATCATGCGTTTTCAGAGCGCTGCTCCTTCATCAGGTGAGTGGAGAGGTGGTTTGACAAACACTGCATATATAGACAGAGATGCGATTGCAAGATAATGGTTGGAATGCGAGCCTTTACAGTTAATCAAGTCTTTACGGGTATAGACAGTGCGGGTGGAGAGAGGGATAATCACAGATTAAAGAGGTGTGAACTAGGGATAGAAACATAGAAAAACGACAGCACAAACAGGCCCTTCGGCCCCCAAGTTGTGCCGAACACATCCCTACCTTCTAGACCTACCTATAACCCTCCATCCTATTAAGCTCCATGTACTCATCCAGGAGTCTCTTAAAAGACCCTATTGAGTTCGCCTCCACCACCACTGACGGCAGCCGATTCCACCCGCCCACCACCCTCTGTGTGAAAAACTTACCCCCAACATCTTCCCTGTACCTACCCCCCAGCACCTTAAACCTGTGTCCTCTCGTAGCAGACATTTCCACCCTGGGAAAAAGCCTCTGAGAGTGCACCCGATCTATGGCTCTCAACATCTCATTCACCTCTATTAGGTCTCCTCTCATCCTACGTCTCTCCAAGGAGAAAAGACCGAGCTCCCTTAGCCTATCCTCATAAGGCATAACACTCAATCCAGGCAACATCCTTGTAAATCTCCTCTGCACCCTTTCAATCTTTTCCACATCCTTCCTATAGTGAGGCGACCAGAACTGAGCACAGTACTCCAAGTGGGGTCTGACGAAGGTCTTATATAGGTGCATCATTATCCCCGGACTCCTAAACTCAATCCCTCGATTGATAAAGGCCAGCACACCATACGCCTTCTTAACCACCTCCTTCACCTGCGGGGCCGATTTTAGAGTCCTATGGACCCGGACCCCAAGGTCTTTCTGATCCTCTACAGTACTAAGAGTCTTTCCCTTTATATTGTACTCCTTCATCCCATTTGACCTTCCAAAATGGACCACGACGCATTTATCTGGGTTGAAGTCCATCTGCCACTTCTCCGCCCAGTCTTGCATCCTATCTATTTCCCTCTGTAACTTCTGACAACCCTCCAGACTATCCACAACCCCACCAACCTTCGTGTCGTTGGCAAACTTACCAACCCATCCCTCCGCTTCCTCATCCAGGTCATTTATGAAAATGACAAACAGCAAGGGTCCCAGAACAGATCCCTGGGGCACACCACTGGTGACCGACCTCCATTTAGAAAAAGACCCATCTATACACACTCTCTGCCTCCTTTGGGCAAGCCAGTTCTGGATCCACCTGGCAGCAGCCCCTTGGATCCCATGTCCTCTCACTTTTTCCAGAAGCCTTGCATGGGGGACCTTATCGAACGCCTTGCTAAAATCCATATAAACCACATCTACCGCTTTCCCTTCGTCAATGTGTTTAGTCACATTTTCGAAGAACTCCACCAGGCTTGTAAGGCACGATCTGCCCTTGACAAAGCCATGCTGAGTATTCGTGAGCATTCTAAACCTCTCTAAATGCTCATATATCCTGTCCCTCAGGATCTTCTCCATCAGTTTACCAACCATTGAGGTTAGACTCACCGGTCGGTAATTTCCTGGGCTATCCCTATTCCCCTTCTTGAAAATAGGAACCACATCCGCAATCCTCCAATCCTCCGGCACCTCTCCCGTCTCCATCGACGATGCAAAGATCATCGTCAGAGGCTCTGCAATCTCTTCCCTTGCCTCCCACAGTAACCTGGGGTACATCCCATCCGGACCCGGCGGCTTATCTATCTTGATGCCATTCAAAGATTCCAGCACAACCTCTTTCTTAAAGTCCACATACTCAATCCTTTCAGTCCACCGCGCGCCCGCAGTACATCCACCCAGGTCCTTCTCCTCTGTGAAAACCGAGGCAAAATACTCATTGAGCACCTCTGCCATTTCTACTGGTTCCGTACAGACTTTCCCGCCTTCACCTTTTATAGGCCCTATTCCTTCACGTCTCATCCTTTTACTCTTCACATATTTATAGAATGCCTTAGGGTTCTTCTTAATCCTACCTGCCAAGGCCTTCTCGTGACCCCTTCTGGCTCTCCTAATTTCCTTCTTTAGTCCCTTCTTACAAGCCGTATACTCTTCTAAATCCCTATCTTCGCCAAGCTCTCTGAGCCTTTTGTACGCTTTCCTTTTCTTCTCGACTAGGTCCCGCACAGCTTTCGTGCACCACGGTTCCTTTAACCAACCAACACCTCCCTGGGCAATAAATGCTGGCCAGCCAGCGAGGCCTAAGTCCCACAAATCAATAAAAGAAAAGGAAAGAATTGTCTCAAGCTTGGACAGTTAGTAGGATTTTGCAAGCCCAGGGCAAATGGTGGGGGCTACATGGGATATAATATGAACCCAAGATCTTGGTTGAGGCCGTCCTCATGCATGCGGAACTTGGCTATCAGTTTCTGCTCGGCAATTCTGCGTTGTCATGTGTCTTTCAGGTCGCCTTGGAGAACACTTAACACTCAGCATTCTCAAGTCTGGAAAGATTTGACTACCTGTAAAGACTCGCATTCCAACCACTATCTTGCAATTGTGTCTCTGTCTATATATGCTGTGTTTGTGAACCAATCTCTCCACTCATCTGATGGAGGAGCAGTGCTCCAAAAGCTTGTGATTCCAAATAAACCTGTTGGACTTTGACTTGGTGTTGTGAGACTTCTTACTGTGCCCATCCCAGCCCAATGCCGTCATCTCCACGTTGTGTTGCATCCAGTCCTCATCACATCCTCCCTCTCTCTCGATGGACACAATATCATCTTACATGCCATGCTCAAAGCCTTGCCGAACAATGCAACCATGGCAAGTTCACCACAAAAGCTGTAAGCATATCATGACCAAGGGGACCTGACAGTATTTCCATGTACATGAAAGGAAATTCACAATGGAACCAGTGTGCCTCTCGCATGAATTCTCAGTAAATCATATTGGGCACTATTTTACTATTTTATTTCTAAGTGCTGGGCGGACTTGAAACTGGGAGAGTTTCAGATCCATCTTCTGGGCCCGTTTTGAGGCCCCCTACATACACTCTGCCTGCAAAAATATCAGCAAGTTCGATTCTCGTTGCAAAAGCGTATGGGCGGGGCTTAATGCGCCCGAAACCCCGCAGCTCTGATTGGAGCCTCCAACTGTGCATGCGTAGAAGAAAATGCTGCTCCCCTCCCACATCCCTCCCGTCTGGATAATGCCTCCCCCTGGCCCTCGTGGACATTGTATCCACCCCCCCCCCCACAACATTACTGACCCCCTTAAACCGCACGCCCGCCAGCCAGACTGATCACGGCCCCCTTCCCTCTCCTGCTCACCGATCGCTGGCAGTGATCCCGGCCCCCCCTCCCCCATCACCGATCGCAGACAGAATGGCAGAGGCCCACCCCTCGCCCCACCCCTCACCCCACCCCTCGCCCCACCCCTCGCAGGCAGCGAGATTCCTCCCCCCCCCCCTCCTCACCCCCCAACCGATGGCAGGCAGGGTAACCCCGGCCTCCCTCCCTCCTACCCCGGACCCTCCTGCACAAGGCCCCCGACCACCCCCCTCTTTCTCCCCGGATCCAATGGCTGTCTGACATCTCCCTCTCTCTCTCTCTCTCTCTCCCCTACCCCCAATTATAGAGGCACTGATTCACTATAAATGAGAATCTCTTGGGAATTGTGGTGAAGCTTGGAGTGGCTCAGGCTGAGGCCCTAAGTTTGGAGTAATGAAGTTTCTTTATTGAACCCTTTCTTTGATTTATAAGTTGGAGTAAGTTTTGTTATATTTTTACTGTTTGCATTTGGAGAGTTCCTTCTGATGAAACCTCAGAGGTGAGGCGGGACACCCTCATCCCCCCAAGGAGGGGCTGATGGCAATGCAGCCTGGGAGGCAATTGCTGCCTTGGTTACCGCCATGGCACTGGCCCCCAGAACAGGGAAGCAGTGCTGTAAAATGGTCAATAACCTCATCCAAACAGCAAAGGTGAGTGCTTAACCCCATCTAGCAACTTCCCCCAGATGCCCCCACCCTCAGCACCCTGCATGCTTCCAGCCCCTGACCTCCAAGCACCTCCCCACCACCCCCCTACCCCAAGAGTAACACTGCACTTGCCCTCTGAGGGACACTCTGAAACTCTGCAGGCTCCTTCGCTCCCCACAGAAGAAGACTGACCAAAACACTTGAGAGGGTGAAGACAGTGGGTGGTGAGCCAGACCTCTGGGTCCTCACCCGCTTTGAGGAGTGGGTGCTGGAGCTGTCCAAAGAAGGGGACATCCGGGCTGTCAGTGACAGCATGGTCGGACTGGAGTCAAGAAGTGAGCACCTGTCAATCCTCCATTCAATTTGAGGCAATTTCTAGGGGGCATGGGTTTAAAGTGCAAGGGGCAAGGATTAAAGGAGATGTACGAGGCATGGGTGGTGGGGGCCTGGAACTCGCTGCTGGGGGAGGTCATGGAAGAATGGAAGTGACGTCACAGGTGGAGAAGGTGGTGACGAAGGCATATGGCATGCTTGCCTTTATAGGACGGGGCATAGAGTATAAAAGTTGGGGTCTGATGTTGCAGATGTATAGAACGTTGGTTCGGTCGCATCTGGAATACTGCGTCCAGTTCTGGTCGCCACACTACCAGAAGGACGTGGAGGCTTTGGAGAGAGTACAGAGGAGGTTTACCAGGATGTTACCTGGTATGGAGGGGCTTAGTTATGAGGAGAGATTGGGTAAACTGGGGTTGTTCTCCCTGGAAAGACGGAGGATGAGGGGAGACTTAATAGAGGTGTATAAAATTATGAAAGGCATAGATAGGGTGAACGGTGGGAAGCTTTTCCCCAGGTCGGTGGTGACGTTCACGAGGGGTCATAGGTTCAAGGTGAAGAGGGGGAGGTTTAACACAGATATCAGACGGACATATTTTACACAGAGGGTGGTGGGGGTCTGGAATGCGCTGCCAGGCAAGGTGGTGGAGGCGGACACACTGGGAACGTTTAAGACTTATCTAGACAGCCATATGAACGGAGTGGGAATGGAGGGATACAAAAGAATGGTCTAGTTTGGACCAGGGAGCGGCGCGGGCTTGGAGGGCCGAAGGGCCTGTTCCTGTGCTGTATTGTTCTTTGTTCTTTGTTCTTTATTTGATAGTATCTTTTAAGGGATGGCTTGAGAGAGACATGAATGGGAAGGCAATAGAGGCATATGGTCCCCAGAAGGGTAGGGCGTTAAAATTCAGATGGGCAGCATGGTCACTGCAGGCTTTGAGGGCCAAAAGGCCTGTTCCTGTGATGTAATCTTTTTTGTCCTTTGTTCTCTGTTCAGTGGAGAAATGTGAATCAAGTTTTTTTGCATCCCGGATTCCTCTCCCTCCCTTGCACCTGTGTTGCAGGAACAGATATGGACACCCAGGGCCATCTGGCATTGCAGCTCTCACTGCGGCTCCCGCTCTTCCTGCCCCAGACACCTCATTCGAGTTCTTGGAAGATATGGGTGAAGGGACCTCCGAGGGTTTGGCATCAGTTTCCACCTCACAACCCACCATCCCAGACACTCTCACATCGGTGGGTCCAGTTAGTGGTGAGGCTTCTGGGTCACTCTCTGGTGGGCACGACACATCTGATAATATACATCGGGTGGAGGAGGGAACATCCGAGGCCTCTGCCAAGCAAGGGTCTGCTGGAGGCGAGGACTCAGCTGGCCCCAGACTGCACGCTGGGCCTCTGAGATCACTTCTTCCTCAGCTGCTGGATATGCAGCAACAGAGCCAGGGAATGCTGGCCACACTGGACCAACTACAAGGCTACTGGGAGGAATCCCAAAGTTTTCAGGCAGATAAGCTATTGCCTGTCTTGCGAGCTTCCCAGGCCAACACTGCAAGTGGCGTCCGCAGTGGAAGGCCTAGGCAGGGATTCCTCACCATGAGTAGCAGACTCCAAGCGATGTCTGGGCTGTGGCCGAGTCACAGTAGGCCACAGCTGAGGGACTCAACAGGCTTCTCGAGATTCTGTTGCCCATGGCAAGAGGCTTGAGAGCTTACAAGAGACCCAGAGGGACAGCGCTGAGACACAGCGGGCTACAACAGCAGCCCTTGAGAATGTGGCCCAGTCACAGAGGGTCATGGCTGAGGGGCTGCAGAGTTTGGCCTAGTCTCAGAGGGCACTTGCTGCTGCCATTGACAGGTGGCCCTCCGACTCAGGTGGACATTGCTGAGGGCTCAACCGCCATGGGTAGGACGCAGGTGGTCCTCCAGAACTGGCAAGGTCAGGTGACGCCGGAGCTTCTGGAGCTCACTGCAGAAGCTCCACAGTCCCATGGAGTCCTGGGGTCCACAAGAACCTCAAGGGAGGAGGAAAGGCTTCAGCCCATGCAGGAGCCTTCCAGCCAGGAGACTGTGGCTACACCTTCTGACTCCCCCCCTTCCTTACACGGGGAATTTCAGGGGCAGCAGGATAATGGTGTCATGGATATGTCCCAGACACCAGGAAGCCGGCCAGGGCCCTCAAGGTCCAAGCCTTCCAAAGGACACCTGCCAAGCGCATCACAGGCCATTGGGCGAGGTAGGCAGCTGGCCCCCTCCATTTCCGATGTACATTCTGTGGAGACAAGAAGACGTAGTGGTAGGCCACGTAAGGTTAGGAAGTTGTAGTTTCACTAGTATAGCACGGGTGAAGGGCTGCACTAGTTAGATCTTTAAGCACCTAAACATTTTCCGTTCACACGTTTTTATGTTAGAAATTATTTAGACACATTTATCGCAATCAATCAATGTTTTTTCACCACCCACCTGTGACTAATTTGTCTCAAATAGGAATCTTCTTCCATTGATCGCCGGAGGGAACCTTCATGTTGATGTCAGTTGGGGAGGCTCCTCAATGCTATGTCATTGAAGCCATTGCTTCCCCAGACCCCACGAGTGATTCCCTTCCCTCCCTCACCCCATCCACCCCAGGGCGCTGTATGGGGGTTCACTGATCCCTCACCCACTACACAGACATGGGCCCAGGTGCCAGCATGCATGCAGAGCTCAGATTAGTTTGTACCAGGGAGGGCATCATCATACTGGTGCTTAGTGAGTCATTATCACCCTCCTGCCTGCCAAAGAAACTCGCTAACACAGGCCCACCACTCTGGTGTTACAATGTTGCAGGAGATAGTAGGGCTTTGGGCTAGGGATGGTGGAAATGGAACCCACGTGCCACATTGGCGAAACACCTGGTGATCAGGGCCTCCGTAGCCGCCCTCGCATGCCTCATTCTTGTTGCCAGCCCTCCAGCACCTGGGTGGTGTTGCTCGGTGTTGTCCTCCTCCTCTTCCCCCTCCTCTTGTCGGGCAGCCTCCTCCCCAGCGATGCCCGGCTGGTAGGTCTCCATGTCCATGTCCTCCTCCTCCTCCCCCTCTCTGCTGCGCCAGATTGTGTAGGACCGAGAGAACCACCAGAATGTGGGAAAAAGTCATGGAGCTGTACCGTAGGGCTCCGCTGGAGCAGGCCAGGCACTGGAATCGCATTTTGAGGAGCCCATTGCACTTCACCACTATCGCGCAGGTGGTTACATGGGCCTCATTATAGCGGGTCTAGGCGCACAGGCGTCATCAGCCATGTCCAAAGCGGGTACCCCATGTCACCCATGAGCCATCCCTGCACCTTGGGCTCCTCCTCAAAGGCCTCTGGGATGTCTGAGCTCCTCAGAGTAAAACTGTCATGCATGCGGCAGATGGGCATGATGTTCATATTGTAGTCACAAACTAATTGGACATTTGGGGAGTGGAACCCCATTCTGTTGATGAATCTTTGTGGATTCTGAAGCGGGGCCATGAGGGTGACGTAGGTGCAGTCGATGGCCCCCTGGACATTAGGCATCCCCGCAATGACCACGACTCCTGCAGCCCGGGCTTCCTGATGGGCCTGGTCCAGGTTAACTTTGATGTACTGCCTGTCAGGGCATACAGGGCATCCGTGACCTGCAGGTGTGGACAGCTAACTGTGAAATGCCACATACATCTACACTGGAAGGAACCAGTGGCATAAAAGTTCAGAGCAGCTATCAATTTGACAGCCACCAAGAGTGGGTGCCCCCCGGTGCCCCCCCCCCCCCCCCCCCCCCCCCCCACACCCCGAGGTGCCAGGTCCAGCAACAGGTTGCACAGGTGTTGCACTGTCTCCTTTCAGAGCCGCAGCCGTCGGCAGCACACGGTGTCCGACATTTGTTCAGCCGACACTCATGCACAGAACTGCTGGGGACTCCACTCCCTCCTTCTCCTGTGCCACCCCCCGCCACCCCACCGCCCTCCCCTCCCAGATGAATGGCGGCCTCTTCCTGCCTCCCTCTACTCCTGCAAATGGTAAGGCCTGGGCCTCCTCTGCCTGCAATTCATCCTCTTGTTCCTCCTCCTCAGCTCCAGCAGCAACCAAAAGAACAGCAAGATTGATCAGTTGCATCGCAAAAGCCATCTCGTCACTCTGAAGGTGGGGGCTGGGGGTGATGGAGATTTGGAGAAGGGGAGAAACACATGTGGAGGTTAAGGAACGCTGCTTGCGCCCAGCCCAGCAACAAATACTGCCCATCCATATGCCCCTCTACAACACAGCCCTCCTCCATTCCCCACCCACATTCCCCCATACAACATAGCCCCCCCATTCCCTACCCACAGCCCCTCTCTCCCCATCCTCCCCCCAATATCACACACCCAGAACTCATGCAGTAGTGAGCACAGACACTGCGGCTGCAACAGTGCAATTTCCAAAGGCTTTGGACACATCCTTCAGCTGGAACAGTGCTGAGTGTCCTAGGATGAGCAGCACCCCCAAGACCGAGGTCAGTGCTGAGACCCAGTCTGTGCTGCGAATCGGACTTCAGACACCCTGCTGGGCAATAGCCCCTCCACCATTTCCCCCCCCCACCCCCCCAACCCCACACACTCACAGAGCCCTCCCGACCCAAAACAAAACATGGCCGCCACTAAAGGACCCCCACCCCCGTGAGCAGCATGGGGCCATCCGACAGTATGCCCGAATCGGACTTTTATCGAGCATGCCTATCCCAGGTCGATTCCGGATTCGGCGAAAGCGGTGGTAAAGTGGTGCATGCAGCTCGTTGAGTGGATTGAAATCCATGCAAAAAGTATTTAAACTGACATTGCACCCGTTTTGGGTGGGCTCCCAATCACGGCCATTTTCAGGCCTTGGTAAAGTGCAAACCAGTGCGAAAGTGGGCGCAGATTGTGCTACTTTCTTCACACCCGACTTTACCAAATTTGCATGCCCAAAAACAGGCTCAACGCGATGGTAAAATCACCTCCATTGTGTTGGTAAGGTTCCTGGCCAGTGGAAATAAGCGATCATCACCACTTTCCCAAAGTCAACTCCAGCTACTGCCTCATCTCTCTCTCTCCAATCATTTTGCCAAATTAGCGAAAGTTTCATTGCTAAGTGGACAATGAGTGAGATGTCGAAATATTTAGACCATCAGCAGTTTGCTAATAGATCCATTGTCTCATGGATCTCCACAATCAGCTGTTTCTAGAATCATAGAAACCCCGACAGTGCAGAAAGAGGCCATTCAGCCAATTGAGTCTGCACCAACCACAATCCCACCCAGGCCCCGTATTCCTACATATTTATTTGCCTCTATTATTATCCTTCTAACCTATGCATCCCAGGACACTAAGGGGCAATTTAGCATGGCCAATCAACCTAACCTGCACATCTTTGGACTGTGGGAGGAAACCAGAGCACCCGGAGGAAACCCACACAGACACAGAGAGAATGTGCAAACTCCACACAGACAGTGACCCAAGCCGGGAATCAAACCCAGGTCTCTGGAGTTGGAAGCAGCACTGTGGTACCATGTCACCCAGTGTTTCTTAAAACTGAGAAACAAAAACATCAACAGCAGTTAGTGCAAATTGATTTTAGCAAAGCGTTTAATCATGTACATCAAAACATTACAATCGACAATTTCCTTCAATTAGGAGTGAGCCTGTCATGTGTATAGGGCTTTTTCAACAGACAACAAAAATGCTTTCAATAGGAATCAAGTACACAAGGGACCAAATTAGGTCCTATTACATTTTTAGCCATCTTAAACAATGCTTGCATTGATATGACTACTCATTGTCATACATATGTGGATCACCTGGCCCTCTTGGAATGTTGTAATCAAGGTGAGACATCTCACATGCAAGAAGCAACCACCTTGGTGAGTGACTGGGTAATAGCAAGTCATATATGACTGAACCCACAAAAGAGCAATGTTATGAAATTGTATTCCATGTGCAAATCCCCACTGATCCCCCTCTGATCAACTTAGACAAAGCCAAGATTGTGCAGCAAGCACACATTAGGAATCTATATTCAAAGTGATCTCAGATGGGATTACCAAGCAAGTTATATGCTTAAGAGAGTAAGTGAAAGACTTCATGTATTACATCTTCTTAACCATCACAGTGTATCTCAAGCTGACCAATTAGAAACATAGAAACCCTACAGTACAGAAAGAGGCTATTCGGCCCATCGAGTCTGCACCAACCACAATCCCACCCAGGCTCTATCCCTATATCCCTACATATTTTACCCACTAATCCCTCTAACCTACGCATCTCAGAACACTAAGGGGCAATTTTAGCATGGCCAATCAACCTAACCCACACGTTTTTGGACATAGAATTCACTGTGTTAAATCACTATGTAAGACCCATTGCTGAATATGTATTTCCAGGTTTGAAAATTGGACTTAAAAAAGAGCATGTGAACAAGGTCAAAAGCAATCAGAAACACATACTGAAACTGATCCTGGTTAATGATACTCTGACCAAAGAGCTGAAGGGCCTGTTCCATACTGTGAACCTCTATGCCACCATAACCCAACCAAAGAACTGAATATGGGTGCCTGGCTGAAAGGCAGAACAAGCTCTGTCTGGCCTTCGCTACAAACCGCTTGAACCCCACCTCCCATTGCCACGACCATGCAATGCAATAAAGGAGAAAAGATAATTTGATTAATGCAACCTGACAACAAATGAACTATGGTCTTTGATGCAGAGTACAATGGATCTCTAACGTTTCTTCTGTAAATTAAGGAGACCTGCATTTGTAATTATTTGTGTCCTCAAATGATCATAATTGTAGAACCCTTTTATTATTTTACACTTTATTTGTTGTTTAATAATTATCTGTAACTATGTCGGGATTTATGATTACCTATTCTATTTGTATTGTCATCATAATTAATCCGCTGCTGCCTTGATGATTTTTCAATAAATGAATTAACTCTATCCAAGATCTAAAATTATTCCTGGCTGGTTCAATAATGCATTGTTCTGGAAAATTGTCTCAAATGTTTTCTATAAATTTATCCACCAGACTACCTTTGCCAATTTGTTTTTGTTCAATAGTTGTGAAGATTAAATTCATCCCACGAGTATCAAGCTCCTTGACTTAGAGTTACAGGGCCCGATTTTATCATTGCGTCGCGCCTGTTTTCGGGCTTGAAAACTTGGTAAAGTCGGGCGTGAGGCCATTAACGCGATCCATGCCCACATCCTGCAGATGACCACTGTACCAAGGTCCAAAAATGGCCGCAATCCAAATCGTGCCCGAAACGGGCGCAATGGCGATTTAAATGTATTTGCATGCATTTAAATTGAATTAATGAGCTGCCCACCCAACTTTACCGGCATTTCCCCCTTTAGACCATAAGACCATAAGACATAGGAGCGGAAGTAAGGCCATTCGGCCCATCGAGTCCACTCCACCATTCAATCATGGTTGATTTCAACTCCATTTACCCGCTCTCTCCCCATAGCCCTTAATTCCTCGAGAAATCAAGAATTTATCAATTTCTGTCTTGAAGACGCTCAACGTCTCGGCCTCCACAGCCCTCTGTGGCAATGAATTCCACAGACCTATCACTCTCTGGCTGAAGAAATTTCTCCTCATCTCTGTTCTAAAGTGACTCCCTTTTATTCTAAGGCTGTGCCCCCGCGTCCTAGTCTCCCCTGCTAATGGAAACAACTTCCCTACGTCCATCCTATCTAAGCCGTTCATTATCTTGTAAGTTTCTATTAGATCTCCCCTCAACCTCCTAAACTCCAATGAATATAATCCCACGATCCTCAGACGTTCATCGTATGTCAGGCCTACCATTCCTGGGATCATCCGTGTGAATCTCCGCTGGACCCGCTCCAGTGCCAGTATGTCCTTCCTGAGGTGTGGGGCCCAAAATTGCTCACAGTACTCCAAATGGGGCCTAACCAGTGCTTTATAAAGCCTCAGAAGTACATCCCTGCTTTTGTATTCCAAGCCTCTTGAGATAAATGACAACATTACATTTGCTTTCTTAATTACGGACTCAACCTGCAAGTTTACCTTTAGAGAATCCTGGACTAGGACTCCCAAGTCCCTTTACCACCGCATTTGCGCGTCCAGATTCGGCGTGAAACAGACATGCTCGGCAAAGGTCTGTTTTAGGCACTCCAGCTTCTGAAGAGGTAAGTTCAGAGCTTCCAGCGGGCCTCTCACTCAGATTGGTGGTGGGGGAGGGGGGGGGGAGGCAGGTTAGATCATTTTCTGGTGGGGGGAGGAGGGAGGAGGAGGTGGGTCAGATCATTTTCTGGTGGGGGGAGGAGGGAGGAGGAGGTGGGTCAGATGTATCTCTGGTGGGTGGGGGGGAGGGAGGAGGGAGGCCAGATCGTTGTCTGGTGGTGGTGGTGGTGGTTTGGGGGGGAGGGGAGGGCGGGGGTGGGAGGGGAGGAGGGGGAGGGGGGATCATTCTCTGGTGGGGGGGGAGGAGGGAGGCCCGATCATTCTTGGGGGGGGGGCGCAGGGGGCGCAGGGGGGCGATTATTCTTGGGGGGGTGGGGGGAGGACGGAGGCCAGATCGTTGTCTGGTGGGGGAGGAGGAGGGAGGCTCAATCATTCTCGGTGGGAGGGGGGGGGGGAATGGGGGGGGGGGGGGGATGGGGGGGGGCTCAATCATTCTCGGGGGGGGCGGCGGTGGTGGGGGGGAGGCCCGAGCATTCTTGGGGGTGGGGTAGGTCCGATCATTTTCTGGTGGGGGGGGAGTTAATTCAATCCCATCACATTTCTAATTCAGATCATTCCTGTTATTAATGCTACTTAGGTTATATTTCACTTGCCATGAATGTTGTTTTTTCCCCCCTACACCAGCAAGTTCAGAAGAAGTAGAAATTATCTTATTACCATTTCCCAAGTTATCTTGTAAACTTGGAAATGCAGCCCGAAGAATTTACTGCAAGTTGGCTGTTGCTAAACACAGTTCCAAAGGTTGTTGAATCAAGCAATATGTTTCATTACACAACTTCAGTAAAGGCCTGGATATGTACCTTAGTGGATTTTGAAAGTACAGACAGCAGAGAGAAGAGATTCCACAGCTATAATAGTGCACGTGCACTTCATTAGTGAAGCATGGGGGACCACTGCCACTCTGCGGGTGACCGGTAGGGGGGAAAGGGGGCATGGGGTCACGATCGGTCTGGGTAGGGGGGGTGGGTGGATAAGGGGGACAGTTATGTTGTGGGGGTGGGGTGATGTCTGTGGGGGCCATCGCTCCCACTTTTCGCTCCTGGGCGGCTTTATCTGCTTTTTGCGACCCGGGAGCAATGTGACTGGACGCGTTTTTCAATTTTTTTTTCTCACTGCGCGTGCGCAGTTCAAAGCTCCGATCCTTGCTGCAGCGTTTCGGGCGCGATAAGCCCCACCCACAGCACGATTCAGACTCGCGATTTTTTTTTCCAGGGTAAGTACGTATGGGGGCGCCTGAGAACATATTTCCAAGTCAGATCTGAATTGCGCCCAGATTCAGCACTTAGAATGAAAATGGTGAAATCGGGCCCATAGAGTCATATAGGTTTACAGCATGGAAACAGGCCCTTCCTCCCAACTTGTCCATGCTGCCCTTTAGTTTTTAACCACAAGCTAGTCCCAATTGCCTGCATTTGGTCCATATCCCTCTGTACCCATCCTACCCATGTAACTGACTTGGGGCAGCTAAGGAACAGGAGGAGGCCATTCAGTCTCTCAGGCCTGTTTCACCACTAGACCACAGCTAATCTATGGTACTTAACTCCATTTATCCATATTTACTCCATTTTCCTTTTTTCCCTACACTTAAACAGAACTATCAATCACAGTCTTGAAGTGCTTTCTGACATCACCCCCTGAACAGTCCGTGATCTCACTTTAAGGTTCTGCCCTATGTTCTGAACTTACCCAGCAGAAGAATAGTTTCTCTGTTTCTACTCTATCAAATCTGATCATTTTTAACACCTCAATTAGATTACCCCTTAATCTTCTCCATTCAAAGGAATACACACCAATTCTACACCAGCTGTTGTAGAACCTAAACCTGACATTTCCAAAGCCAGAGTATGCTTCTGGGGGTGCAGTCTCCAGACTCTAAATGAGGTCTAACCAGAGCCCTGCACAGCTCAATCATGTGACAGAGGTCAGCATCCAGGAACTACAAATGGGTAACAGATCACCGAACTGTGGGTCTCCTACAAATCCTTTAATCCAAAATGACTGGCCCTCCCACTGTTCAAGGCTTCTTAGACAATTAAACCTCTGACAGTTGGTAGAATGTGAGGGAGAATCTAGCTCAGCTCAATCTCATAGTCCTGTAAGTTTAAGGAATGATAGGTGTGGTGAACCATAGATGGTTACCACTATGGGTACTGATGGGTACTGAACCATAGATGGTTATCACTATGGGTACTTGTACATATGTTATTCTTGTTACTGTTGGGGTTAGGGTTGGGGTG
This sequence comes from Mustelus asterias, assembly GCF_964213995.1. NCBI lineage: Eukaryota > Metazoa > Chordata > Chondrichthyes > Carcharhiniformes > Triakidae > Mustelus > Mustelus asterias. The sequence continues at coordinate 69,948,275 of NC_135809.1, forward strand.
TTCCACCTGTTGGTATTGTTCTGTGGTACACTCCGGTTGGCTCCGCCTTCCTATAGGAGTATAAAGGTCACTGCACTTCCTAGTGACCCTTTAGTCTGGGATTGTATGGTTAAGCAGTATGCTCCATTCTTATTGCTAATAAAAGCCTTTATTTCCCGGGTACGATCCAGCCTCCCGAGTGAATTAATCGCGCATCAATAGGTCAATCTTTGCATCCAATTCATTGCACCATACGGTTTTGTGAATTCTTCATGGTGCCTTTTAGTGAAAGCAGCTTTTTAATTCTAGAATTTCAAACTATCCTAGTGGAAATGGAACTCATATTCTCTGAATTATTAGACCAGTAACATAACCACATGTGCAGTTGTCTCTTGCTGATTTAATGTAAAGTTTGTATAATATGCTTGATAATAAAATCACAAGTTCCTTATCTAAGGACCACTCATTTTATTTCACTTACCACTTCACTGATCTGGTTCTGGATAAGTTTCTCGCCAAGACAGACAGTTTGGCAAAAGAGGAGGCCTTACAATAAAGGATGACAGAAAGACATTCGTGAGAAAGGATCTTGGCTCAGAAGATCAGGAACTATAATCAGTATAGATAAAGATTAGGAATAATAAGAATCAGAAAACGCTACTAGGAATAATTTATAGGCCCCTTAACAGTAGTTATAGCGCTGGAAAGAGCATTAAACAATAAATTATTGAAATGTTTAATAAGCATAATGTAATAAATATAGATGGCTTTAACTTTCATATAGATTGGACCAATCAAAGTGGAAAAGGTGGTGTAGAAAATGAGTTTGTACAATGTCTGATTGATAGTTCTCTGGAACAATAATTACACATTAAGTTTGAAAGTAAGATATTCTAATCACAAGTAAGAATCATAAACTTCAAATGAAGCCAATTACATATGAGGGGCTAACTGTCTAAGGTTGATTTGGTAAATAGACTAAAATATATGGCAGTGAATGAAAAGTGAGGAATACTTAAATAAACAATTCAAAATGCACAATAAATGAACATTGGACTGAAAGACATCTGTGGATCTCTCGGGGAAATTAAGGATAGCATTAGAGCAAAAGAAAAGGCTTATAATACTGCAAAGAATTGTTGTAAGTCTAAAGGTTGAGAGTGTTCCAGAAACAAATAAATGGCCAGCAAAAGGTGGCTAAAAATTGGGGGGAAAATATGAGAGTAAACAAGCCAGAAGTATTAAAAAACAATTTACAAGAGCTTTAACAATATATAAAAAGAAAGAGAGTAGCTAAAATAAACATTGGTCCCCTAGAATCAGGAACAGAAAAATTTATTATAAAGCCATAGAGTCATAGAGGTTTACAGCATGGAAATAGGCCCTTCAACCCAACCTATCCATGCCGCCTTTTTTTTTTTAACAACTAAGCTAGTACCAATTGCTCGTATTTGGCTATCCCTCAATACCCATCTTAATCATGTAACTGTCTAAATGCTTTTTCGAAAATTATACCCGCCTCTACTATTACCTCTGGCAGCTTGTTCCAGACACTCACCACCCTCTGTGTGAAAAAATTATCCCTCTGAACCCTTTTGTATCCCTCCCCTCTCACCTTAAACCTATGCCCTCTAGTTTTAGGCTCCCCTACCTTTGGGAAAGGATATTGACTATCCAGCTGATCTATGCCCCTCATTATTTTATAGACTTCTATAAGATCACCCCTAAGCCTCCCAAGCTCCAGAGAAAACAGTCCCAGTCTATCCAGCCTCTCGTTATAACTCAAACCATCAAGTCCTGGTAGCATCCTAGTAAATCTTTTCTGCACTCTTTTTAGTTTAATAATATCCTTTCTATAATAGGGTGACCAGAACTGTACACAGTATTCCAAGTGTGGTCTTACCAATGTCTTGTACAACTTCAACAATATGTCCCAACTCCTGTATTCAATGTTCTGACTGATGAAACCAAGCATGCTGAATGCCTTCTTCACCCTTCTGTCCACCTGTGACTGCACTTTCAAGGGCATATGAACCTGTACCTCTAGATCTCTTTGTTCTATAACTCTCCCCAACGCCCTACCATTAACTGAGTAAGTCCTGCCCTGGTTCAATCTACCAAAATGCATCACCTCGCATTTATCTAAATTAAACTTCATCTGCCATGCGTCAGCCTACTTGCCCAATTGATCAAGATCCCGTTGCAATCCAAGATAACCTTCTTCACTGTCCACTATGCCACCAATCATGGTGTCATCTGCAAACTTACTAACCATGCCTCCTAAATTCTCATCCAAATAATTAATATAAATGACAAATAACAGTGGACCCAACATCGATCCCTGAGGCACACTATTGGTCACAGTTTGAAAAACAACCCTTTACAACCACCCTCTGTTTTCTATCCCCAAGCCAATTTTGTATCCATTTGGCTACCTCACCCTGGATCCCATGAGATTTAATCTTATGCAACAACCATGCGATACCTTATCAAAGGCCTTGCTAAAGTCCATGTAGACAACATCGACTGCACTGCCCTCATCTACCTTCTGGCTACTGTTTCAAAAAACTCAATCAAACTTGTGAGAAATGTTTTTCCACTCATGATGGGGCAGAGGCAAGTCTTCCCTACCTTTGGTGTCTGAGACTTCCTCTGTCCTCTCAAATGATATTGCAGAAGAAAAGTATACAGTAACCAAAAGAGAAAATGTTGGAAAATCTCAGCAGGTCTGGCAGCATCTGTAAGGAGAGAAAAGAGCTGACGTTTCAAGTCCAGACGACCCTTTGTCAAAACTTTGTCAAAGTATACAGTAAATGGTAGAGCACTTATAAATATTAGCATGCAGAGGCATCTAGGCATGCAGATCCACAGTTCCCTGAAGGTGGCAACTCAGGTGGACAAGGTGGTCAAGAAGGCATATTGCATGCTGGCCTGTAAAATACGTCCTTCTGATATCCGTGTTAAACGTCCCCCCCCTCACCTTGAACCTATGACCCCTCATGAACATCACCACCAACCTGGGAAAAAGCTTCCCACCGTTCACCCTATCTATGCCCTTCATAATTTTATACACCTCTATTAGGTCACCACTCATCCTCCGTCTTTCCAGTGAGAACAACCCCAGTTTACCCAATCTCTCCTCATAACTAAGCCCTTCCATACCAGGCAGCATCCTGGTAAACCTCCTCTGCACTTTCTCCAAAGCCTCCACGTCCTTCTGGTAGTGTGGCGACCAGAACTGGGCGCAGTATTCCAAATGCGGCCGAACCAACGTTCTATACAACCGCAACATCAGACCCCAACTTTTATATTCTATGCCCCGTCCTATAAAGGCAAGCATGCCATATGCCTTCTTCACTACCTTCTCCACCTGTGCCGTCACCTTCAAGGATCTGTGGACTTGCACACCCAGGTCTCTCTGCGTATCTACACCCTTTATGGTTCTGCCATTTATCGTATAGCTCCCCCCTACGTTAGTTCTACCAAAATGCATCACTTCGCATTTATCTGGATTGAACTCCATCTGCCATTTCTTTGCCCAAATTTCCAGCCTATCTATATCCTTCTGTAGCCTCTGACATTGTTCCTCACTATCCGCAAGTCCAGCCATTTTCGTGTCGTCCGCAAACTTACTGATCACCCCAGTTACACCTTCTTCCAGATCGTTTATATAAATCACAAACAGCAGAGGTCCCAATACAGAGCCCTGCGGAACACCACTAGCCACAGGCATCCAGCCGGAAAAAGACCCTTCCACTACCACCCTCTGTCTTCTGTGACCAAGCCAGTTCTCCATCCATCTCGCCACCTCCCCCTTTATCCCATGAGATCCAACCTTTTGCACCAACCTACCATGAGGGACTTTGTCAAACGCTTTACTAAAGTCCATATAGACGACATCCACGGCCCTTCCCTCGTCAACCATTCTAGTCACTTCTTCAAAAAACTCCAGGATGTTGCCTGGTTTGGAGGATATAGACTATGAAGAAAGATTGAACAAAGTTGGATTATTTTCATTGGAGTGTTGGAGGATGAGGGTGACCTGATAGAGGTTTACAAGATTATGACAGACTTGGATGAAGTGGATAGTCAGAGTCTTTTTCCCAGGGTCAAAGGGTCAATTACTCAGGGGCACATGTTGAGAATGAGAGAGGGAAAGTTTGAAAGAGATGTAAGGGGTGCTATTTTCACACAGAGGGTGATGAGTGCCTGGAACGTGCTGCCGGAGGAGGTGATGGAAGCAGATTCTATGACAACATTCAAGAGGCACCTGATGGATACATGAATAAGAAGTTTAACAACACCAGGTTAAAGTCCAACAGGTTTATTTGGTAGCAAAAGCCACACAAGCTTTCGGAGCTCTAAGCCCCTTCTTCAGGTGAGTGGGAATTCTGTTCACAAACAGAGCAGATAAAGACACAGACTCAATTTACATGAATAATGGTTGGAATGCGAATACTTACAGCTAATCAAGTCTTTAAGAAACAAAACAATGTGAGTGGAGAGAGCATCAAGACAGGCTAAAAAGATGTGTATTGTCTCCAGACAAGACAGCCAGTGAAACTCTGCAGGTCTAGGCAACTGTGGGGGTTACAAATAGTGTGACATGAACCCAATATCCCGGTTGAGGCCGTCCTCGTGTGTGCGGAACTTGGCTATCAGTTTCTGCTCAGCGACTCTGCGCTGTCGTGTGTCGCGAAGGCCGCCTTGGAGAACGCTTACCCGAATATCAGAGGCCGAATGCCCGTGACCGCTGAAGTGCTCCCCAACAGGAAGAGAACAGTCTTGCCTGGTGATTGTCGAGCGGTGTTCATTCATCCGTTGTCGCAGCGTCTTAATTAAGCGTCATAATTAAGCCGAGGGCTTAATTTTTGCCCCACCACCAAAATAGACCCCATCAGTCTCGCAGCAGACACAGAGGAATTCATCAGGCGAATGAGGCTGAGGGAATTCTTCCACAAACCCCAAGAGGCCAACAACGAACACAATGAGACAGCCAATGAACCGGAACAGCCGACAGAGAGATCCACAGTGCATCCGAAGAGGAAAGAGTCGAATTGGACTCCTCCGGAAGGCCGCTGCCCTCGACTTGACATGTATGCCCAAGCCTTCAGGAGGTGCATCAACACCAAATTCATCAGCCGCACTCACAAGACAGCCCCGAACATCACCCAAGCACAACGTAACGCCATCCACGCTCTCAAGACCAACCGCAACATTGTCATCAAACCAGCAGACAAAGGAGGGGCCATAGTCATACTGAACAGAACGGATTACTGCAAAGAAGTGTACCAACAACTCAACAACGAGGAACATTACAGACAGTTACCTGCAGATCCAACCAAAGAACACACCCGTCAACTCAACACTCTGATCAAGACCTTTGATCCGGACCTTCAGAACACCCTCCGTGCTCTCATCCCACGTACTCCCCGCGTTGGAGATCTCTACTGCCTCCCGAAGATACACAAGGCAAACACACCCGTCCGTCCCATCGTATTGGGCAATGGGACCCTGTGCGAGAACCTCTCCGGCTATGTCGAGGGCATCCTGAAACCCATTGTACAAAGAACCCCCAGCTTTTGTCGCGACACGACGGACTTCCTACAGAAACTCGGCACACATGGAGCAGTTGAACCAGGAGCACTCCTCGTCACAATGGATGTCTCGGCACTCTACACCAGCATCCCCCATGACGATGGCATTGCTGCAACGGCCTCAGTGCTCAGCGCCAACAACTGCCAGTTTCCAGATGCAATTTTACATCTCATCCGCTTCATCCTGGACCACAATATCTTCACCTTCAACAACCAGTTCTTCATCCAGACACACGGAACAGCCATGGGGACCAAATTCACACCTCAATATGCCAACATCTTCATGCACAGGTTCGAACAAGACTTCTTCACTGCACGGGGCCTTCAACCGATGCTATACACTAGATACATCGATGACATTTTCTTCCTTTGGACTCATGGTGAACAATCACTGAAACAACTCTATGATGACATCAACAAGTTCCATCCCACCATCAGACTCACCATAGACTACTCTCCGGAATCGGTTGCATTCTTGGACACACGCATCTCCATTAAGGACGGTCACCTCAGCACCTCACTGTACCGCAAGCCCACGGATAACCTCACGATGCTCCACTTCTCCAGCTTCCACCCTAAACATGTTAAAGAAGCCATCCCCTACGGACAAGCCCTCCGTATACACTGGATGTCCTCGGATGAGGAGGATCGCAACAGACACCTCCAGACGCTGAAAGATGCCCTCATAAGAACAGGATATGGTGCTCAACTCATTGATCAACAGTTCCAACGCGCCACAGCGAAAAACTGCACCGACCTCCTCAGAAGACAAACACGGGACACAGTGGACAGAGTACCCTTCCTTGTCCAGTACTTCCCCGGAGCGGAGAAGCTACGGCATCTCCTCCAGAGCCTTCAACATGTCATTGATGAAGACGAACATCTCGCCAAGGCCATCCCCACACCCCCACTTCTTGCCTTCAAACAACCGCACAACCTCAAACAGACCATTGTCCGCAGCAAACTACCCAGCCTTCAGGAGAACAGTGACCACGACACCACACAACCCTGCCACAGCAACCTCTGCAAGACGTGCCGGATCATCGACACAGATGCCATCATCTCACGTGAGAACACCATCCACCAGGTACACGGTACATACTCTTGCAATTCGGCCAACGTTGTCTACCTGATACGCTGCAAGAAAGGATGTCCCGAGGCATGGTACATTGGGGAAACCATGCAGACGCTGCGACAACGGATGAATGAACACCGCTCGACAATCACCAGGCAAGACTGTTCTCTTCCTGTTGGGGAGCACTTCAGCGGTCACGGGCATTCGGCCTCTGATATTCGGGTAAGCGTTCTCCAAGGCGGCCTTCGCGACACACGACAGTGCAGAGTCGCTGAGCAGAAACTGATAGCCAAGTTCCGCACACACGAGGACGGCCTCAACCGGGATATTGGGTTCATGTCACACTATTTGTAACCCCCACCGTTGCCTAGACCTGCAGAGTTTCACTGGCTGTCTTGTCTGCAGACAATACACATCTTTTTAGCCTGTCTTGATGCTCTCTCCACTCACATTGTTTTGTTTCTTAAAGACTTGATTAGCTGTAAGTATTCGCATTCCAACCATTATTCATGTAAATTGAGTTTGTGTCTTTATATGCTCTGTTTGTGAACAGAATTCCCACTCACCTGAAGAAGGGGCTTAGAGCTCCGAAAGCTTGTGTGGCTTTTGCTACCAAATAAACCTGTTGGACTTTAACCTGGTGTTGTTAAACCTCTTACTGTGTTTACCCCATTCCAACGCCGGCATCTCCACATCATGGATACATGAATAGGCAGAGGATAGAGGGATATGGACCCTGTAGAGGCAAGAAAATATTAGATTAGAGAGGCATCTGTGTCGGCATAGACTTGGTGGGCCAAAGGGCCTGCTCCAGTGTTGTATTGTTCTTTGTTTTTGTTAAATTTATTACAAATTTCCCATGCATAGATCTCTGCACCATAGGAGTGAGGGGAAATGCTAGAAGGGCAAAGCTGCCTCCAGAATCAGTGAGGCTGCCCTTGGTGGCCTCTTACATGTAGCACATAATAGATGTCACTAGTTCATGCTGAGCACTGGGAAGTAAAGGAAGCACAGTAAGAAGTCTCACAACACCAGGTTAAAGTCCAACAGGTTTATTTGGTAGCACAAGCCACAAGAGCGCTGCTCCTTCATCAAAGAGATGTGTATTAAAGAGATCTCTTTAACCTGTGTTTAACCCTCTCTCCACTCACATTGACTGTACCTTTAAAACTTGATTACCTGTAAAGACTCGTATTCCAACCATTATTTTATAAATTGAGTTTGTGTCTTTATATGCCCTGGTTGTGAACAGAACTCCCACTCACTTGATGAAGGAGCAGCGCTCCGAAAGCTAGTGGCTTGTGTGACCAAATAAACCTGTTGGACTTTAACTTGGTGTTGTGAGACTTCTGACTGTGCTTACCCCAGTCCAACGCCGGCATCTCCACATCAAGTAAAGGAAGCCCAGGCAGACTCATGCTGCTTGGGAGGGGGTGGCCGTCAAAGCCAACAGTGTTGAGGCTGTGAGAAGGACTTGGTCCTTGTGCCAAAAATGGCTCAATGGCCCCATGAGATCAATTGCAGGTACTAGATCTCTGCCTGCATATCATTGGGTGGCATAATTTTATCTGCACCTCCTGAGCATTTCTGGGTTCCTCCTTCGGCATTGACACTGCTCTTCCCCATCTGTGCCTCCCTTTCCCTTACCCCTCTCCTCCTCCTATTCATTATTTTCTCCTCCCTGGACATTATGTCTCCAACTGATACAACAATCCCCATCTGCCTCAGATACCTTTCACCCCTCAACCCTGGGTAATAATCCACCAAAAGAGCCCTCCAAGTCAAAGGCAAGTTCTCTTCTTGGAAAATATCCAAAAGATTCCTCTGTCCTAGAACATAGAACGTAGAACATAGAACATTACAGCGCAGTACAGGCCCTTCGGCCCTCGATGTTTCGCCGACCAGTGAAACCAATCTAAAGCCCCTCTAATCTACACTATTCCAATATCATCCATATGTTTATCCAATAACCATTTGAATGCTCTTAATGTTGACAAGTCCACTACTGCTGCAGGCAGGGCATTCCACGCCCTTATTACTCTCTGAGTAAAGAACCTACCTCTAACATCTGTCCTATATCTCTCACCCCTCAATTTAGAGCTATGTCCCCTCGTGTTAGCCATCACCATCCGAGGAAAAAGGCTCTCACTATCCACCCTATCTAATCCTCTGATCATCTTGTATGCCTCTATTAAGTCACCTCTTAACCTTCTTCTCTCTAACGAAAACAACTTCAAGTCCCTCAGCCTTTCCTCATACGATCTTCCCACCATATCAGGCAACATCCTGGTAAATCTCCTCTGCACCCTTTCCAACACTTCCACATCTTTCCTATAATGCGGCGACCAGAACTGTACGCAATACTCCAAGTGCGGCCGCACCAGAGTTTTGTACAGTTGCAGCATGACCTCCTGGCTCCGAAACTCAATCCCTCTACCAATAAAAGCTAATACACCGTACACCTTCTTAACAACCCTATCAACCTGGGTGCCAACTTTCAGGGATCTATGCACATGGACACCCAAATCCCTCTGTTCATTCACACTACCAAGTATCTTACCATTAGCCCAGTACTCTGTATTCCTGTTATTCCTTCCAAAGTGAATCACCTCACACTTTTCCGCATTAAACTCCATTTGCCACCTCTCAGCCCAGCTCTGCAGCTTTTCTATGTCCCTCTGTAACCTGCCACTTCCCGCCGCACTGTCTACAACTACACCGACTTTAGTGTCATCCGCAAATTTACTAACCCAGCCTTCTACGCCCTCATCCAGGCCATTTATAAAAATGACAAACAGCAGTGGCCCCAAAACAGATCCTTGCGGTCCTCTCAAATGAGAAATTCCTGCAGTCAATAGAGATGAACTGCAAAACTGAGACACTGGTGTCTCAGACCCATAGAACCCATAGAAGCACTACAGTGCAGGAGGAGGCCATTCAGACCATTGAGTCTGCACCGACTAACCACTTACCCTGGCCCAACACCTCACCCTATCCTCACTCATTTTACCATGGCTAATCCACCTAACCTAAACATTTTGGGACAGTAAGGGGTAATTTAGCTTGGCCAATCCACCAACCTGCACATCTTTGGACTGTGGGAGGAAACCAGAGCACCCGGAGGAAAACCACGCAGGGAGAAGGTACCAACTCCACACAGACAGTGACCTGAGGCTAGAATCAAGCCCAGGTTCCTGGCTCTGTGAGGCAGCAGTGCTAACCACTGTGCCTCCGTGCAGCCAACAATCTTAAACTTTAAAAAAATGGATTCCCCACCTATTGTAAATTTCACACTGAAGGCGTTTTATTGCCTTCTGGCCAGATTATTGCAGTGAAATTGGTAGTTATTGACTAAACTGCCTTTTAAATTAATATTTAAATAACACTGACGATTCCCCTCTTTGATCTGCTCGTCTGCCGTATTATCAGAAACTGGCATGATGATATAAACAGTGCTTGACGCTTTCACGCCCCATAATACACTCTGCAAAATGCTCCTGATCTTGGAGCATAAAATTCAGCCCAGTGAATGCACGAGCTATGATTTTCCAAAATTCCCTAAATTCTGGAGTGGTCCCAGCAGATTGGAAATTCAAATGTTTCAAAAAAGTCACAAAAGAGAGAAAACAAAACTACAGCCCTGTTAGCCTAACATCAGCTGTCAGGAAAGTATTGGAATCTACTATGAAGGAAGTGTTAACAATGGAATTAGAAAGCATTGTATGATCAGACAAAGTCAATATGCTTTTACAAAAGGGTTATCCTGATTGACAAATTTATCATTGTTTTTTGAAGATAACTAATAGGGCAGATAAACATATGTTGGCCATTGCTGGACTCCAGGCAGCCCCTAAAGAAGATAACTAATAGGGCAGATAAAGGGGGACCAGTAGATATAGTATACCTGGATTTCCAAAAGGCATTGAGTAATGTGCCAAAAGATTAATAGGCAAAATAAGGAGTTGGTGGTCATATGTTAGCACGGATTGGTTAATAGACAGGAAGCAAAGAGTTGGGATAAAAGGGACATTTTCATGTTGGCAGGCTGTGACAAGTGGAGTGCTGAAAGAATCAGATCTGGGGCCTCAGCTATTTACAATCTATATTAATGACTTAAACAAAGAGACGAGGATAATGTATCTAAGTTTGCTGATTATTTGAAATTTGGTGAAGAGGTAAGCTGTAAAGAGGACACAGGAAGGCTGCAAAGAGATATAGATACGTTAAGTGTGTGGGAAATAAGATGGCAAGTGGAGTATAATGTGGGAAAGTGTGAGGTTATTTTGATCATGAGGATGGAAAAGCAAAATATTTTTTAAATGGTGTGGAACTAGTAAATATTGATGTTCAGAGAGACTTGGGTGCACTTGTATAAGGAACACAAAGTTATCATGCAGGTACAGCAAACAATCATGAAAGCAAATGTCATGTTGGTCCTTATTGAAGTTTTCCTGTAATTGTACATAGCTTTAGTGAGACCACACCTGGACTATTGTGTGTAGTTTTGGTCTCCATACATATGGCAGGGTATACTTGCATTGGAGGCAGTACAATGAAGATTCATCAGACCTGTGCATGGTAGGATAAGGTTGTCCTTTGATGATAGACTGACCAAATTGTCCTATATTGTCTGGAGTTTAGAAGAATGAGAGGTGATCTCATTAAAATATGCAAAATTCTGAAAGGGGTTGACAGGGTGGACACTGAAAGGCTGTTTCCCCTGGCTACAGCATCTAACACACCGGGGCACAATCTCATGATAAGGAGTCAAATTTTAGAACTGAGATGGAGATGAGATGTTTCACTACTGAATATATTTAAGACAAGATTTTTAAGGCAGGATTTTTCAGATGGCAAGGTTTGCTGCCTCATCACCCAAAGTGTAGGAGGAGAATGCATCCCTACTGATGCAGGCAGACTTGTTGCCATTTAATTTAACGTTTGACAGGCCATTAATTGGTTTAAGGACAGGACCTCAATCCACACCCTTGGAGAAAGCCCCATCTTAGAAAGCTGCCAGTGAATCACTCTGTAGACACAGCAGTGCCAGGTACATACGTTGGCCATGGCTGGACTCCAGGCAGCCCCTAGAGAAGAGGAACGACTGGAGGCCAGACTGAAGATAACTCCAGGGTAGCGGCGGGGCCTTGGCGACATGCCCCAGAAAAGGCAGATAAGTCTTCTGGCCCTATGGCTTGCATCCTAGGATCCTAAAAGAAGTAGCTAGAGAGACAGTGGATGCACTGGTTGTAATTTTCCAAAAACCTATGGATTCTGGAGAAGTACCGGAGGATTGGAAAACTGCTAATCTGACACCAAAAGGGAAGGAGGCAAAAACTGGGTAACTATAGGCCAATTAGCCTAACATCTGTTGTTGCAAAAATCATGCAACATGATTGGAATCCATTATTAAGAAAGTAATAGCAACACATTGGAAAATCATAATCTAATCAAACAGAGTCAACATGGCTTCACGAAAAGGAAATCATGTCTGACTAATTTATTAGAGATTTTCAAGGAAGTCTCAACAAGAGTGGATAGAGGGGAACCAGTAGATGTGTTGTATTTGGACTTCTGGGATGTTCAACAAAGTACCACACAAAAGGTTAAGTCTTAAGATAAGAGGCTATGATGTTGGAGGTAGTATATTGGCACGGATAGAGAATTGATTAATGGGCAGGAAACAGTGAGTGGGGATAAAGGATTCTTTTTCAGATTGGTGACCTGTAACCAATGGGGTTCCACAAGGATCAGTGCTGGGACCACAACTGTTTACAATATATATTAACGACTCAGAGGAAGGAAGCAAATGTACTCTAGCCAAATTTGCAGATGACATAAAAATAGGTTGAAAGGCAAGCTGCGAGAGGGATACAGTTTACAAAGTGCTATTGATATGTGAAGAGAGTGGGCAAAAAGTTGGCAAATGGAGTATAATGTGGAAAATGTGAAGTTATTCACTTTGGAAAGGAGAACAAAAGAACAGAATATTATTTAAATGGAGGAAAACTGCAGAAACCTGCAACACAAAGGGATTTGGGGGTACTTGCGCACGAAACACCGAAAGCTAGCATAAAGGTACAGCAGGTAATTAGGAAGATTAATGGAATGCTAGCCCTTATTTCAAGGGGGTTAGTATATGAGAGTAGGGAAATTTTGCTGAAACTTTACAAGTTACTGGTGAAAGCACATCTGCACCACTGTCCACACACTACTCTTCCCACCCACATGCCACTCCGCCCATTAAACCACTCCCCCATCCACAAACCATTCCCCCATCCACAAACCACTCCCTCCATCCACACAGCACTCCCTCCATCCACACAGCACTCCTCCCATCTACACACTACTCTTCCCATCCACACACCACTCCTTCCGTCCATAAACAGGTAATGTATTAGCATAGATAGAGGATTGGTTAACTAACAGAAAGCAAAGAGTGGGGGTAAATGGGTGTTTTTCTGGTTGGCGATCAGTGACTAGTGGTGTGCCTCAGGGATCAGTGTTGGGACTGCAATTGTTTATGATCTACATACATGATTTGGAGTTGGGGACCAAGTGTAGTATGTCAAAATTCGCAGATGACACTAAGATGGGTGGAAAAGCAAAGTGTGCAGAGGATGCTGAAAGTCTGCAAAGGGATATAGATAATCTAAGTGAGTGGGCGAGGGTCTGGCAGATGGAGTACAATTTTGGTAAATGTGAGGTCATCCATTTTGGTAGGAATAACAGCAAAATAGATTATTATTTAAATGGTAAAAATTGCAGCATGCTGCTGTGCAGAGGGACCTGGGTGTCCTTGTGCAGGAATCTCAAGGAGTTGGTTTGCAGGTGCAGCAGGTAATTAAGAAGGCAAATGGAATTTTGTCCTTCATTGCTAGAGGGATGGAGTTTAAAAACAGCGAGATTATGTTGCAGCTGTATAAGGTACTAGTGAGTCCACATCTGGAGTACTGTGTACAGTTTTGGTCTCCTTACTTGAGAAAGGATATACTGGCACTGGAGGGGGTGCAGAGGAGATTCACTAGGTTGAATCCAGAGTTGAGAGGGTTGGCTTATGAGGAGAGACTGAGTAGACTGGGGCTATACTCACTGGAATTCAGAAGAATGAGGGGAGATCTTATCGAAACATATAAGATTATGAAGGGAATAGATAAGATAGAATCAGGGAAGTTGTTTCCACTGGCAGGTGAAACTGGAACTAGGGGGCATAGCCTCAAAATAAGGGGAAGCAGATTTAGGACTGAGTTGAGGAGGAACTTCTTCACACAAAGGGTTGTGAATCTGTGGAATTCCCTGCCCAATGAAGCAGTGGAGGCTACCTCATTAAATGTTTTTAAGGCAAGGATAGATACATTTTTGCACAGTAAAGGAATTAAGGGTTATGATGAGTGGGCGGTAAGTGGAGCTGAGTCCACAAAAAGATCAGCCATGATCTTATTGAATGGTGGAGCAGGCTCGAGGGGCCAGATGGCCTACTCCTGCTCCTAGTTCTTATGTTCTTATTAAACCACTCCCTCCATCCACAAACCACTCCCTCCATTCACACACCACTCCCCTCAACTCCCTCTATCTAATGGGAGCAGTGGTTACGATGAAAAAGTGCTGAACTGTGTATTGAATCTAGAATAGAGGAGTTTACACAGTCCAGTTATCAGCTTCTCCTCGGTGCTTCATTCTGGGAAGATTCCATTTATTCACCAAAGATCTGTCCAACAAAAGAAAATATCAGTGGCTGGAATTCCTCATGGGTGCACTGCCTGGAAGTGTGGTGGAGGCAGGTTCGATCGAGACTTTCAAGAGGACATTCAATGATTATTTGAATAGAAACAATATGCAGGGTTATGGGGAAATGGCAAAGGAATGCACAAAGTCATGAAGCTTGTTTGGAGAGCTGGTGCAGACAGAATGGGCCAAATTGTCTCCTGTGCTGTAACAATTCTGTGATTCTGTGATATCATACCCTGCCTAATGACAACCCTACTTTCACATACGCACAATTTGAACAAAAGGTTCATTCAGTGCTGCCTTCCTTGTGGCCACATTCTTTTCACAATATAAATATTTTGTCATCTTAAGTCCACCTTGCCTTCCACCATAGGAAGTAAGTTACAGCTGTGGGTCCTCCACATTCTTTCACAATCACTTTCTAGAGAGAGAGAGGGAGAATGAAAGAGATCTAGAGAGAGAAAAGCAGAGACAGTCAGGGAGACATAGACAGACACGTAGAGATAGAGACAGGGGACTAGCTCAGCAAGCTCACCATTGGCCACTGGTGGGATTTCTTTGGGGGATGAGGGGGAAAGAGAGAGAAACAGGCACAGCGAAACAGGAAAATAGACAGAGCGAGAATGAAAATGGAGAGGCAGAGACAGGGAAATAGACGGAAACATGGAAAGAATGAATGTCCCAGAGTGAGAGAGTGAGACAGAGAAAGTCAGAGAGGGAGGCCAAGTGAGTCAAAGACAGAGACAGAGAGGCAGGAGACACAAAGAGAGAGAAAGAGAAAGAGAGAGAAAGAGAGAGAGAGAGAGACAGAGTCAAGGAGAAAGTCAGACAGAGAAAGAGAGAAACGGAAACAGTGTGTGGCAGACAGCAAGACAAAGAAAGACACAAAGAGATAAAGACGGAGTTACTCAGAGAGGGAGTGAAAAAGAGACAGTGAGGCAGAGGGAAAACGGTGAGTCAGAGAGTGTGAGACAAGTAGACAAGGGGAAAGAGAGATAAAGACAGTAAGTCAGAGAGGAGACAGATAGACAGGGGAGCAAAAAAGCGTTAGAGTCAGACAATGAGAGAGAGAGAGAGGGAAAGACAGAGAGATGCACACAATTGGAAGGAACTATTTCTTGATACATGATTAGGAAAGCACTGTAGAACCCAAGGTTCAAGAGAAGCTTTTGAAATCTGAGGTTTTGAGTTCTTACTGAAATCTTTCATAATGTCTTCATAGATGCTGTAATTTTTCTAGCTGAACTCTATCCTGTAACAGCAGGCTTTGGAATGATAGAAATTGATGTTATTTCTTGTGCCTGGAGCTCCCACTCCAGCACCATACTGTCAGCAACAAAGAAAATCACCATTACATCTGCAGATCACAATAAATGGGTGCCATCCAATGGCCTAATGGCTATTTGCATCCTTTGCCCACTGAATCATCCATCCCAGGAATATTGCACGTCCTGTCTTTAACCTGTACTCTTAGCTGGGAACAGTGTTACAGACAAGGAGAAAGTTGGGCCGAAAGGCCTGTTTCCATGCTGCAAACCTCAATGACTCTATGACTTCATTGTATCTTGAGGATCTCAGTCTAACCAATGGCTACATTTCTAACCCTTCACGGGGAGAAAATTACAGCTTCAACAATTGACAGCATGGCTGCCAGTGGTGGAGTGATTAAATTAGGAGATGTGCAAGAGACCAGAATTAGAGGTGTGCAGATATCTTGAAGGGTTGTAGGATTACATAGATGGAGAGAGGTGAGACCAGAGATGAATCTGAAAACAAGGGTGAAAACTTCAAAGTAGAGGCATTATTCCACCAGGAGCCAATGTCAGTCATTGAATACAGGGATGCTGGGTGTATGGGAGTTGATGGAAGTGGCAGAGTTTTGAAGGAACTCAGGTTTACGCAGTGTGGAAGGTGGAAAGCATACTCACACAATGCCATGCCACATTGCTCCTTTTGGACTGCAGCAGGCATCACTGGGTATACATATAACCAGCTGATCAGAGAACTGATTCACCACAAATCTTACAAGATAGTCAGATAGAAAAATAAAAAATAGAAGCCGGAGTAGACCTTTCGGCCTTTCCAGCCTGCTCCACCATTCACTTTGATCATGGCTGATCATCAAATTCAATATCCTGATCCGATCTTTCGCCCATGTCCCTTGATCCATTTAGCCCCAAGAGTTATGTCTAGTTTCTAGTTGGGGAACACTTCAGCAGTCACGGGCATTCAGCCTCTGATCTTCGGGTAAGCGTACTCTAAGGCGGCCTTCACGACACACGACAGCGCAGAGTCGCTGAGCAGAAACTGAGAGCCAAGTTCCGCACACATGAGGACGGCCTCAACCGGGATCTTGGGTTCATGTCACACTATCTGTAACCCCCACGACCTGCCTGGGCTTGCAAAATCTCACTAACTGTCCTGGCTGGAGACAATACACATCTCTTTAACCTGTGCTTAACCCTCTCTCCACTCACATAGTCTGTACCTTTAAGACTTGATTATCTGTAAAGACTCGCATTCCAACCATTATTTTGTAAATTGAGTTTGTGTCTTTACATGCGCGATTCATGAACAGAACTCCCACTCACCTGAAATCATAGAAATCATAGAAACCCTACAGTACAGAAAGAGGCCATTCGGCCCATCGAGTCTGCACCGACCACAATCCCACCCAGACCCTACCCCCATATCCCTACATATTTACCCACTAATCCCTCTAATCTACACATCTCAGGACACTAAGGGCAATTTTTAGCATGCCAATCAACCTAACCCGCACATCTTTTAAACTCAAGAAGAAGGAGCAGCGCTCTGAAAGCTTGTGACTTGTGCTACCAAATAAACCTGTGGGAGTTTAACCTGGTGTTGTGAGACATCTTACTGTAGTTTCTTGAAATCAGACGTTTTGGTCTCCACTACTGCCTGTGGTGGTGAATTCCAGATTCACCACTCTCTGGATGAAGAAATGTCTCCTTAGCTCAGTCAAAGAACAAAGAACAAAGAAAATTACAGCACAAGAACAGGCCCTTCGGCCCTCCAAGCCTGCACCGACCATGGTGCCTGACTGAACTAAAACCCCCTACCCTTCCAGGGACCATATCCCTCTATTCCCATCCTATTCATGTACTTGTCAAGACGCCCCTTAAAAGTCACTACCGTATCCGCTTCCACTACCTCCCCCGGCAACGAGTTCCAGGCACCCACTACCCTCTGTGTAAAACATCTGCCTCATACATCTCCTTTAAACCTTGCCCCTCGCACCTTAAACCTATGCCCCCTAGTAATTGACTCTTCCACCTGGGAAAAAGCTTCTATCTACTCTGTCCATGCCTCTCATAATCTTGTAGACTTCTATCAGGTCGCCCCTTAACCTCCGTTGCTCCAGTGAGAACAAACTAAGTTTCTCCAACCTGTCCTCATAGCTAATGCCCTCCCTACCAGGCAACATCCTGCTAAATCTTTTCTGTACCCTCTCCAAAGCCTCCACATCCTTCTGGTAGCGTGGCAACCAGAATTGAACACTATATTCCAAGTGCGGCCTAACTAAGATTCTATAAAGCTGCAACATGACTTGCCAATTTTTAAACTCAATACCCCGGCCGATGAAGGCAAGCATGCCGTATGCCTTCTTGACTACCTTCTCCACCTGCATTGCCACTTTCAGTGACCTGTGTACCTGTACACCCAGATCTCTTTGCCTATCAATACTCTTAAGAGTTCTGCCATTTACTGTATATTTCCTATCTGTATTGGACCTTCCAAAATGCATTACCTCACCTAAGTCCTAAAAGGTTTACTGACCTCAGTTCTAAAAGATTTACCCCCTTATCCTCAAACTATGAGCTCTAGTTCTGGACTCCCCCACCATCAGGAATATTCTTTCTCATAGAATCATAGAATCTTTCTTACTCTACCCTGCCTAATCCTGTTAGAATTTAATAAGTTTCTATGAGATCCCCTCTTACTCTTCTGAACTCTAATGAATACAATCCTAACTGACTTAGTCTCTCCTCATATGACAAACCTGCCATCTCAGGAATCAGCCTGGTAAACCTTCGCTGAACTCCCTCTAAAGCAAGGACATCCTTCCTCATTAAAACACCAAAACTGCACAGGTGTGGTCTCACCAATGTCCTGTAAAATTGCAGTAAAACATCCCAATCCTATCTTCAATCCTCTTGCTATGAAGGCTAACATACCATTTGCTTTCTTCATTGTCTACTGTACCTGCGTGCTTACTTTCAGCGACTGATGCATGAGGACACCAAGGTCTCGCTGAGTAACCACCTCTTTTAATTTATACCTATTCAAGTAATAATCTGCCTAATAATAATATGTAATAATGGCAGAACCATCAGGAGTATAGACACACAGAGGGACCTGGGTGTACAAGTCCACAGATCCTTAAAGGTGGCAGCACAGGTGGAGAGGGTGGTGAAGAAGGCATATGGCATGCTTGCCTTTCTTGGACGGGGCATAGAATATAAAAGTTGGCATATGATGTTGCGGCTGTATAGAACGTTGGTTAGGCCACATTTGGAATACTGCGTCCAGTTCTGGTCGCCACACTACCAGAAGGACATGGAGGCTTTGGAGAGAGTACAGAAAAGGTTTACCAGGATGTTGCCTGGTATGGAGGGTCTTAGCTATGAGGAGAGATTGGGTAAACTGGGGATGTTCTCCCTGGAAAGACGGAGGATGAGGGGCGACCTTATAAAGGTGTATAAAATTATGAAGGGCATAGATAGGGTGAACAGTGGGAAGCTTTTTCCCAGGTCGGAGGTGACGAACACAAGGGGTCACAGGTTCAAGGTGAGGGGGGCAAGGTTCAACACAGATGTCAGGGGGACATATTTTACACAGAGGGTGGTGGGGGCCTGGAATGCACTCCCAAGCAAGGTGATTGAGGCTGACACGCTGGGATCGTTTAAGACTTATCTAGATAGCCACATGAACAGACTGGGAATAGAGGGATACAAACGAATGGTCTAGTTGGGCACATGAGCGGTGCAGGCTTGGAGGGCCGAAGGGCCTGTTCCTGTCCTATATTGTTCTTTGTTCCTATTTTTGCTACCAAAGTGGATAACCTCACATTTATCCACATTATAATGCATCTGCCATGCATATGCCCACTCACTCAGCCTGTCCAAATAACACTGAAGCATCTCTGCATGCTCCTCACACCCAACTTTGTATCATCTGCAAATTTGGATATAATACATTTAGTTCCCTCTTCCAAATCATTAATATATGATGTGAACAGATGGGGTCCTAGCACAGATCCCTGTGGTACCCCACTTGTCACTGTCTGCCAATCATATGAATGAGCCAGCTGGACAGTTATTTTATTGCACAGTAAAACATGTTTCTTTCTTTCCCTCTATGCCTTCTTTCCCTGTGTCTCTTACCACTCTGTCTCTGTCATGCTCTAGTGCTCTTTGATTACTCTCCCTGTCTCTCTCTCTCTGGCTGTTCTCTTAGATATCTCTCTTTCATTCTCCCTCTCGTTCTCTGCTGCTCCCTCCCATGCTGACATTTTGTGTGTGTATGTTTCTCTCTCTCTCGAAGTTGCACTATTTAGGATTGAGCAGCTTGCTGGAAGGAAACAGTCTGTCCACCGCAGGAAATTGTGCATTCTGTGTTGTTTCTTCTCTTTCTTTCTATCTCCCAAAGAGAGTCTTGCAAAATGTAACAGATTCTCACCACAAATTCCTGGCACATTCAACCAACATTTCAAAGTGTGTGTGTGTGGTGGGGGCGGCGGGGGGGGGGGGGGGGGGGGGGTGCACCATGTACCCAAGGGTTGAGAGATGGCACTTGAATGAGCAGTTCATGTCCTTCAGTGACAGAAACTCCCCATTGTGTCATTTGGGCTGAGAGCCTTTCATTTTTAGCCTCCTGCTATTCTTCCGACTATCCATTCCTTGCAGGCACAAGTTACCTTCTGCTCACTCACCCAACGGACTGTGGTTTCTACCAGTAGCCACAGCAGGTCCTTTGACCACAGGGGTAACCACTTAATCTCCAATCGCACTGGATGTTCATATTCAGACACCAGCAGCAGGTTCTCAACACTGACCCGAATAATTTACTATTGTAATCTCCTCCAGAGCGATATCTCCCTTCCAAAAGACTCTGATTATAGCCTCTCATCCATCACTTTCTCCCTTCATCCATCAGAGGACTGAGCCTACCGCCTGGAGATTCCCATCAAAAAAATCTCCACCAATCTCTCTGATTGACTCCTTGCCACAAAACCAATGTACCTTCTAAAAATGTTTGCAGCACACGGTCAATTTTTTAACGTACATGGACCTTTTCATTTTCTTTCACAAACGTATTCAACAGAAAAACTTAAACGTGCTGACTTGTGTGTGGCTTGTGTGGGAACCTTTGTGTTGTCATGCAGCCAAACAGCAGTGCAGCTTAGAGCAAACATTGCATGAAAATCATTGTTTAGACCAAACTTTTCATCAGCTCTTCTTATAACTCCTTGGACAGAGTGACAGTGATAGAGAGACAAAACAAGCAAGAGTGAGTGAGAGACAAACAAAGAGAGAAAGAGAAATACACATTTACACACAGGCACAGAGCAAGAAAGAGACAAAAACAGAGAGCGTAAGAGACAGAGAGAGAGAGAGAGACACATACACAGTTTGGGAAATTCGATAAGGTCTGAAAACAAGTGTGAAGATTGTGATGCATGATTAAACTGTTCCTGTTGCTTCTGATGCAGGCAGCGAGCAAACTTTGTGCTGCCTGTGATTAACATGATTGCACAGTCTCCGAGCATTAATTTTATTGTTGAGTGAAAGGTCTGAGCAGGGGTACAAAAACGTGAGAGGATAACACAAATTCAAGATAGTCTGCACTCCTTCAGCGCTCATTCAGACAACTAGACAGTATTCCATAACACTCCCGACTTGTGCCTTGTAGATTATAGATAGCCTTTGGGAAGCAAGGAGGATTGCAGAATTCTACACAGCAAAAATCCCAGCCTGTAACCTGCCTATGTAATCAAAATATTTATGTGGTTAGTCCGGTTAAGTTGATTATCGACCCTCAGGATGTTGAGGGTAATAAGGAGGTGGTGGTGTAGTGGTATTGTCACTGGACTTGTAGTTCAGAGACCCAGGGTAATGCTCTGGGGAGTCAAATCCATCAGAGCAGATGGTGAAATTGGAATTCAATAAAAATCTTGAATTAATGGATGACCATGAAAACATTGTCGATTGTTGTAAAAACCCATCACATTCACTAATGTCCCTTAAGGAAGGAAATCTACCATCCTTACCTTGTCTGGCCTACATGTGACTCAATGTGGCCAAGCAAAACATTCAGTTCAAGGCCAATTAGGAATGGGCAACAAACGCTGGCCTTGCCAGCGACATCCACAACCTGAGAATAAATAAAGAGAAAAAGTACTGAAGGTCAAAAGAAGATATTTAGGTTCTCTGTTGTTGGATTGCATGACATGACCACACCTGACCTTGGACCACTGCAGTCTATGAAGTATTTCTCATCATTACATTATTCTGGTTTCATAGAAACATAGAAAACTACAGCACAAAACAGGCCCTTCGGCCCCACAAGTTGTGCCGAACATATCCCTACCTTTTAGGCCTACCTATAACCCTCCATCCTATTAAGTCCCATGTACTCATCCAGGAGTTTCTTAAAAGACCCTATTGAGTTTGCCTCCACCACCACTGACGGCAGCCGATTCCACTCGCCCACCACCCTCTGTGTGAAAAACTTTCCCCTAACATTTCCCCTGTACCTACACCCCAGCACCTTAAACCTGTGTCCTCTCGTAGCAGCCATTTCCACCCTGGGAAAAAGCCTCTGAGAGTCCACCCGATCTATGCCTCTCAACATCTTATATACCTCTATTAGGTCTCCTCTCATCCTACGTCTCTCCAAGGAGAAAAGACCGAGCTCCCTCAGCCTATCCTCATAAGGCATGACAGTCAATCCAGGCAACATCCTTGTAAATCGCCTCTGCACCCTTTCAATCTTTTCCACATCCTTCCTGTAATGAGGCGACCAGAACTGAGCACAGTACTCCAAGTGGGGTCTGACGAGGGTCTTATATAGCTGCATCATTATCCCCGGACTCCTAAACTCAATCCCTTGGCTGATAAAGGCCAGCACACCATACGCCTTCTTAACCACCTCCTCCATCTGTTTCCC
The DNA here is from genome assembly GCF_964213995.1 of Mustelus asterias. NCBI lineage: Eukaryota > Metazoa > Chordata > Chondrichthyes > Carcharhiniformes > Triakidae > Mustelus > Mustelus asterias. Next base: position 69,970,850 of record NC_135809.1, read on the forward strand.
CAATGATGTATCATTGGCTCCCTCCTATTTGTCATGTAACAACAGATTTCACATGTACACTGATAATATCCAGCTTTATCTTATCAACTTTAGACCCCTCCACTCTTTCAAATAGTCATGTTCCTTGTTTGATATCCAGTATTTGATGTGCAAGTATTTCTCCAATTACATTTTGACAGACCAAAGTCATTGTCTTTAAGTTCTGCAATAAACTCAGTTTGCTAGCCACCAACTCCATCCCTCCTCTTAGCAACTGTCTGAGGCTAAGGCACACCGTTTGCAACTTTGGCATTCCAGGCATCTCTGAGTGGAGCTTCTGACCACGTACCTTCAGCATCACGAAGACCACCCATGTCCAATACATAACATCAGCCTTCTCTACTCCTTTTTCATTCTATTTGCTGCTATTGTCTCTTACTGACTATTCCAAGGCTCTGCAGGCTGGCCATTATACACGAGTTCAGCAAAGGGGGGGAGGGGTAGGAGATGAGTTCAATCCCACCACAGGAGATGGCGGAATTTGAATTCAATAAAAAAAAATCTAGAATTAAGAATCTGTTGATGACCACAAGACTACTGTTGATTGTCGGAAAAACCCATCTGATTTACTGATGTCCTTTAGGGAAGATAATCTGCCGTCCTTACCTGATCTAGCCTATGTATGACTCCAGAGCCACAGCAATATGGTTGACTCTTAACTGCCCTCCAAGGACAACTAAGGGTGGGCAATAAATGCTGGCCAGCCAGCGACACCCATGTCCCACAAATAAATAAAACAAAAGCAAAGTCTTGTTTCCCACATCCCAACTTGAACTAAGTTCACCTCACCAATGACATAACTATACTGGTCAGGCACAGAGTGCAATGCTTTCCACAGAGAAGTCACAAGAGCTTCATTTGTTCCTGCATAAACACTGAACTTTCCCAAAGTCCTGTATAAACACTAACTTGAACTTTGCCAATGTCCTGTACGAACAATGGACTATTCCCAAATTCTGTAGCAATACTCAACTTTTTCAACATCCATAATAAAAACTGAATTTCACACCAAAGAACAAATAAAAGTACAGCACAGGAACATCCCTTCGGCCCTCCAAATCTGTGCTGATCAAACGTGGAACTATGCCAACATCCTGAATAGGCACTGTACTTCTCAATTTCCTCAATGGCACGATGGCACACTGGTTAGCACTGCTGCCTCACAGCGCCAGGGATCCGGGTTCGGTTCTGGCCTTGGGTCACTGTTTGTGTGGAGTTTGCACCTTCTCCCAGTGTCTACATGGGTTTGCTCCAGATGTTCTGGTTTCCTCCCACAGTCCAAAGATATGTGGGTTAGGTTGATTGGCCATGCTAAATTGCCCTTTTGTGTCCCAAGATGTATAGGTTATGGGGGATTAATGGGCATAAATATGTGGGGCTACAGGGATAGGCTTTGGGTGGGATGTTCTGTCGAAGGGTTGGTGCAGACTCAATGGGCCAAATGGCCTGTTTCTGTATTGCAGGGTTTCTATGAAAAAATACTGGACTTTCTCAAAGCCCTGTCTAGACATGGGACAAGCCAAAGTCTCATATAAACAATGAATTCCCCAGTATCCAACATAAACGCTGAAATTTCCCCCAACATCTGGTCTCATCACTGCATTTTGCCAAAAACCTGTATAAACACTGAACTTGATTTGATTTGATTTATTATTGTCATATGTATTAGTATAGTGAGAAGTATTGTTTCTTGCGTGCTATACAGACAAAGCATACCGTTCGAGAAGGAACATAGAGGGTGCAGAATGTTGTGTTACAGTCATAGCTAGGGTGCAGAGAAAGATCAGCTTAATGCAAGGTAGGTCCATTCAAAAGTCTGATGGCAGCAGGAAAAAGCTGTTCTTGAGCCGGTCTGTACATGACTTCAGACATTGCATCTTTTTCCGGACGGAAGAAGGTGGAAGAGAGTATGTCCTGGGTGCGTGGGGTCCTTAATTATGCTGGTTGTTTTTCCAAGGCAGAGTCAATGGATGGAAGGCTGGTTTGAGTGATGTACTGGGGCTTCATTCACAACCCTTTGTAGTTTCTTGCAGTCTTGGGCAGAGCAGGAGCCATACCAATCTGTGATACAACCAGCAAGAATGCTTTCTATAGTGCATCTGTAAAAGTTGGTGAGAGTTGTAGCAGACATGCCAAATTTCCTTAGCTCCCTGGGAAAGTAGAGGTGTTGGTGGGCTTTCTTAACTATAGCATCGGCGTGGAGGGACCTAGTCAGGTTGTTGGTGATCTGGTCATCTAGAAACTTGAAGCTCTCAACCATTTCCACTTCATCCCTGTTGATGTAGACAGGGGCATGTCCTCCACTATGCTTCCTCAAGTTGATGATTATCTCCTTAGTTTTACTGACATTGAGGGAGAGATTATTGTTGTCGCACCAGTTCACCAGATTCTCTACCTCTTTCCTGTACCATGTCTCATTATTGTTTGAGATCCAATCCACTAGATTGGTGTCATCAGCAAACTTGAAAATTGAGTTGGAGGGGAATTTGGCCACACAGTCATAGGTGTATGAGGAGTATAATAAGGGGCTGAGGACAGAGCCTTGTTGACTATCCTTACTGATTGCGGTCTGTGGGTTAGGAAGACTTGGGTCCAGTCGCAGAGGGATGAGCTGAGCCCGAGGCCATAGAGTTTGGAGATGGGTTTTGTCGGAATAATGGCATTGAAGGCTGAGATATGGTCAGTAAATAGGAGTCCGACATAGGTGTATTTGTTATCTAGGTGTTCTAGGGTTGCGTACAGGGCCAGGGAGATGGCATCTGCTGTGGACCTATTGCGGCGGTAGGTGAACTGTAGTGGATCCAGGCAACCTGGGAGCCGGAATTGATATGTGCCATGACTAACCTTTTGAAGCACTTCATAATGATGGATGTCAGAGCCACTGAATTATAGCCATTAGGGATGCTGCTTGGCTTTTCTTGGGTACCAGGATGATGGTCGTCTTCCTGAAACAGATAGGGACCTCAGATTGGTGTTATGAGAGGTTAAAGATGTCTGTGACTACCTCCACCTGCTGGTCTGTGCAGGATCTGAGTGCTCATCCGGGCCAGTCATTTTCCATTAACATGCCCAACACTCTGTATAAACACTAAACTTTCTCAACATCCTATATAAATACTGACCTTTCTCAACATCCCCAATGTCCTGTATAAACACTGAATTTTCTCAGTGTCCTATATAAACACTGAACTTTCTCAACATCCTGTATAAACACTAAACTTTCTCAACATCCTGTATAAACACTGAACTTTCACAACATCCTGTATAAACACTGAACTTTCTCAACATCCTGTATAAACACTGAATTTTCTCAACGTCCTGCATAAACACTGTACTTTCTCAACGTCCTGCATAAACACTGAACTTTCTCAATGTCATAGAATCATAGAATCATAGAAGCCCTACAGTGCAGAAGGAGGCCATTCGGCCCATCGAGTCTGCACCGACCACAATCCCACCCAGGCCCTACCCCCACATATTTTACCCGCTAATCCCTCTGACCTACGCATCCCAGGACTCTAAGGGGCAATTTTTTTTAACCTGGCCAATCAACCTAACCCGCACATCTTTGGACTGTGGGAGGAAACCGGAGCACCCGGAGGAAACCCACGCAGACACGAGGAGAATGTGCAAACTCCACACAGACACAGACCTGTATAAACACTGAACTTTCTCAATGTCCTATATAAACACTGAACTTTCTCAACGTCCTATATAAACACTGAACTTTCTCAACGTCCTGCATAAACACTGAACTTTCTCCACGTCTTGCATAAACACTGAACTTTATCAATGTCCTGTATAAACACTGAACTTTCACAACATCCTGTATAAACACTGAACTTTCACAACATCCTGTATAAACACTGAACTTTCTCAACATCCTGTATAAACACTGAACTTTCTCAATGTCCTGTATAAACACTGAACTTTCTCAATGTCCTATATAAACACTGAACTTTCTCAACGTCCTATATAAACACTGAACTTTCTCAACGTCCTGCATAAACACTGAACTTTCTCCACGTCTTGCATAAACACTGAACTTTATCAATGTCCTGTATAAACACTGAACTTTCTGTGTCCTGTATAAACACTGAACTTTATCAATGTCCTGTATGAACACTGAACTTTTCCAATATCCTGTATAAACACTGAACTTTTCCAATATCCTGTATAAACACTGAACTTTCTCAACGTCCTGCATAAACACTGAACTTTCTCAACATCCTGTATAAACACTGAACTTTCTCAATGTCCTGTGGAAACATTGGACTTTCTCAACATCGTGTGTAATTATTGGACTTTCCCAACATTCTGTATAAACATTGAACTTTCTCATCATCCTGTATAAACATTAGACCTTCTCACAATCCTGTGTAAACATTGAACTTTGCCAACATCCTGTCTGAACCCTGAACTTTCTCAATGTCCTGTGTAAACCCTGAACTTTCTCAATGTCCTGTGTAAACCCTGAACTTTCTCAATGTCCTGTGTAAACCCTGAACTTTCTCAATGTCCTGTGTAAACACTGAACTTTCTCAATGTCCTGTGTAAACCCTGAACTTTTTCAATGTCCTGTGTAAACACTGAACTTTGCCAACGTCCTGTGTAAACCCAGAACTTTCTCAATGTCCCACAAAAACATTAAATATTCTCAAGGCCCTGTTTAAACACTGAACTTTCTTAATGTCCATAAACACTGAACTTTCTGAATGCCAGTCTATACAGTAATGTCTTAACTATGTTAGGCATTGTGACTTTTGAACAAAAAAGAAAATATGTGGGGCCCACCCAATTTTACCATTTTGATTCTAAATGCTGGGCGGACTTGAATCTGGGAGTGTTTCAGATCTGACTTTTAGACCTGTTCTCCAGCGCCCCCATACGCACTCTGTCTGCAAAAATATCAGTGATTCTGAATAGCGCTGCACAAGCTAGTGGGTGGAGCTTATCACGCCCAAAACACTGCTGCTCCGATCGGCGCCTCCAACTGTACATGTTCACAAAAAAAATGATAGAATGCTGCTCCCCTGCCACATCGCGCCCGGGCCAGATAATGCCTTCCCCTGGCCCCACAGACATTGCCCCACTCCCACAACATTACTGACTCCCTTATCCCTCCAACCGCCCGCTAGCAAGACCGATCGCGGCCCCCTCTCCCCCTTCCCCCCAACGATCTCAGGCAGAGTGGCAGCAAACTCCACTTCCCCCTCATTCATCTCAGGCAGAGTGGAAGCAGAACTCCCTTTCCCCCTCACTCATCACAGGCAGAGTGGCAGCGGACCCCCCTTTCCCCTCACTCATCACAGGCAGAGAGATCCACCCTTCCCTCTCCACCCTACAGATATCCCCCTCACCCCCACCTTGGGGACTCTCCTGCACAATGCCCCCATCTCCTCTGGACTCCGATGGCTGTGTGACACCTCCCTCTCTTCTCCTGTCCCCAGTCATTGAGGCACTGATCTACCACCACCGCCACCCCCCCACCCGTCCCCATCAGCACACCTGCAAGTGCTCACTTGCCTTCCCCTCAATGCTAACAAGCAAACTGCATGGAACGTGCTGGAATGCTCTGTCAAACTGCCTGCAGCTGATCTGCCCTGACGAGGAGCAGCTCGATAAAAACTCAAGGATGGACAGACAGGCAGGCATTCCTGCACAAAATGTGTGTACCACCAGCCCCCCGATTCTTTGAGGGTGACCTGGGGAGGCTGCTGGATACAGCAGAGGCAAGGCAGGACACCCTCTTCCCCCCTGGAGGATGCAGACCAAGGGTGGCCTGTGACGAAGTCGCCACCTCGGTCAGTGCCAGGGCAGTAGCCCCCCCGAACCGCGACGCAGTGCCGGGAAAAACTCAATGACCTCATCCGTGCAGCAAGGGTGAGTGCTGAACCCCATTTTGCATCTTCCCCCATATCTTCCCCATATCCTTCCACCCCCAGCACCCTGCATGCTTCCAGCTCCTGACCCCCCAAGCACCGCCTTCCTTTCCCCCCAATGAGCCCCGCTGTGTTTGCCCTCTAAGGGCCACCACTTGATACTCTGCAGGAGTCACACCATCATTTCTTTCATGGCTCCTTCTGTGTCCACAGGAGAAGACTGAGCACAATACCCGTGAGAGGGCGGAGACAGCGGGTGGTGAGCCAGACCTCCGGGTCCTCACCCCCTTTGAGGAGTGGACGCTGGAGCTCTCCAGAGAAGGGGAGATGCGGGTTGTCAGCGACAGCATGGTCGGGCTGCCGTCAAGACATGAGCACCTGTCGTACCTTCAATAACTTTGAGACAACTTCTCAGGGGCACGAGTTTCGGGTGCGAGGGCAAATTTAAAGGAGATGTAAGAGGCATGTTTATTTGCACAGAGAGGGTAGTGGGTGCCTGGAACTCGCTGCCAGAGGAGGCCATGAATGCAGAAACGATAGTAACTTTTAAGGGGCATCTTTACAGCTATGTGAATGGGATGGGAATAGAGGCATATGGTCCCCAGAAGGGTGGGGGTTACAAATCAAATGGGCAGCCTGGTTGCTTCAGGCTTAGAGGGCCAAAGAGCCTGTTCCTGTGATGTAATTCTCTTGGTCCTTTGTTCTATGTTCAATGGAGAAATGTGAATCATGTGTTTGGCATCCCAGATTCCTCTCCCTCCCTTGCACTTAACCTTGTGTCCTGTGTTGCAGGATCAAATCTGGATGACCCGGAGCCTTCTGGACTACAGGCCCCGATTACAGCTCCTGCCCCTCCTGGTCCAGACAGCTCGGATGAGTCCTCAGAGGATATGGGTGGAGGGACCTCCGAGTGTGGCATCAGCTGCCACCTCCCAACTCACCATCCCAGATACTGACACATCAGTCGTGGTGTCCAGTTGGTGTTGAGGCTTCTGGTCACTCTCTGGTGAGCACGACACATCTAATAATGTACATCGGGTGGAGGAGGGAACATCCGAGGCCTCTGGCACGCGGGGGCCTACCAGAGGTGAGGACTCAGCTGGCCCCAGGCTACATGCTGTTCCTCTGAGGTCACTTCTCCCTCAGCTGCTGGAGATGCAGCAACAGAGCCAGGGAATGCAGGAGGGGTTGACGGCCATACTAGATCAACTGCGAGGCTGTTGGGAGGAGTCCCAAAGCTTTCAGGTGGACCAGCTATTGCCTGTCCTGCATGGTTCCCAGGCCACCATCTGCAGTGGGAAGCCTGGGGCAGGGGATCCTCACCATGAGTGGCAGACTCCAAGCGATGGCTGAGTCACAGTGGGCCACAGCTGGGGGACTGAACAGGCTTCTTGAGATTCTGCAGCCTATGGCTGAGAGGCTCGAGAGCTTATGGGAGACCCAGCATGACAGCACTGAGACACAGCAGGCTATGGCAGCAGCCCTTGAGAATGTGCCCAGTCGCAGAGCGCCACGGCTGAGGGCTTGCAGAGCATGGCCCAGTCTCAGAGGGTACTTGCTGTGGCCATTGGGAGATGGCCCCCGTCTCAAGTGGACATCGCTGAGGGCTCGACCACCATGGGTAGGACGCAGGTGGTCCTCCAGGACTGGCAGTGCCAGGTGACGCCGGAACTCCTAGAGCTCATTGCAGGAGCATCGCTGTCCCATGGAGTGACCCAGGGGCCACAGGAACCCCAAGGGAGGAGGAAGGGCCCGAGCCCATGCCAGGGCCTTTCAACCAGGAGACTGTGGCTGTGGCTACACCTTCTGACACCGGGGCATCTCAGGGGCAGCGGGATGAAGAGGGTGTCATAGAAAGAACCCAGACACCTGGATGTTGGCCAGGACCCTCAAAGTCCAGGGTCTCCAGAGGATGCCTGTCAAGCTCATCACAGGCAACGGGGTGAAGCAGGCAGCTGGCCCCCTCCACCTCCGATGTACTTTCTGGGGAGTCACTGAGACGTAGTGGTAGGTCATGTAAGGTTAGGAAGTTGTAGTTGCAGGAAGATGATATGGGTGAAGGGCTGCACTAGTTAGAAAGAAAAGTAAGCACCGTAACATTTTCCGTTCACAGGTTTTTATGTTAGAACGTCTTATTTAAACACCTTTATTGTAAATTAATGTTTTTTCACCACCCACCTGTGACTAATTTGTCTTGATTATGAATCCTCTTCCATTGATGATCACCTGAGGGATGCTTCATTTTGATGTCAGTTTGTGAGGCCCCTCAATGCTGTGTCACTGAGAAAAAAAAGCCATTGGTTCCCCAGATCCCATGAGCGATTCCCTCCGTCCTCCACCCCACCCACCCCAGGACTGTGTGTGGGGACTTCAGATCCCTTACCCACTACAAAGACATGGGCCCAGGTGCCAGCATGTAGGAGTCAGACTAGTTTGCACCAGGGCATCATCATAATGGTGCTTAGCGAGTCGTCATCACCCTCCTGTCTGCCAAAAAACCCAGCAGCAGAGTACCCAGGCCCACCACTCTGGTGTGACAAGGAATTTTTGGGGGGGGTGGGTAATGGAACCCACAGACACAAATCCCTAGTGAGTGACCCGCCTGGTGATCAGGGCCTTCCTTACCACCCTCGTATGCCTCATTTGGGCTGCCAGCCTTCGAGTGCCTGGTTGGTGTTCCAAGGCATGTTCTTCCTCATCTTCCTTGTCCCCCTCTTCTTCCTCCTCCTGCTGGTCATCCTCCCCAGCGACGCCCGGCTGGTCAGCCTCCAGATCCTCCTCTTCCTCTAAGAGGTCACCTCTCTCTAGAGCCAGGTTGTGCAAGGCACAGCATAAGACCACTATGTGGGATGAATCACTGGGTTGTATTGGAGGGCCCCACCAAATCGGTCCAGACACCGGAATCACATTTTGAGGAGCCCAATGCCCCTCTCCACTATCGCGCGGGTGGCTTCATGGGCCTCATTATAGTGAGTCTCCGCCTCAGACACAGGCCTCGGCACAGGCGGCATCAGTCACGCCTGAAGTGGGGTAACCCATGTCACCCAGGCGCCAGCCTCACAGCCTGGGCTCTTCCTCGAATGCCTCCAAGACATCTGAGCTCCTGACAATGAAGCTGTCATGCACGTCTGTCTGGTGCAGACATGCATGATGGTCATATTATGGTCGCACACTAGCTGAACATTCAGGGAGAGGAACCCCTTCCCTATTTACAAATCTTCATGGATTCTATAAAGGGGCCTTGAGGGCGATGTGTGTGCAGTCGATCACCCCCTGCACGTTAGGCATCCCCGCAATGGCAGCGAATCCTGCAGCCCGGGCTTCCTGCTGCGCCTGGTCCAGGTTGAAGTTGATGAACCTGCCAGCCCAGGCATACAGGGCTTCAGTGACCTGCCTCACACAGGTGTGCACGGCAGATTGGGAGATGCCACAGACATCTCTGCTCGGGGTCAGGAAAGAACCAGTCGCGTAGACGTTTAGAGCAGCTGTCAATTTGACAGCCACTGAGAGTGGGTGCCCCACCCTGCCTTTAGGTACCAGGTCCTGCAACAGGTTGCACAGGTGTTGCACAATCTCCTTTCGGAGTCGGAGACATCGGCGGCACACGGTGTCCACATCTGCTCGAAGGACACTCGTGCACGAAACTGCCGGGGTCTCTGCTCCCTCCTTCTCCTACGTCCCCTCTGTGGGTGAGTGGCGGTCACCTCTCCCTCTGGTCCTGGAAGTGGTAAGGCCCGGGCCTCCTGTGCCCGCAATTCCTTCTCCTGCTCCTCTTCAGCTCCAGCAGCAGCCAAAACAACAGCAAGATCTATTGGTTGCATAGAAAAAACCATGTTGTCACTCTGAGAGGGTGGGGGGGGGGTGTGTGTGTGGGGAGGGGATGGAGATGAACACATGTGGAGGTTATGGAATGCTACTTGCCCCTACCACATCAACAGTCACTGTCCATACCCCCCAATTCCCCCAGCCACACGCTCCCCACAATCACAGCCACCCCCCATTCCCCCAGCTACATGCTCCCCACAATCACAGCCCCCACCCCCCCACCCAACATTCCCCCAGCCACATGCTCTCCACAATCACAGCTTCTTGCAAAGTTGAGAGGCTACAGCAGTGCTATTTGCAAGGGTCTGGACACATCAGCTGGAAGTGAGCTGAGTGCACTAGGACCCAGCAGCACCGCTGAGACCCAGGTCCGTACTGCAAGTCAGACATCAAAGACCCTGCACAGCCCCCCAACCCCCCCACACACTCGCAGAGCCGCCACCAACCCAAGACAGAAAATGGCCGCAGCAACAGGACACCCGTGAGTAGCAGAGAGCCATCGGACGCTATGCACTTACCTCCTCACTAACCCTCACTGATGAAGCACCTGAATCGGACTTAGATTGAGCATGTCCATTTCGTGCCAATTGGGGATTGGGGAACGCGGTGGTAAGGGGGAAGTGCTGGTAAAGTTGGGCGTCCAGCCAATTAATTCAATTTAAATGCATTCAAATGCATTTAAATTGCCATCGTGCCCGTTTCGGGCACGGTCCCGATCGCGACCTTTTGAGGTGCTTGGTAAAGGGGGAATATGGGTGCGGAGGCAGTCGCGGATCATGCTACTCGCCTCATGCCTGACTTTACCAAGTTTTCCTGCCCGCAAACGGGCGCAACTTGATGGTAAAATCGGGCCCATGGTTTGTACACGGAGATTCAAACTAACAAAAACATGGTTTAGTCTGGGGGCCCGATTTTACAATCAAGTTGCGCCCATTTTCGGGCACGAAAACTTGGTAAAATCAGGCATGAGGTGAGTATGCAATCCACGCCCACCTCCGCATCGATTCCCCCTTTACCAAGGCCCAAAAATGGCTGCGAATTGAATTAATGGGCTGCACGCCCTTTACCGGCACTTTCCCCTTTACCACTGCGTTCGCCCAGCTGGAATCAACGTGAAACAGACATGCTCCATAAAAGTCCAATTCGGGCGCTCCATCGGCGAGGGTTAGTGAGGGGGTAAGTGTATAGCGTCCGCGGCTCTCTGCTGCTCACGGGTGTCATTTTGTTGCAGCCATTTTCTGTCGTGGGTCGGTGGCGGCTCTGCGAGTGTTTGGGGTGGGGGGGCTGTTGCTCAGTAGGGTCTCCAATGTCCAACTTGCAGCACGGACCCGGGTCTCAGCACTGACCTCGGGTCGTGCCTTGCTGCTGTATCCTAGTGCACTCAGCAGCTGAAGGATGTGCACAAATCCCTTGCAAATTGCACTGCTGCAGCCTCCCAACTTTGCAAGGAGCTGTGATTGTGGGGGGCATGTGGCTGGGGGAATTGGGGAGGCTGTGATTGTGGGGGGCATGTGGCTGGGGGAATTGGGGAGGCTGTGATTGTGGGGGGCATGTGGCTGGGGGAATTGGGGAGGCTGTGATTGTGGGGGGCATGTGGCTGGGGGAATTGTGGGGGGCTGTGATTGTGGGGAACATGCGGCTGGGGGAATTGGGGAGGCTGTGATTGTGGGGGGCATGCGGCTGGGGGAATTGGGGAGGCTGTGATTGTGGGGGGCATGTGGCTGGGGGAATTGGGGAGGGGCTGTGACTGTTGATGTGCTAGGGGCAAGCAGCATTCCTTAACCTTTACATGTGTTCCTCTCCATCTTCAACCCCTACCCCCGCCCCCCTCCTCTTCAGAGTGATGACATGGTTTTTTCTATTCAACCAGTCGTTCTTGCTGTTCTTTTGGCTGCTGCTGGAGCTGAGGAAGAGGAGTTGGAGGAAGAATTGCGGGCACAGGAGGCCCGGGCCTTACCACTTGCCGGAGTAGAGGGAGACGACCACCAGAGGCAGGAGGTGTCCACCCTTCACCCAGAGGGGGGGGTGGGGGGGGTGGGGGGGGAGGAGGGGGCAGAGACCCCGGCAGTTCCGTGTACGAGTGTCCTTCGAGCAGATGTGGACACCGTGTGCCGCCGATGTCTCCGACTCCGAAAGGACACCGTGCGACACCTGAGCAACCTGTTGCAGGACCTGGCACCGAGAGGTGGTGGCGGGGGATGGGGGGGGGGGGGGAATGGTGGTGGGGTGGGGGGCACCCACTCTCGATGGCTGTCTGAACTTTTATGCAGCTGGCTCCTTCCAGACCCCTAGCGGAGATGTACGTGGCATTTCCCAGTCAGCTGTGCACACTTGTATCAAGCAGGTCACAGAAGCCCTGTATGCCCGGGCTGGGCAGTAGATCGAATTTAACTTGGACCATGTCCGGGCTGCAGGGTTCGTAGCCATTGCATTCAGGGGGCCATCGACTGCACACACGTCGCCCTCAAGGCCCCGCTACAGAATCCGCAGAGATTCGTCAACAGAAAGGGGTTCCACTCCCTGAATATTCAACTCGTGTGTGACCATAACGTGAACATTATGCATGTCTGCACATGATACCAGGCAGTGTGCATGACAGTTTCATTGTCAGGAGCTCAGACATCCCAGAGGCATTTGAGGAGGAGCCCAAGCTGCGGGGGTGGCTCCTGGGTGATATGGGTTACTCGTGTCGGACATGGCTGATGACGCCTGTGCAGAGGCCTGTATCTGAGGCGGAGACCCGCTATAATGAGGCCCTTGTAGCCCCCTGCGTGATAGTGGAGAGGTGCATTGGGCTCCTCAAATGCGATTCCGGTGCCTGGACCAGTCTGGCGGGGCTCTACAATACAGCTCAGTGATCTCTTCCCGCAGAGTGGTGGTGTGTTGTGCCTTGCACAATCTGGCTCCACAGGGAGGTGACCTCTTGGAGGAGGAGGATGTGGAGGCTGACCAGCTGGGTGTCGCTGGGGAGGATGACTTGCAGGAGGAGGAGAAAGAGGGGAAGGAGGAAGATGAGGAAGAGAATGCCAGGGAACACCAACCAGGCGCTGGAGGGCAGGCAGCCCAAATGAGGCATGCAAAGGCAGCAAGGGAGGCCCTGATCACCAGGCTTTTCACTCGCTCAGGGTTTGTATGTCTGTGGGTTCCATTCGCCCCCCCCCCCACCCCCCTCCCCACCCCCCCACCCCCCCCCCACCCCCCTCCCCACCCCCCCACCCCCCCCACCCCCCTCCCCACCCCCCCACCCCCCTGCCTCGCTAAGCACCATTATGATGATGCCTGGTGCAAACTAATCTGACTCCTACCTGAGCTCCGCCTGCACGCTGGCATTTGGGCCCACGTCTGTGTAGTGGGTAAGGGATCTGAAACCCCCACACAGGACCCTGAGGCGGGTCGGGTGGAGTAATGGGAGGGAATCGCTCGTGGGGTCTGGGGAACAAATGTTTTCCTTTTCTCAATGACACAGCATTGAGGGACCTCCCAAACTGACATAGAAACATAGAAAACTACAGCACAAAAACAGGCCCTTCGGCCCCACAAATTGTGCCGAACATATCTCTACCTTTTAGGCCTACCTATAACCCTCCATCCTATTAAGTCCCATGTACTCATCCAGGAGTCTCTTAAAAGACCCTATTGAGTTTGCCTCCACCACCATTGACGGCAGCCAATTCCACTCGCCCACCACCCTCTGTGTGAAAAACTTCCCCCTAACATTTCCCCTGTACCTACCCCCCAGCACCTTAAACCTGTGTCCTCTCGTAGCAGCCATTTCCACCCTGGGAAAAAGCCTCTGAGAGTCCACCCGATCTATGCCTCTCAACATCTTATATACCTTTATTAGGTCTCCTCTCATCCTATGTCTCTCCAAGGAGAAAAGACCGAGCTCCCTCAGCCTATCCTCATAAGGCATGCCACTCAATCCAGGCAACATCCTTGTAAATCTCCTCTGCACCCTTTCAATCTTTTCCACATCCTTCCTGTAATGAGGCGACCAGAACTGAGCACAGTACTCCAAGTGTACTCAACATGAGCACAGTACACAACATGAAGCACCCCTCCAGCGATCACCAATGGAAGAGGATTCATAATCGAGACAAATCTGAGACAAATTAGTCACAGGTGGGTGGTGAAAAAACATTAATTTACAATAAAGTTGTTTAAATAAGACGTTCTAACATAAAAACCTGTGAACGGAAAATGTTAAGGTGCTTACATTTCTTTCCAACTAGCGCAGTCCTTCACCCATACCATCTTACTGCAACTACAACTTCCTAACCTTACGTAGCCTACCACTATGTCTCAGTAACTCCCCAGAATGTACATCGGAGGTGGAGGGGGCCAGCTGCCTGCCATGCCCTGTGGCCTGTGATGTGCGTGGCGGACGTCATCTGGAGGCCCTGGACCTTGAGGGCCCTGGCCTGCTTCCAGGTGTCTGGAATGTTTCCATGACACCCTTTTCACCCCGCTGCCCTGAGATGCCCCGATGTCAGGAAAGGGGGAGTCAGAAGGTGTTGCCACAGCCACAGTCTCCTGGCTTGGAAGGCCCCGGCATAGGCTCAAGCCCTTCCTCCTCCCTTGGGGTTCCTGTGGGCCCCTGGGTCACTCCAAGTGAAAGCGGTGCTTCTTCAGTGAGCTCCAGAAGCTTCAGCATCACCTGCCACTGCCAGTCCTGGAGGACCACCTGCGTCCTACCCATGGTGGTCAAACCCTCTGCAATGCCCACTTGAGTCGGGGGCAACCTCTCAATGGCCGCAACAAGTGCCCTCTGGAACTGGGCCACGCTCTGCAAGCCCTCAGCCGTGGCTTTCTGAGACTGGGCCATGCTCTGCAAGCCCTCAGCCATGACCCTCTGTGACTGGGCCACGTTCTCAAGGGCTGCTGCCAGAGCCCACTGTGTCTCAGTGCTGTCCCGCTGGGTCTCCTGCAAGCTCTTGAGCCTCTCAGCCTTGGGCCTCAGAATCTCGAGAAGCCTGTTCAGTCCATCAGTTGTGGCATGCTGTGACTCGGCCATTGCTTGGAGCCTGCCACTCATGGTGAGTATCCCCTGTCCTAGGCTTTCCAATGCAGACACCACCCTTGCAGTGTTGGCCTGAGAACCACGCAAGACAGGCAATAGCTGGTCCACCTGAAAGCCTTGCAGTTGGTCCAGTGTGGCTGTCAGCCCCTCCTGCATTCACTGGCTCTGTTGCTGCATCTCCAGCAGTTGAGGGAGAAGTGATCTCAGAGGCCCAGCATGTAGCCTGGGGCCAGCCGAGTCCTCACCTCCGGCAGGCTCCTGAATGCCAGAAGTCTCGGATGTTCCCTCCTCCACCCAATGTACATTATCAGATGTGTCGTGCTCACCAGAAAGTAACCCAGAAACCTCACCACTAACTGGACACCACCACCGACGTGTCAGTATCTGCGATGGTGAGTTGTGAGGTGAAAGCTGATGCCAAAACTGTGCCACTCTCGGAGGTCCCTTCACCCATATCCTCTGAGGACTTATTTGAGCTGTCTGGACCAGGAGAGGCGGGAGCTGCAGTACGGGCCTGGAGTCCAGAAGGCCCTGGGGCGTCTGGATCTGATCCTGCAACACAGGACACAAGGTTAACTGCAAGGGAGGGAGAGGAATCCGGGATGCCAAACACATGATTCACATTTCTTCATTGAACATAGAAAAAAGCACCAAATAAATTACGTCACATGACCAGGCCCTTTGGCCCTCCAAGCCTGCAGAGACCAGGCTGCCCATCTGATTTACCCACTACCCTTCCGGGGACCATATGTCTCTATTCCCATCCCATTCACATAGCTGTAGAGATGCCCCTTAAAGGTCACTATCGTATCTGCATCCGCGAACTCCCCCTGGCAGCGAGTTCCGGGCACCCACTACCCTCTCTGTGTAAATAAACATGCCTCATACATCTCCTTTAAACCTTGCCCCTTGCACCCGAAACTCATGCACCCAAGAGGTTGCTTCGACATGAGTGGAGGAATGACAGGTGCTCACATCTTGACGGCAGCCCGACCATGCTGTCGCTGACAACCCGCATCTCCTCTTCTCTGGAGAGCTCCAGCGCCCGCTCTTCAAAAGGGATGAGGACCCGGAGGTCTGGCTCACCACTCGCTGTCTCCGCCCTCTCACGGGTGTTGTGCTCAGTCTTCTCCTGTGGAGACAGAAGGAGCCATGAAAGAAATGATGGCGTGACTCCTGCAGAGAATCAGGTGGTGACCCTTAGAGGGCAAACACAGTGGGGTTCTTGGGGGGATAAGCAGGAGGTGCTTGGGGGTCAGGAGCTGGAAATATGCAGGTTTCTGGGGATGGGAGGATCTGGAGGAAATTTGGGGGAAGATGCAAGATGGGGTTCAGCACACACCCTTGCTGCATAAATGAGGCCATTGACTTTTTTCCGGCATTGCTTCGCGGTTGCGGGAGGGCCACTGCCCTGGCACTGACCGAGGCGGCGACTGCCGCCCAGGCCGCATTTCCACCGCATTGGTCTGCGTCCTCCTGGGGGGAAGAGGGTATCCCAACTCACCTCTGCTCCATCCAGAAGCCTCCCAAGGTCACCCTCAGAAAATTAGGATCGCTGGTCATGCGCACATTTTGTGCAGGAATGCCTGCCTGCCTGTCCATTCTTGGGTTTTTATGGAGTTGCCCCTCGTTAGGGCCGAGCAGCTGCAGGCAGTTTAGCCACAGCATTCCAGCAAGTTCCATGCAGTTTGCTTGTTAGCATTGAGGGGAAGGCAAGTGAGTACTTGCAGCTGTGCTGATGGGGAGGAGAGGCAGGAGGGGCGGGGGGCAGTGACGTTGATCAGTGCCTCAGTGAATGGGGACAGGGGAGAGAGAGGGAGGTGTCACACAGCCATCGGCGTCCGGAGGAGATGGGGGCCTTGTGCAGGAGGGTCTGGGATGGGGATGAGGGGGATCACCCTGCCTGATATCTGTAGGGTGGAGAGGAGAGGGTGGATCACTCTGCCTGAGATCGGTGTGGGGGAAGAGGGGTCCGCTGCCACTCTGTCTGAGATCATTGGGGGGAGGGGGGTCCGCTGCCACTCTGCCTGAGATCATTGGGGGGAGGGGGGATCTGCTGGCACTCTGCCTGAGATCGGTGGGAGGAAGGGAGGGAGGGGCCAGGAAGCAACCTGGGTGGCAGTTGGGTGGGGGATAACGGGGTCAGTAGTGTTGTGGGGGTGGGGCAATGTCTGTGGGAGCCAGGGGTAGGCATAATCTGGCCTGGGAGCAAAAAAGTAGGGAAGCATTATTCTATTTTTTTTTCTGCACATGCACAGTTGGAGGTGCCGATCGGAGCTGCAGGGTTTTGGGTTTGTTAAACCCCACCCAAAGGCTTGTGTAGCACGATTCGAACTCGCTGATATTTTTGCAGGCAGCGTGCGTATGGGGACACCAGCGAACGGGTCTAAAAGTCGGATCTGAAACACTCCCAGTTCCTAGTCCGCCCAGTACTTAGAATCAGAATGTAAAATAGGGCCCTCAGTGTTCTTGCCTGTAGAGTAGAAACTAAAATTAAAACAACAGCTTATGTGACACCCTAATGCGGGCGGCACGGTAGCACAGTGGTTAGCACTGTTGCTTCACAGCTCCAGGGACATGGGTTCGATTCCCGGCTTAGGTCACTGTCTGTGTGGAGTTTGCACATTCTCCTCGTGTCTGCGTGGGTTTCCTCCGGGTGCTCCGGTTTCCTCCCACATTCCAAAGATGTGTGGGTTAGGTTGATTGGCCATGCTTAAATTGTCCTGAGATGTGTAGGTTAGAGGGATTAGTGGGTAAAATATGTAGGGATATGGGGGTAGGTCCTGGGTGGGATTGTGGTCGGTGCAGACTCGATGGGCTGAATGGCCTCTTTCTGTACTGTAGGGTTTCTATGATTTCTATGAGATCACCATCAAATCAAGTGATTATCTCATAAAGCAATCATGCAACCAGTAAAATATATAACTTCCCTTCCCTTTTACTTCTGTGGTCATGACAACAAATTATTACGATGATATACAGATGATTAATAATACGCTAGACATAGTACCATGCATCATTAAACATTATACACAATCAATAGGAATGTCGATTAGGAGGACATCTATTCTTTTTTGGTTCTATACAACATTCTGGAATGTGGCTGTCTTTGATCATATCTCGGGGCCAGGAATCTTGTCTTTGTTTAAAAAGGGCCTTCAGGAAAAAGCCTGGGAACTACAGGCCAGTGAGCCTCACATCTGTGGTGGGTAAATTGTTGGAAGGTATTTTGAGAGACAGGATCTACAGGTATTTAGAGATGCAAGGACTGATTAGGGACAGTCAGCATGGCTTTGTGAGTGGAAAATCATGTCTCAAAATTTGATTGAGTTTTTTGAAGGGGTAACCAAGAAGGTAGGTGAGGGCAGTGCAGTTGATGTTGTCTACATGGACTTTAGCAAAGCCTTTGACAAGGTACCGCATGGTGTCCAGGGTGAGGTATCTAAATGGATATAAAATTGGCTTCTTAACAGAATAAGAAGTTTAACAACACCAGATTAAAGTCCAACAGGTTTATTTGGTAGCAAAAGCCACACAAGCTTTCGGAGCTCTAAGCCCCTTCTTCAGGTGAACTTCTCAGACTGACCTGAAGAAGGGGCTTAGAGCTCCAAAAGCTTGTGTGGCTTTTGCTACCAAATAAACCTGTTGGACTTTAACCTGGTGTTGTTAAACTTCTTACTGTGTTTACCCCAGTCCAACGCCGGCATCTCCACATCATTCTTAACAGAAGCCAGAGGGTGGTTGTAGAGAATTGTTTTTCAAACTGGAGGCCTGTGACCAGCGGTGTGCCTCAGGGATCAGTGCTGGGTCCACTGTTATTTGTCATTTATATTAATGATTTGGATGGGAATGTAGGAGGCATGGTTAGTAAGTATGCAGATGACACTAAGATTGGTGGCACAGTGGACAGTGAAGAAAGTTTTCTCCAATTGCAACGGAATCTTGATCAATTAGGCAGATGGAGTTTAATTTAGACAAATGCGAGGTGATGCATTTTGGTAGATTGAACCAGGGCAGGACTTACTCAGTTAATGGTAGGGCATTGGGGAGAGTTACAGAACAAAGAGATCTAGGGGTACATGTTCATAGCTCCTTAAAAGTGGAGTCACAGGTGGACAGAGTGGTGAAGAAGGCATTCGGCATGCTTGGTTTCATCGGTCAGAACATTGAATACAGGAGTTGGAATTTCTTGTTGAAGTTGTACAAGACATTGGTAAGGCCATACTTGGAATACTGTGTGCAATTCTGGTCACCCTATTATAGAAAGGATATTATTAAACTAGAAAGAGTGCAGAAAGGATTTACTCGGATGCTACCGGGACTTGATGGATTGAGTTATAAGGAGAGGCTGGATAGACTGGGACATTTTTCTCTGGAGCGTAGGAGGCTGAGGGGTGATCTTATAGAGGTCTATAAAATAATGAGGGGCACAGATCAGCTAGATAGTCAATATCTTTTCCCAAAGGTAGGGGAGTCTAAAACTAGAGGGCATAGGTTTAAGGTGAGAGGGGAGAGATACAAAAGTGTCCAGAGGGGCAATTTTTTCGCAGAGGGTGGTGAGTGTCTGGAACAAGCTACCAGAGGTAGTAGTAGAGGCGGGTACAATTTTGTCTTTTAAAAAGCATTTAGATAGTTACATGGGTACGATGGGTATAGAGGGATATGGGCCAAATGCAGGCAATTGGGATTAGCTTTGGGGTTTTAAAAAAAAGGGTGGCATGGACAAGTTGGGCCGAAGGGCCTGTTTCCATGCTGTAAACCTCTATGACTCTATCTCTGGACATTCACTTCTTCATAGTCATAATTATTTTCTTCCATGTTGTAAATTCTTATTGTAGAATGCAACTTGTTATTTTTCTTGAAGGTACCCAGATTCTTGTTCTGACTATTTTCTTCAGGGTGAGCTGGTCTAGCCCAACAAGCTTTTGCAATGTGACCCATTTTGTCACAATCCTTGCATTGACTACTCTTGCACCAGCATTCACTCATTGAATGGCCCATTTTGGCATCTCTGTGACATTCTTGTTGCTGTTTTGATTTCTTATGGACAGTTTCCAACTTGTGAATACTCATTCTTGCACCAAATTGTGAATTCTCTTCAGCAGTCAGTTCCACCAACACTGTGATTTCTACTGCTGTCTTTAAAGCATGTTGAGTAAGCAATCTTCTTTGGATAACCTCATTTGGGAGACCACAAACTAGATGATCTTGAAGAGTATTTTTTAATGACTCATCAAACTCACAATGTTGTACCGCCTATTTAAAGTTGCCATAGACTGAGCAATACGTTTGCTTTTCATTTGATTCCTCCGATGGAACATGAACTGCTCCAAGATGATCAATGGCTTTGGAGAGTAATGCTCTTCAAGGACCTTTGACAAGTCATCATAAGTTTTGGTTCCTGGCTTTGCTGGAACAACCAAGTTCCAGAGCAAATTGAAGGTTTTACTTACTATTATACTGAGAAAAGTTGGTACAAGCAACTCATTTGCAAATTTATTCTTGTACAAAGCACTGAAACAGCTCAGCATAGGAACTCAATTCTGAATTTTCTTCATTGAAATGACCAATGGCGCCTAATTGACCCACCGTTTCTCCTGAAGGCACTAACAACTCAAGACTGCTCAGTATAATTTTCATTATTTTACTGTCTTCCCAGTAATCTCCTTTTTACCCTGGAGGCTGTTGATTCAATGTATTATTTTTCAAACAACCCAGCCGTACAGCAAAGTATCCCTTCTTTTCAAATATGTCAGAAACTGCCTGGAATCTCACCCTTCTCTGATTGGAAAAACCTCCTCTTTTAAAACCACAAAGAGCTTTTTTCTTACTTGGCTTTCCTACACTGGCACTTCAATCTTTAATCCTGTTGCTGATTTCCCCCAGCCTTCTAACATTAAAGCGTGAGGACCCACAATGTTTTTTCTTCAACTTAGGATCTTTTCTCAGTGTTCTTACTGAAACAAAATCCTGACTCTGTCAATTTTCTTTTTGTAATGTCCTAAGTGGGTAAGAGCTTATTGGTTTTAAACAAAAAAAAAAGATGTGGCTTGCACACGTAGATTCAAACTAACAACAACTGGTTTATTCTGGGAGCTTTTGCCTGCACAGAGTAGAAACTGAAACCAAACATCAGCCTGTGAAACACTTGAATGACATCACTATCAAATCTTGTGATCAGCTCTTAAAGCAATCATGCCACCAGTTAAATATATAAAAACTTGTTTTTTATTCATTCGTCTGCCATAGACGTCACTGGCTGGCCAGCATTTATTGCCCATCCCTAATTGCCCTTGAGAAGGTGATAGTGAGCTGCTTTCTTGAAATCTGCAGTCCGTGTGCTGTGGCTTGACCCACAATGCTGTAGGGAGGGAATTCTAGATTTTGACCCAGCGACTGCAAAGGAACGGCGATATATTTCCAAGTCAGGATGGTAATTGGTTTGAACGGGAAACTGCAGGTGGTGGTGTTTCCATGTATCTGCTGGCTTGTCCTTCTGGATGGAAGTGATCGTGAGTTTGGAAGGTGCTAACTGAGGATAGTTGGAGAATTCCTGCTGCACATCTTGGAGACAGTACACACTGCTGCTACTGAACGTCGGCAGTGGAGGGAGTGGATGTAGTGCCAATCAAGCGACTGCTTTGTCCTGGATGGTGTCAAGTTTCTTCAGTGTTGTTGGAGCTGCACCTATCCAGGTAAGTACGGAATATTCCATCACACTCCTGACTTGTGCCTTTTAGATGATGGACAGACTTTGGGGAATCAAATGGTGAGTTTCTCACTGCAGGATTCCTAGCCTCTGGCCTGCTCTTGTAACCATTGTGTTTATGAGGCAAGTTCAGTTGTGTTTCTGGTCAATGGTAACCCCAAGGATGTTGACAGTGGGGGATTCAGTGATGGTCACACCACTGAAATGTCAAGAGGCGGTGGTTAAAGTGTCTCTTATTGATGATGGTCATTGTGTGGCATTTGTGTGGCACAAATGTTACTTGCCACTTGTCAGCCCAAGCCTGAATATTGTCCAGATCTTGTTGCATTTGAACATGGACTGCTTCAAAATCTGAGGAGTCACAAATGATGCTGAACATTGTGCAATCATCGGCGAACATCCCCACTTCTGACCTTATGACAGAGGAAAGGTCATTGATGAAACAGCTGAAGATGAGGGACTCCTGCAGAGATGTCCTGGAGCTGAGATGACTGACCCTCCACAACCACAACCATCTTCCTTGGTGTCAGGTATGACACTAACCAACGGAGAGTTTGCCCCCAATACCCATTGATTCCAGTTTTGCTCGGGCTCCTTGATGCCACACTCAGTCGAATGCGGCCTTGATGTTAAGGTCTGTCATTCTCACCTCACCTCTGAAATTCAGCTCTTTTGTCCATGTTTGAACCAAGGCTGTAATGAGGTCAGGAGCTGAGTGACCCTGGCGAAACCCAAACTGGGCGTCACTGAGCAGGTTATTGCTGAGCAGGTGCTGCTTCATAGCACTGTTGATGACCCCTTCCATCACTTTACTGATGATCAAAAGTAGACTGATTGAGCAGTAATTGGCCAGATTGGATTTGTCCTGTTTTTTGTGTACATGACATACCTGGGCAATTTTTCACATTGTCGGGTAGATGCCAGTGTTGTACCTATACTGGAAGAGCTTGACTAGGGGAACAGCAAGTTCTGGAGCACAAGTCTTCAGTACTATTGCTGGAATGTTGTCAGGACCCTTTGCCTTTGCTGTATCCAGTGCCTCCAACCGTTTCTTGATATCATGTGGAGTGAATCAAATTGGTTGGAGACTGGCATCTGAGGTTCTGGGGACCACTGGAGGAGGCCGAGATGGATCATCCACTCAGCACTTCTGGCTGAAGATTGCTGTGCATGCTTCAGCCTTATCTTTTGCACTGATGCACTGGGCTCCTCCATCATTGAGGCTGGGGATATTTGTGGAGCCTCCTCCTTCAATGAGTTGTTTAGTTGTCCATCACCATTCAAGACTGGATGTGGCAGGACTGCAGAGCTTAGATCTGAGCCGTTATGTGTGGGATCACTTAGT